>NC_092381.1:4487444-5087444 GCF_030028105.1 Mobula birostris
TACTGTTCTGTGTTCCTGTTCTGTACCGTTCTGTGTTCCAGTTCTGTACTGTTCTATGCTCCTTTTCTGTAGTTTTGTATGTTCCTGTTCTGTACTGTTCCATGTTCCTGTTCTGTACTGTTCCGTGTTCTTGTTTTGTACTGTTGTATGTTCCTGTTCTGTACTGTTCTGTGTTCCTCCTCTGTAGTGTTTGCTGTTGCTGTTCTGTACCGTTCACCGTTCCTGTTCTGTACTGTTCCATGTTCCTGTTCTGTACTGTTCTGTGTTCCTGTACTGTATTGTTCTGTGTTCCGGTTGTATTACCGTTCTGTGTTCCAGCTCTGTACTGTTCTATGTCCCTTTTTTCTACTGTTCTGTGTTGCTGTTCTGTACTGTTCCTTGTTCCTGTTCTGTACTGTTCCATGTTCCTGTTCTGTACTGTTCTGTGTTCCTGTTCTGTACCGTTCTGTGTTCCCGTTCTGTACTGCTCTATGCTCCTTTTCTGTACTTTTGTATGTTCCTGTTCTGTACTGTTCTGTGTTCCTGTTCTGTACTGTTCCGTGTTCTTGTTTTGTACTGCTGTATGTTCCTGTTTTGTACTGTTCTATGTTCCTGTTCAGTACTGTTCTGTGTTCCTCCTCTGCAGTGTTTGCTGTTGCTGTTCTGCATTCCTGTTCTGTACTGTTCTATATTCCTGTTCTGTACTGTTCCGTGTTGCTGTTCTGGACTGTTCTATGTTCCTGGTCTGTACTGTTCTATGTTCTAGTACTGTAGTGTTCTGTGTTCCGGTTGTATTATTGTTCTGTGTTCCAGCTCTGTACTGTTCTATGTCTCTGTTCTCTACTGTTCTGTGCTCCTGTTCTGTACTGTTCTTTGTTCATGTTCTGTGATGTTCTCTGTTCCTGTTCTGTACAGTTCTATGTTCCTGCTCTGTACTGTATTATGTACCTGTTCTGTACTGTTCCATGTTCCTGTTTTGTAGTGTTCCGCTTTCCTGTTCTGTACTGTTCTGTGTTCCTGTTCTGTACCGTTCTGTGTTCCTGTTCTGTACTGTTCTATGCTCCTTTTCTGTAGTTTTGTATGTTCCTGTTCTGTACTGTTCCATGTTCCTGTTCTGTACTGTTCCGTGTTCTTGTTTTGTACTGTTGTATGTTCCTGTTCTGTACTGTTCTGTGTTCCTCCTCTGTAGTGTTTGCTGTTGCTGTTCTGTACTGTTCTGTGTTCCTGTTCTGTACTGTTCCATGTTCCTGTTCTGTACTGTTCCATGTTCCTGTTCTGTACTGTTCCATGTTCCTGTTCTGTACTGCTCTGTGTTCCTGTTCTGTACTGTTCTATGCTCCTTTTCTGTACTTTTGTATGTTCCTGTTCTGTACTGTTCCATGTTCTTGTTCTGTACTGTTCCATGTTCCTGTTCTGTTCTGTTCCGTGTTCTTGTTCTGTACTGTTCTGGGTTCCTGTGTTATACTGTTCCGTATTCCTGTTCTGTACTGTTCCGTGCTCCTGTTCTGTGTTCATTTTCTGTACTGTTTTGTTTTCCTGTTCTGACGTGTTGATATTCCTGTTGTCTGCTGTTTTATGTTCCTGTTCTGTACTGTTCCGTTCTTTGTTCCTGTTCTGTGTGGTTCTGTGTTCTGGTTCTGCACTGTTGTTTTCCTGTTCTGTACTGTTCCACGTTCCTGTTCTGTACTGTTCTGTGTTCCTGTTCTGTGTTTCTGTTGTGTACTGTTCTCTGTTACTGTTCTGAACTATTCTATGTTCCTGCTCTGTACTGTTCTGTGTTCCAGTTCTTTACTGTTCTGTGTTCCTGTTCTGTACTGTACTGTTCTATGTTCCTGTTCTGTACGGCTCTGTGTTCCAGTTCTGTACTGTTCTCTGTTACCGTTCTGTACTGTTCTCTGTTCTCGTTCTGTACTGTTCTATGTTCCTGTGTTGTACTGTTCCATGTTGCTGTTCTGTACTGTTCTATGTTCCTGTTCTGTACTGTTCCCTGTTCCTGTTCTGTGAAGTTCTCTGTTCCTGTTCTGTAATGTTCCATGTTCCTGTTCTGTACTGTTCCGTGTTCCTGTTCTGTACTGTTCCGTGTTCCTGTTCTGTACTGTTCTGTGTTCCTGTTCTGTACTGTTCTGTGTTCCTTTTCTGTACTGTTCTGTGTTCCTGTTCTGTAGTGTTCAGTATTCCAGTTCTGTAATGTTCCGTGTTCCTGTTCTGGACTGTTCTGTGTTCCTGTTCTGTACTGTTCTGTGTTCCTGTTCTGTACCGTTCTGTGTTCCAGTTCTGTACTGTTCTATGCTCCTTTTCTGTAGTTTTGTATGTTCCTGTTCTGTACTGTTCCATGTTCCTGTTCTGTACTGTTCCGTGTTCTTGTTTTGTACTGTTGTATGTTCCTGTTCTGTACTGTTCTGTGTTCCTCCTCTGTAGTGTTTGCTGTTGCTGTTCTGTACCGTTCACCGTTCCTGTTCTGTACTGTTCCATGTTCCTGTTCTGTACTGTTCTGTGTTCCTGTACTGTATTGTTCTGTGTTCCGGTTGTATTACCGTTCTGTGTTCCAGCTCTGTACTGTTCTATGTCCCTTTTTTCTACTGTTCTGTGTTGCTGTTCTGTACTGTTCCTTGTTCCTGTTCTGTACTGTTCCATGTTCCTGTTCTGTACTGTTCTGTGTTCCTGTTCTGTACCGTTCTGTGTTCCCGTTCTGTACTGCTCTATGCTCCTTTTCTGTACTTTTGTATGTTCCTGTTCTGTACTGTTCTGTGTTCCTGTTCTGTACTGTTCCGTGTTCTTGTTTTGTACTGCTGTATGTTCCTGTTTTGTACTGTTCTATGTTCCTGTTCAGTACTGTTCTGTGTTCCTCCTCTGCAGTGTTTGCTGTTGCTGTTCTGCATTCCTGTTCTGTACTGTTCTATATTCCTGTTCTGTACTGTTCCGTGTTGCTGTTCTGGACTGTTCTATGTTCCTGGTCTGTACTGTTCTATGTTCTAGTACTGTAGTGTTCTGTGTTCCGGTTGTATTATTGTTCTGTGTTCCAGCTCTGTACTGTTCTATGTCTCTGTTCTCTACTGTTCTGTGCTCCTGTTCTGTACTGTTCTTTGTTCATGTTCTGTGATGTTCTCTGTTCCTGTTCTGTACAGTTCTATGTTCCTGCTCTGTACTGTATTATGTACCTGTTCTGTACTGTTCCATGTTCCTGTTTTGTAGTGTTCCGCTTTCCTGTTCTGTACTGTTCTGTGTTCCTGTTCTGTACCGTTCTGTGTTCCTGTTCTGTACTGTTCTATGCTCCTTTTCTGTAGTTTTGTATGTTCCTGTTCTGTACTGTTCCATGTTCCTGTTCTGTACTGTTCCGTGTTCTTGTTTTGTACTGTTGTATGTTCCTGTTCTGTACTGTTCTGTGTTCCTCCTCTGTAGTGTTTGCTGTTGCTGTTCTGTACTGTTCTGTGTTCCTGTTCTGTACTGTTCCATGTTCCTGTTCTGTACTGTTCCGTGTTCCTGTTCTGTACTGCTCTGTGTTCCTGTTCTGTACTGTTCTATGCTCCTTTTCTGTACTTTTGTATGTTCCTGTTCTGTTCTGTTCCGTGTTCTTGTTCTGTACTGTTCTGGGTTCCTGTGTTATACTGTTCCGTATTCCTGTTCTGTACTGTTCCGTGCTCCTGTTCTGTGTTCATTTTCTGTACTGTTTTGTTTTCCTGTTCTGACGTGTTGATATTCCTGTTGTCTGCTGTTTTATGTTCCTGTTCTGTACTGTTCCGTTCTTTGTTCCTGTTCTGTGTGGTTCTGTGTTCTGGTTCTGCACTGTTGTTTTCCTGTTCTGTACTGTTCCACGTTCCTGTTCTGTACTGTTCTGTGTTCCTGTTCTGTGTTTCTGTTGTGTACTGTTCTCTGTTACTGTTCTGAACTATTCTATGTTCCTGCTCTGTACTGTTCTGTGTTCCAGTTCTTTACTGTTCTGTGTTCCTGTTCTGTACTGTACTGTTCTATGTTCCTGTTCTGTACGGCTCTGTGTTCCAGTTCTGTACTGTTCTCTGTTACCGTTCTGTACTGTTCTCTGTTCTCGTTCTGTACTGTTCTATGTTCCTGTGTTGTACTGTTCCATGTTGCTGTTCTGTACTGTTCTATGTTCCTGTTCTGTACTGTTCCCTGTTCCTGTTCTGTGAAGTTCTCTGTTCCTGTTCTGTAATGTTCCATGTTCCTGTTCTGTACTGTTCCGTGTTCCTGTTCTGTACTGTTCCGTGTTCCTGTTCTGTACTGTTCTGTGTTCCTGTTCTGTACTGTTCTGTGTTCCTTTTCTGTACTGTTCTGTGTTCCTGTTCTGTAGTGTTCAGTATTCCAGTTCTGTAATGTTCCGTGTTCCTGTTCTGGACTGTTCTGTGTTCCTGTTCTGTACTGTTCTATGTTCCTGTTCGGTCCTTTTCTATGTTCCTGTTCTGTACTGTTCTATGTTCCTGTTCAGTTATGTTCTATATTCCTGTCCTGTGCTCCTGTTCTGTACTGTTCTGTGTTCCTGTTTTATACTGTTCCGTGTTCTTGTTCTGTACTGTTCTGTGTTCCTGTTCTGTACTGTTCCGTGGTCCAGTATTGCACCGTTTCGTGTTCGTGTTCTGTTCTGTTCCGTGTTCCCATTCTATACCATTCTATATTCCTGTTCTGTACTGTTCTGTGCAGTTCAGTGTTGCTGTTCTGCATTGTTCCGTGTTCCTGCTCTGTACTGTTCTGTGTTCCTGTTTTGTACTGTTCTGTGTTCCTGTTCTGTACTGTTCTGTGTTTCTGTTCTGTACTGTTCTGTGTTTCTGTTGTGTACTGTGCCGTATTCCTGTTCTGTACTGTTCTGTGTTCCTTTTCTGTACTGTTCTGTGTTCCTGTTCTGACGTGTTGTATATTCCTCTTGACTGCTGTTCTATGTTCCTGTTCTGTACTGTTCCGTTCTTTGTTCCTGTTCTATATGGTTCTGTGTTCCTGTTCTGTGTTGCTGTTCTGGACTCCTCTGTATTCCTGTTCTGTGTTCCGGTTGTATTTCTGTTCTGTGTTCCAGTTCTGTACTGTTCTATGTCCCTGTTCTCTACTGTTCTGTGCTCCTGTTCTGTATGTTGTATGTTCATGTTCTGTACTGTATTATGTTCCTGTTCTGTACTCTTCTGTGTTCCTATTCTGTACTGTTCGGTGTTCCTGGTCTGTGTTCGTGTGTTGTATTGTTCTGTGTTCCAGTGTTGTACTGTTCTGTGTTCCTGGTCTGTACTGTTCTGTGTATCTGTTCTGTACTGTTCCGTGTTCCTGTTCTGCACTGCTCTATATTCCTGTTCTGTACTGTCTTGTGTTGCTGTTCTGTATTGTTTTGTGTTGCTGTTCTGTACTGCCTTCTGTTTCAGTTCTATACTGTTCTGTGTTCCCGTTCTGTACTATTCTGTTTGCCCGTTCTGTACTGTTCCGTGCTCCTGTTTTGTACTGTTCCATGTTCCTGTTCTGTACTGTTATATATTCCTGTTCAGTACTGTTCTACATTCCTCTTCTGTACTGTTCTGTGTTCCTGTTTTGTACTGTTCTGTATTCCTCTTCTGTACTCATCTGTGTTCCTATTCTGTACTGTTCCGTGTTCCTGTTCTGTACTGTTCTGTGTTCTGTGTTGTATTCTTCTGTGTTCCACTGTTGTATTGTTCCGTGTTCCTGGTCTGTACTGTTCTGTGTTCCTGTTCTATAGTGTTCCAAGTTCCTGTTCTGTACTGTTCCGTGTACCTGTTCTGTACTGTTCCATGTTCCTGTTCTGTAATGTTCCCTGTTCTGGTTCTGTACTGTTCCCTTTTCCCGTTCTGTACTGTTCTCTGTTCCTGTTCTGAACTGTTCTGTGTTCCTGTTCTGTACTGCTCTATGTTCCTGTTCTGTACTGTTCTATGTTCCTGTTCTGTACTGTTCAGTTCTGTGTTCCTGTTCTGCACTGTTCTACAATGCTGTTCTGTACTGTTCTGTAGTGTTCAGTATTCCTGTTCTGTAATGTTCCGTGTTCCTGTTCTGTACTGTTCCGTGTTCCTGTTCTGTACGGTTCTGTGTTCCTGTTCTGCACTGCTCTATGTTCCTGTTCTGAACTGTTCCGTGTTCCTGTTCTGTACTCTCTCTATGTTCGTGTTCTGTACTGTTCTATTTTCCTGTTCTGTACTGTTCAGTTCTGTGTTCCTGTTCTGTACTGTTCTACAATCCTGTTCTGTACTGTTCTATTTTCCTGTTCTGTACTGTTCAGTTCTGTGTTCCTGTTCTGTACTGTTCTACAATCCTGTTCTGTACTGTTCTGTGTTCCTGTTCTGTAGTGTTCCAAGTTCTTGTTCTGTACTGTTCTGTGTTCCTGTCCTGTACTGTTCCGTGTTCCTGTTCTACACTGCTCTATGTTCCTGTTCTGTACTGTCCTGTGTTGCTGTTCTGTGTTGCTGATCTGTACTGCCCTCTGTTACAGTTTTGTACTGTTCTGTGTTCCCGTTCTGTACTGTTCCGTGTGCCCGTTCTGTGCTGTTCCGTGTTCCTGTTTTGTACTGTTCCATGTTCCCATTCTGTACTGTTCTATGTTCCTGTTCTGTACTGTTCTATATTCCTGTTCAGTACTGTTCTACATTCCTCGTCTGTTCTTTTCTGTGTTCCTGGTCAGTACTGTTCTGTGTTCCTCTACTGTACTGTTCGCTGTTGCTGTTCTGTACTGTTCCGTGTTCCAGTTCTGTGTTCCTGTTCTGTACTGTTCCCTGTTCCAGTTCGTGTGTTCCTGTTCTGTACTGTTCTATCTCTCTGTTTTGTACTGTTCCGTGTTCCTGTTCTGTACTGTTCCGTGTTCCTGTTTTGTACTGTTCCGTGGTCCTGTTCTGTACTGTACTGTGTTCCTGTGTTGTACTGCTCTATGATCCTGTTCTGCACTGTTCTACAATCCTGTTCTATACTGTTCTGTGTTCCTGTTCTGTAGTGTTCCAAGTTCCTGTTTTTTACTGTTCCATGTTCCCATTCTGTACTGTTCTATGTTCCTGTTCTGTACTGTTCTATATTCCTGTTCAGTACTGTTCTACGTTCCTCTTCTGTACTGTTCTGTGTTCCTGGTCAATACTGTTCTGTGTTCCTCTACTGTACTGTTCACTGTTGCTGTTCTGTACTGTTCAGTTTTCGTGTTCTGTACTGTTCCGTGTTCCAGTTCTGTGTTCCTGTTCTGTACTGTTCCCTGTTCCAGTTCGTGTGTTCCTGTTCTGTACTGTTCTATCTCTCTGTTTTGTTCTGTTCCGTGTTCCTGTTCTGTACTGTTCCGTGTTCCTGTTTTGTACTGTTCCGTGGTCCTGTTCTGTACTGTACTGTGTTCCTGTGTTGTACTGCTCTATGATCCTGTTCTGTACTGTTCTACAATCCTGTTCTGTACTGTTCTGTGTTCCTGTTCTGTAGTGTTCCAAGTTCCTGTTGTGTACTGTTCTGTATTCCTGTTATGTACTGTTCCGTATTCCTGTTATGTAATGTTCCGTGTTCCTGTTCTGTACTGTTCCGTGTACCTGTTCTGTACTGTTCCAAGTTCCTGTACTGTAATGTTCCGTGTTCCGGTTCTGTACTGTTCCCTTTTCCTGTTCTGTACTGTTGTCTGTTCCTGTTCTGTACTGTTCCATGTTCCTGTTCTGGACCGTTCTGTGTTCCTGTTCTGTACTGCCCTCTGTTCCAGTTCTATACTGTTCTGTGTTCCCATTCTGTACTGTTCCGTGTGCCCGTCCTGTACTGTTTTGTGTTCCTGTTTTGTACTGTTCCATGTTCCCATTCTGTAGTGTTCTATGTTCCTGTTCTGTGTGCCTGTTCAGTCCTGTTCTATCTTCCTGTTCTGTATTGTTCTATGTCCCTGTTCTGTTATGTTCTATATTCCTGTCCTGTGTTCCTGTTCTGTACTGTTCTGTGTTCCTGTTTTATACTGTTCCGTGTTCTTGTTCTGTACTGTTCTGTGTTCCTGTTCTGTACTGTTCCGTGGTCCAGTAATACACCGTTCCGTGTTCGTGTTCTGTTCTGTTCCATGTTCCCATTCTATACTGTTCTATATTCCTGTTCTGTACTGTTCTGTGCAGTTCTGTGTTGCTTTGCTGTTCTGTACTGTTCCGTGTTCCTGTTCTGTACTGTTCTGTGTTCCTGTTCCGACGTGTTCTGTATTCCTGTTGTCTGCTGTATTATGTTCCTGTTCTGTACTGTTCCATGTTCCTGTTTTGTACTGTTCTGTATTCCTGTTCTTTACTCTTCTGTGTTCCTATTCTGTACTGTTCTGTGTTCCTGTGTTGTATTGTTCTGTGTTCCACTGTTGTACTGTTCCGTGTTCCTGGTCTGTACTGTTCTGTGTCTCTGCTCTGAAGTGTTCTGTGTTCCTGTTCTGTACTGTTCCACGTTCCTGGTTTGTACTGTTCTGTATTCCTCTTCTGTAATCATCTGTGTTCCTATTCTGTACTCATCCGTGTTCCTGTTCTGTACTGTTCTGTGTTCCTGTGTTGTATTGTTCTGTTTTCCACTGTTGTACTGTTCCGTGTTCCTGGTCAGTACTGTTCTGTGTTCCTGTTCTGAAGTGTTCTATATTCCTGTTCTCTGCTGTTCTATGTTCCTGTTCTGTACTGCTCTATGTTCTTGTTCTCTGCTGTTCTATGTTCCTGTTCTGTACTGCTCTATGTTCCTGTTCTTTACTGTTCTATTTTCCTGTTCTGTACTGTCTATGTTCCTATTGTATACTGTTCTGTGTTCCTGTTCTGTATTGTTCTGTGTTCCTGTTCTGTACTGTTCCATGTTCCTGTTCTGTACTGTTCAATGTTCCTGTTCTGTACCATGTTCCTGTTCTGTACTGTTCTGTGTTCCTATTCTGTACCGTTCTGATTTCCTGTTCTGTACTGTTCTATATTCCTGTTCAGCACTGTTCTACATTCCTCTGCTGTTCTCTTCTGTGTTTCTGGTCCGTACTGTTCTGTGTTCCTCTACTGTACTGTTCGCTGTTGCTGTTCTGTACTGTTCCGTTTTCCTGTTCTGTACTGATCTGTGTTCCTTTTCTGTACTGTTCTGTATTCCTGTTCTGTACTGTACTGTGTTGCTATCCTGTACTCTTCTATGTTCCTGTTCTGTGTTCCGGTTCTATTACTGTTCCATGTTCCTTTTGTGTACTGTTCTGTGTTCCTGTTCTGTACTGTTCCGTGTTCCTGTTCTGTACTGTTCCGTGTTCCTGTTCTGTAATGTTCCATGTTCCTGTTCTGTACTGAGCCATGGTCCTGTTCTGTACTGTACTGTGTTCCTGTGTTGTACTGCTGTATGATCCTGTTCTGTACTGTTCTACAATCCTGTTCTGTACTGTTTTGCGTTCCTGTTCTGTAGTGTTCCAAGTTCCTGTTATGTACTGGTCCGTATTCCTGTTATGCAATGTTCCGTGTTCCTTTTCTGTACTGTTCCGTGTACCTGTTCTGTACTGTTCCAAGTTCCTGTTCTGTAATGTTCCGTGTTCTGGTTCTGTACTGTTCCCTTTTCCTGTTCTGTACTGTTGTCTGTCCTGTTCTGTACTGTTCCATGTTCCCATTCTGTACTGTTCGGCGTTCTTGTTCTGTACTGTTCTATATTCCTGTTCAGTGGTGTTCTACATTCCTCTTCTGTTCTGTTCTGTGTTCCTGGTCAGTACTGTTCTGTGTTCCTCTACTGTACTGTCCGCTGTTGCTGTTCTGTACTGTTCCCTTTTCCTGTTCTGTACTGATCTGTGTTCCTGTTCTGTACTGTTCTGTATTCCTGTTCTGTGTTCTTATCCTGTACTCTTCTATGTTCCTGTTCTGTGTTCCGGTTCTATTACTGTTCTATGTTCCTGTTCTGTACTGTTCTATGTTCCTGTTCTGTGTTCGGGTTCTATTACAGTTCAGTGTTCCTACTCTGTACTGTTCTATGTTCCTGTTCTGTACTGTTCCATGTTCCTGTTCTGGACTGTTCTCTGTTCCTGTTCGGTCCTGTTCTATGTTCCTGTTCTGTACTGTTCTATGTTCCTGTTCTGTTATGTTCTATAGTCCTGTCCTGTGCTCCTGTTCTGTACTGTTCTGTGTTCCTGTTTTACACTGTTCCGTGTTCTTGTTCTGTACTGATCTGTGTTCCTGTTCTGTACTGTTCCGTGGTGCAGTAATTCACCGTTCCGTGTTCGTGTTCTGTTCTGTTCCGTGTTCCCATTCTATACCGTTCTATATTCCTGTTCTGTACTGTTCTGTGAAGTTCTGTGTTGCTGTTCTGTACTGTTCCGTGTTCCTGTTCTGTGCTGTTCTCTGTTCCTGTTCTGTACTGTTCTGTGTTCCTGTTCTGTACTGTTCTGTGTTCCTGTTCTGTACTGTTGTGTGTTTCTGTTGTGTACTGTTCTATGTTCCTGTTCTGTACTGTTCTGTGTTCCTGGTCAGTACTGTTCTGTGTTCCTCTACTGTACTGTCCGCTGTTGCTGTTCTGTACTGTTCCCATTTCCTGTTCTGTACTGATCTGTGTTCCTGTTCTGTACTGTTCTGTATTCCTGTTCTGTGTTCTTATCCTGTACTCTTCTATGTTCCTGTTCTGTGTTCCGGTTCTATTACTGTTCTATGTTCCTGTTCTGTACTGTTCTATGTTCCTGTTCTGTGTTCGGGTTCTATTACAGTTCAGTGTTCCTACTCTGTACTGTTCTATGTTCCTGTTCTGTACTGTTCCATGTTCCTGTTCTGGACTGTTCTCTGTTCCTGTTCGGTCCTGTTCTATGTTCCTGTTCTGTACTGTTCTATGTTCCTGTTCTGTTATGTTCTATAGTCCTGTCCTGTGCTCCTGTTCTGTACTGTTCTGTGTTCCTGTTTTACACTGTTCCGTGTTCTTGTTCTGTACTGATCTGTGTTCCTGTTCTGTACTGTTCCGTGGTGCAGTAATGCACCGTTCCGTGTTCGTGTTCTGTTCTGTTCCATGTTCCCAGTCTATACCGTTCTATATTCCTGTTCTGTGCAGTTCTGTGTTGCTTTGCTATTCTGTACTGTCCCGTGTTCCTGTTCTGTACTGTTCCATGTTCCTCTTCTGTACTGTTCTGTGTTCCTGTTCTGACGTGTTCTATATTCCTGTTGTCTGCTGTTCTATGTTCCTGTTCTGTTCTTTGTTCCTGTTCTGTTTTCCTGTTCTGTGTTGCTGTTCTGGACTGCTCTGTATTCCTGTTCTGTGTTCCTGTTCTGTAATGTTCTATGCTCCTGTTCTGTACTGTTCTGTGTTCCGGTTGTATTACTGTTCTGTGTTCCAGCTCTGTACTGCTGTATGTCCCTGTTCTCTACTGTTCTGTGCTCCTGTTCTGTACTGTTCTATATTCATGTTCTGTACTGTATTATGTTCCTGTTCTGTACTGTTCCATGTTCCTGTTTTGTACTGTTCTGTATTCCTGTTCTTTACTCTTCTGTGTTCCTATTCTGTACTGTTCTGTGTTCCACTGTTGTACTGTTCCGTGTTCCTGGTCTGTACTGTTCTGAGTCTCTGTTCTGAAGTGTTCTGTGTTCCTGTTCTGTACTGTTCAATGTTCCTGTTTTGTACTGTTCTGTATTCCTCTTCTGTACTCATCTGTGTTCCTATTTTGTACTGTTCCGTGTTCCTGTTCTGTACTCTTCTGTGTTCCTGTGTTGTATTGTTCTGTGTTCCACTGTTGTACTGTTCTGTGTTCCTGGTCAGTACTGTTCTGTGTTCCTGTTCTGAAGTGTTCTATATTCCTGTCCTCTGTTGTTCTATGTTCCTGTTCTGTACTGTTCTGTGTTCCTTTGTTGTACTGTTCCATGTTCCTGTTCTGTACTGCTCTATGTTCCTGTTCTTTACTGTTCAATTTTCTTGTTCTGTACTGTCTATGTTCCTGTTCTGTGTTCCTGTTCTGTACTGTTCTGTGTTCCTGTTCTGTATTGTTCCATGTTCCTGTTCTGTACTGTTCCATGTTCCTTTTCTGTACTGTTCTGTGTTCCTGTTCTGTACTGTTCTATGCTCCTTTTCTGTACTTTTGTATGTTCCTTTTCTGTACTGTTCCATGTTCCTGTTCTGTACTGTTTCGTGTTCCTGTTCTGTACTGTTCTGTGGTCCTGTTCTGTACTGTACTGTGTTCCTGTGTTGTACGGCTCAATGATCCTGTTCTGTTCTGTTCTACTATCCTGTTCTGTACTGTTCTGTGTTCCTGTTCTGTAGTGTTCCAAGTTCCTGTTGTGTACTGTTCCGTGTTCCTGTTATGTAATGTTCCGTGTTCTTGTTCTGTACTGTTCCGTGTACCTGTTCTGTACTGTTCCAAGTTCCTGTTCTGTAATGTTCCGTGTTCCTGTTCTGTACTGTTCCGTTTACCTGTTCTGTACTGTTGTCTGTTCCTGTGCTGTACTGTTCCGTGTTCCTGTTCTGGACTGTTCTGTGTTCCTGTTCTGTACTGCCCTCTGTTCCAGTTCTATACTGTTCTGTGTTCCTGTTCTGTACGGTTCCGTGTACCCGTTCTGTACTGTTCCATGTTCCCGTTCCGTACTGTTCTATGTTCTTGTTCTGTACTGTTGTATATTCCTGTTCAGTACTGTTCAACATTCATCTTTGGTTCTGTTCTGTGTTCCTGGTCAGTACTGTTCTGTGTTCCTCTGCTGTACTGTCCGCTGTTGCTGTTCTGTACTGTTCCATTTTCCTGTTCTGTACTGATCTGTGTTCCTGTTCTGTACTGTTCTATGTTCCTGTTCTGTGTTCTGGTTCTATTACAGTTTAGTGTTCCTGCTCTGTACTGTTCTATGTTCCTGTTCTGTATTGTTCCATGTTCCTGTTCTGGACTGTTCTCTGTTCCTGTTCTGGACTGTTCTCTGTTCCTGTTCGGTCCTGTTCTATGTTCCTGTTCTGTTATGTTCTATATTCCTGTCCTGTGCTCCTGTTCTTTCCTGTTCTGTGTTCGTGTTTTCTACTGTTCCGTGTTCTTGTTCTGTACTGATCTGTGTTCCTGTTCTGTACTGTTCCGTGGTCCAGTAATGCGCCGTTCCGTGTTCGTGTTCTGTTCTGTTCCATGTTCCCATTCTATACCATTCTATATTCCTGCTCTGTACTGTTCTGTGCAGTTCTGTGTTGCTTTGCTATTCTGTACTGTTCTGTGTTCCTGTTCTGTACTGTTCCATGTTCCTCTTCTGTACTGTTCCATGTTCTTGTTCTGTGCAGTTCTGGTTTGCTGTTCTGTACTGTTCCGTGTTCCTGTTCTGTACTCTTCTGTGTTCCTTTTCTGTACTGTTCTGTGTTCCTGTTCTGACGTGTTCTCTATTCCTGTTCTGTGCTGTTTTATGTTCCTGTTCTGTACTGTTCCATTCTTTGTTCCTCTTCTGTATGGTTCTGTGTTCCTGTTCTGTGTTGCTGTTCTGGACTCCTCTGTATTCCTGTTCTGTACTGTCTATGTTCCTGTTCTGTACTGTTCTATGCTCCTTTTCTGTACTTTTGTATGTTCCTGTTCTGTACTGTTCCATGTTCCTGTTCTGTACTGTTCCGTGTTCCTGTTCTGTACTGTTCCGTGTTCCTGTTCTGTACTGTTCCGTGTTCCTGTTCTGTAATGTTCCATGTTCCTGTTCTGTACTGTTCCGTGTTCCTGTTCTGTACTGTTCCGTGTTCCTGTTCTGTAATGTTCCATGTTCCTGTTCTGTACTGAGCCGTGGTCCTGTTCTGTACTGTACTGTGTTCCTGTGTTGTACTGCTGTATGATCCTGTTCTGTACTGTTCTACAATCCTGTTCTGTACTGTTTTGCGTTCGTGTTCTGTAGTGTTCCAAGTTCCTGTTATGTACTGGTCCGTATTCCTGTTATGCAATGTTCCGTGTTCCTGTTCTGTACTGTTCCGTGTACCTGTTCTGTACTGTTCCAAGTTCCTGTTCTGTAATGTTCCGTGTTCTGGTTCTGTACTGTTCCCTTTTCCTGTTCTGTACTGTTGTCTGTCCTGTTCTGTACTGTTCCGTGTTCCTGTTCTGGACTGTTCTGTGTTCCTGTTCTGTACTGCCCTCAGTTCCAGTTCTATACTGTTCTGTGTTCCCATTCTGTACTGTTCCGTGTTCCTGTTTTAAACTGTTCCATTTTCCCATTCTGTACTGTTCGACGTTCTTGTTCTGTACTGTTCTATATTCCTGTTCAGTAGTGTTCTACATTCCTCTTCTGTTCTGTTCTGTGTTCCTGGTCAGTGCTGTTCTGTGTTCCTCTACTGTACTGTCCGCTGTTGCTGTTCTGTACTGTTCCATTTTCCTGTTCTGTACTGTTCTGTATTCCTGTTCTGTGTTCTTATCCTGTACTCTTCTATGTTCCTGTTCTGTGTTCCGGTTCTATTACTGTTCTATGTTCCTGTTCTGTACTGTTCTATGTTCCTGTTCTGTGTTCGGGTTCTATTACAGTTCAGTGTTCCTACTCTGTACTGTTCTATGTTCCTGTTCTGTACTGTTCCATGTTCCTGTTCTGGACTGTTCTCTGTTCCTGTTCGGTCCTGTTCTATGTTCCTGTTCTGTACTGTTCTATGTTCCTGTTCTGTTATGTTCTATAGTCCTGTCCTGTGCTCCTGTTCTGTACTGTTCTGTGTTCCTGTTTTAAACTGTTCCATGTTCCCATTCTGTACTGTTCGACGTTCTTGTTCTGTACTGTTCTATATTCCTGTTCAGTAGTGTTCTACATTCCTCTTCTGTTCTGTTCTGTGTTCCTGGTCAGTACTGTTCTGTGTTCCTCTACTGTACTGTCCGCTGTTGCTGTTCTGTACTGTTCCCATTTCCTGTTCTGTACTGATCTGTGTTCCTGTTCTGTACTGTTCTGTATTCCTGTTCTGTGTTCTTATCCTGTACTCTTCTATGTTCCTGTTCTGTGTTCCGGTTCTATTACTGTTCTATGTTCCTGTTCTGTACTGTTCTATGTTCCTGTTCTGTGTTCGGGTTCTATTACAGTTCAGTGTTCCTACTCTGTACTGTTCTATGTTCCTGTTCTGTACTGTTCCATGTTCCTGTTCTGGACTGTTCTCTGTTCCTGTTCGGTCCTGTTCTATGTTCCTGTTCTGTACTGTTCTATGTTCCTGTTCTGTTATGTTCTATAGTCCTGTCCTGTGCTCCTGTTCTGTACTGTTCTGTGTTCCTGTTTTACACTGTTCCGTGTTCTTGTTCTGTACTGATCTGTGTTCCTGTTCTGTACTGTTCCGTGGTGCAGTAATGCACCGTTCCGTGTTCGTGTTCTGTTCTGTTCCATGTTCCCAGTCTATACCGTTCTATATTCCTGTTCTGTGCAGTTCTGTGTTGCTTTGCTATTCTGTACTGTCCCGTGTTCCTGTTCTGTACTGTTCCATGTTCCTCTTCTGTACTGTTCTGTGTTCCTGTTCTGACGTGTTCTATATTCCTGTTGTCTGCTGTTCTATGTTCCTGTTCTGTTCTTTGTTCCTGTTCTGTTTTCCTGTTCTGTGTTGCTGTTCTGGACTGCTCTGTATTCCTGTTCTGTGTTCCTGTTCTGTAATGTTCTATGCTCCTGTTCTGTACTGTTCTGTGTTCCGGTTGTATTACTGTTCTGTGTTCCAGCTCTGTACTGCTGTATGTCCCTGTTCTCTACTGTTCTGTGCTCCTGTTCTGTACTGTTCTATATTCATGTTCTGTACTGTATTATGTTCCTGTTCTGTACTGTTCCATGTTCCTGTTTTGTACTGTTCTGTATTCCTGTTCTTTACTCTTCTGTGTTCCTATTCTGTACTGTTCTGTGTTCCACTGTTGTACTGTTCCGTGTTCCTGGTCTGTACTGTTCTGAGTCTCTGTTCTGAAGTGTTCTGTGTTCCTGTTCTGTACTGTTCAATGTTCCTGTTTTGTACTGTTCTGTATTCCTCTTCTGTACTCATCTGTGTTCCTATTTTGTACTGTTCCGTGTTCCTGTTCTGTACTCTTCTGTGTTCCTGTGTTGTATTGTTCTGTGTTCCACTGTTGTACTGTTCTGTGTTCCTGGTCAGTACTGTTCTGTGTTCCTGTTCTGAAGTGTTCTATATTCCTGTCCTCTGTTGTTCTATGTTCCTGTTCTGTACTGTTCTGTGTTCCTTTGTTGTACTGTTCCATGTTCCTGTTCTGTACTGCTCTATGTTCCTGTTCTTTACTGTTCAATTTTCTTGTTCTGTACTGTCTATGTTCCTGTTCTGTGTTCCTGTTCTGTACTGTTCTGTGTTCCTGTTCTGTATTGTTCCATGTTCCTGTTCTGTACTGTTCCATGTTCCTTTTCTGTACTGTTCTGTGTTCCTGTTCTGTACTGTTCTATGCTCCTTTTCTGTACTTTTGTATGTTCCTTTTCTGTACTGTTCCATGTTCCTGTTCTGTACTGTTTCGTGTTCCTGTTCTGTACTGTTCTGTGGTCCTGTTCTGTACTGTACTGTGTTCCTGTGTTGTACGGCTCAATGATCCTGTTCTGTTCTGTTCTACTATCCTGTTCTGTACTGTTCTGTGTTCCTGTTCTGTAGTGTTCCAAGTTCCTGTTGTGTACTGTTCCGTGTTCCTGTTATGTAATGTTCCGTGTTCTTGTTCTGTACTGTTCCGTGTACCTGTTCTGTACTGTTCCAAGTTCCTGTTCTGTAATGTTCCGTGTTCCTGTTCTGTACTGTTCCGTTTACCTGTTCTGTACTGTTGTCTGTTCCTGTGCTGTACTGTTCCGTGTTCCTGTTCTGGACTGTTCTGTGTTCCTGTTCTGTACTGCCCTCTGTTCCAGTTCTATACTGTTCTGTGTTCCTGTTCTGTACGGTTCCGTGTACCCGTTCTGTACTGTTCCATGTTCCCGTTCCGTACTGTTCTATGTTCTTGTTCTGTACTGTTGTATATTCCTGTTCAGTACTGTTCAACATTCATCTTTGGTTCTGTTCTGTGTTCCTGGTCAGTACTGTTCTGTGTTCCTCTGCTGTACTGTCCGCTGTTGCTGTTCTGTACTGTTCCATTTTCCTGTTCTGTACTGATCTGTGTTCCTGTTCTGTACTGTTCTATGTTCCTGTTCTGTGTTCTGGTTCTATTACAGTTTAGTGTTCCTGCTCTGTACTGTTCTATGTTCCTGTTCTGTATTGTTCCATGTTCCTGTTCTGGACTGTTCTCTGTTCCTGTTCTGGACTGTTCTCTGTTCCTGTTCGGTCCTGTTCTATGTTCCTGTTCTGTTATGTTCTATATTCCTGTCCTGTGCTCCTGTTCTTTCCTGTTCTGTGTTCGTGTTTTCTACTGTTCCGTGTTCTTGTTCTGTACTGATCTGTGTTCCTGTTCTGTACTGTTCCGTGGTGCAGTAATGCACCGTTCCGTGTTCGTGTTCTGTTCTGTTCCATGTTCCCAGTCTATACCGTTCTATATTCCTGTTCTGTGCAGTTCTGTGTTGCTTTGCTATTCTGTACTGTTCCGTGTTCCTGTTCTGTACTGTTCCATGTTCCTCTTCTGTACTGTTCTGTGTTCCTGTTCTGACGTGTTCTATATTCCTGTTGTCTGCTGTTCTATGTTCCTGTTCTGTTCTTTGTTCCTGTTCTGTTTTCCTGTTCTGGACTGCTCTGTATTCCTGTTCTGTGTTCCTGTTCTGTAATGTTCTATGCTCCTGTTCTGTACTGTTCTGTGCTCCTGTTCTGAAGTGTTCTATATTCCTGTCCTCTGTTGTTCTATGTTCCTGTTCTGTGTTCCTTTGTTGTACTGTTCCATGTTCCTGTTCTGTACTGCTCTATGTTCCTGTTCTTTACTGTTCAATTTTCTTGTTCTGTACTGTCTATGTTCCTGTTCTGTGTTCCTGTTCTGTACTGTTCTGTGTTCCTGTTCTGTATTGTTCCATGTTCCTGTTCTGTACTGTTCCATGTTCCTTTTCTGTACTGTTCTGTGTTCCTGTTCTGTACTGTTCTATGCTCCTTTTCTGTACTTTTGTATGTTCCTTTTCTGTACTGTTCCATGTTCCTGTTCTGTACTGTTTCGTGTTCCTGTTCTGTACTGTTCTGTGGTCCTGTTCTGTACTGTACTGTGTTCCTGTGTTGTACGGCTCAATGATCCTGTTCTGTTCTGTTCTACTATCCTGTTCTGTACTGTTCTGTGTTCCTGTTCTGTAGTGTTCCAAGTTCCTGTTGTGTACTGTTCCGTGTTCCTGTTATGTAATGTTCCGTGTTCTTGTTCTGTACTGTTCCGTGTACCTGTTCTGTACTGTTCCAAGTTCCTGTTCTGTAATGTTCCGTGTTCCTGTTCTGTACTGTTCCGTTTACCTGTTCTGTACTGTTGTCTGTTCCTGTGCTGTACTGTTCCGTGTTCCTGTTCTGGACTGTTCTGTGTTCCTGTTCTGTACTGCCCTCTGTTCCAGTTCTATACTGTTCTGTGTTCCTGTTCTGTACGGTTCCGTGTACCCGTTCTGTACTGTTCCATGTTCCCGTTCCGTACTGTTCTATGTTCTTGTTCTGTACTGTTGTATATTCCTGTTCAGTACTGTTCAACATTCATCTTTGGTTCTGTTCTGTGTTCCTGGTCAGTACTGTTCTGTGTTCCTCTGCTGTACTGTCCGCTGTTGCTGTTCTGTACTGTTCCATTTTCCTGTTCTGTACTGATCTGTGTTCCTGTTCTGTACTGTTCTATGTTCCTGTTCTGTGTTCCGGTTCTATTACAGTTCAGTGTTCCTGCTCTGTACTGTTCTATGTTCCTGTTCTGTATTGTTCCATGTTCCTGTTCTGGACTGTTCTCTGTTCCTGTTCTGGACTGTTCTCTGTTCCTGTTCTGGACTGTTCTCTGTTCCTGTTCGGTCCTGTTCTATGTTCCTGTTCTGTACTGTTCTATGTTCCTGTTCTGTTATGTTCTATATTCCTGTCCTGTGCTCCTGTTCTTTCCTGTTCTGTGTTCGTGTTTTCTACTGTTCCGTGTTCTTGTTCTGTACTGATCTGTGTTCCTGTTCTGTACTGTTCCGTGGTCCAGTAATGCACCGTTCCGTGTTCGTGTTCTGTTCTGTTCCATGTTCCCATTCTATACCATTCTATATTCCTGCTCTGTACTGTTCTGTGCAGTTCTGTGTTGCTTTGCTATTCTGTACTGTTCCATGTTCCTGTTCTGTACTGTTCCGCGTTCCTGTTCTGGACTGTTCTGTGTTCCTGTTCTGTACTGTTCTATGTTCCTGTTCGGTCCTGTTCTATGTTCCTATTCTGTACTGTTCTATGTTCCTGTTCTGTTATGTTCTATGGTCCTGTTCTGTTATGTTCTATGTTCCTGTCCTGTGCTCCTGTTCTGTACTGTTCTGTGTTCCTGTTCTGTACTGTTCCGTGTTCTTGTTCTGTACTGTTCTTTGTTCCTGTTCTGTACTGTTCCGTGGTTCAGTAATGTACCGTTCCGTGTTCGTGTTCTGTTCTGTTCCGTGTTCCCATTCTATACCGTTCTATATTCCTGTTCTGCACTGTTCTGTGAAGTTCTGTGTTGCTGTTCTGTACTGTTCCGTGTTCCTGTTCTGTGCTGTTCTCTGTTCCTGTTCTGTACTGTTCTGTGTTTCTGTTGTGTACTGTTCTATGTTCCTGTTCTGTACTGTTCCGTTCTTTGTTCCTGTTCTGTATGGTTCTGTGTTTCTGTTCTGTGCTGCTGTTCTGGACTGCTCTGTATTCCTGTTCTGTGTTCCTGTTCTGTACTGTTCTGTGTTCCTGTACTGTAGTGTTCTATGTTCCTGTTCTGTAGTGTTCCGTGTCCCTGCTCTGTCCTGTTCTATGTTCCTGTTCTGTACTGTTCTATCTTCCTGTTCTGTTATGTTCTATATTCCTGTCCTGTGCTCCTGTTCTGTATTGTTCTTTGTTCCTGTTTTGTACTGTTCTGTGTTTCTGTTGTGTGCTGTTCCATGTTCCTGTTCTGTGTTCCTTTTCTGTACTGTTCTGTGTTCCTGTTCTGACGTGCTCTATATTCCTGTTGTGTGCTGTTCTATGTTCCTCTTGTGTACTGTTCCATTCTTTGTTCCTGTTCTGTATGGTTCTGAGTTCCTTTTCTGTGTTGCTGTTCTGGACTGCTCTGTATTCCTGTTCTGTGTTCCTGTTCTGTAGTGTTCTATGTTCCTGTTCTGTACTGTTCTATGTTCCTGTTCGGTCCTGTTCTATGTTCCTGTTCTGTACTGTTCTATGTTCCTGTTCTGTTATGTTCTATGTTCCTGTTCTGTTATGTTCTGTGTTCCTGTCCTGTGCTCATGTTCTGTACTGTTCTGTGTTCCTGTTCTATACTGTTCCGTTTTCCTGGTCAGTACCGTTCTGTGTTCCTGTTCTGAAGTGTTCTATATTCCTGTCCTCTGTTGTTCTATGTTCCTGTTCTGTGTTCTTTTGTTGTACTGTTCTACGTTCCTGTTCTATACTGCTCTATGTTCCTGTTCTTTACTGTTCTATTTTCCTGTTCTGTACTGTCTATGTTCCTGTTCTATACTGTTCTGGGTTCCTGTTCTGTACTGTTCTGTGTTCCTGTTTTACACTGTTCCGTGTTCTTGTTCTGTACTGATCTGTGTTCCTGTTCTGTACTGTTCCGTGGTGCAGTAATGCACCGTTCCGTGTTCGTGTTCTGTTCTGTTCCATGTTCCCATTCTATACCGTTCTATATTCCTGTTCTGTGCAGTTCTGTGTTGCTTTGCTATTCTGTACTGTTCCGTGTTCCTGTTCTGTACTGTTCCATGTTCCTCTTCTGTACTGTTCTGTGTTCCTGTTCTGACGTGTTCTATATTCCTGTTGTCTGCTGTTCTATGTTCCTGTTCTGTTCTTTGTTCCTGTTCTGTTTTCCTGTTCTGTGTTGCTGTTCTGGACTGCTCTGTATTCCTGTTCTTTGTTCCTGTTCTGTTTTCCTGTTCTGTGTTGCTGTTCTGGACTGCTCTGTATTCCTGTTCTGTGTTCCTGTTCTGTAATGTTCTATGCTCCTGTTCTGTACTGTTCTGTGTTCCGGTTGTGTTACTGTTCTGTGTTCCAGCTCTGTACTGCTGTATGTCCCTGTTCTCTACTGTTCTGTGCTCCTGTTCTGTACTGTTCTATATTCATGTTCTGTACTGTATTATGTTCCTGTTCTGTACTGTTCCATGTTCCTGTTTTGTACTGTTCTGTATTCCTGTTCTTTACTCTTCTGTGTTCCTATTCTGTACTGTTCTGTGTTCCACTGTTGTACTGTTCCGTGTTCCTGGTCTGTACTGTTCTGAGTCTCTGTTCTGAAGTGTTCTGTGTTCCTGTTCTGTACTGTTCAATGTTCCTGTTTTGTACTGTTCTGTATTCCTCTTCTGTACTCATCTGTGTTCCTATTTTGTACTATTCCGTGTTCCTGTTCTGTACTCTTCTGTGTTCCTGTGTTGTATTGTTCTGTGTTCCACTGTTGTACTGTTCTGTGTTCCTGGTCAGTACTGTTCTGTGTTCCTGTTCTGAAGTGTTCTATATTCCTGTCCTCTGTTGTTCTATGTTCCTGTTCTGTACTGTTCTGTGTTCCTTTGTTGTACTGTTCCATGTTCCTGTTCTGTACTGCTCTATGTTCCTGTTCTTTACTGTTCAATTTTCTTGTTCTGTACTGTCTATGTTCCTGTTCTGTGTTCCTGTTCTGTACTGTTCTGTGTTCCTGTTCTGTATTGTTCCATGTTCCTGTTCTGTACTGTTCCATGTTCCTTTTCTGTACTGTTCTGTGTTCCTGTTCTGTACTGTTCTATGCTCCTTTTCTGTACTTTTGTATGTTCCTTTTCTGTACTGTTCCATGTTCCTGTTCTGTACTGTTTCGTGTTCCTGTTCTGTACTGTTCTGTGGTCCTGTTCTGTACTGTACTGTGTTCCTGTGTTGTACGGCTCAATGATCCTGTTCTGTTCTGTTCTACTATCCTGTTCTGTACTGTTCTGTGTTCCTGTTCTGTAGTGTTCCAAGTTCCTGTTGTGTACTGTTCCGTATTCCTGTTATGTAATGTTCCGTGTTCTTGTTCTGTACTGTTCCGTGTACCTGTTCTGTACTGTTCCAAGTTCCTGTTCTGTAATGTTCCGTGTTCCTGTTCTGTACTGTTCCGTTTACCTGTTCTGTACTGTTGTCTGTTCCTGTGCTGTACTGTTCCATGTTCCTGTTCTGGACTGTTCTGTGTTCCTGTTCTGTACTGCCCTCTGTTCCAGTTCTATACTGTTCTGTGTTCCTGTTCTGTACGGTTCTATGTTCCTGTTCTGTATTGTTCCATGTTCCTGTTCTGGACTGTTCTCTGTTCCTGTTCTGGACTGTTCTCTGTTCCTGTTCTGGACTGTTCTCTGTTCGTGTTCGGTCCTGTTCTATGTTCCTGTTCTGTACTGTTCTATGTTCCTGTTCTGTTATGTTCTATATTCCTGTCCTGTGCTCCTGTTCTTTCCTGTTCTGTGTTCGTGTTTTCTACTGTTCCGTGTTCTTGTTCTGTACTGATCTGTGTTCCTGTTCTGTACTGTTCCGTGGTCCAGTAATGCACCGTTCCGTGTTCGTGTTCTGTTCTGTTCCATGTTCCCATTCTATACCATTCTATATTCCTGCTCTGTACTGTTCTGTGCAGTTCTGTGTTGCTTTGCTATTCTGTACTGTTCCATGTTCCTGTTCTGTACTGTTCCGCGTTCCTGTTCTGTACTGTTCCGCGTTCCTGTTCTGGACTGTTCTGTGTTCCTGTTCTGTACTGTTCTATGTTCCTGTTCGGTCCTGTTCTATGTTCCTATTCTGTACTGTTCTATGTTCCTGTTCTGTTATGTTCTATGGTCCTGTTCTGTTATGTTCTATGTTCCTGTCCTGTGCTCCTGTTCTGTACTGTTCTGTGTTCCTGTTCTGTACTGTTCCGTGTTCTTGTTCTGTACTGTTCTTTGTTCCTGTTCTGTACTGTTCCGTGGTTCAGTAATGTACCGTTCCGTGTTCGTGTTCTGTTCTGTTCCGTGTTCCCATTCTATACCGTTCTATATTCCTGTTCTGTACTGTTCTGTGAAGTTCTGTGTTGCTGTTCTGTACTGTTCCGTGTTCCTGTTCTGTGCTGTTCTCTGTTCCTGTTCTGTACTGTTCTGTGTTTCTGTTGTGTACTGTTCTATGTTCCTGTTCTGTACTGTTCCGTTCTTTGTTCCTGTTCTGTATGGTTCTGTGTTTCTGTTCTGTGCTGCTGTTCTGGACTGCTCTGTATTCCTGTTCTGTGTTCCTGTTCTGTACTGTTCTGTGTTCCTGTACTGTAGTGTTCTATGTTCCTGTTCTGTAGTGTTCCGTGTCCCTGCTCTGTCCTGTTCTATGTTCCTGTTCTGTACTGTTCTATCTTCCTGTTCTGTTATGTTCTATATTCCTGTCCTGTGCTCCTGTTCTGTATTGTTCTTTGTTCCTGTTTTGTACTGTTCTGTGTTTCTGTTGTGTGCTGTTCCATGTTCCTGTTCTGTGTTCCTTTTCTGTACTGTTCCGTGGTGCAGTAATGCACCGTTCCGTGTTCGTGTTCTGTTCTGTTCCATGTTCCCATTCTATACCGTTCTATATTCCTGTTCTGTGCAGTTCTGTGTTGCTTTGCTATTCTGTACTGTTCCGTGTTCCTGTTCTGTACTGTTCCATGTTCCTCTTCTGTACTGTTCTGTGTTCCTGTTCTGACGTGTTCTATATTCCTGTTGTCTGCTGTTCTATGTTCCTGTTCTGTTCTTTGTTCCTGTTCTGTTTTCCTGTTCTGTGTTGCTGTTCTGGACTGCTCTGTATTCCTGTTCTTTGTTCCTGTTCTGTTTTCCTGTTCTGTGTTGCTGTTCTGGACTGCTCTGTATTCCTGTTCTGTGTTCCTGTTCTGTAATGTTCTATGCTCCTGTTCTGTACTGTTCTGTGTTCCGGTTGTGTTACTGTTCTGTGTTCCAGCTCTGTACTGCTGTATGTCCCTGTTCTCTACTGTTCTGTGCTCCTGTTCTGTACTGTTCTATATTCATGTTCTGTACTGTATTATGTTCCTGTTCTGTACTGTTCCATGTTCCTGTTTTGTACTGTTCTGTATTCCTGTTCTTTACTCTTCTGTGTTCCTATTCTGTACTGTTCTGTGTTCCACTGTTGTACTGTTCCGTGTTCCTGGTCTGTACTGTTCTGAGTCTCTGTTCTGAAGTGTTCTGTGTTCCTGTTCTGTACTGTTCAATGTTCCTGTTTTGTACTGTTCTGTATTCCTCTTCTGTACTCATCTGTGTTCCTATTTTGTACTATTCCGTGTTCCTGTTCTGTACTCTTCTGTGTTCCTGTGTTGTATTGTTCTGTGTTCCACTGTTGTACTGTTCTGTGTTCCTGGTCAGTACTGTTCTGTGTTCCTGTTCTGAAGTGTTCTATATTCCTGTCCTCTGTTGTTCTATGTTCCTGTTCTGTACTGTTCTGTGTTCCTTTGTTGTACTGTTCCATGTTCCTGTTCTGTACTGCTCTATGTTCCTGTTCTTTACTGTTCAATTTTCTTGTTCTGTACTGTCTATGTTCCTGTTCTGTGTTCCTGTTCTGTACTGTTCTGTGTTCCTGTTCTGTATTGTTCCATGTTCCTGTTCTGTACTGTTCCATGTTCCTTTTCTGTACTGTTCTGTGTTCCTGTTCTGTACTGTTCTATGCTCCTTTTCTGTACTTTTGTATGTTCCTTTTCTGTACTGTTCCATGTTCCTGTTCTGTACTGTTTCGTGTTCCTGTTCTGTACTGTTCTGTGGTCCTGTTCTGTACTGTACTGTGTTCCTGTGTTGTACGGCTCAATGATCCTGTTCTGTTCTGTTCTACTATCCTGTTCTGTACTGTTCTGTGTTCCTGTTCTGTAGTGTTCCAAGTTCCTGTTGTGTACTGTTCCGTATTCCTGTTATGTAATGTTCCGTGTTCTTGTTCTGTACTGTTCCGTGTACCTGTTCTGTACTGTTCCAAGTTCCTGTTCTGTAATGTTCCGTGTTCCTGTTCTGTACTGTTCCGTTTACCTGTTCTGTACTGTTGTCTGTTCCTGTGCTGTACTGTTCCATGTTCCTGTTCTGGACTGTTCTGTGTTCCTGTTCTGTACTGCCCTCTGTTCCAGTTCTATACTGTTCTGTGTTCCTGTTCTGTACGGTTCCGTGTACCCGTTCTGTACTGTTCCATGTTCCCGTTCCGTACTGTTCTATGTTCTTGTTCTGTACTGTTGTATATTCCTGTTCAGTACTGTTCAACATTCATCTTTGGTTCTGTTCTGTGTTCCTGGTCAGTACTGTTCTGTGTTCCTCTGCTGTACTGTCCGCTGTTGCTGTTCTGTACTGTTCCATTTTCCTGTTCTGTACTGATCTGTGTTCCTGCTCTGTACTGTTCTATGTTCCTGTTCTGTATTGTTCCATGTTCCTGTTCTGGACTGTTCTCTGTTCCTGTTCGGTCCTGTTCTATGTTCCTGTTCTGTACTGTTCTATGTTCCTGTTCTGTTATGTTCTATATTCCTGTCCTGTGCTCCTGTTCTTTCCTGTTCTGTGTTCGTGTTTTCTACTGTTCCGTGTTCTTGTTCTGTACTGATCTGTGTTCCTGTTCTGTACTGTTCCGTGGTCCAGTAATGCACCGTTCCGTGTTCATGTTCTGTTCTGTTCCATGTTCCCATTCTATACCATTCTATATTCCTGCTCTGTACTGTTCTGTGCAGTTCTGTGTTGCTTTGCTATTCTGTACTGTTCCATGTTCCTGTTCTGTACTGTTCCGCGTTCCTGTTCTGGACTGTTCTGTGTTCCTGTTCTGTACTGTTCTATGTTCCTGTTCGGTCCTGTTCTATGTTCCTATTCTGTACTGTTCTATGTTCCTGTTCTGTTATGTTCTATGGTCCTGTTCTGTTATGTTCTATGTTCCTGTCCTGTGCTCCTGTTCTGTATTGTTCTGTGTTCCTGTTCTGTACTGTTCCGTGTTCTTGTTCTGTACTGTTCTATGTTCCTGTTCTGTACTGTTCCGTGGTTCAGTAATGTACCGTTCCGTGTTCGTGTTCTGTTCTGTTCCGTGTTCCCATTCTATACCGTTCTATATTCCTGTTCTGTACTGTTCTGTGAAGTTCTGTGTTGCTGTTCTGTACTGTTCCGTGTTCCTGTTCTGTGCTGTTCTCTGTTCCTGTTCTGTACTGTTCTGTGTTCCTGTTCTGTACTGTTCTGTGTTCCTGTTCTGTACTGTTGTGTGTTCCTGTTTTACACTGTTCCGTGTTCTTGTTCTGTACTGATCTGTGTTCCTGTTCTGTACTGTTCTGTGTTCCTGTTCTGTATTCCTGTTCTGTACTGTTCTATGCTCCTTTTCTGTAGTTTTGCATGTTCCTGTTCTGTTCTGTACTGTTCCATGTTCCTGTTCTGTACTGTTTCGTGTTCCTGGTCTGTACTGTTCTGTGTTTCTGTTCTGTACTGCTCTGTGTTCCTGTTCTGACGTGCTCCATATTCCTGTTGTCTGCTGTTCTATGTTCCTGTTCTGTACTGTTCCGTTCTTTGTTCCTGTTCTGTGTTGCTATTCTAGACTGCTCTGTATTCCTGTTCTGTGTTCCTGTTCTGTACTGTTCTGTGTTCCGGTTGTATTACTGTTCTGTGTTGCAGCTCTGTATTGTTCTCTGTCCCTGTTCTCTGCTGTTCTGTGCTCCTGTTCTGTAGTGTTCTATATTCATGTTCTGTACTGTGTAATGTTCCTGTTCTGTACTGTTCCATGTTCCTGTTTTGTACTGTTCTTTATTCCTGTTCTTTGCTCTTCTGTGTTTCTATTCTGTACTGTTCTGTGTTCCTGTGTTGTATTGTTCTGTGTTCCACTGTTGTACTGTTCTGTGTTCATGGTCTGTACTGTTCTGTGTCTCTGTTCTGAAGTGTTCTGTGTTCCTGTTCTGTACTGTTCAATGTTCCTGTTTTGTACTGTTCTGTATTCCTCTTCTGTACTCATCTGTGTTCCTATTCTGTACTGTTCTGTGTTCCGTGTTCCTGTTCTGTACTGTTTTGTGTTCCTGTGTTGTATTGTTCTGTGATCCACTGTTGCACAGTTCCGTGTTCCTGGTCAGTACTGTTCTGTGTTCCTGTTCTGAAGTGTTCTATATTCCTGTCCTCTGTTGTTCTATGTTCCTGTTCTGTACTGTTCTGTGTTCCTTTTGTGTACAGTTCTGTGTTCCTGTTCTGTACTGTTCTGTGGTCCAGTAATGCACCGTTCCGTGTTCGTGTTCTGTTCTGTTCCATGTTCCCATTCTATACCGTACTGTTCCATGTTCCTGTTTTGTACTGTTCTGTATTCCTGTTCTTTACTCGTCTGTGTTCCTATTCTGTACTGTTCTGTGTTCCTGTGTTGTATTGTTCTGTGTTGCACTGTTGTACTGTTCCGTGTTCCTGGTCTGTACTGTTCTGTGTCTCTGTTCTGAAGTATTCTGTGTTCCTGTTCTGTACTGTTCCACGTTCCTGTTTTGTACTGTTCTCTATTCCTCTTCTGTAATCATCTGTGTTCCTATTCTGTACTGTTCTGTGTTCCTGTTCTATACTGTTCTGTGTTCCTATTCTGTACTGTTCCGTGTTCCTGTTCTGTACTGTTCTGTGTTCCTGTGTTGTATTGTTCTGTGTTCCACTGTTGTACTGTTCCGTGTTCCTGGTCAGTACTGTTCTGTGTTCCTGTTCTGAAGTGTTCTATATTCCTGTTCTCTGCTGTTCTATGTTCCTGTTCTGTGTTCCTTTTTTGTAGTGTTCTATGTTCCTGTTCTGTACTGCTCTATGTTCCTGTTCTTTACTGTTCTATTTTCCTGTTCTGTACTGTCTATGTTCCTATTGTATACTGTTCTGTGTTCCTGTTCTGTATTGTTCTGTGTTCCTGTTCTGTACTGTTCCATGTTCCGGTTCTGTACTCTTCTGTGTTCCTTTTCTGTACCGTTCTGATTTCCTGTTCTGTACTGTTCTAAGCTCCTTTTCTGTACTTCTGTATATTCCTGTTCTGTACTGTTCCATGTTCCTGTTCTGTACTGTTCTGTGTTCCTGTACTGTACTGAGTTCCTGTGTTGTACTGCTCTATGATCCTGTTCTGTACTGTTCTACAATCCTGTTCTGTACTGATTTCCGTTCCTGTTCTGTAGTGTTCCGTGTTCTGTTATGTACTGTTCCGTATTCCTGTTATGTAATGTTCCGTGTTCCTGTTCTGTACTGTTCCGTGTACCTGTTCTGTACTGTTCCAAGTTCCTGTTCTGTAATGTTCCGTGTTCTGGTTCTGTACTGTTCCCATTTCCTGTTCTGTACTGTTGTCTGTTCCTGTTCTGTACTGTTCTGTGTTCCTGTTCTGGACTGTTCTGCGTTCCTGTTCTGTACTGCCCTTTGTTCCAGTTCTATACTGTTCTGTGTTCCCATTCTGTACTGTTCCGTGTACCCGTTCTGTACTGTTCCGTGTTCCTGTTTTTTACTGTTCCATGTTCCCATTCTGTACTGTTCTATGTTCCTGTTCTGTACTGTTCTATATTCCTGTTCAGCACTGTTCTACATTCCTCTGCTGTTCTCTTCTGTGTTTCTGGTCCGTACTGTTCTGTGTTCCTCTACTGTACTGTTCGCTGTTGCTGTTCTGTACTGTTCCGTTTTCTTGTTCTGTACTGATCTGTGTTCCTTTTCTGTACTGTTCTGTATTCCTGTTCTGTACTGTACTGTGTTGCTATCCTGTACTCTTCTATGTTCCTGTTCCGTGTTCCGGTTCTATTACTGTTCTATGTTCCTGTTCTGTACTGTTCTATGTTCCTGTTCTGTGTTCGGGTTCTATTACAGTTCAGTGTTCCTGCTCTGTACTGTTCTATGTTCCTGTTCTGTGTTCGGGTTCTATTACAGTTCAGTGTTCCTGCTCTGTACTGTTCTATGTTCCTGTTCTGTACTGTTCCATGTTCCTGTTCTGTACTGTTCCGCGTTCCTGTTCTGGACTGTTCTGTACTGTTCTATGTTCCTGTTCGGTCCTGTTCTATGTTCCTATTCTGTACTGTTCTATGTTCCTGTTCTGTTATGTTCTATGTTCCTGTTCTGTTATGTTCTATGTTCCTGTCCTGTGCTCCTGTTCTGTACTGTTCTGTGTTCCTGTTCTGTACTGTTCCGTGTTCTTGTTCTGTACTGTTCTGTACTGTTCCGTGGTTCAGTAATGTACCGTTCCGTGTTCGTGTTCTGTTCTGTTCCGTGTTCCCATTCTATACCGTTCTATATTCCTGTTCTGTACTGTTCTGTGAAGTTCTGTGTTGCTGTTCTGTACTGTTCCGTGTTCCTGTTCTGTGCTGTTCTCTGTTCCTGTTCTGTACTGTTCTGTGTTCCTGTTCTGTACTGTTCTGTGTTTCTGTTGTGTACTGTTCTATGTTCCTGTTCTGTACTGTTCTGTTCTTTGTCCCTGTTCTGTATGGTTCTGTGTTTCTGTTCTGTGCTGCTGTTCTGGACTGCTCTGTATTCCTGTTCTGTGTTCCTGTTCTGTACTGTTCTGTGTTCCTGTTCTGTAGTGTTCTATGTTCCTGTTCTGTACTGTTCCGTGTTCCTGCTCTGTCCTGTTCTATGTTCCTGTTCTGTACTGTTCCATGTTCCTGTTCTGTACTGTTCCACGTTCCTGTTCTGGACTGTTCTGTGTCCCTGTTCTGTACTGTTCTATGTTCCTGTTCGGTCCTGTTCTATGTTCCTATTCTGTACTGTTCTATGTTCCTGTTCTGTTCTGTTCTATGTTCCTGTTCTGTTATGTTCTATGTTCCTGTCCTGTGCTCCTGTTCTGTACTGTTCTGTGTTCCTGTTCTGTACTGTTCCGTGTTCCTGTTCTGTACTGTTCCGTGGTTCAGTAATGTACCGTTCCGTGTTCGTGTTCTGTTCCGTTCCGTTTTCCCATTCTATACCGTTCTATATTCCTGTTCTGTACTGTTCTGTGAAGTTCTGTGTTGCTGTTCTGTACTGTTCCGTGTTCCTGTTCTGTGCTGTTCTCTGTTCCTGTTCTGTACTGTTCTGTACTGTTCTGTGTTTCTGTTGTGTACTGTTCTATGTTCCTGTTCTGTACTGTTCTGTTCTTTGTCCCTGTTCTGTATGGTTCTGTGTTTCTGTTCTGTGCTGCTGTTCTGGACTGCTCTGTATTCCTGTTCTGTGTTCCTGTTCTGTACTGTTCTGTGTTCCTGTTCTGTAATGTTCTATGTTCCTGTTCTGTACTGTTCCGTGTTCCTGCTCTGTCCTGTTCTATGTTCCTGTTCTGTACTGTTCTATCTTCCTGTTCTGTTATGTTCTATGTTCCTGTCCTGTGCTCCTGTTCTGTACTGTTCTGTGTTCCTGTTCTGTACTGTTCCGTGTTCTTGTTCTGTACTGTTCTATGTTCCTGTTCTGTACTGTTCCGTGGTTCAGTAATGTACCGTTCCGTGTTCGTGTTCTGTTCCGTTCCGTTTTCCCATTCTATACCGTTCTATATTCCTGTTCTGTACTGTTCTGTGAAGTTCTGTGTTGCTGTTCTGTACTGTTCCGTGTTCCTGTTCTGTGCTGTTCTCTGTTCCTGTTCTGTACTGTTCTGTACTGTTCTGTGTTTCTGTTGTGTACTGTTCTATGTTCCTGTTCTGTACTGTTCTGTTCTTTGTCCCTGTTCTGTATGGTTCTGTGTTTCTGTTCTGTGCTGCTGTTCTGGACTGCTCTGTATTCCTGTTCTGTGTTCCTGTTCTGTACTGTTCTGTGTTCCTGTTCTGTAATGTTCTATGTTCCTGTTCTGTACTGTTCCGTGTTCCTGCTCTGTCCTGTTCTATGTTCCTGTTCTGTACTGTTCTATCTTCCTGTTCTGTTATGTTCTATATTCCTGTCCTATGCTCCTGTTCTGTACTGTTCTTTGTTCCTGTTTTGTACTGTTCTGTGTTTTTGTTGTGTACTGTTCCATGTTCCTGTTCTGTGTTCCTTTTCTGTACTGTTCTGTGTTCCTGTTCTGACGTGCTCTATATTCCTGTTGTGTGCTGTTCTATGTTCCTCTTTTGTAATGTTCCATTCTTTGTTCCTGTTCTGTGTTGCTGTTCTGGACTGCCCTCTGTTCCAGTTCTATACTGTTCTGTGTTCCCATTCTGTACTGTTCCGTGTACCTGTTCTGTACTGTTCCGTGTTCCTGTTTTTTACTGGTCCATGTTCCCATTCTGTACTGTTCTATGTTCCTGTTCTGTACTGTTCTATGCTCCTTTTCTGTACTTTTGTATGTTCCTGTTCTGTACTGTTCCATGTTCCTGTTTGTACTGTTCTGTGTTCCTGTACTGTACTTTGTTCCTGTGTTGTACTGCTCTATGATCTTGTTCTGTACTGTTCTACAATCCTGTTCTGTAGTGCTCCAAGTTCCTGTTATGTACTGTTCCGTATTACTGTTATGTAATGTTCCGTGTTCCTGTTTTGTACTGTTCCATGTTCCTGTTCTGTACTGATCTGTGTTCCTGTTCTGTACTGTTCTGTATTCCTGTCCTGTACCCTTCTATGTTCCTGTTCTGTGTTCCTGTTCTATTACTGTTCTATGTTCCTGTTCTGTGCTGTTCCGTGTTCCTGTTCTGGACTGTTCTGTGTTCCTGTTCTGTACTGTTCCATGTTCCTGTTCTGTACTGTTCTATGTTCCTGTTCTGTTATGTTCTGTGTTCCTGTTCTGTACTGTTCCGTGGTCCAGTAATGCACCGTTCCATGTTTGTGTTCTGTTCTGTTCCATGTTCCCATTCTATACCATTCTATATTCCTGTTCTGTACTGTTCTGTGCAGTTCTGTGTTGCTTTGCTGTTCTGTACTGTTCCGTGTTCCTGTTCTGTACTGTTCCGTGTTGCTTTTCTGTACTGTTCTGTGTTCCTGTTCTGACGTGCTCTATAGAAACATAGAAACATAGAAAATAGGTGCAGGAGTAGGCCATTCGGCCCTTCGAGCCTGCACCGCCATTTATTATGATCATGGCTGATCATCCAACTCAGAACACCGCCCCAGCCTTCCCTCCATACCCCCTGACCCCCGTAGCCACAAGGGCCATATCTAACTCCCTCTTAAATATAGCCAATGAACTGGCCTCAACTGTTTCCTGTGGCAGAGAATTCCACGGATTCACCACCCTCTGCGTGAAGAAGTTTTTCCTAATCTCGGTCCTAAAAGGCTTCCCCTCTATCCTCAAACTGTGACCCCTCGTTCTGGACTTCCCCAACATCGGGAACAATCTTCCTGCATCCAGCCTGTCCAATCCCTTTAGGATCTTATACGTTTCAATCAGATCCCCCCTCAATCTTCTAAATTCCAACGAGTACAAGCCCAGTTCATCCAGTCTTTCTTCATATGAAAGTCCTGCCATCCCAGGAGTCAATCTGGTGAGCCTTCTCTGTACTCCCTCTATGGCAAGGATGTCTTTCCTCAGATTAGGGGACCAAAACTGCACACAATACTCCAGGTGTGGTCTCACCAAGGCCTTGTACAACTGCAGTAGTACCTCCCTGCTCCTGTACTCAAATCCTCTCGCAAAAATGCCAGCATACCATTCGCCTTTTTCACCGCCTGCTGTACCTGCATGCCCACTTTCAATGACTGGTGTATAATGACACCCAGGTCTCGTTGCACCTCCCCTTTTCCTAATCGGCCACCATTCAGATAATAATCTGTTTTCCTATTTTTGCCACCAAAGTGGATAACTTCACATTTATCCACATTAAATTGCATCTGCCATGAATTTGCCCACTCACCCAACCTATCCAAGTCACCCTGCATCCTCTTAGCATCCTCCTCACAGCTACCACTGCCACCCAGCTTCGTGTCATCCGCAAACTTGGAGATGCTGCATTTAATTCCCTCATCGAAGTCATTAATATATATTGTAAACAACTGGGGTCCCAGCACTGAGCCTTGCGGTACCCCACTAGTCACCGCCTGCCATTCTGAAAAGGTCCCGTTTATTCCCACTCTTTGCTTCCTGTCTGCTAACCAACTCTCCACCCACACCAATACCTTACCCTCAATACTGTGTGCTTTAAGTTTGCACACTAATCTCCTGTGTGGGACCTTGTCAAAAGCCTTCTGAAAATCCAAATATACCACATCCACTGGTTCTCCCCTATCCACTCTACTAGTTACATCCTCAAAAAATTCTATGAGATTCATCAGACATGATTTTCCTTTCACAAATCCATGCTGACTTTGTCCGATCATTTCACTGCTTTCCAAATGTGCTGTTATCACATCTTTGATAACTGACTCCAGCAGTTTCCTCACCACCGACGTTAGGCTAACCGGTCTATAATTCCCCGGTTTCTCTCTCCCTCCTTTTTTAAAAAGTGGGGTTACATTACCACCCTCCAATCCTCAGGAACTAGTCCAGAATCTAACGAGTTTTGAAAAATTATCACTAATGCATCCACTATTTCTTGGGCTACTTCCTTAAGCACCCTGGGATGCAGACCATCTGGCCCTGGGGGTTTATCTGCCTTCAATCCCTTCAATTTACCTAACACCACTTCCCTACTAACATGTATTTCACTCAGTTCCTCCATCTCACTGGACCCTCTGTCCCCTACTATTTCTGGAAGATTATTTATGTCCTCCTTAGTGAAGACAGAACCAAAGTAATTATTCAACTGGTCTGCCATGTCCTTGCTCCCCATAATCAATTCACCTGTTTCTGTCTGCAGGGGACCTACATTTGTCTTTACCAGTCTTTTCCTTTTTACATATCTATAAAAGCTTTACAGTCCGTTTTTATGTTGCCTGCCAGTTTTCTCTCATAATCTTTTTTCCCCTTCCTAATTAAGCCCTTTGTCCTCCTCTGCTGAACTCTGAATTTCTCCCAGTCCTCAGGTGAGCCACTTTCTCTGCCTAATTTGTATGCTTCTTCTTTGGAATTGATACTATCCCTAATTTCTCTTGTCAGCCATAGGTGCAATACCTTCCTTGATTTATTCTTTTGCCAAACTGGGATGAACATTTGTTGCAGTTCATCCATGCAACCTTTAAATGCTTGCCATTGCATATCCACTGTCAATCCTTTAAGTGTCATTTGCCAGTGTATCTTAGCTAATTCACGTCTCATACCTTCAAAGTTACCCCTCTTTAAGTTCAGAACCTTTGTTTCTGAATTAACTATGTCACTTTCCATCTTAATGAAGAATTCCACCATATCATGGTCACTCTTACTATATTCCTATTGTCTGCTGTTCTATGTTCCTGTTCTGTACTGTTCCGTTCTTTGTTCCTGTTCTGTGTTGCTGTTCTGGACTGCTCTGTATTCCTGTTCTGTGTTCCTGTTCTGTACTGTTCTATGCTCCTGTTCTGTACTGTTCTGTGTTCCAGTTGTATTACTGTTCTGTGTTCCAGCTCTGTATTGTTCTATGTCCCTGTTCTCTACTGTTCTGTGCTCCTGTTCTGTAGTGTTCTATATTCATGTTCTGTACTGTATAATGTTCCTGTTCTGTACTGTTCCATGTTCCTGTTTTGTACTGTTCTGTATTCCTGTTCTTTACTCTTCTGTGTTCCTATTCTGTATTGTTCTGTGCTCATGTGTTGTATTGTTCTGTGTTCCACTGTTGTACTGTTCCGTGTTCCTGGTCTGTACTGTTCTGTGTCTCTGTTCTGAAGTGTTCTGTGTTCCTGTTCTGTACTGTTCAATGTTCCTGTTTTGTACTGTTCTGTATTCCTCTTCTGTACTCATCTGTGTTCCTATTCTGTAGTGTTCCGTGTTCCTGTTCTGTACTGTTCTGTGTTCCTGTGTTGTATTGTTCTGTGTTCCACTGTTGTAGTGTTCCGTGTTCCTGGTCAGTACTGTTCTGTGTTCCTGTTCTGAAGTGTTCTATATTCCTGTCCTCTGTTGTTCTATGTTCCTGTTCTGTACTGTTCTGTGTTCCTTTGTTGTACTGTCTATGTTCCTGTTCTGTACTGTTCTGTGTTCCTGTTCTGTACTGTTATGTGTTCCTTTTCTGTACCGTCCTGTGTTCCTGTTCTGTACTGTTCTATGCTCCTTTTCTGTACTTTTATATGTTCCTGTTCTGTACTGTTCCATGTTCCTGTTTGTACTGTTCTGTGTTCCTGTACTGTACTTTGTTCCTGTGTTGTACTGCTCTATGATCTTGTTCTGTACTGTTCTACAATCCTGTTCTGTAGTGTTCCAATTTCCTGTTATGTACTGTTCCGTGTTACTGGTATGTAATGTTCCGTGTTCCTGTTCTGTACTGTTCCGTGTACCTGTTCTGTACTGTTCCAAGTTCCTGTTCTGTAATGTTCCGTGTTCTGGTTCTGTACTGTTCCCTTTTCCTGTTCTGTACTGTTGTCTGTCCTGTTCTGTACTGTTCCGTGTTCCTGTTCTGTACTGTTGTCTGTTCCTGTGCTGTACTGTTCCGTGTTCCTGTTCTGGACTGTTCTGTGTTCCTGTTCTGTACTGCCCTCTGTTCCAGTTCTATACTGTTCTGTGTTCCCGTTCTGTCCTGTTCCGTGTGCCCGTTCTGTACTGTTCCGTGTTCCTGTTTTAAACTGTTCCATGTTCCCATTCTGTACTGTTCGACGTTCTTGTTCTGTACTGTTCTATATTCCTGTTCAGTAGTGTTCTACATTCCTCTTCTGTTCTGTTCTGTGTTCCTGGTCAGTACTGTTCTGTGTTCCTCTACTGTACTGTCCGCTGTTGCTGTTCTGTACTGTTCCATTTTCCTGTTCTGTACTGATCTGTGTTCCTGTTCTGTACTGTTCTGTATTCCTGTTCTGTGTTCCTATCCTGTACTCTTCTATGTTCCTGTTCTGTGTTCCGGTTCTATTACTGTTCTATGTTCCTGTTCTGTGTTCGGGATCTATTACAGTTCAGTGTTCCTACTCTGTACTGTTCTATGTTCCTGTTCTGTTATGTTCTATATTCCTGTCCTGTGCTCCTGTTCTGTACTGTTCTGTGTTCCTGTTCTGTACTGTTCCATGTTCCTGTTCTGTACTGTTCCATGTTCCTGTTCTGGACTGTTCTCTGTTCCTGTTCGGTCCTGTTCTATGTTCCTGTTCTGTACTGTTCTATGTTCCTGTTCTGTTATGTTCTATATTCCTGTCCTGTGCTCCTGTTCTGTACTGTTCTGTGTTCCTGTTCTGTACTGTTCCATGTTCCTGTTCTGGTCTGTTCTCTGTTCCTGTTCTGGACTGTTCTCTGTTCCTGTTCTGGACTGTTCTCTGTTCCTGTTCGGTCCTGTTCTATGTTCCTGTTCTGTACTGTTCTATGTTCCTGTTCTGTTATGTTCTATATTCTTGTCCTGTGCTCCTGTTCTGTCCTGTTCTGTGTTTGTTTTTTCTACTGTTCCGTGTTCTTGTTCTGTACTGATCTGTGTTCCTGTTCTGTACTGTTCCGTGGTCCAGTAATGCACCGTTCCGTGTTTGTGTTCTGTTCTGTTCCATGTTCCCATTCTATACCATTCTATATTCCTGCTCTGTACTGTTCTGTGCAGTTCTGTGTTGCTTTGCTATTCTGTACTGTTCTGTGTTCCTGTTCTGTACTGTTCTATGCTCCTTTTCTGTATTTAGTATGTTCCTGTTCTGTACTGTTCCATGTTCCTGTTTGTACTGTTCTGTGTTCCTGTACTGTACTTTGTTCCTCTGTTGTACTGCTCTATGATCTTGTTCTGTACTGTTCTACAATCCTGTTCTGTAGTGTTCCAAGTTCCTGTTATGTACTGTTCCGTGTTACTGTTATGTAATGTTCCGTGTTCCTGTTCTGTACTGTTCCGTGTACCTGTTCTGTACTGTTCCAAGTTCCTGTTCTGTACTGTTCCATGTTCCTGTTCTGTACTGTTCCGTGTTCCTGTTCTGTACTGTTCTGTGTTCCTGTTCTATACTGTTCTCTGTTCCTGTTCTATACTGTTCTATGCTCCTTTTCTGTACTTTTGTATGTTTCTGTTCTGTACTGTTCCATGTTCCTGATCTGTACTGTGCCGTGGCCCTTTTCTGTACTGTTCTGTGTTCCTGTTCTGACGTGTTCTATATTCCTGTTGTCTGCTGTTCTATGTGCCCATTCTGTACTGTTCCGTGTTCCTGTTTTGTACTGTTCCATGTTCCTGTTCTGTACTGATCTGTGTTCCTGTTCTGTACTGTTCTGTATTCCTGTTCTGTACTGTTCTGTGTTCCTGTCCTGTACCCTTCTATGTTCCTGTTCTGTGTTCCTGTTCTATTACAGTTCAGTGTTCCTACTCTGTACTGTTCTATGTTCCTGTTCTGTACTGTTCCGTGTACCTGTTCTGTACTGTTCCGTGTTCCTGTTCTGTACTGTTCCATGTTCCTGTCCTGTACTGTTCCGTGTTCCTGTTCTGTACTGTTCTGTGTTCCTGTACTGTACTTTGTTCCTCTGTTGTACTGCTCTATGATCTTGTTCTGTACTGTTCTACAATCCTGTTCTGTAGTGTTCCAATTTCCTGTTATGTACTGTTCCGTGTTACTGTTATGTAATGTTCCGTGTTACTGTTCTGTACTGTTCCGTGTACCTGTTCTGTACTATTCCAAGTTCCTGTTCTGTAATGTTCCGTGTTCTGGTTCTGTACTGTTCCCTTTTCCTGTTCTGTGCTGTTGTCTGTCCTGTTCTGTACTGTTCCGTGTTCCTGTTCTGGACTGTTCTGTGTTCCTGTTCTGTACTGCCCTCTGTTCCAGTTCTATACTGTTCTGTGTTCCCGTTCTGTCCTGTTCCGTGTGCCCGTTCTGTACTGTTCCGTTGTTCCTGTTTTAAACTGTTCCATGTTCCCATTCTGTACTGTTCGACGTTCTTGTTCTGTACTGTTCTATATTCCTGTTCAGTAGTGTTCTACATTCCTCTTCTGTTCTGTTCTGTGTTCCTGGTCAGTACTGTTCTGTGTTCCTCTACTGTACTGTCCGCTGTTGCTGTTCTGTACTGTTCCATTTTCCTGTTCTGTACTGATCTGTGTTTCCTGTTCTGTACTGTTCTGTATTCCTGTTCTGTGTTCCTATCCTGTACTCTTCTATGTTCCTGTTCTGTGTTCCGGTTCTATTACTGTTCTATGTTCCTGTTCTGTACTGTTCTATGTTCCTGTTCTGTGTTCGGGTTCTATTACAGTTCAGTGTTCCTACTCTGTACTGTTCCATGTTCCTGTTCTGGACTGTTCTCTGTTCCTGTTCGGTCCTGTTCTATGTTCCTGTTCTGTACTGTTCTATGTTCCTGTTCTGTTATGTTCTATATTCCTGTCCTGTGCTCCTGTTCTGTACTGTTCTGTGTTCCTGTTCTGTACTGTTCAATGTTCCTGTTCTGGACTGTTCTCTGTTCCTGTTCTGGACTGTTCTCTGTTCCTGTTCAGTCCTGTTCTATGTTCCTGTTCTGTACTGTTCTATGTTCCTGTTCTGTTATGTTCTATATTCCTGTCCTGTGCTCCTGTTCTGTACTGTTCTGTGTTCCTGTTTTACACTGTTCCGTGTTCTTGTTCTGTACTGATCTGTGTTCCTGTTCTGTACTGTTCCGTGGTCCAGTAATGCACCGTTCCGTGTTCGTGTTCTGTTCTGTACCATGTTCCCATTCTATACCATTCTATATTCCTGCTCTGTACTGTTCTGTGCAGTTCTGTGTTGCTTTGCTATTCTGTACTGTTCTGTGTTCCTGTTGTGTACTGTTCTATGCTCCTTTTCTGTACTTTTGTATGTTCCTGTTCTGTACTGTTCCATGTTCCTGTTTGTACTGTTCTGTGTTCCTGTACTGTACTTTGTTCCTCTGTTTTACTGCTCTATGATCTTGTTCTGTACTGTTCTACAATCCTGTTCTGTAGTGTTCCAAGTTCCTGTTATGTACTGTTCCGTGTACCTGTTCTGTACTGTTCCAAGTTCCTGTTCTGTACTGTTCCATGTTCCTGTTCTGTACTGTTCCGTGTTCCTGTTCTGTACTGTTCTGTGTTCCTGTTCTATACTGTTCTGTGTTCCTGTTCTATACTGTTCTATGCTCCTTTTCTGTACTTTTGTATGTTCCTGTTCTGTACTGTTCCATGTTCCTGTTCTGTACTGTGCCGTGGCCCTTTTCTGTACTGTTCTGTGTTCCTGTTCTGACGTGTTCCATATTCCTGTTGTCTGCTGTTCTATGTGCCCGTTCTGTACTGTTCCGTGTTCCTGTTTTGTACTGTTCCATGTTCCTCTTCTGTACTGTTCCATGTTCTTGTTCTGTGCAGTTCTGGTTTGCTGTTCTGTACTGTTCCGTGTTCCTGTTCTGTACTCTTCTGTGTTCCTTTTCTGTACTGTTCTGTGTTCCTGTTCTGAGGTGTTCTATATTCCTGTTCTGTGCTGTTTTATGTTCCTGTTCTGTACTGTTCCGTTCTTTGTTCCTCTTCTGTATGGTTCTGTGTTCCTGTTCTGTGTTGCTGTTCTGGACTCCTCTGTATTCCTGTTCTGTACTGTCTATGTTCCTGTTCTGTGTTCCTGTTCTGTACTGTTATGTGTTCCTATTCTGTACTGTTCTGTGTTCCTGTTCTGTACTGTTCTATGCTCCTTTTCTGTACTTTTGTATGTTCCTGTTCTGTACTGTTTCATGTTCCTGTTCTGTACTGTTCCGTGTTCCTGTTCTGTACTGTTCCGTGTTCCTGTTCTGTAATGTTCCATGTTCCTGTTCTGTACTGTACTGTGTTCCTGTGTTGTACTGCTGTATGATCCTGTTCTGTACTGTTCTACAATCCTGTTCTGTACTGTTTTGCGTTCCTGTTCTGTAGTGTTCCAAGTTCCTGTTATGTACTGGTCCATATTCCTGTTATGCAATGTTCCGTGTTCCTGTTCTGTACTGTTCCGTGTACCTGTTCTGTACTGTTCCAAGTTCCTGTTCTATAATGTTCCGTGTTCTGGTTCTGTACTGTTCCCTTTTCCTGTTCTGTACTGTTGTCTGTCCTGTTCTGTACTGTTCCGTGTTCCTGTTCTGGACTGTTCTGTGTTCCTGTTCTGTACTGCCCTCTGTTCCAGTTCTATACTGTTCTGTGTTCCCGTTCTGTACTGTTCCGTGTTCCTGTTTTAAACTGTTCCATGTTCCCATTCTGTACTGTTCGACATTCTTGTTCTGTACTGTTCTATATTCCTGTTCAGTGGTGTTCTACGTTCCTCTTCTGTTCTGTTCTGTGTTCCTGGTCAGTACTGTTCTGTGTTCCTCTACTGTACTGTCCGCTGTTGCTGTTCTGTACTGTTCCCTTTTCCTGTTCTGTACTGATCTGTGTTCCTGTTCTGTACTGTTCTGTATTCCTGTTCTGTGTTCTTATCCTGTACTCTTCTATGTTCCTGTTCTGTACTGTTCCATGTTCCTGTTCTGGACTGTTCTCTGTTCCTGTTCGGCCCTGTTCTATGTTCCTGTTCTGTACTGTTCTATGTTCCTGTTCTGTTATGTTCTATATTCCTGTCCTGTGCTCCTGTTCTGTACTCTTCTGTGTTCCTGTTTTACACTGTTCCGTGTTCTTGTTCTGTACCGATCTGTGTTCCTGTTCTGTACTGTTCCGTGGTGCAGTAATGCACCGTTCCGTGTTCGTGTTCTGTTCTGTTCCATGTTCCCAGTCTATACCGTTCTATATTCCTGTTCTGTGCAGTTCTGTGTTGCTTTGCTATTCTGTACTGTTCCGTGTTCCTGTTCTGTACTGTTCCATGTTCCTCTTCTGTACTGTTCTGTGTTCCTGTTCTGACGTGTTCTATATTCCTGTTGTCTGCTGTTCTATGTTCCTGTTCTGTTCTTTGTTCCTGTTCTGTTTTCCTGTTCTGGACTGCTCTGTATTCCTGTTCTGTGTTCCTGTTCTGTAATGTTCTATGCTCCTGTTCTGTACTGTTCTGTGCTCCTGTTCTGAAGTGTTCTATATTCCTGTCCTCTGTTGTTCTATGTTCCTGTTCTGTGTTCCTTTGTTGTACTGTTCCATGTTCCTGTTCTGTACTGCTCTATGTTCCTGTTCTTTACTGTTCAATTTTCTTGTTCTGTACTGTCTATGTTCCTGTTCTGTGTTCCTGTTCTGTACTGTTCTGTGTTCCTGTTCTGTATTGTTCCATGTTCCTGTTCTGTACTGTTCCATGTTCCTTTTCTGTACTGTTCTGTGTTCCTGTTCTGTACTGTTCTATGCTCCTTTTCTGTACTTTTGTATGTTCCTTTTCTGTACTGTTCCATGTTCCTGTTCTGTACTGTTTCGTGTTCCTGTTCTGTACTGTTCTGTGGTCCTGTTCTGTACTGTACTGTGTTCCTGTGTTGTACGGCTCAATGATCCTGTTCTGTTCTGTTCTACTATCCTGTTCTGTACTGTTCTGTGTTCCTGTTCTGTAGTGTTCCAAGTTCCTGTTGTGTACTGTTCCGTATTCCTGTTATGTAATGTTCCGTGTTCTTGTTCTGTACTGTTCCGTGTACCTGTTCTGTACTGTTCCAAGTTCCTGTTCTGTAATGTTCCGTGTTCCTGTTCTGTACTGTTCCGTTTACCTGTTCTGTACTGTTGTCTGTTCCTGTGCTGTACTGTTCCGTGTTCCTGTTCTGGACTGTTCTGTGTTCCTGTTCTGTACTGCCCTCTGTTCCAGTTCTATACTGTTCTGTGTTCCTGTTCTGTACGGTTCCGTGTACCCGTTCTGTACTGTTCCATGTTCCCGTTCCGTACTGTTCTATGTTCTTGTTCTGTACTGTTCTATATTCCTGTTCAGTACTGTTCAACATTCATCTTTGGTTCTGTTCTGTGTTCCTGGTCAGTACTGTTCTGTGTTCCTCTGCTGTACTGTCCGCTGTTGCTGTTCTGTACTGTTCCATTTTCCTGTTCTGTACTGATCTGTGTTCCCGTTCTGTACTGTTCTATGTTCCTGTTCTGTGTTCCGGTTCTATTACAGTTCAGTGTTCCTGCTCTGTACTGTTCTATGTTCCTGTTCTGTATTGTTCCATGTTCCTGTTCTGGACTGTTCTCTGTTCCTGTTCTGGACTGTTCTCTGTTCCTGTTCGGTCCTGTTCTATGTTCCTGTTCTGTACTGTTCTATGTTCCTGTTCTGTTATGTTCTATAATCCAGTCCTGTGCTCCTGTTCTTTCCTGTTCTGTGTTCGTGTTTTCTACTGTTCCGTGTTCTTGTTCTGTACTGATCTGTGTTCCTGTTCTGTACTGTTCCGTGGTCCAGTAATGCACCGTTCCGTGTTCGTGTTCTGTTCTGTTCCATGTTCCCATTCTATACCATTCTATATTCCTGCTCTGTACTGTTCTGTGCAGTTCTGTGTTGCTTTGCTATTCTGTACTGTTCTGTGTTCCTGTTCTGTACTGTTCCATGTTCCTCTTCTGTACTGTTCCATGTTCTTGTTCTGTGCAGTTCTGGTTTGCTGTTCTGTACTGTTCCATGTTCCTCTGCTGTACTGTTCCATGTTCTTGTTCTGTGCAGCTCTGGTTTGCTGTTCTGTACTGTTCCGTGTTCCTGTTCTGTACTCTTCTGTGTTCCTTTTCTGTACTGTTCTGTGTTCCTGTTCTGAGGTGTTCTATATTCCTGTTCTCTGCTGTTTTATGTTCCTGTTCTGTACTGTTCCGTTCTTTGTTCCTCTTCTGTATGGTTCTGTGTTCCTGTTCTGTGTTGCTGTTCTGGACTCCTCTGTATTCCTGTTCTGTACTGTTCTATGTTCCTGTTCTGTACTGTTCTGTGTTCCGGTTGTATTTCTGTTCTGTGTTCCAGCTCTGTACTGTTCTATGTCCCTGTTCTCTACTATTCTGTGCTCCTGTTCTGTACTGTTGTATGTTCATGTTCTGTACTGTATTATGTTCCTGTTCTGTACTGTTCCATTTTCCTGTTTTGTACTTTTCTGTATTCCTGTTCTGTACTGTTCTGTGTTCCTATTCTGTACTGTTCCATGTTCCTGGTCTGTACTGTTTTGTGTACCTGTTATTTAGTGTTCCAAGTTCCTGTTCTGTACTGTTCCGTGTTCCGGTTGTATTACTGTTCTGTGTTCCAGCTCTGTACTATGCTCTATATTACTGTTCTGTACTGTCCTGTGTTGCTGTTCTGTATTGTTTTGTGTTGCTGTTCTGTACTGCCCTCTGTTCCAGTTCTATAATGTTCTGTGTTCCCGTTCTGTACTGTTCCGTCTGCCCGTTCTGTACTGTTCCGTCTGCCCGTTCTGTACTGTTCCGTCTGCCCATTCTGTACTGTTCCGTGTGCCCGTTTTGTATTGTTCCATGTTCCCATGCTGTACTGTTCTATGTTCCTGTTCTGTACTGTTCCATTTTCCTGTTCTGTACTGATCTGTGTTCTTGTTCTGTACTGTTCTGTACTGTCCTGTGTTCCTATCCTCCACTCGTCTATGTTCCTGTTCTGTGTTCCAGTTCTATTACTGTTCTATGGTCCTGTTCTGTACTGTTCTATGTTCCTGTTCTGTGTTCCGGTTCTATTAGTGTTCAGTTTTCCTGCTCTTTACTGTTCTATGTTCCTGTTCTGTACTGTACTGTGTTCCTGTTCTGTATTGTTCTGTGTTCCTGTTCTGGACTGTTCTGTGTTCCTCTTCTGTACTGTTCTATGTTCCTGTTCCGTCCTGTTCTATGATCCTGTTCTGTACTGTTCTATGTTCCTATTCTGTTATGTTCTATATTCCTGTCCTGTGCTCCTGTTCTGTACTGTTCCGTGTTCCTGTTTTTTACTGTTCCATGTTCCCATTCTGTACTGCTCTATGTTCCTGTTCTGTACTTTTCTATATTCCTGTTCAGTACTGTTCTACATTCCTCTTCTGTGCTGTTCTGTGTTCCTGGTCAGTACTGTTCTGTGTTCCTCTACTGTACAGTCTGCTGTTGCTGTTCTGTACTGTTCCGTTTTCATGTTCTGTATGATCTGTATTCCTGTTCTGTACTGTTCTGTGTTCCTATCCTTTACTCTTCTATGTTCCTGTTCTGTGTTCCGGTTCTATTACAGTTCTATGTTCCTGTTCTGTACTGTTCTATGTTCCTGTTCTGTACTGTACTGTGTTCCTGTTCTGTACTGTTCTGTGTTCCTTTTCTGTACTGTTCTGTGTTCCTGTTCTGACGTGTTTTATATTCCTGTTGTGTGCTGTTCTATGTTCCTCTTCTGTACTGTTCCGTTCTTTGTTCCTGTTCAGTGTGTTTCTGAGTTCCTGTTCTGTGTTGCAGTTCTGGGCTGCTCTGTATTCCTGTTCTGTGTTCCTGTTCTGTAGTGTTCTATGTTCCAGTTCTGTACTGTTCCGTGTTCCTGTTCCGTCCTATTCTATATTCCTGTTCTGTATTGTTCCATGTTCCTGTTCTGTTATGTTCTATATTCCTGTCCTGTGCTCCTGTTCTGTACTGTTCTGTGTTCCTGGTCTATACTTTTCCCTGTTCTTGTTCTGTACTGTTCTGTGTTCCTGTTCTGTACTGTTCCGTGCTCCAGTAATGCACCGTTCCGTGTTCGCGTTCTGTTCTGTTGCGTGTTCCTATTCTATACCGTTCTATATTCCTGTTCTGTACTGTTCTATCTTCCTGTTCTGTTATGTTCTATATTCCTGTCCTGTGCTCCTGTTCTGTACTGTTCCGTGTTCCTGTTCTGTACTGTTCTGTGTTTCTGATGTGTACTGTTCTGTGTTCCTGTTCTGTACAGTTCTGTGTTCCTTTTCTGTACTGTTCTATGTTCCTGTTTTGTACTGTTCCGTTCCTTGTTCCTGTTCTGTATGGTTCTGTGTTGCTGTACTGGACTCCTCTGTATTCATGTTCTGTACAGTTCTATGTTCCTGTTCTGTACTGTTCTGTGTTCCGGTTGTATTTGTGTTCTGTGTTCCAGCTCTGTACTGTTCTATGTCCCTGTTCTCTACTGTTCTGTGCTCCTGTTCTGTACTGTTGTATGTTCATGTTCTGTACTGTATTATGTTCCTTTTCTGTACTGTTCCATGTTCCTGTTTTGTACTGTTCTGTATTCCTGTTCTGTACTCTTCTGTATTCCTGTTCTGTACTCTTCTGTGTTCCTATTCTGTGCTGTTCCGTGTTCCTGTTCTGTACTGTTCCATGTTCCTGGTCTGTACTGTTCTGTGTACCTGTTCTGTACTGTTCCAAGATCCTGTTCTGTACTGTTCCGTGTTCTGGTTCTGTACTGTTCCCTGTTCCTGTTCTGTACTGTTCTCTGTTCCTGTTCTGTACTGTCCTGTGTTGCTGTTCTGTATTGTTTTGTGTTGCTGTTCTGTACTGCCCTCTGTTCCAGTTCTATACTGTCCTGTGTTCCCGTTCTGTACTGTTCCGTGTGCCCGTTCTGTACTATTCCGTGTTCCTGTTTTGTACTGTTCCATATTCCCATTCTGTACTATTCTATGTTCCTCTTCTGTACTGTTCTGTGTTCCTGGTCAATATGGTTCTGTGTTCCTCTGTTGTACTGTTCGCTGTTGCTGTTCTGAACTGTTCCGTGTTCCTGTTTTGTACTGTTCCATGTTCCCATTCTGTACTGTTCTATGTTCCTGTTCTGTACTGTTCTGTATTCCTGTTCAGTACTGTTGTACATTCCTCTCCTGTGCTGTTCTGTGTTCCTGGTCAGTACTGTTCTGTGTTCCTCTACTGTACTGTCCGCTGTTGCTGTTCTGTACTGTTCCGTTTTCCTGTTCTGTACTGATCTGTATTCCTGTTCTGTACTGTTCTATGTTCCTGTTCTGTACTGTTCTGTGTTCCGGTTGTATTACTGTTCTGTGTTCCTGGTCTGTCCTGTTCTGTGTCTCTGTTCTCAACTGTTCTATGTTCCTGTTCTGTACTGTTCCATGTTCCTGTTCTGTACTCTTCCATGTTCCTGTTCTGTACTGTTCTGTGTTCCTATTCTGTATTGCTCCGTGTTCCTGTTCTGTACTGTTCTATGTTCCTGTGTGGTATTGTTCTGTGTTCCACTGTTGTACTGTTCCGTGTTCCTGGTCAGTACTGTTCTGTGTTCCTGTTCTGAAGTGTTCTATATTCCTGTTCTCTGCTGTTCTATGTTCCTGTTCTGTACTGTTCTGTGTTCCTTTGTTGTACTGTTCTATGTTCCTGTTCTGTACTGCTCTATGTTCCTGTTCTTTACTGTTCTATTTTCCTGTTCTTTACTGTCTATGTCGCTGTTCTGTACTGTTCTGTGTTCCTATTCTGTACTGTTCTGTGTTCCTGTTCTGTATTGCTCCGTGTTCCTGTTCTGTACTGTTCCATATTCCTGTTCTGTACTGTTCTGTGTTCCTGTTCTGTACCGTTCTGTGTTCCTGTTCTGTACTGTACTATGCTCCTTTTCTGTACCTTTGTATGTTCCTGTTCTTTACTGTTCCATGTTCCTGTTCTGTACAGTTCCCTGTTCCTGTTCTGTACTGTACTGTGTTCCTGTGTTGTACTGCTCTATGATCCTGTTCTGTAATGTTCTACAATCCTGTTCTGTACTGCTCTGTGTTCCTGTTCTGTAGTTTTCCAAGTTCCTGTTCTGTACTGTTCCAAGTTCCTGTTCTGTAATGTTCCGTGTTCCGGTTCTGTACTGTTCCCTTTCCCCGTTCTGTACTGCTGTCTGTTCCTGTTCTGTACTGTTCCGTGTTCCTGTTCTGGACTCTTCTCTGTTCCTGTTCTGTACTGCCCTCTGTTCCAGTTCTATACTGTTCTGTGTTCCCGTTCTGTACTGTTCCGTGTGCCCGTTCTGTACTGTTCCGTGTTCCTGTTTTGTACTGTACCATGTTCCCATTCTGTACCGTTCTATGTTCCTGTTCTGTACTGTTCTATATTCCTGTTCAGTACTGTTCTACATTCTTCTTTGGTTCTGTTCTGTGTTCCTGGTCAGTACTGTTCTGTGTTCCTCTACTGTACTGTCCGCTGTTGCTGTTCTGTACTGTTCCGTTTTCCTGTTCTGTACTGATCTGTGTTTCCGTTCTGTACTGTTCTGTATTCCTGTTCTGTACTGTTCTGTGTTCCTATTCTGTACTCTTCTATGTTCCTGCTCTGTGTTCCGGTTCTATTACTGTTCTATGTTCCTGTTCTGTGTTCTGGTTCTATTACTGTTCTATGTTCCTGTTCTGTACTGTTCTATGTTCCTGTTCTGAGTTCCGGTTCTATTACATTTCAGTGTTCCTGCTCTGTACTGTTCTATTTTCCTGCTCCGTACTGTTCTATTTTCCTGTTCTGTACTGTTCCGTGTTCCTGTTCTGGACTGTTCTGTGTTCCTGTTCTGTACTGTGCTGTGTTCCGGTTGTATTACTGTTCTGTGTTCCAGCTCTGTACTGTCTATGTTCCTGTTCTGTACTGTTCTGTGTTCCTATTCTGTACTGTTCTGTGTTCCTGTTCTGTATTGTTCCGTGTTCCTGTTCTGTACTGTTCCATGTTCCTGTTCTGTACTGTTCTGTGTTCCTGTTCTGTAGCGTTCTGGGTTCCTGTTCTGTACTGTTCTATTCTCCTTTTCTGTACTTTTGTATGTTCCTGTTCTGTACTGTTCCATGTTCCTGTTCTGTACTGTTCCGTGTTCCTGTTCTGCACTGTTCTGTGTTCCTGTTCTGTAGTGTTCCAAGCTCCTGTTATGTACTGTTCCGTATTCCTGTTATGTAATGTTCCGTGTTCCTGTTCTGTACTGTTCTGTGTTCCTTTGTTGTACTGTTCTATGTTCCTGTTCTGTACTGCTCTATGTTCCTGTTCCTTACTGTTCTATTTTCCTGTTCTGTACTGTCTATGTTCCTGTTCTGTACTGTTCTGTGTTCCTGTTCTGTACTGTTATGTGTTCTTTTTCTGTACCGTTCTGTGTTCCTGTTCTGTACTGTTCTATGCTCCTTTTCTGTACTTTTGTATGTTCCTGTTCTGTACTGTTCCATGTTCCTGTTTGTACTGTTCTGTGTTCCTGTACTGTACTTTGTTCCTGTGTTGTACTGCTCTATGATCTTGTTCTGTACTGTTCTACAATCCTGTTCTGTACTGTTCTGTGTTCCTGTTCTGTAGTGTTCCAAGCTCCTGTTATGTACTGTTTCGTATTCCTATTCTGTATTGTTCCGTGTTTCTGTTCTGTACTGTTCTGTGTTCCTTTTCTGTACTGTTCTGTGTTTCTGTTCTGACGTGTTCTATATTCCTGTTGTCTGCTGTTCTATGTTCCTGTTCTGTTCTTTGTTCCTGTTCTGTGTTCCTGTTCTGTGTTGCTGTTCTGGACTGCTCTGTATTCCTGTTCTGTGTTCCTGTTCTGTAATGTTCTATGCTCCTGTTCTGTACTGTTCTGTGTTCCGGTTGTATTACTGTTCTGTGTTCCAGCTCTGTACTGCTGTATGTCCCTGTTCTCTACTGTTCTGTGCTCCTGTTCTGTACTGTTCTATATTCATGTTCTGTACTGTATTATGTTCCTGTTCTGTACTGTTCCATGTTCCTGTTTTGTACTGTTCTGTATTCCTGTTCTTTACTCTTCTGTGTTCCTATTCTGTACTGTTCTGTGTTCCTGTGTTGTATTGTTCTGTGTTCCACTGTTGTACTGTTCCGTGTTCCTGTTCAGTACTGTTCTGTGTCTCTGTTCTGAAGTGTTCTGTGTTCCTGTTCTGTACTGTTCTGTGTTCCTTTGTTGTACTGTTCTCTGTTCCTGTTCTGTACTGCTCTATGTTCCTGTTCTTTACTGTTCAATTTTCTTGTTCTGTACTGTCTATGTTCCTGTTCTGTGTTCCTGTTCTGTATTGTTCCATGTTCCTGTTCTGTACTGTTCTGTGTTCCTGTTCTGTACTGTTCTATGCTCCTTTTCTGTACTTTTGTATGTTCCTTTTCTGTACTGTTCCGTGTGCCCGTGCTGTACTGTTCCGTGTTCCTGTTTTGTACTGTTCCATGTTCCCATTCTGTACTGTTCTATGTTCCTGTTCTGTACTGTTCTATATTCCTGTTCAGTACTGTCCTACATTCCTCTTCTGTTCTGTTCTGTGTTTCTGGTCAGTACTGTTCTGTGTTTCTGGTCAGTACTGTTCTGTGTTCCTCTACTGTATTGTCCGCTGTTGCTGTTCTTTACTGTTCCATTTTCCTGTTCTGTACTGATCTGTGTTCCTGTTCTGTACTGTTCTGTGTTCCTATTCTGTACTCTTCTATGTTCCTGTTCTGTGTTCCGGTTCTATTACTGTTCTATGTCCCTGTTCTGTGTTCCGGTTCTATTACTGTTCTATGTTCCTGTTCTGTACTGCTCTATGTTCCTGTTCCTTACTGTTCTATTTTCCTGTTCTGTACTGTCTATGTTCCTGTTCTGTACTGTTCTGTGTTCCTGTTCTGTACTGTTATGTGTTCTTTTTCTGTACCGTTCTGTGTTCCTGTTCTGTACTGTTCTATTTTCCAGCTCCGTACTGTTCTATTTTCCTGTTCTGTACTGTTCCATGTTCCTGTTCTGGACTGTTCTGTGTTCCTGTTCTGTACTGCTCTCTGTTCCAGTTCTATACTGTTCTGTGTTCCCGTTCTGTACTGTTCCGTGTGCCCGTTCTGTACTGTTCCGTGTGCCCGTGCTGTACTGTTCCGTGTTCCTGTTTTGTACTGTTCCATGTTCCCATTCTGTACTGTTCTATGTTCCTGTTCTGTACTGTTCTATATTCCTGTTCAGTACTGTTCTACATTCCTCTTCTGTTCTGTTCTGTGTTTCTGGTCAGTACTGTTCTGTGTTTCTGGTCAGTACTGTTCTGTGTTCCTCTACTGTATTGTCCGCTGTTGCTGTTCTTTACTGTTCCATTTTCCTGTTCTGTACTGATCTGTGTTCCTGTTCTGTACTGTTCTGTGTTCCTATTCTGTACTCTTCTATGTTCCTGTTCTGTGTTCCGGTTCTATTACTGTTCTATGTCCCTGTTCTGTGTTCCGGTTCTATTACTGTTCTATGTTCCTGTTCTGTACTGCTCTATGTTCCTGTTCCTTACTGTTCTATTTTCCTGTTCTGTACTGTCTATGTTCCTGTTCTGTACTGTTCTGTGTTCCTGTTCTGTACTGTTATGTGTTCTTTTTCTGTACCGTTCTGTGTTCCTGTTCTGTACTGTTCTATTTTCCAGCTCCGTACTGTTCTATTTTCCTGTTCTGTACTGTTCCGTGTTCCTGTTCTGGACTGTTCTGTGTTCCTGTTCTGTACTGTGCTGTGTTCCGGTTGTATTACTGTTCTGTGTTCCAGCTCTGTACTGTCTATGTTCCTGTTCTGTACTGTTCTGTGTTCCTATTCTGTACTGTTCTGTGTTCCTGTTCTGTATTGTTCTGTGTTCCTGTTCTGTACTGTTCCATGTTCCTGTTCTGTACTGTTCCGTGTTCCTGTTCTGTACTGTTCTGTGGTCCTGTTCTGTACTGTACTGTGTTCCTGTGTTGTACTGCTGTATGATCCTGTTCTGTACTGTTCTACAATCCTGTTCTGTACTGTTCTGTGTTCCTGTTCTGTAGTGTTCCAAGCTCCTGTTATGTACTGTTCCGTATTCCTGTTCTGTAATGTTCCGTGTTCCTGTTCTGTACTGTTCTGTGTTCCTTTGTTGTACTGTTCTATGTTCCTGTTCTGTACTGCTCTATGTTCCTGTTCTGTACTGTTATGTGTTCTTTTTCTGTACCGTTCTGTGTTCCTGTTCTGTACTGTTCTATGCTCCTTTTTTGTACTTTTGTATGTTCCTGTTCTGTACTATTCCATGTTCCTGTTTGTACTGTTCTGTGTTCCTGTACTGTACTTTGTTCCTGTGTTGTACTGCTCTATGATCTTGTTCTGTACTGTTCTACAATCCTGTTCTGTAGTGTTCCAAGTTCTTGTTATGTACTGTTCCGTATTACTGTTATGTAATGTTCCGTGTTCCTGTTCTGTACTGTTCCGTGTACCTGTTCTGTACTGTTCCAAGTTCCTGTTCTCTACTGTATAATGTTCCTGTTCTGTACTGTTCCATGTTCCTGTTCTGTACTGTTCTGTGTTCCTGTTCTATACTGTTCTATGCTCCTTTTCTGTACTTTTGTATGTTCCTGTTCTGTACTGTTCCATGTTCCTGTCTGTACTGTGCCGTGGCCCTTTTCTGTACTGTTCTGTGTTCCTGTTCTGACGTGTTCTATATTCCTGTTGTCTGCTGTTCTATGTGCCCGTTCTGTACTGTTCCGTGTTCCTGTTTTGTACTGTTCCATGTTCCTGTTCTGTACTGATCTGTGTTCCTGTTCTGTACTGTTCTGTATTCCTGTTCTGTACTGTTCTGTCTTCCTGTCCTGTACCCTTCTATGTTCCTGTTCTGTGTTCCTGTTTTATTACAGTTCAGTGTTCCTATTCTGTACTGTTCTATGTTCCTGTTCTGTACTGTTCTGTGTACCTGTTCTGTACTGTTCCAAGTTCCTGTTCTGTACTGTTCCATGTTCCTGTTCTGTACTGTTCCATGTTCCTGTTCTGTACTGTTCTGTATTCCTGTTCTGTACTGTTCTGTCTTCCTGTCCTGTACCCTTCTATGTTCCTGTTCTGTGTTCCTGTTTTATTACAGTTCAGTGTTCCTATTCTGTACTGTTCTATGTTCCTGTTCTGTACTGTTCTGTGTACCTGTTCTGTACTGTTCCAAGTTCCTGTTCTGTACTGTTCCATGTTCCTGTTCTGTACTGTTCCATGTTCCTGTTCTGTACTGTTCCGTGTTCCTGTTCTGTACTGTTCTGTGTTCCTGTTCTATACTGTTCTATGCTCCTTTTCTGTACTTTTGTATGTTCCTGTTCTGTAATGTTCCATGTTCCTGTTCTGTACTGTTCCGTGTACCTGTTCTGTACTGTTCCAAGTTCCTGTTCTGTAATGTTCCGTGTTCTGGTTCTGTACTGTTCCCTTTTCCTGTTCTGTACTGTTGTCTGTTCCTGTGCTGTACTGTTCCGTGTTCCTGTTCTGGACTGTTCTGTGTTCCTGTTCTGTACTGCCCTCTGTTCCAGTTCTATACTGTTCTGTGTTCCCGTTCTGTCCTGTTCCGTGTGCCCGTTCTGTACTGTTCTGTGTTCTTGTTGTAAACTGTTCCATGTTCCCATTCTGTACTGTTCGACGTTCCTGTTCTGTACTGTTCTATATTCCTGTTCAGTACTGTTCTACATTCCTCTTCTGTTCTGTTCTGTGTTCCTGGTCAGTACTGTTCTGTGTTCCTCTACTGTACTGTCCGCTGTTGCTGTTCTGTACTGTTCCATTTTCCTGTTCTGTACTGATCTGTGTTCCTGTTCCGTACTGTTCTGTATTCCTGTTCTGTGTTCCTATCCTGTACTCTTCTATGTTCCTGTTCTGTGTTCCGGTTCTATTACTGTTCTATGTTCCTGTTCTGTGTTCGGGTTCTATTACAGTTCAGTGTTCCTACTCTGTACTGTTCTATGTTCCTGTTCTGTACTGTTCCATGTTCCTGTTCTGTACTGTTCTATGTTCCTGTTCCGTCCTGTTCTATGTTCCTGTTCTGTACTGTTCTATCTTCCCGTTCTGTTATGTTCTATCTTCCTGTCCTGTGCTCCTGTTCTGTATTGTTCTCTGTTCCTGTTCTCTACTGTTCTTTGTTCCTGTTCTGTACTGTTCTGTGTTCCTGTTCGGTAGTGTTCCTGTTCTGTACTATTCTGTGTTTCTGTTGTGTACTGTTCCGTGTTCCTGTTTTGTACTGTTCTATGTTCCTGTTCCGTACTGTTCTATGTTCCTGTTCCGTCCTGTTCTATGTTCCTGTTCTGTACTGTGCTATCTTCCTGTCCTGTGCTCCTGTTCTGTATTGTTCTCTGTTCCTGTTCTCTACTGTTCTTTGTTCCTGTTTTGTACTGTTTTGTGTTTCTGTTGTGTACTGTTCCATGTTCCTGTTCTGTACTGTTCTGTGTTCCTGTTCTGTACTGTTCTGTGTTCCTGTTCTGACGTGTTCTATATTCCTGTTGTGTGCTGTTGTATGTTCCTCTTCTGTACTGTTCCGTTGTTTGTTCCTGTTCTGTATGGTTCTGAGTTCCTGTTCTGTGCTGCTGTTCTGGACTGCTCTGTATTCCTGTTCTGTAGTGTTCTATGTTCCTGTTCTGTATTGTTCTGTGTTCCTGTTCAGTCCTGTTCTATGTTCCTGTTCTGTTATGTTCTATGTTCCTGTCCTGCTCCTGTTCTGTACTGTTCTGTGTTCCTGTTTTATACTGTTCCGTGTTCTTGTTCTGTACTGATCTGTGTTCCTGTTCTGTACTGTTCCGTGGTCCAGTAATGCACCGTTCCGTGTTCGTGTTCTGTTCTGTTCCATGTTCCCATTCTATACCATTCTATATTCCTGTTCTGTGCAGTTCTGTGTTGCTTTGCTATTCTGTACTGTTCCGTGTTCCTGTTCTGTACTGTTCTGTGTTCCTTTTCTGTACTGTTCTGTGTTTCTGTTCTGACGTGTTCTATATTCCTGTTGTCTGCTGTTCTATGTTCCTGTTCTGTTCTTTGTTCCTGTTCTGTGTTCCTGTTCTGTGTTGCTGTTCTGGACTGCTCTGTATTCCTGTTCTGTGTTCCTGTTCTGTAATGTTCTATGCTCCTGTTCTGTACTGTTCTGTGTTCCGGTTGTATTACTGTTCTGTGTTCCAACTCTGTACTGCTGTATGTCCCTGTTCTCTACTGTTCTGTGCTCCTGTTCTGTACTGTTCTATATTCATGTTCTGTACTGTATTATGTTCCTGTTCTGTACTGTTCCATGTTCCTGTTTTGTACTGTTCTGTATTCCTGTTCTTTACTCTTCTGTGTTCCTATTCTGTACTGTTCTGTGTTCCTGTGTTGTATTGTTCTGTGTTCCACTGTTGTACTGTTCCGTGTTCCTGGTCAGTACTGTTCTGTGTCTCTGTTCTGAAGTGTTCTGTGTTCCTGTTCTGTACTGTTCTGTGTTCCTTTGTTGTACTGTTCTATGTTCCTGTTCTGTACTGCTCTATGTTCCTGTTCTTTACTGTTCAATTTTCTTGTTCTGTACTGTCTATGTTCCTGTTCTGTGTTCCTGTTCTGTATTGTTCCATGTTCCTGTTCTGTACTGTTCTGTGTTCCTGTTCTGTACTGTTCTATGCTCCTTTTCTGTACTTTTGTATGTTCCTTTTCTGTACTGTTCCGTGTGCCTGTGCTGTACTGTTCCGTGTTCCTGTTTTGTACTGTTCCATGTTCCCATTCTGTACTGTTCTATGTTCCTGTTCTGTACTGTTCTATATTCCTGTTCAGTACTGTTCTACATTCCTCTTCTGTTCTGTTCTGTGTTTCTGGTCAGTACTGTTCTGTGTTTCTGGTCAGTACTGTTCTGTGTTCCTCTACTGTATTGTCCGCTGTTGCTGTTCTTTACTGTTCCATTTTCCTGTTCTGTACTGATCTGTGTTCCTGTTCTGTACTGTTCTGTGTTCCTATTCTGTACTCTTCTATGTTCCTGTTCTGTGTTCCGGTTCTATTACTGTTCTATGTCCCTGTTCTGTGTTCCGGTTCTATTACTGTTCTATGTTCCTGTTCTGTACTGCTCTATGTTCCTGTTCCTTACTGTTCTATTTTCCTGTTCTGTACTGTCTATGTTCCTGTTCTGTACTGTTCTGTGTTCCTGTTCTGTACTGTTATGTGTTCTTTTTCTGTACCGTTCTGTGTTCCTGTTCTGTACTGTTCTATTTTCCAGCTCCGTACTGTTCTATTTTCCTGTTCTGTACTGTTCCATGTTCCTGTTCTGGACTGTTCTGTGTTCCTGTTCTGTACTGCTCTCTGTTCCAGTTCTATACTGTTCTGTGTTCCCGTTCTGTACTGTTCCGTGTGCCCGTTCTGTACTGTTCCGTGTGCCCGTGCTGTACTGTTCCGTGTTCCTGTTTTGTACTGTTCCATGTTCCCATTCTGTACTGTTCTATGTTCCTGTTCTGTACTGTTCTATATTCCTGTTCAGTACTGTTCTACATTCCTCTTCTGTTCTGTTCTGTGTTTCTGGTCAGTACTGTTCTGTGTTTCTGGTCAGTACTGTTCTGTGTTCCTCTACTGTATTGTCCGCTGTTGCTGTTCTTTACTGTTCCATTTTCCTGTTCTGTACTGATCTGTGTTCCTGTTCTGTACTGTTCTGTGTTCCTATTCTGTACTCTTCTATGTTCCTGTTCTGTGTTCCGGTTCTATTACTGTTCTATGTCCCTGTTCTGTGTTCCGGTTCTATTACTGTTCTATGTTCCTGTTCTGTACTGCTCTATGTTCCTGTTCCTTACTGTTCTATTTTCCTGTTCTGTACTGTCTATGTTCCTGTTCTGTACTGTTCTGTGTTCCTGTTCTGTACTGTTATGTGTTCTTTTTCTGTACCGTTCTGTGTTCCTGTTCTGTACTGTTCTATTTTCCAGCTCCGTACTGTTCTATTTTCCTGTTCTGTACTGTTCCGTGTTCCTGTTCTGGACTGTTCTGTGTTCCTGTTCTGTACTGTGCTGTGTTCCGGTTGTATTACTGTTCTGTGTTCCAGCTCTGTACTGTCTATGTTCCTGTTCTGTACTGTTCTGTGTTCCTATTCTGTACTGTTCTGTGTTCCTGTTCTGTATTGTTCTGTGTTCCTGTTCTGTACTGTTCCATGTTCCTGTTCTGTACTGTTCTGTGTTCCTGTTCTGTAGCGTTCTGGGTTCCTGTTCTGTACTGTTCTATTCTCCTTTTCTGTACTTTTGTATGTTCCTGTTCTGTACTGTTCCATGTTCCTGTTCTGTACTGTTCCGTGTTCCTGTTCTGTACTGTTCTGTGGTCCTGTTCTGTACTGTACTGTGTTCCTGTGTTGTACTGCTGTATGATCCTGTTCTGTACTGTTCTACAATCCTGTTCTGTACTGTTCTGTGTTCCTGTTCTGTAGTGTTCCAAGCTCCTGTTATGTACTGTTCCATATTCCTGTTCTGTAATGTTCCGTGTTCCTGTTCTGTACTGTTCTGTGTTCCTTTGTTGTACTGTTCTATGTTCCTGTTCTGTACTGCTCTATGTTCCTGTTCTGTACTGTTATGTGTTCTTTTTCTGTACCGTTCTGTGTTCCTGTTCTGTACTGTTCTATGCTCCTTTTTTGTACTTTTGTATGTTCCTGTTCTGTACTATTCCATGTTCCTGTTTGTACTGTTCTGTGTTCCTGTACTGTACTTTGTTCCTGTGTTGTACTGCTCTATGATCTTGTTCTGTACTGTTCTACAATCCTGTTCTGTAGTGTTCCAAGTTCCTGTTATGTACTGTTCCGTATTACTGTTATGTAATGTTCCGTGTTCCTGTTCTGTACTGTTCCGTGTACCTGTTCTGTACTGTTCCAAGTTCCTGTTCTCTACTGTATAATGTTCCTGTTCTGTACTGTTCCATGTTCCTGTTCTGTACTGTTCTGTGTTCCTGTTCTATACTGTTCTATGCTCCTTTTCTGTACTTTTGTATGTTCCTGTTCTGTACTGTTCCATGTTCCTGTCTGTACTGTGCCGTGGCCCTTTTCTGTACTGTTCTGTGTTCCTGTTCTGACGTGTTCTATATTCCTGTTGTCTGCTGTTCTATGTGCCCGTTCTGTACTGTTCCGTGTTCCTGTTTTGTACTGTTCCATGTTCCTGTTCTGTACTGATCTGTGTTCCTGTTCTGTACTGTTCTGTATTCCTGTTCTGTACTGTTCTGTCTTCCTGTCCTGTACCCTTCTATGTTCCTGTTCTGTGTTCCTGTTTTATTACAGTTCAGTGTTCCTATTCTGTACTGTTCTATGTTCCTGTTCTGTACTGTTCTGTGTACCTGTTCTGTACTGTTCCAAGTTCCTGTTCTGTACTGTTCCATGTTCCTGTTCTGTACTGTTCCATGTTCCTGTTCTGTACTGTTCCGTGTTCCTGTTCTGTACTGTTCTGTGTTCCTGTTCTATACTGTTCTATGCTCCTTTTCTGTACTTTTGTATGTTCCTGTTCTGTAATGTTCCATGTTCCTGTTCTGTACTGTTCCGTGTACCTGTTCTGTACTGTTCCAAGTTCCTGTTCTGTAATGTTCCGTGTTCTGGTTCTGTACTGTTGTCTGTTCCTGTGCTGTACTGTTCCGTGTTCCTGTTCTGGACTGTTCCGTGTTCCTGTTCTGTACTGCCCTCTGTTCCAGTTCTATACTGTTCTGTGTTCCCGTTCTGTCCTGTTCCGTGTGCCCGTTCTGTACTGTTCTGTGTTCTTGTTGTAAACTGTTCCATGTTCCCATTCTGTACTGTTCGACGTTCCTGTTCTGTACTGTTCTATATTCCTGTTCAGTACTGTTCTACATTCCTCTTCTGTTCTGTTCTGTGTTCCTGGTCAGTACTGTTCTGTGTTCCTCTACTGTACTGTCCGCTGTTGCTGTTCTGTACTGTTCCATTTTCCTGTTCTGTACTGATCTGTGTTCCTGTTCCGTACTGTTCTGTATTCCTGTTCTGTGTTCCTATCCTGTACTCTTCTATGTTCCTGTTCTGTGTTCCGGTTCTATTACTGTTCTATGTTCCTGTTCTGTGTTCGGGTTCTATTACAGTTCAGTGTTCCTACTCTGTACTGTTCTATGTTCCTGTTCTGTACTGTTCCATGTTCCTGTTCTGTACTGTTCTATGTTCCTGTTCCGTCCTGTTCTATGTTCCTGTTCTGTACTGTTCTATCTTCCCGTTCTGTTATGTTCTATCTTCCTGTCCTGTGCTCCTGTTCTGTATTGTTCTCTGTTCCTGTTCTCTACTGTTCTTTGTTCCTGTTCTGTACTGTTCTGTGTTCCTGTTCGGTAGTGTTCCTGTTCTGTACTATTCTGTGTTTCTGTTGTGTACTGTTCCGTGTTCCTGTTTTGTACTGTTCTATGTTCCTGTTCCGTACTGTTCTATGTTCCTGTTCCGTCCTGTTCTATGTTCCTGTTCTGTACTGTGCTATCTTCCTGTCCTGTGCTCCTGTTCTGTATTGTTCTCTGTTCCTGTTCTCTACTGTTCTTTGTTCCTGTTTTGTACTGTTTTGTGTTTCTGTTGTGTACTGTTCCATGTTCCTGTTCTGTGTTCCTTTTCTGTTTTGTTCTGTGTTCCTGTTCTGACGTGTTCTATATTCCTGTTGTGTGCTGTTGTATGTTCCTCTTCTGTACTGTTCCGTTGTTTGTTCCTGTTCTGTATGGTTCTGAGTTCCTGTTCTGTGCTGCTGTTCTGGACTGCTCTGTATTCCTGTTCTGTAGTGTTCTATGTTCCTGTTCTGTATTGTTCTGTGTTCCTGTTCAGTCCTGTTCTATGTTCCTGTTCTGTTATGTTCTATGTTCCTGTCCTGCTCCTGTTCTGTACTGTTCTGTGTTCCTGTTTTATACTGTTCCGTGTTCTTGTTCTGTACTGATCTGTGTTCCTGTTCTGTACTGTTCCGTGGTCCAGTAATGCACCGTTCCGTGTTCGTGTTCTGTTCTGTTCCATGTTCCCATTCTATACCATTCTATATTCCTGTTCTGTGCAGTTCTGTGTTGCTTTGCTATTCTGTACTGTTCCGTGTTCCTGTTCTGTACTGTTCTGTGTTCCTTTTCTGTACTGTTCTGTGTTTCTGTTCTGACGTGTTCTATATTCCTGTTGTCTGCTGTTCTATGTTCCTGTTCTGTTCTTTGTTCCTGTTCTGTGTTCCTGTTCTGTGTTGCTGTTCTGGACTGCTCTGTATTCCTGTTCTGTGTTCCTGTTCTGTAATGTTCTATGCTCCTGTTCTGTACTGTTCTGTGTTCCGGTTGTATTACTGTTCTGTGTTCCAACTCTGTACTGCTGTATGTCCCTGTTCTCTACTGTTCTGTGCTCCTGTTCTGTACTGTTCTATATTCATGTTCTGTACTGTATTATGTTCCTGTTCTGTACTGTTCCATGTTCCTGTTTTGTACTGTTCTGTATTCCTGTTCTTTACTCTTCTGTGTTCCTATTCTGTACTGTTCTGTGTTCCTGTGTTGTATTGTTCTGTGTTCCACTGTTGTACTGTTCCGTGTTCCTGGTCAGTACTGTTCTGTGTCTCTGTTCTGAAGTGTTCTGTGTTCCTGTTCTGTACTGTTCTGTGTTCCTTTGTTGTACTGTTCTATGTTCCTGTTCTGTACTGCTCTATGTTCCTGTTCTTTACTGTTCAATTTTCTTGTTCTGTACTGTCTATGTTCCTGTTCTGTGTTCCTGTTCTGTATTGTTCCATGTTCCTGTTCTGTACTGTTCTGTGTTCCTGTTCTGTACTGTTCTATGCTCCTTTTCTGTACTTTTGTATGTTCCTTTTCTGTACTGTTCCGTGTGCCTGTGCTGTACTGTTCCGTGTTCCTGTTTTGTACTGTTCCATGTTCCCATTCTGTACTGTTCTATGTTCCTGTTCTGTACTGTTCTATATTCCTGTTCAGTACTGTTCTACATTCCTCTTCTGTTCTGTTCTGTGTTTCTGGTCAGTACTGTTCTGTGTTTCTGGTCAGTACTGTTCTGTGTTCCTCTACTGTATTGTCCGCTGTTGCTGTTCTTTACTGTTCCATTTTCCTGTTCTGTACTGATCTGTGTTCCTGTTCTGTACTGTTCTGTGTTCCTATTCTGTACTCTTCTATGTTCCTGTTCTGTGTTCCGGTTCTATTACTGTTCTATGTCCCTGTTCTGTGTTCCGGTTCTATTACTGTTCTATGTTCCTGTTCTGTACTGCTCTATGTTCCTGTTCCTTACTGTTCTATTTTCCTGTTCTGTACTGTCTATGTTCCTGTTCTGTACTGTTCTGTGTTCCTGTTCTGTACTGTTATGTGTTCTTTTTCTGTACCGTTCTGTGTTCCTGTTCTGTACTGTTCTATTTTCCAGCTCCGTACTGTTCTATTTTCCTGTTCTGTACTGTTCCATGTTCCTGTTCTGGACTGTTCTGTGTTCCTGTTCTGTACTGCTCTCTGTTCCAGTTCTATACTGTTCTGTGTTCCCGTTCTGTACTGTTCCGTGTGCCCGTTCTGTACTGTTCCGTGTGCCCGTGCTGTACTGTTCCGTGTTCCTGTTTTGTACTGTTCCATGTTCCCATTCTGTACTGTTCTATGTTCCTGTTCTGTACTGTTCTATATTCCTGTTCAGTACTGTTCTACATTCCTCTTCTGTTCTGTTCTGTGTTTCTGGTCAGTACTGTTCTGTGTTTCTGGTCAGTACTGTTCTGTGTTCCTCTACTGTATTGTCCGCTGTTGCTGTTCTTTACTGTTCCATTTTCCTGTTCTGTACTGATCTGTGTTCCTGTTCTGTACTGTTCTGTGTTCCTATTCTGTACTCTTCTATGTTCCTGTTCTGTGTTCCGGTTCTATTACTGTTCTATGTCCCTGTTCTGTGTTCCGGTTCTATTACTGTTCTATGTTCCTGTTCTGTACTGCTCTATGTTCCTGTTCCTTACTGTTCTATTTTCCTGTTCTGTACTGTCTATGTTCCTGTTCTGTACTGTTCTGTGTTCCTGTTCTGTACTGTTATGTGTTCTTTTTCTGTACCGTTCTGTGTTCCTGTTCTGTACTGTTCTATTTTCCAGCTCCGTACTGTTCTATTTTCCTGTTCTGTACTGTTCCGTGTTCCTGTTCTGTATTGTTCTGTATTCCTGTGTTGTATTGTTCTGTGTTCCACTGTTGTACTGTTCTGTGTTCATGGTCTGTACTGTTCTGTGTACCTGTTCTGTACTGTTCCGTGTTCTGGTTCTGTACTGTTCCCTGTTCCTGTTCTGTACTGTTCTCTGTTCCTGTTCTGTACTGTCCTGTGTTGCTGTTCTGTATTGTTTTGTGTTGCTGTTCTGTACTGCCTTCTGTTTCAGTTCTATACTGTCCTGTGTTCCCATTCTGTACTATTCCGTGTTCCTGTTTTGTACTGTTCCATATTCCCATTCTGTACTGTTCTATGTTCCTCTTCTGTACTGTTCTGTGTTCCTGGTCAATACTGTTCTGTGTTCCTCTATTATACTGTTCACTGTTGCTGTTCTGAACTGTTCCGTGTTCCTGTTTTGTACTGTTCCATGTTCCCATTCTGTACTGTTCTATGTTCCTGTTCTGTACTGTTCTATATTCCTGTTCAGTACTGTTCTACATTCCTCTTCTGTTCTGTTCTGTGTATCTGGTCAGTTCTGTTCTGTGTTCCTCTACTGTATTGTCCGCTGTTGCTGTTCTTTACTGTTCCATTTTCCTGTTCTGTACTGATCTGTGTTCCTGTTCTGTACTGTTCTGTATTCCTGTTTCTGTGCAGTTCTGTGTTGCTGTTCTGTACTGTTCCGTGTTCCTGTTCTGTACTGTTCCATGTTCCTGTTCTGTACTGTTCTCTGTTCCTGTTCTGTACTGTTCTCTGTTCCTGTTCTGTACTGTTCTGTGTTCCTGTTCTGTACTGTTCTGTGTTCCTGTTCTGTACTGTTCTGGGTTTCTGATGTGTACTGTTCTGTGTTCCTTTTCTGTACTGTTCTATGTTCCTGTTTTGTACTGTTCCGTTCTTTGTTCCTGTTCTGTATGGTTCTGTGTTGCTGTACTGGACTCCTCTGTATTCATGTTCTGTACTGTTCTATGTTACTGTTCTGTACTGTTCTGTGTTCCGGTTGTATTCCTGTTCTGTTTTCCAGCTGTGTACTGTTCTATGTCCCTGTTCTCTACTGTTCTGTGCTCCTGATCTGTACTGTTGTATGTTCATGTTCTGTACTGTATTATGTTCCTTTTCTGTACTGTTCCATGTTCCTGTTTTGTACTGTTCTGTATTCCTGTTCTGTACTCTTCTGTGTTCCTATTCTGTACTGTTCCGTGTTCCTGTTCTGTATTGTTCTGTATTCCTGTGTTGTATTGTTCTGTGTTCCACTGTTGTACTGTTCTGTGTTCATGGTCTGTACTGTTCTGTGTACCTGTTCTGTACTGTTCCAAGATCCTGTTCTGTACTGTTCCATGTTCTGGTTCTGTACTGTTCTCTGTTCCTGTTCTGTACTGTCCTGTGTTGCTGTTCTGTATTGTTTTGTGTTGCTGTTCTGTACTGCGCTCTGTTCCAGTTCTATACTGTTCTGTGTTCCCATTCTGTACTGTTCCGTGTGCCCGTTCTGTACTATACCGTGTTCCTGTTTTGTACTGTTCCATATTCCCATTCTGTACTGTTCTATGTTCCTCTTCTGTACTGTTCTGTGTTCCTGGTCAATACTGTTCTGTGTTCCTCTATTGTACTGTTCGCTGTTGCTGTTCTGAACTGTTCCGTGTTCCTGTTTTGTACTGTTCCATGTTCCCATTCTGTACTGTTCTATGTTCCTGTTCTGTACTGTTATATATTCCTGTTCAGTACTGTTGTACATTCCTCTTCTGTGCTGTTCTGTGTTCCTGGTCAGTTCTGCTCTGTGTTCCTCTACTGTACTGTCCGCTGTTGCTGTTCTGTACTGTTCCGTTTTCCTGTTCTGTACTGATATGTATTCCTGTTCTGTACTGTTCTGTGTTCCTATCCTGTACTCTTCTATGCTCCTGTTCTGTGTTCCGGTTCTATTACTGTTCTCTGTTCCTGTTCTGTACTGTTCTATGTTCCTGTTCTGTGTTCCGGTTCTATTACAGTTCAGTTTTTCTGCTCTGTACTGTTCTATGTTCCTGTTCTGTACTGTACTGTGTTCCTGTTCTGTACTGTTCTATGTTCCTGTTCTGTACCGTTCTGTGTTCCTGTTCTGTACTGTTCTGTGTTCCTGTTCTGTACTGTACTGTGTTCCTGTTCTGTACCGTTCTGTGTTCCTGTTCTGTACTGTTCTATCCTCCTTTTCTGTACTGTCGTCTGTTCTGTACTGCTCCGTGTTTCTGTTCTGTCGTGTTCTATGTTCCTGTTCTATCTTCCTGTTCTGTTATGTTCTATATTCCTGTCCTGTGCTCCTGTTCTGTACTGTTCTCTGTTCCTGTTCTGTACTGTTCTTTGTTCCTGTTTTGTACTGTTCTGTGTTTCTGTTGTGTACTGTTCCATGTTCCTGTTTTGTACTGTTCTGTGTTCCTGTTCTGTACTGTTCTGTGTTCCTGTTCTGTACTGTTCTGTGTTCCTGTTGTGTGCTGTTCCATGTTCCTGTTCTGTGTTCCTGTTCTGTACTGTTCTGTGTTCCTGTTCTGACGTGTTCTATATTCCTGTTGTGTGCTGTAGTATTTTCCTCTTCTGTACTGTTCCGTTCTGAGTTCCTGTTCTGTGTTGCTGTTCTGGACTGCTCTGTATTCCTGTTCTGTGTTCCTGTTCTGTAGTGTTCTATGTTCCTGTTCTGTATTGTTCTATGTTCCTGTTCTGTTATGTTCTATATTCCTGTCTTGTGCTCCTGATCTGTACTGTTCTGTGTTCCTGATCTGTACTGTTCTGTGTTCCTGTTCCATACTGTTCTGTGTTCTTATTCTATACTGTTCTGTGTTCCTGTTCTGTACTGTTCCGTGGTCCAGTAATGCACCGTTCCGTGTTCGTGTTCTGTTCTGTTCCATGTTCCTATTCTATACCGTTCTATATTCCTGTTCTGTACTGTTCTGTGCAGTTCTGTGTTGCTGTTCTGTATTATTCCGTTTTCCTGTTCTGTACTGTTCTGTGTTTCTGATGTCTACTGTTCTGTGTTCCTGTTCTGTATTGTTTAGTGTTCCTTTTCTGTACTGTTCTATGTTCCTGTTCTGTACTGTTCCGTTCTTTGTTCCTGTTCTGTATGGTTCTGTGTTGCTGTTCTGGACTCCTCTGTATTCCTGTTCTGTACTGTTCTATGTTCCTGTTGTGTACTGTTCTGTGTTCCACCTGTATTTCTGTTCTGTGTTCCAGCTCTCTACTGTTCTATGTCACTGTTCTCTACTGTTCTGTGTTCCTGTTCTGTACTGTTCCGTGTTCCTGTTTTGTACTGTTCCATGTTCCTGTTCTGTACTGATCTATGCTCCTTTTCTGTACTTTTGTATGTTCCTGTTCTGTACTGTTCCATGTTCCTGTCTGTACTGTGCCGTGGCCCTTTTCTGTACTGTTCTGTGTTCCTGTTCTGACGTGTTCTATATTCTTGTTGTCTGCTGTTCTATGTGCCCGTTCTGTACTGTTCCGTGTTCCTGTTTTGTACTGTTCCATGTTCCTGTTCTGTACTGATCTGTGTTCCTGTTCTGTACTGTTCTGTATTCCTGTTCTGTACTGTTCTGTCTTCCTGTCCTGTACCCTTCTATGTTCCTGTTCTGTGTTCCTGTTTTATTACAGTTCAGTGTTCCTATTCTGTACTGTTCTATGTTCCTGTTCTGTACTGTTCCGTGTACCTGTTCTGTACTGTTCCAAGTTCCTGTTCTGTACTGTTCCATGTTCCTGTTCTGTACTGTTCCATGTTCCTGTTCTGTACTGTTCCGTGTTCCTGTTCTGTACTGTTCTGTGTTCCTGTTCTATGCTGTTCTATGCTCCTTTTCTGTACTTTTGTATGTTCCTGTTCTGTAATGTTCCATGTTCCTGTTCTGTACTGTTCCGTGTACCTGTTCTGTACTGTTCCAAGTTCCTGTTCTGTAATGTTCCGTGTTCTGGTTCTGTACTGTTCCCTTTTCCTGTTCTGTACTGTTGTCTGTCCTGTTCTGTACTGTTCCGTGTTCCTGTTCTGGACTGTTCTGTGTTCCTGTTCTGTACTGCCCTCTGTTCCAGTTCTATACTGTTCTGTGTTCCCGTTCTGTCCTGTTCCGTGTGCCCGTTCTGTACTGTTCTGTGTTCTTGTTGTAAACTGTTCCATGTTCCCATTCTGTACTGTTCGACGTTCCTGTTCTGTACTGTTCTATGTTCCTGTTCTGTACTGTTCCGTTCTTTGTTCCTGTTCTGTATGGTTCTGTATTCCTGTTCTGTGCTGCTGTTCTGGACTGCTCTATATTCCTGTTCTGTGTTCCTGTTCTGTGTTCCTGTTCTGTACTGTTCTGTGTTCCTGTTCTGTAATGTTCTGTGTTCCTGTTCTGTACTGTTCCGTGTTCCTGCTCTGTCCTGTTCTATGTTCCTGTTCTGTATTGTTCTATCTTCCTGTTCTGTTATGTTCTATATTCCTGTCCTGTGCTCCTGTTCTGTACTGTTCTCTTTTCTTGTTCTGTACTGTTCTTTGTTCCTGTTTTGTACTGTTCTGTGTTTCTGTTGTGTACTGTTCCATGTTCCTGTTCTGTGTTCCTTTTCTGTACTGTTCTGTGTTCCTGTTCTGACGTGTTCTATATTCCTGTTGTGTGCTGTTCTATGTTCCTCTTCTGTACTGTTCCATTCTTTGTTCCTGTTCTGTATGGTTCTGAGTTCCTGTTCTGTGTTGCTGTTCTGGACTGCTCTGTATTCCTGTTCTGTGTTCCTGTTCTGTAGTGTTCTATGTTCCTGTTCTGTGTTCCTGTTCAGTCCTGTTCTATCTTCCTGTTCTGTATTGTTCTATGTTCCTGTTCTGTACTGTTACGTGGTCCAGTAATGCACCGTTCCGTGTTCGTGTTCTGTTCTGTTCCGTGTTCGTGTTCTGTTCTGTTCCATGTTCCCATTCTATACCGTTCTATATTCCTGTTCTGTACTGTTCTGCGCAGTTCTGTGTTGCTTTGCTGTTCTGTACTGTTCCATGTTCCTGTTCTGTACTGTTCTGTGTTCCTGTTCTGTACTGTTCTGTGTTCCTGTTCTGAGGTGTTGTATATTCCTGTTGTGTTTTGTTCTATGTTCCTGTCCTGTACTGTTCCATTCTTTGTTCCTGTTCTGTACTGTTCTGTGTTCCTTTTCTGTACTGTTCTGTGTTCCTGTTCTGTACTGTTCTGTGTTTCTGATGTCTACTGTTCTGTGTTCCTGTTCTGTATTGTTTAGTGTTCCTTTTCTGTACTGTTCTATGTTCCTGTTCTGTACTGTTCCGTTCTTTGTTCCTGTTCTGTATGGTTCTGTGTTGCTGTTCTGGACTCCTCTGTATTCCTGTTCTGTACTGTTCTATGTTCCTGTTGTGTACTGTTCTGTGTTCCACCTGTATTTCTGTTCTGTGTTCCAGCTCTCTACTGTTCTATGTCACTGTTCTCTACTGTTCTGTGTTCCTGTTCTGTACTGTTCCGTGTTCCTGTTTTGTACTGTTCCATGTTCCTGTTCTGTACTGATCTATGCTCCTTTTCTGTACTTTTGTATGTTCCTGTTCTGTACTGTTCCATGTTCCTGTCTGTACTGTGCCGTGGCCCTTTTCTGTACTGTTCTGTGTTCCTGTTCTGACGTGTTCTATATTCTTGTTGTCTGCTGTTCTATGTGCCCGTTCTGTACTGTTCCGTGTTCCTGTTTTGTACTGTTCCATGTTCCTGTTCTGTACTGATCTGTGTTCCTGTTCTGTACTGTTCTGTATTCCTGTTCTGTACTGTTCTGTCTTCCTGTCCTGTACCCTTCTATGTTCCTGTTCTGTGTTCCTGTTTTATTACAGTTCAGTGTTCCTATTCTGTACTGTTCTATGTTCCTGTTCTGTACTGTTCCGTGTACCTGTTCTGTACTGTTCCAAGTTCCTGTTCTGTACTGTTCCATGTTCCTGTTCTGTACTGTTCCATGTTCCTGTTCTGTACTGTTCCGTGTTCCTGTTCTGTACTGTTCTGTGTTCCTGTTCTATGCTGTTCTATGCTCCTTTTCTGTACTTTTGTATGTTCCTGTTCTGTAATGTTCCATGTTCCTGTTCTGTACTGTTCCGTGTACCTGTTCTGTACTGTTCCAAGTTCCTGTTCTGTAATGTTCCGTGTTCTGGTTCTGTACTGTTCCCTTTTCCTGTTCTGTACTGTTGTCTGTCCTGTTCTGTACTGTTCCGTGTTCCTGTTCTGGACTGTTCTGTGTTCCTGTTCTGTACTGCCCTCTGTTCCAGTTCTATACTGTTCTGTGTTCCCGTTCTGTCCTGTTCCGTGTGCCCGTTCTGTACTGTTCTGTGTTCTTGTTGTAAACTGTTCCATGTTCCCATTCTGTACTGTTCGACGTTCCTGTTCTGTACTGTTCTATGTTCCTGTTCTGTACTGTTCCGTTCTTTGTTCCTGTTCTGTATGGTTCTGTATTCCTGTTCTGTGCTGCTGTTCTGGACTGCTCTATATTCCTGTTCTGTGTTCCTGTTCTGTGTTCCTGTTCTGTACTGTTCTGTGTTCCTGTTCTGTAATGTTCTGTGTTCCTGTTCTGTACTGTTCCGTGTTCCTGCTCTGTCCTGTTCTATGTTCCTGTTCTGTACTGTTCTATCTTCCTGTTCTGTTATGTTCTATATTCCTGTCCTGTGCTCCTGTTCTGTACTGTTCTCTTTTCTTGTTCTGTACTGTTCTTTGTTCCTGTTTTGTACTGTTCTGTGTTTCTGTTGTGTACTGTTCCATGTTCCTGTTCTGTGTTCCTTTTCTGTACTGTTCTGTGTTCCTGTTCTGACGTGTTCTATATTCCTGTTGTGTGCTGTTCTATGTTCCTCTTCTGTACTGTTCCATTCTTTGTTCCTGTTCTGTATGGTTCTGAGTTCCTGTTCTGTGTTGCTGTTCTGGACTGCTCTGTATTCCTGTTCTGTGTTCCTGTTCTGTAGTGTTCTATGTTCCTGTTCTGTGTTCCTGTTCAGTCCTGTTCTATCTTCCTGTTCTGTATTGTTCTATGTTCCTGTTCTGTACTGTTACGTGGTCCAGTAATGCACCGTTCCGTGTTCGTGTTCTGTTCTGTTCCGTGTTCGTGTTCTGTTCTGTTCCATGTTCCCATTCTATACCGTTCTATATTCCTGTTCTGTACTGTTCTGCGCAGTTCTGTGTTGCTTTGCTGTTCTGTACTGTTCCATGTTCCTGTTCTGTACTGTTCTGTGTTCCTGTTCTGTACTGTTCTGTGTTCCTGTTCTGAGGTGTTGTATATTCCTGTTGTGTTTTGTTCTATGTTCCTGTCCTGTACTGTTCCATTCTTTGTTCCTGTTCTGTACTGTTCTGTGTTCCTTTTCTGTACTGTTCTGTGTTCCTGTTCTGTACTGTTCTGTGTTTCTGTTGTGTGCTGTTGTATGTTCCTCTTCTGTACTGTTCCGTTCTTTGTTCCTGTTCTGTATGGTTCTGAGTTCCTGTTCTGTGTTGCTGTTCTGGACTGCTCTGTATTCCTGTTCTGTAGTGTTCTATGTTCCTGTTCCGTACTATTCTGTGTTCCTGTTCAGTCCTGTTCTATGTTCCTGTTCTATATTGTTCTATGTTCCTGTTCTGTTATGTTCTGTATTCCTGTCCTGTGCTCCTGTTCTGTACTGTTCTATGTTCCTGTTCTGTTATATTCTGTATTCCTGTCCTGTGCTCCTGTTCTGTACTGTTCTGTGTTCCTGTTCGGTATTGTTCTGTGTTCCTGTTCTGTACTGTTCTGTGTTTCTGTTGTGTACTGTTCCGTGTTCCTGTTCTGTACTGTTCTATGTTCCTGTTCCGTCCTGTTCTATGTTCCTGTTCTGTACTGTTCTATCTTCCTGTCCTGTGCTCCTGTTCTGTATTGTTCTCTGTTCCTGTTCTCTACTGTTCTTTGTTCCTGTTTTGTACTGTTTTGTGTTTCTGTTCTGTAGTGTTCCATGTTCCTGTTCTGTACTGTTCTGTGTTCCTTTTCTGTACTGTTCTGTGTCCTGTTCTGACGTGTTCTATATTCCTGTTGTGTGCTGTTCTATGTTCCTGTTCTGTACTGTTCCGTTCTTTGTTCCTGTTCTGTATGGTTCTGTATTCCTGTTCTGTGCTGCTGTTCTGGACTGCTCTGTATTCCTGTTCTGTGTTCCTGTTCTGTACTGTTCCGTGTTCCTGCTCTGTCCTGTTCTATGTTCCTGTTCTGTAGTGTTCTATGTTCCTGTTCTGTACTGTTCTATCTTCCTGTTCTGTTATGTTCTATATTCCTGTCCTGTGCTCCTGTTCTGTACTGTTCTCTTTTCTTGTTCTGTACTGTTTTTTGTTCCTGTTTTGTACAGTTCTGTGTTTCTGTTGTGTACTGTTCCATGTTCCTGTTCTGTGTTCCTTTTCTGTACTGTTCTGTGTTCCTGTTCTGACGTGTTCTATATTCCTGTTGTGTGCTGTTCTATGTTCCTCTTCTGTACTGTTCCATTCTTTGTTCCTGTTCTGTATGGTTCTGAGTTCCTGTTCTGTGTTGCTGTTCTGGACTGCTCTGTATTCCTGTTCTGTGTTCTTGTTCTGTAGTGTTCTATGTTCCTGTTCTGTACTGTTCCATGTTCCTGTTCTGTACTATTCTGTGTTCCTGTTCTGTACTGTTCTGTGTTCCTGTTCTGAGGTGTTCTATATTTCTGTTGTGTTTTGTTCGATGTTCCTGTCCTGTACTGTTCCATTCTTTGTTCCTGTTCTGTACTGTTCTGTGTTCCTTTTCTGTACTGTTCTGTGTTCCTGTTCTGTACTGTTCTGTGTTTCTGTTGTGTACTGTTCTATGTTGCTGTTCTGTACTGTTCCGTTCTTTGTTCCTGTTCTGTATGGTTCTGTGTTCCTGTTCTGTGCTGCTGTTCTGGACTGCTCTGTATTCCTGTTCTGTGTTCCTGTTCTGTACTGTTCTGTGCTCCTGTTCTGTATTGTTCTCTGTTCCTGTTCTCTACTGTTCTTTGTTCCTGTTTTGTACTGTTTTGTGTTTCTGTTCTGTACTGTTCCGTGTTCCTGTTCTGTACTGTACTGTGTTCCTGTGTTGTACTGCTGTATGATCCTGTTCTGTACTGTTCTACAATCCTGTTCTGTACTGTTCCGTGTTCCTGTTCTGTAGTGTTCCAAGCTCCTGTTATGTACTGTTCCGTATTCCTGTTAAGTAATGTTCCGTGTTCCTGTTCTGTACTGTTCTGTGTTTCTTTTCTGTACTATTCTGTGTTCCTGTTCTGACGTGTTCTATATTTCTGTTGTTTGCTGTTCTATGTTCCTGTTCTGTACTGTTCCGTTCTTTGTTCCTGTTCTATATGGTTCTGTGTTCCTGTTCTGTGTTGCTGTTCTGGAATGCTCTGTATTCCTGTTCTGTGTTCCTGGTCTGTACTGTTCTATGTTCCTGTTCTGTACTGTTCTGTGTTCCGGTTATATTACTGTTCTGTGTTCCAGCTCTGTACTGCTGTATGTCCCTGTTCTCTACTGTTCTGTGTTCCTGTTCTGTACTGTTCTATATACATGTTCTGTACTGTATTATGTTCCTGTTCTGTACTGTTCCATGTTCCTGTTTTGTACTGTTCTGTATTCCTGTTCTTTACTCTTCTGTGTTCTTATTCAGTACTCTTCTGTGTTCCTGTGTTGTATTGTTCTGTGTTCCACTGTTGTACTGTTCCGTGTTCCTGGTCAGTACTGTTTTGTGTTCCTGTTCTGAAGTGTTCTATATTCCTGTTCTCTGCTGTTCTATGTTCGTATTCTGTACTGTTCCGTGTTCCTGTTCTTTACTGTTCCGTGTTCCTGTTCTTTACTGTTCCATGTTCCTGTTCTGTACTGTTCCATGTTCCTGTTTTGTACTGTTCTGTATTCCTGTTCTTTACTCTTCTGTGTTCCTATTCAGTACTCTTCTGTGTTCCTGTGTTGTATTGTTCTGTGTTCCACTGTTGTACTGTTCCGTGTTCCTGGTCAGTACTGTTTTGTGTTCCTGTTCTGAAGTGTTCTATATTCCTGTTCTCTGCTGTTCTATGTTCCTATTCTGTACTGTTCCGTGTTCCTGTTCTGTACTGTTCCGTGTTCCTGTTCTTTACTGTTCCATGTTCCTGTTCTGTACTGTTCCATGTTCCTGTTTTGTACTGTTCTGTATTCCTGTTCTTTACTCTTCTGTGTTCCTATTCAGTACTCTTCTGTGTTCCTGTTCTGTACTGCTCTCTGTTCCAGTTCTATACTGTTCTGTGTTCCCGTTCTGTACTGTTCCGTGTGCCCGTTCTGTACTGTTCCGTGTGCCCGTGCTGTACTGTTCCGTGTTCCTGTTTTGTACTGTTCCATGTTCCCTTTCTGTACTGTTCTATGTTCCTGTTCTGTACTGTTCTTTATTCCTGTTCAGTACTGTTCTACATTCCTCTTCTGTTCTGTTCTGTGTTTCTGGTCAGTACTGTTCTGTGTTCCTCTACTGTATTGTCCGCTGTTGCTGTACTTTACTGTTCCATTTTCCTGTTCTGTACTGATCTGTGTTCCTGTTCTGTACTGTTCTGTATTCCTGTTCTGTACTGTTCTGTGCAGTTCTGTGTTGCTGTTCTGTACTGTTCCATGTTCCTGTTCTGTACTGTTCTCTGTTCCTGTTCTGTACTGTTCTGTGTTCCTGATGTGTACTGTTCTGTGTTCCTGTTCTGTACAGTTCTGTGTTCCTTTTCTGTACTGTTCTATGTTCCTGTTTTGTACTGTTCCGTTCTTTGTTCCTGTTCTGTATGGTTCTGTGTTGTTGTACTGGACTCCTCTGTATTCATGTTCTGTACTGTTCTATGTTACTGTTCTGTACTGTTCTGTGTTCCGGATGTATTCCTGTTCTGTTTTCCAGCTGTGTACTGTTCTATGTCCCTGTTCTCTACTGTTCTGTGCTCCTGATCTGTACTGTTGTATGTTCATGTTCTGTACTGTATTATGTTCCTTTTCTGTACTGTTCCATGTTCCTGTTTTGTACTGTTCTGTATTCCTGTTCTGTACTCTTCTGTGTTCCTATTCTGTACTGTTCCGTGTTCCTGTTCTGTATTGTTCTGTATTCCTGTGTTGTATTGTTCTGTGTTCCACTGTTGTACTGTTCCGTGTTCATGGTCTGTACTGTTCTGTGTACCTGTTCTGTACTGTTCCAAGATCCTGTTCTGTACTGTTCCATGTTCTGGTTCTGTACTGTTTCCTGTTCCTGTTCTGTACTGTTCTCTGTTCCTGTTCTGTACTGTCCTGTGTTGCTGTTCTGTATTGTTTTGTGTTGCTGTTCTGTACTGCGCTCTGTTCCAGTTCTATACTGTTCTGTATTCCCATCCTGTACTGTTCCGTGTGCCCGTTCTGTACTATACCGTGTTCCTGTTTTGTACTGTTCCATATTCCCATTCTGTACTGTTCTATGTTCCTCTTCTGTACTGTTCTGTGTTCCTGGTCAATACTGTTCTGTGTTCCTCTATTGTACTGTTCGCTGTTGCTGTTCTGAACTGTTCCGTGTTCCTGTTTTGTACTGTTCCATGTTCCCATTCTGTACTGTTCTATGTTCCTGTTCTGTACTGTTATATATTCCTGTTCAGTACTGTTGTACATTCCTCTTCTGTGCTGTTCTGTGTTCCTGGTCAGTTCTGCTCTGTGTTCCTCTACTGTACTGTCCGCTGTTGCTGTTCTGTACTGTTCCGTTTTCCTGTTCTGTACTGATATGTATTCCTGTTCTGTACTGTTCTGTGTTCCTATCCTGTACTCTTCTATGCTCCTGTTCTGTGTTCCGGTTCTATTACTGTTCTCTGTTCCTGTTCTGTACTGTTCTATGTTCCTGTTCTGTGTTCCGGTTCTATTACAGTTCAGTTTTTCTGCTCTGTACTGTTCTATGTTCCTGTTCTGTACTGTACTGTGTTCCTGTTCTGTACTGTTCTATGTTCCTGTTCTGTACTGTACTGTGTTCCTGTTCTGTACTGTTCCATGTTCCTGTTCTGTACTGTACTGTGTTCCTGTTCTGTACTGTTCCGTGTTCCTGTTCTGTACCGTTCTGTGTTCCTGTTCTGTACTGTTCTATCCTCCTTTTCTGTACTGTCGTCTGTTCTGTACTGCTCCGTGTTTCTGTTCTGTCGTGTTCTATGTTCCTGTTCTATCTTCCTGTTCTGTTATGTTCTATATTCCTGTCCTGTGCTCCTGTTCTGTACTGTTCTGTACTGTTCTTTGTTCCTGTTTTGTACTGTTCTGTGTTTCTGTTGTGTACTGTTCCATGTTCCTGTTTTGTACTGTTCTGTGTTCCTGTTCTGTACTGTTCTGTGTTCCTGATCTGTACTGTTCTGTGTTCCTGTTCCATACTGTTCTCTGTTCTTATTCTATACTGTTCTGTGTTCCTGTTCTGTACTGTTCCGTGGTCCAGTAATGCACCGTTCCGTGTTCGTGTTCTGTTCTGTTCCGTGTTCCTATTCTATACCGTTCTATATTCCTGTTCTGTACTGTTCTGTGCAGTTCTGTGTTGCTGTTCTGTATTATTCCGTTTTCCTGTTCTGTACTGTTCTCTGTTCCTGTTCTGTACTGTTCTGTGTTTCTGATGTCTACTGTTCTGTGTTCCTGTTCTGTATTGTTTAGTGTTCCTTTTCTGTACTGTTCTATGTTCCTGTTCTGTACTGTTCCATTCTTTGTTCCTGTTCTGTATGGTTCTGTGTTGCTGTTCTGGACTCCTCTGTATTCCTGTTCTGTACTGTTCTATGTTCCTGTTGTGTACTGTTCTGTGTTCCACCTGTATTTCTGTTCTGTGTTCCAGCTCTCTACTGTTCTATGTCCCTGTTCTCTACTGTTCTGTGTTCCTGTTCTGTACTGTTCCGTGTTCCTGTTTTGTACTGTTCCATGTTCCTGTTCTGTACTGATCTGTGTTCCTGTTCTGTACTGTTCTGTATTCCTGTTCTGTACTGTTCTGTGTTCCTGTCCTGTACTCTTCTATGTTCCTGTTCTATTACTGTTCTATGTTCCTGTTCTGTACTGTTCTATGTTCCTGTTCTGTGTCACGGTTCTATTACAGTTCAGTGTTCCTGCTCTGTACTGTTCTATGTTCCTGTTCTGTACTGTTCCATGTTCCTGTTCTTTACTGTTCCGTGTTCCTGTTCTGGACTGTTCTATGTTCCTGTTCGGTCCTGTTCTATGTTCCTATTCTGTACTGTTCTATGTTCCTGTTCTGTTATGTTCTACGTTCCTGTTCTGTACTGTTCTATGTTCCTGTTCTGTGTTACGGTTCTATTACAGTTCAGTGTTCCTGCTCTGTACTGTTCTATGTTCCTGTTCTGTACTGTTCCATGTTCCTGTTCTGTACTGTTCTGTGTTCCTGTTCTGGACTGTTCTATGTTCCTGTTCGGTCCTGTTCTATGTTCCTATTCTGTACTGTTCTATGTTCCTGTTCTGTTATGTTCTATGTTCCTGTTCTGTTATGTTCTATGTTCCTGTCCTGTGCTCCTGTTCTGTACTGTTCTGTGTTCCTGTTCTGTACTGTTCCGTGTTCTTGTTCTGTACTGTTCTATGTTCCTCTTCTGTACTGTTCCGTGGTGCAGTAATGTACCGTTCCGTGTTCGTGTTCTGTTCTGTTCCGTGTTCCCATTCTATACCATTCTATATTCCTGTTCTGTACTGTTCTGTGAAGTTCTGTGTTGCTGTTCTTTACTGTTCTCTGTTCCTGTTCTGTACTGTTCCATGTTCCTGTTCTGTACTGTTCCGTGTTCCTGTTCTGGACTGTTCTATGTTCCTGTTCGGTCCTGTTCTATGTTCCTATTCTGTACTGTTCTATGTTCCTCTTCTGTACTGTTCCGTGGTGCAGTAATGTACCGTTCCGTGTTCGTGTTCTGTTCTGTTCCGTGTTCCCATTCTATACCATTCTATATTCCTGTTCTGTACTGTTCTGTGAAGTTCTGTGTTGCTGTTCTTTACTGTTCTCTGTTCCTGTTCTGTACTGTTTTGTGTTCCTGTTCTGTACTGTTGTGTGTTTCTGTTGTGTACTGTTCTATGTTCCTGTTCTGTACTGTTCCGTTCTTTGTTCCTGTTCTGTATGGTTCTGTATTCCTGTTCTGTGCTGCTGTTCTGGACTGCTCTGTATTCCTGTTCTGTGTTCCTGTTCTGTACTGTTCTGTGTTCCTGTTCTGTACTGTTCTGTGTTCCTGTTCTGTACTGTTCTGTGTTCCTGTTCTGTAATGTTCTGTGTTCCTGTTCTGTACTGTTCCGTGTTCCTGCTCTGTCCTGTTCTATGTTCCTGTTCTGTACTGTTCTATCTTCCTGTTCTGTTATGTTCTATATTCCTGTCCTGTGCTCCTGTTCTGTACTGTTCTCTTTTCTTGTTCTGTACTGTTCTTTGTTCCTGTTTTGTACTGTTCTGTGTTTCTGTTGTGTACTGTTCCATGTTCCTGTTCTGTGTTCCTTTTCTGTACTGTTCTGTGTTCCTGTTCTGACGTGTTCTATATTCCTGTTGTGTGTTGTTCTATGTTCCTCTTCTGTACTGTTCCATTCTTTGTTCCTGTTCTGTATGGTTCTGAGTTCCTGTTCTGTGTTGCTGTTCTGGACTGCTCTGTATTCCTGTTCTGTGTTCCTGTTCTGTAGTGTTCTATGTTCCTGTTCTGTGTTCCTGTTCAGTCCTGTTCTATCTTCCTGTTCGGTATTGTTCTATGTTCCTGTTCTGTACTGTTACATGGTCCAGTAATGCACCGTTCCGTGTTCGTGTTCTGTTCTGTTCCGTGTTCGTGTTCTGTTCTGTTCCATGTTCCCATTCTATACCGTTCTATATTCCTGTTCTGTACTGTTCTGCGCAGTTCTGTGTTGCTTTGCTGTTCTGTACTGTTCCATGTTCCTGTTCTGTACTGTTCTGTGTTCCTGTTCTGAGGTGTTGTGTGTTCCTGTTCTGAGGTGTTGTATATTCCTGTTGTGTTTTGTTCTATGTTCCTGTCCTGTACTGTTCCATTCTTTGTTCCTGTTCTGTACTGTTCTGTGTTCCTTTTCTGTACTGTTCTGTGTTCCTGTTCTGTACTGTTCTGTGTTTCTGTTGTGTACTGTTCTATGTTCCTGTTCTGTACTGTTCCGTTCTTTGTTCCTGTTCTGTATGGTTCTGTATTCCTGTTCTGTGTTCCTGTTCTGTACTGTTCTGTGTTCCTGTTCTGTACTGTTCTGTAGTGTTCTATGTTCCTGTTCTGTACTGTTCTATCTTCCTGTTCTGTTATGTTCTATATTCCTGTCCTGTGCTCCTGTTCTGTACTGTTCTTTGTTCCTGTTTTGTACTGTTCTGTGTTTCTGTTGTGTACTGTTCCATGTTCCTGTTCTGTGTTCCTTTTCTGTACTGTTCTGTGTTCCTGTTCTGACGTGTTCTCTATTCCTGTTGTGTGCTGTTGTATGTTCCTCTTCTGTACTGTTCCGTTGTTTGTTCCTGTTCTGTATGGTTCTGAGTTCCTGTTCTGTGTTGCTGTTCTGGACTGCTCTGTATTCCTGTTCTGTAGTGTTCTATGTTCCTGTTCTGTACTATTCTGTGTTCCTGTTCAGTCCTGTTCTATGTTCCTGTTCTATATTGTTCTATGTTCCTGTTCTGTTATGTTCTGTATTCCTGTCCTGTGCTCCTGTTCTGTACTGTTCTCTGTTCCTGTTCTGTACTGTTCTGTATTCCTGTTCTGTACTGTTCTGTGTTCCTGTTCGGTATTGTTCTGTGTTCCTGTTCTGTACTGTTCTGTGTTTCTGTTGTGTACTGTTCCGTGTTCCTGTTCTGTACTGTTCTATGTTCCTGTTCCGTCCTGTTCTATGTTCCTGTTCCGTCCCGTTCTATGTTCCTGTTCTGTACTGTTCTATCTTCCTGTCCTGTGCTCCTGTTCTGTATTGTTCTCTGTTCCTGTTCTCTACTGTTCTTTGTTCCTGTTTTGTACTGTTTTGTGTTTCTGTTCTGTACTGTTCTGTGTTCCTTTTCTGTACTGTTCTGTGTTCCTGTTCTGACGTGTTATATATTCCTGTTTTGTGCTGTTGTATGTTCCTCTTCTGTACTGTTCCGTTGTTTGTTCCTGTTCTGTATGGTTCTGAGTTCCTGTTCCATGTTCCTGTTCTGTACTGTTCTGTGTTCCTTTTCTGTACTGTTCTGTGTTCCTGTTCTGACGTGTTCTATATTCCTGTTGTGTGCTGTTCTATGTTCTTCTTCTGTACTGTTCCGTTCTTTGTTCCTGTTCTGTATGGTTCTGAGTTCCTGTTCTGTGTTGCTGTTCTGGACTGCTCTGTATTCCTGTTCTGTGTTCCTGTTCCGTACTGTTCCGTGTTCCTGTTCTGGACTGTTCTGTGTTCCTGTTCTGTACTGCTCTATGTTCCTGTTCCGTCCTGTTCTATGTTCCTGTTCTGTACTGTTCTATCTTCCCGTTCTGTTATGTTCTATCTTCCTGTCCTGTGCTCCTGTTCTGTATTGTTCTCTGTTCCTGTTCTCTACTGTTCTTTGTTCCTGTTCTGTACTGTTCTGTGTTCCTGTTCGGTATTGTTCTGTGTTCCTGTTCTGTACTATTCTGTGTTTCTGTTGTGTACTGTTCCGTGTTCCTGTTCTGTACTGTTCTATGTTCCTGTTCTATACTGTTCCGTGTTCTTGTTCTGTACTGTTCTATGTTCCTGTTCTGTACTGTTCCGTGCTCCAGTAATGCACCGTTCCGTGTTCGTGTTCTTTTCTGTTCCGTGTTCCCATTCTATACCGTTCTATATTCCTGTTCTGTACTGTTCTGTGAAGTTCTGTTTTGCTGTTCTGTACTGTTCCGTGTTCCTGTTCTGACGTGTTCTATATTCCTGTTCTCTGCTGTTCTATGTTCCTGTTCTGTACTGTTCCGTTCTTTGTTCCTGTTCTGTGTGGTTCTGTGTTCCTGTTCTGTGCTGCTGTTCCGGACTGCTCTGTGTTCCTGTTCGGTCCTGTTCCGTGTTCCTGTTCTGTCCTGTTCTATGTTCCTGTTCTGTACTGTTCTATCTTCCTGTTCTGTTATGTTCTATATTCCTGTCCTGTGCTCCTGTTCTTTACTGTTCTCTGTTCCTGTTCTGTACTGTTCTTTGTTCCTGTTTTGTACTGTTCTGTGTTTCTGTTGTGTACTGTTCCATGTTCCTGTTCTGTACTGTTCTGTGGTCGTGTTATGTACTGTTCTGTGGTCGTGTTATGTACTGTTCTGTGTTACGGTTGTATTACTGTTCTGTGTTCCAGCTCTGTGCTGTTCTATGTCCCTGTTCTCTATTGTTCTGTGCTCCTGTTCTGTACTGTTGTATGTTCCTGTTCTGTACTGTTCCATGTTCCGGTTCTGTACTGTTCCATGTTCCTGTTTTGTACTGTTCTGTGTTCCTGTTCTGTACTTTTCTGTGTTCCTATTCTGTACTATTCTGTGTTCCTGTTCTGTACTGTTCTGTGTTCCTGTGTTGTATTGTTCTGTGTTCCACTGTTGTACTGTTCCGTGCTCCTGGTCTGTACTGTTCTGTGTCTCTGTTCTGAAGTGTTCTGTGTTCCTGTTCTGTACTGTTCCATGTTCCTGTTTTGTACTGTTCTGTATTCCTCTTCTGTACTCATCTGTGTTCCTATTTTGTACTGTTCTGTGTTCCTGTGTTATATTGTTCTGTGTTCCACTGATGTAATGTTCTGTGTTCCTGGTCTGTACTGTTCTATGTTTCTGTTCTGTACTGTTCTGTGTTCCTGTTCTGAAGTGTTCTATATTCCTGTTCTCTGCTGTTTTATGTTCTTGTTCTGTACTGTTCTGTGTTCCTTTGTTGTACTGTTCTATGTTCCTGTTCTGTGTTGTTCCGTGTTTCTGTTCTGTACTTTTCCATGTTCCTGTTCTGTACTGTTCCATGTTCCGGTTCTGTACTGTTCCGTGTTCCTGTTCTGTACCGTTCTGTGTTCCTGTTCTGTACTGTTCTATGCTCCTTTTCTGTACTTCTGTATGTTGCTGTTCTGTACTGTTCTGTGTTCCTGTTCTGTACTGTTCTGTGTTCCTGTTCTTTACTGTACTGTGTTCCTGTTCTGTACTTTTCTGTGTTCATGGTCTGGCCTGTTCTGTATTGTTCTCTGTTCCTGTTCTGTACTGTACTATGTTGCTGTGTTTTATTTATCTATGTTCCTGTTCTGTACTGTTCCGTGTTCCAGTTCTGTGTTCCTGTTCTGTTCTATGTTCCTGTTCTGTACTGTTCTGTGTTCCTGTTCTGTGCTCTTTTCTGTTCCTGTGTTGTACTGTTCCGTGTTCCTGTTCTGTACTGTTCCGTGTTCCTGTTCTGTACTGTTCTGTGGTCCTGATCTGTACTGTTCTGTGTTCCTGTTCTGAACTGTTCTATATTCATCTTCTCTGCTGCTCTATGATCCTGTTCTGTGCTGTTCTACAATCCTGTTGTGCTCTGTGTTCCTGTTCTGTACCGTTCTGTGTTCCTGTTCTGTACTGTTCTATGCTTCTTTTCTGTACTTCTGTATGTTGTTGTTCTGTGTTCCTGTTCTGTACTGTTCTGTGTTCCTGTTCTGTGCTCTTCTCTGTTCCTGTGTTGTACTGTTCCATGATCCTGTTCTGTACTGTTCTGTGGTCCTGTTCTTTACTGTTCTGTGTTCCTGTTCTGAACTGTTCTATATTCATCTTGTCTGCTGTTCTATGTTCCTGTTCTGTACTGTTCTGTTTTCCAGTGTTGTACTGCTCTATGATCCTGTTCTGTACTGTTCTACAATCCTGTGCTGCTCTGTGTTCCTGTTCTGTATCGTTCAGTGTTCCTGTTCTGTACTGTTCTATGCTCCTTTTCTGTACTTCTGTATGTTGCTGTTCTGTGCTGTTCTGTGTTCCTGTTCTGTATTCTACTGTGTTCCTGTTCTGTACTTTTCTGTGTTCCTGGTCTGGCCTGTTCTGTATTGTTCTCTGTTGCTGTTCTGTACTGTACTATTTGCAGTGTTTTGTTGCTCTATGTTCCTGTTCTGTACTGTTCCGTGTTCCAGTTCTGTGCTCTTCTCTGTTCCTGGGTTGTACTGTTCCGTGTTCCTGTTCTGTATGTTCTGTGTTCCTGTTCTGTACTGTTCTGTGTTCCTGTTCTGTACTGTGCTGTGGTCCTGTTTTGTACTGTTCCGTGTTCCTGTTCTGTACTGTTCTCTGTTCCTGTTTTGTACTGTTCTGTGTTTCTGTTGTGTACTGTTCCGTGTTCCTGTTTTGTACTGTTCTGTGTTCCTTTTCTGTAATGTTCGGTGTTCCTGTTTTCAAGTGTTCTATATTCCTGTTGTCTGCTGTTCTATGTTCCTGTTCTGTACTGTACTATGTTGCTGTGTTTTATTGATCTATGTTCCTGTTCTGTACTGTTCCGTGTTCCAGTTCTGTGTTCCTGTTCTGTTCTGTTCTATGTTCCTGTTCTGTACTGTTCTGTGTTCCTGTTCTGTGCTCTTCTCTGTTCCTGTGTTGTACTGTTCTGTGGTCCTGTTCTGTACTGTTCTGTGTTCCTGTTCTGAACTGTTCTATATTCATCTTGTCTGCTGTTCTATGTTCCTGTTCTGTACTGTTCTGTGTTCCTGTGTTGTACTGCTCTATGATCCTGTTCTGTACTGTTCTACAATCCTGTACTGCTCTGTGTTCCTGTTCTGTATCGTTCAGTGTTCCTGTTCTGTACCGTTCCATGTTCCAGTTCTGTGCTCTTCTCTGTTCCTGTGTTGTACTGTTCCGTGTTCCTGTTCTGTATGTTCCATGTTCCTGTTCTGTACTGTTCTGTGTTCCTTTTCTGTACTGTTCTGTGTTCCTGTGTTGTATTCTTCTGTGTTCCACTGTTGTACTGTTCCGTGTTCCTGGTCAGTACTGTTTTGTGTTCCTGTTCTGAAGTGTTCTATATTCCTGTTCTCTGCTGTTCTATGTTCCTATTCTGTACTGTTCCGTGTTCCTGTTCTGTACTGTTCCGTGTTCCTGTTCTTTACTGTTCCACGTTCCTGTTCTGTACTGTTCCATGTTCCTGTTCTGTACTGTTCCGTGTTCCTGTTCTGTACTGTACTGTGTTCCTGTTCTGTACTGTTCCGTGTTCCTGTTCTGTACCGTTCTGTGTTCCTGTTCTGTACTGTTCTGTGTTCCTGTTCTGTACTGTTCTATCCTCCTTTTCTGTACTGTCGTCTGTTCCTGTTCTGTACTGTTCCATGTTCCTGTTCTGGACTGTTCTGTGTTCCTGTTCTGTACTGCTCTCTGTTCCAGTTCTGTACTGTTCTGTGTTCCCGTTCTGTACTGTTCCGTGTGCCCGTTCTGTACTGTTCCGTGTTCCCATTCTGTACTGTTCTATGTTCCTGTTCTCTACTGTTCTATATTCCTGTTCAGTACTGTTCTACATTCCTCTTCTGTTCTATTCTGTGTTTCTGGTCAGTACTGTTCTGTGTTCCTCTACTGTATTGTCCGCTGTTGCTGTTCTGTACTGTTCCGTGTGCCCGTTCTGTACTGTTCCGTGTGCCCGTGCTGTACTGTTCCGTGTTCCTGTTCTGTACTGTTCCATGTTCCCATTCTGTACTGTTCTATGTTCCTGTTCTGTACTGTTCTATATTCCTGTTCAGTACTGTTCTACATTCCTCTTCTGTTCTATTCTGTGTTTCTGGTCAGTACTGTTCTGTGTTCCTCTACTGTATTGTCCGCTGTTGCTGTTCTTTACTGTTCCATTTTCCTGTTCTGTACTGATCTGTGTTCCTGTTCTGTACTGTTCTGTGTTCCTGTTCTGTACTGTTCTGTGTTTCTGATGTGTACTGTTCTGTGTTCCTGTTCTGTACAGTTCTGTGTTCCTTTTCTGTACTGTTCTATGTTCCTGTTTTGTACTGTTCCGTTCTTTGTTCCTGTTCTGTATGGTTCTGTGTTGCTGTACTGGACTCCTCTGTATTCATGATCTGTACTGTTCTATGTTACTGTTCTGTACTGTTCTGTGTTCCGGTTGTATTCCGGTTCTGTTTTCCAGCTGTGTACTGTTCTATGTCCCTGTTCTCTACTGTTCTGTGCTCCTGATCTGTACTGTTGTATGTTCATGTTCTGTACTGTATTATGTTCCTTTTCTGTACTGTTCCATGTTCCTGTTTTGTACTGTTCTGTATTCCTGTTCTGTACTCTTCTGTGTTCCTATTCTGTACTGTTCCGTGTTCCTGTTCTGTATTGTTCTGTATTCCTGTGTTGTATTGTTCTGTGTTCCACTGTTGTACTGTTCCGTGTTCATGGTCTGTACTGTTCTGTGTACCTGTTCTGTACTGTTCCAAGATCCTGTTCTGTACTGTTTCATGTTCTGGTTCTGTACTGTTCCCTGTTCCTGTTCTGTACTGTTCTCTGTTCCTGTTCTGTACTGTCCTGTGTTGCTGTTCTGTATTGTTTTGTGTTGCTGTTCTGTACTGCGCTCTTTTCCAGTTCTATACTGTTCTGTGTTCCCGTTCTGTACTGTTCTGTGTTCCTGTTCGGTATTGTTCTGTGTTCCTGTTCTGTACTATTCTGTGTTTCTGTTGTGTACTGTTCCGTGTTCCTGTTCTGTACTGTTCTATGTTCCTGTTCTATACTGTTCCGTGTTCTTGTTCTGTACTGTTCTATGTTCCTGTTCTGTACTGTTCCGTGCTCCAGTAATGCACCGTTCCGTGTTCGTGTTCTTTTCTGTTCCGTGTTCCCATTCTATACCGTTCTATATTCCTGTTCTGTACTGTTCTGTGAAGTTCTGTTTTGCTGTTCTGTACTGTTCCGTGTTCCTGTTCTGACGTGTTCTATATTCCTGTTCTCTGCTGTTCTATGTTCCTGTTCTGTACTGTTCCGTTCTTTGTTCCTGTTCTGTGTGGTTCTGTGTTCCTGTTCTGTGCTGCTGTTCCGGACTGCTCTGTGTTCCTGTTCGGTCCTGTTCCGTGTTCCTGTTCTGTCCTGTTCTATGTTCCTGTTCTGTACTGTTCTATCTTCCTGTTCTGTTATGTTCTATATTCCTGTCCTGTGCTCCTGTTCTTTACTGTTCTCTGTTCCTGTTCTGTACTGTTCTTTGTTCCTGTTTTGTACTGTTCTGTGTTTCTGTTGTGTACTGTTCCATGTTCCTGTTCTGTACTGTTCTGTGGTCGTGTTATGTACTGTTCTGTGTTACGGTTGTATTACTGTTCTGTTTTCCAGCTCTGTGCTGTTCTATGTCCCTGTTCTCTATTGTTCTGTGCTCCTGTTCTGTACTGTTGTATGTTCCTGTTCTGTACTGTTCCATGTTCCGGTTCTGTACTGTTCCATGTTCCTGTTTTGTACTGTTCTGTGTTCCTGTTCTGTACTTTTCTGTGTTCCTATTCTGTACTATTCTGTGTTCCTGTTCTGTACTGTTCTGTGTTCCTGTGTTGTATTGTTCTGTGTTCCACTGTTGTACTGTTCCGTGCTCCTGGTCTGTACTGTTCTGTGTCTCTGTTCTGAAGTGTTCTGTGTTCCTGTTCTGTACTGTTCCATGTTCCTGTTTTGTACTGTTCTGTATTCCTCTTCTGTACTCATCTGTGTTCCTATTTTGTACTGTTCTGTGTTCCTGTGTTATATTGTTCTGTGTTCCACTGATGTAATGTTCTGTGTTCCTGGTCTGTACTGTTCTATGTTTCTGTTCTGTACTGTTCTGTGTTCCTGTTCTGAAGTGTTCTATATTCCTGTTCTCTGCTGTTTTATGTTCTTGTTCTGTACTGTTCTGTGTTCCTTTGTTGTACTGTTCTATGTTCCTGTTCTGTGTTGTTCCGTGTTTCTGTTCTGTACTTTTCCATGTTCCTGTTCTGTACTGTTCCATGTTCCGGTTCTGTACTGTTCCGTGTTCCTGTTCTGTACCGTTCTGTGTTCCTGTTCTGTACTGTTCTATGCTCCTTTTCTGTACTTCTGTATGTTGCTGTTCTGTACTGTTCTGTGTTCCTGTTCTGTACTGTTCTGTGTTCCTGTTCTTTACTGTACTGTGTTCCTGTTCTGTACTTTTCTGTGTTCATGGTCTGGCCTGTTCTGTATTGTTCTCTGTTCCTGTTCTGTACTGTACTATGTTGCTGTGTTTTATTTATCTATGTTCCTGTTCTGTACTGTTCCGTGTTCCAGTTCTGTGTTCCTGTTCTGTTCTATGTTCCTGTTCTGTACTGTTCTGTGTTCCTGTTCTGTGCTCTTTTCTGTTCCTGTGTTGTACTGTTCCGTGTTCCTGTTCTGTACTGTTCCGTGTTCCTGTTCTGTACTGTTCTGTGGTCCTGATCTGTACTGTTCTGTGTTCCTGTTCTGAACTGTTCTATATTCATCTTCTCTGCTGCTCTATGATCCTGTTCTGTGCTGTTCTACAATCCTGTTGTGCTCTGTGTTCCTGTTCTGTACCGTTCTGTGTTCCTGTTCTGTACTGTTCTATGCTTCTTTTCTGTACTTCTGTATGTTGTTGTTCTGTGTTCCTGTTCTGTACTGTTCTGTGTTCCTGTTCTGTGCTCTTCTCTGTTCCTGTGTTGTACTGTTCCATGATCCTGTTCTGTACTGTTCTGTGGTCCTGTTCTTTACTGTTCTGTGTTCCTGTTCTGAACTGTTCTATATTCATCTTGTCTGCTGTTCTATGTTCCTGTTCTGTACTGTTCTGTTTTCCAGTGTTGTACTGCTCTATGATCCTGTTCTGTACTGTTCTACAATCCTGTGCTGTTCTGTGTTCCTGTTCTGTATCGTTCAGTGTTCCTGTTCTGTACTGTTCTATGCTCCTTTTCTGTACTTCTGTATGTTGCTGTTCTGTGCTGTTCTGTGTTCCTGTTCTGTATTCTACTGTGTTCCTGTTCTGTACTTTTCTGTGTTCCTGGTCTGGCCTGTTCTGTATTGTTCTCTGTTGCTGTTCTGTACTGTACTATTTGCTGTGTTTTGTTGCTCTATGTTCCTGTTCTGTACTGTTCCGTGTTCCAGTTCTGTGCTCTTCTCTGTTCCTGGGTTGTACTGTTCCGTGTTCCTGTTCTGTATGTTCCGTGTTCCTGTTCTGTGTTCCTGTTCTGTACTGTGCTGTGGTCCTGTTTTGTACTGTTCCGTGTTCCTGTTCTGTACTGTTCTCTGTTCCTGTTTTGTACTGTTCTGTGTTTCTGTTGTGTACTGTTCCGTGTTCCTGTTTTGTACTGTTCTGTGTTCCTTTTCTGTAATGTTCGGTGTTCCTGTTTTCAAGTGTTCTATATTCCTGTTGTCTTCTGTTCTATGTTCCTGTTCTGTACTGTACTATGTTGCTGTGTTTTATTGATCTATGTTCCTGTTCTGTACTGTTCCGTGTTCCAGTTCTGTGTTCCTGTTCTGTTCTGTTCTATGTTCCTGTTCTGTACTGTTCTGTGTTCCTGTTCTGTGCTCTTCTCTGTTCCTGTGTTGTACTGTTCTGTGGTCCTGTTCTGTACTGTTCTGTGTTCCTGTTCTGAACTGTTCTATATTCATCTTGTCTGCTGTTCTATGTTCCTGTTCTGTACTGTTCTGTGTTCCTGTGTTGTACTGCTCTATGATCCTGTTCTGTACTGTTCTACAATCCTGTACTGCTCTGTGTTCCTGTTCTGTATCGTTCAGTGTTCCTGTTCTGTACCGTTCCATGTTCCAGTTCTGTGCTCTTCTCTGTTCCTGTGTTGTACTGTTCCGTGTTCCTGTTCTGTATGTTCCATGTTCCTGTTCTGTACTGTTCTGTGTTCCTTTTCTGTACTGTTCTGTGTTCCTGTGTTGTATTCTTCTGTGTTCCACTGTTGTACTGTTCCGTGTTCCTGGTCAGTACTGTTTTGTGTTCCTGTTCTGAAGTGTTCTATATTCCTGTTCTCTGCTGTTCTATGTTCCTATTCTGTACTGTTCCGTGTTCCTGTTCTGTACTGTTCCGTGTTCCTGTTCTTTACTGTTCCACGTTCCTGTTCTGTACTGTTCCGTGTTCCTGTTCTGTACCGTTCTGTGTTCCTGTTCTGTACTGTTCTATCCTCCTTTTCTGTACTGTCGTCTGTTCTGTACTGCTCCGTGTTTCTGTTCTGGACTGTTCTGTGTTCCTGTTCTGTACTGCTCTCTGTTCCAGTTCTATACTGTTCTGTGTTCCCGTTCTGTACTGTTCCGTGTGCCCGTTCTGCACTGTTCCGTGTTCCCATTCTGTACTGTTCTATGTTCCTGTTCTCTACTGTTCTATATTCCTGTTCAGTACTGTTCTACATTCCTCTTCTGTTCTATTCTGTGTTTCTGGTCAGTACTGTTCTGTGTTCCTCTACTGTATTGTCCGCTGTTGCTGTTCTTTACTGTTCCATTTTCCTGTTCTGTACTGATCTGTGTTCCTGTTCTGTACTGTTCTGTGTTCCTGTTCTGTACTGTTCTGTGTTTCTGATGTGTACTGTTCTGTGTTCCTGTTCTGTACAGTTCTGTGTTCCTTTTCTGTACTGTTCTATGTTCCTGTTTTGTACTGTTCCGTTCTTTGTTCCTGTTCTGTATGGTTCTGTGTTGCTGTACTGGACTCCTCTGTATTCATGATCTGTACTGTTCTATGTTACTGTTCTGTACTGTTCTGTGTTCCGGTTGTATTCCGGTTCTGTTTTCCAGCTGTGTACTGTTCTATGTCCCTGTTCTCTACTGTTCTGTGCTCCTGATCTGTACTGTTGTATGTTCATGTTCTGTACTGTATTATGTTCCTTTTCTGTACTGTTCCATGTTCCTGTTTTGTACTGTTCTGTATTCCTGTTCTGTACTCTTCTGTGTTCCTATTCTGTACTGTTCCGTGTTCCTGTTCTGTATTGTTCTGTATTCCTGTGTTGTATTGTTCTGTGTTCCACTGTTGTACTGTTCCGTGTTCATGGTCTGTACTGTTCTGTGTACCTGTTCTGTACTGTTCCAAGATCCTGTTCTGTACTGTTTCATGTTCTGGTTCTGTACTGTTCCCTGTTCCTGTTCTGTACTGTTCTCTGTTCCTGTTCTGTACTGTCCTGTGTTGCTGTTCTGTATTGTTTTGTGTTGCTGTTCTGTACTGCGCTCTTTTCCAGTTCTATACTGTTCTGTGTTCCCGTTCTGTACTGATCCGTGTGCCCGTTCTGTACTATACCGTGTTCCTGTTTTGTACTGTTCCATATTCCCATTCTGTACTGTTCTATGTTCCTCTTCTGTACTGTTCTGTGTTCCTGGTCAATACTGTTCTGTGTTCCTCTATTGTACTGTTCGCTGTTGCTGTTCTGAACTGTCCCGTGTTCCTGTTTTGTACTGTTCCATGTTCCCATTCTGTACTGTTCTATGTTCCTGTTCTGTACTGTTATATATTCCTGTTCAGTACTGTTGTACATTCCTCTTCTGTGCTGTTCTGTGTTCCTGGTCAGTTCTGCTCTGTGTTCCTCTACTGTACTGTCCGCTGTTGCTGTTCTGTACTGTTCCGTTTTCCTGTTCTGTACTGATATGTATTCCTGTTCTGTACTGTTCTGTGTTCCTATCCTGTACTCTTCTATGCTCCTGTTCTGTGTTCCGGTTCTATTACTGTTCTCTGTTCCTGTTCTGTACTGTTCTATGTTCCTGTTCTGTGTTCCGGTTCTATTACAGTTCAGTTTTTCTGCTCTGTACTGTTCTATGTTCCTGTTCTGTACTGTACTGTGTTCCTGTTCTGTACTGTTCCATGTTCCTGTTCTGTACTGTACTGTGTTCCTGTTCTGTACCGTTCTGTGTTCCTGTTCTGTACTGTTCTATCCTCCTTTTCTGTACTGTCGTCTGTTCTGTACTGCTCCGTGTTTCTGTTCTGTCGTGTTCTATCCTCCTTTTCTGTACTGTCGTCTGTTCTGTTATGTTCTATATTCCTGTCCTGTGCTCCTGTTCTGTACTGTTCTCTGTTCCTGTTCTGTACTGTTCTTTGTTCCTGTTTTGTACTGTTCTGTGTTTCTGTTTTGTACTGTTCCATGTTCCTGTTTTGTACTGTTCTGTGTTCCTGTTCTGACGTGTTCTATATTCCTGTTGTGTGCTGTAGTATTTTCCTCTTCTGTACTGTTCCGTTCTGAGTTCCTGTTCTGTTGTGCTGTTCTGGACTGCTCTGTATTCCTGTTCTGTGTTCCTGTTCTGTAGTGTTCTATGTTCCTGTTCTGTACTGTTCCGTCCTGTTCTATGTTCCTGTTCTGTATTGTTCTATGTTCCTGTTCTGTTATGTTCTATATTCCTGTCTTGTGCTCCTGATCTGTACTGTTCTGTGTTCCTGATCTGTACTGTTCTGTGTTCCTGTTCCATACTGTTCTGTGTTCTTATTCTATACTGTTCTGTGTTCCTGTTCTGTACTGTTCCGTGGTCCAGTAATGCACCGTTCCGTGTTCATGTTCTGTTCTGTTCCGTGTTCCTATTCTATACCGTTCTATATTCCTGTTCTGTACTGTTCTGTGCAGTTCTGTGTTGCTGTTCTGTATTATTCCGTTTTCCTGTTCTGTACTATTCTCTGTTCCTGTTCTGTACTGTTCTGTGTTTCTGATGTCTACTGTTCTGTGTTCCTGTTCTGTATTGTTTAGTGTTCCTTTTCTGTACTGTTCTATGTTCCTGTTCTGTACTGTTCCGTTCTTTGTTCCTGTTCTGTATGGTTCTGTGTTGCTGTTCTGGACTCCTCTGTATTCCTGTTCTGTACTGTTCTATGTTCCTGTTGTGTACTGTTCTGTGTTCCACCTGTATTTCTGTTCTGTGTTCCAGCTCTCTACTGTTCTATGTCCCTGTTCTCTACTGTTCTGTGTTCCTGTTCTGTACTGTTCCGTGTTCCTGTTTTGTACTGTTCCATGTTCCTGTTCTGTACTGATCTGTGTTCCTGTTCTGTACTGTTCTGTATTCCTGTTCTGTACTGTTCTGTGTTCCTGTCCTGTACTCTTCTATGTTCCTGTTCTGTGTTCCTGTTCTATTACTGTTCTATGTTCCTGTTCTGTACTGTTCTATGTTCCTGTTCTGTGTTACTATTCTATTACAGTTCAGTGTTCCTGCTCTGTACTGTTCTATGTTCCTGTTCTGTACTGTTCCGTGTTCCTGTTCTGGACTGTTCTATGTTCCTGTTCGGTCCTGTTCTATGTTCCTATTCTGTACTGTTCTATGTTCCTGTTCTGTTATGTTCTATGTTCCTGTTCTGTTATGTTCTATGTTCCTGTCCTGTGCTCCTGTTCTGTACTGTTCTGTGTTCCTGTTCTGTACTGTTCCGTGTTCTTGTTCTGTACTGTTCTATGTTCCTGTTCTGTACTGTTCCGTGGTGTAGTAATACACCGTTCTGTGTTCGTGTTCTGTTCTGTTCCGTGTTCCCATTCTATACCGTTCTGTATTCCTGTTCTGTACTGTTCTGTGAAGTTCTGTGTTGCTGTTCTGTACTGTTCCGTGTTCCTGTTCTGTGCTGTTCTCTGTTCCTGTTCTGTACTGTTCTGTGTTCCTGTTCTGTACTGTTGTGTGTTTCTGTTGTGTACTGTTCTATGTTCCTGTTCTGTACTGTTCCGTTCTTTGTTCCTGTTCTGTATGGTTCTGTATTCCTGTTCTGTGCTGCTGTTCTGGACTGCTCTGTATTCCTGTTCTGTGTTCCTGTTCTGTACTGTTCTGTGTTCCTGTTCTGTAATGTTCTGTGTTCCTGTTCTGTACTGTTCCGTGTTCCTGCTCTGTCCTGTTCTATGTTCCTGTTCTGTACTGTTCTATCTTCCTGTTCTGTTATGTTCTATATTCCTGTCCTGTGTTCCTGTTCTGTACTGTTCTCTTTTCTTGTTCTGTACTGTTCTTTGTTCCTGTTTTGTACTGTTCTGTGTTTCTGTTGTGGACTGTTCCATGTTCCTGTTCTGTGTTCCTTTTCTGTACTGTTCTGTGTTCCTGTTCAGTCCTGTTCTATGTTCCTGTTCTATATTGTTCTATGTTCCTGTTCTGTTATGTTCTGTATTCCTGTCCTGTGCTCCTGTTCTGTTCCGTGTTCGTGTTCTGTTCTGGTCCATGTTCCCATTCAATACCGTTCTATATTCCTGTTCTGTACTGTTCTGCGCAGTTCTGTGTTGCTTTGCTGTTCTGTACTGTTCCATGTTCCTGTTCTGTACTGTTCTGTGTTCCTGTTCTGTACTGTTCTGTGTTTCTGTTCTGAGGTGTTCTATATTCCTGTTGTGTTTTTTTCTATGTTCCTGTCCTGTACTGTTCCATTCTTTGTTCCTGTTCTGTACTGTTCTGTGTTCCTTTTCTGTACTGTTCTGTTTTCCTGTTCTGTACTGTTCTGTGTTTCTGTTGTGTACTGTTCTATGTTCCTGTTCTGTACTGTTCTGTTCTTTGTTCCTGTTCTGTATGGTTCTGTGTTCCTGTTCTGTGCTGCTGTTCTGGACTGCTCTGTATTCCTGTTCTGTGTTCCTGTTCTGTACTGTTCTGTGTTCCTTTTCTGTACTGTTCTGTGTTCCTGTTCTGACGTGTTCTATATTCCTGTTTTGTGCTTTTGTATGTTCCTCTTCTGTACTGTTCCGTTGTTTGTTCCTGTTCTGTATGGTTCTGAGTTCCTGTTCTGTGTTGCTGTTCTGGACTGCTCTGTATTCCTGTTCTGTAGTGTTCTTTGTTCCTGTTCTGTACTGTTCTGTGTTCCTGTTCAGTCCTGTTCTATGTTCCTGTTCTATATTGTTCTATGTTCCTGTTCTGTTATGTTCTGTATTCCTGTCCGGTGCTCCTGTTCTGTACTGTTCTCTGTTCCTGTTCTGTACTGTTCTGTATTCCTGTTCTGTACTGTTCTGTGTTCCTGTTCGGTACTGTTCTGTGTTTCTGTTGTGTACTGTTCCGTGTTCCTGTTCTGTACTGTTCTATGTTCCTGTTCCGTCCTGTTCTATGTTCCTGTTCCGTCCTGTTCTATGTTCCTGTTCGGTACTGTTCTTTGTTTCTGTTTTGTACTGTTCTGTGTTTGTGTTGTGTACTGTTCCATGTTCTTGTTCTGTACTGTTCTGTGGTCGTGTTATGTACTGTTCTGTGTTCCGGTTGTATTACTGTTCTGTGTTCCAGCTCTGTACTGTTCTATGTCCCTGTTCTCTATTGTTCTGTGCTCCTGTTCTGTACTGTTGTATGTTCCTGTTCTGTACTGTTCCATGTTCCGGTTCTGTACTGTTCCGTGTTCCTGTTTTGTACTGTTCTGTGTTCCTGTTCTGTAGTTTTCTGTGTTCCTATTCTGTACTGTTCTATGCTCCTTTTCTGTACTTCTGTATGTTGCTGTTCTGTACTGTTCTGTGTTCCTGTTCTGTACTGTTCTGTGTTCCTGTTCTTTACTGTACTGTGTTCCTGTTCTGTACTTTTCTGTGTTCATGGTCTGGCCTGTTCTGTATTGTTCTCTGTTCCTGTTCTGCACTGTACTATGTTGCTGTGTTTTATTGCTCTATGTTCCTGTTCTGTACTGTTCCATGTTCCAGTTCTGTGCTCTTCTCTGTTCCTGTGTTGTACTGTTCCGTGGTCCTGTGCTGTACTGTTCCATGTTCCTGTTCTGTACTGTTCTGTGGTCCTGTTCTGTACTGTTCTGTGTTCCTGTTCTGAACTGTTCTATATTCATCTTCTCTGCTGCTCTATGATCCTGTTCTGTGCTGTTCTACAATCCTGTACTGCTCTGTGTTCCTGTTCTGTATCGTTCAGTGTTCCTGTTCTGTACTGTTCTATGCTCCTTTTCTGTACTTCTGTATGTTGCTGTTCTGTGCTGTTCTGTGTTCCTGTTCTGTCGTGTTCTATGTTCCTGTTCTATCTTCCCGTTCTGATATGTTCTATATTGCTGTCCTGTGCTCCTGTTCTGTATTGTTCTCAGTTCCTGTTCTCTACTGTTCTTTGTTCCTGTTTTGTACTGTTTTGTGTTTCTGTTCTGTACTGTTCTGTGTTCCTTTTCTGTACTGTTCTGTGTTCCTGTTCTGACGTGTTCTATATTCCTGTTTTGTGCTGTTGTATGTTCCTCTTCTGTACTGTTCCGTTGTTTGTTCCTGTTCTGTATGGTTCTGAGTTCCTGTTCTGTGTTGCTGTTCTGGACTGCTCTGTATTCCTGTTCTGTAGTGTTCTATGTTCCTGTTCTGTACTGTTCTGTGTTCCTGTTCAGTCCTGTTCTATGTTCCTGTTCTGTTATGTTCTGTATTACTGTCCTGTGCTCCTGTTCTGTACTGTTCTCTGTTCCTGTTCTGTACTGTTCTGTATTCCTGTTCTGTACTGTTCTGTGTTCCTGTTCGGTATTGTTCTGTGTTCCTGTTCTGTACTGTTCTGTGTTCCTGTTGTGTACTGTTCCGTGTTCCTGTTCTGTACTGTTCTATGTTCCTGTTCCGTCCTGTTCTATGTTCCTGTTCTGTACTGTTCTATCTTCCTGTCCTGTGCTCCTGTTCTGTATTGTTCTTGTTCCTGTTCTCTACTGTTCTTTGTTCCTGTTTTGTACTGTTTTGTGTTTCTGTTCTGTACTGTTCCATGTTCCTGTTCTGTACTGTTCTGTGTTCCTTTTCTGTACTGTTCTGTGTTCCTGTTCTGACGTGTTCTATATTCCTGTTGTGTGCTGTTCTATGTTCTTCTTCTGTACTGTTCCGTTCTTTGTTCCTGTTCTGTATGGTTCTAAATTCCTGTTCTGTGTTGCTGTTCTGGACTGCTCTGTATTCCTGTTCTGTGTTCCTGTTCCGTACCGTTCCGTGTTCCTGTTCTGGACTGTTCTCTGTTCCTGTTCTGTACTATTCTATATTCCTGTTCGGTCCTGTTCTATGTTCCTGTGCTGTACTGTTCTATGTTCCTGTTCTGTTATGTTCTATGTTCCTGTCCTGTGCTCCTGTTCTGTGTTCCTGTTCTATACTGTTCCGTGTTCTTGTTCTGTACTGTTCTATGTTCCTGTTCTGTACTGTTCTGTGCTCCAGTAATGCACCGTTCCGTGTTCGTGTTCTTTTCTGTTCCGTGTTCCCATTCTATACCGTTCTATATTCCTGTTCTGTACTGTTCTGTGAAGTTCTGTTTTGCTGTTCTGTACTGTTCTGTGTTCCTGTTCTGTACTGTTCTGTGTTCCTGTGTTGTATTGTTCTGTGTTCCACTGTTGTACTGTTCCGTGTTCCTGGTCTGTACTGTTCTGTGTCTCTGTTCTGAAGTGTTCTGTGTTCCTGTCCTGTACTGTTCCATGTTCCTGTTCTGTAGTGTTTTCTGTTCCTGTTCTGTACTGTTCCATGTTCCTGTTCCGTACTGTTCTGTGTTCCTGTTCTGTACCGTTCTGTGTTCCTGTTCTGTACTGTTCTATGCTCCTTTTCTGTACTTCTGTATGTTGCTGTTCTGTACTGTTCTGTGTTCCTGTTCTGTACTGTACTGTGTTCCTGTTCTGTACCTTTCTGTGTTCATGGTCTGGCCTGTTCTGTATTGTTCTCTGTTCCTGTTCTGTACTGTACTATGTTGCTGTGTTTTATTGCTCTATGTTTCTGTTCTGTACTGTTCCGTGTTCCAGTTCTGTGTTCCTGTTCTGTTCTGTTCTATGTTCCTGTTCTGTACTGTTCTGTGTTCCTGTTCTGTGCTCTTCTCTGTTCCTGTGTTGTACTGTTCTGTGGTCCTGTTCTGTACTGTTCTGTGTTCCTGTTCTGAACTGTTCTATATTCATCTTGTCTGCTGTTCTATGTTCCTGTTCTGTACTGTTCTGTTTTTTCAGTGTTGTACTGCTCTATGATCCTGTTCTGTACTGTTCTACAATCCTATACTGCTCTGTGTTCCTGTTCTGTATCGTTCTGTGTTCCTGTTCTGTACTGTTCTATGCTCCTTTTCTGTACTTCTGTATGTTGCTGTTCTGTGTTCCTGTTCTGTACTCTACTGTGTTCCTGTTCTGTACTTTTCTGTGTTCCTGGTCTGGCCTGTTCTGTATTGTTCTCTGTTCCTGTTCTGCACTGTACTATGTTGCTGTGTTTTATTGCTCTATGTTCCTGTTCTGTACTGTTCCGTGTTCCAGTTCTGTGCTCTTCTCTGTTCCTGTGTTGTACTGTTCCGTGTTCCTGTTCTGTATGTTCCGTGTTGCTGTTCTGTACTGTTCTGTGTTCCTGTTCTGTACTGTTCTGTGAAGTTCTGTTTTGCTGTTCTGTACTGTTCCGTGTTCCTGTTCTGTACTGTTCTGTGTTCCTGTGTTGTATTGTTCTGTGTTCCACTGTTGTACTGTTCCGTGTTCCTGGTCTGTACTGTTCTGTGTCTCTGTTCTGAAGTGTTCTGTGTTCCTGTCCTGTACTGTTCCATGTTCCTGTTCTGTAGTGTTTTCTGTTCCTGTTCTGTACTGTTCCATGTTCCTGTTCTGTACTGTTCTGTGTTCCTGTTCTGTACCATTCTGTGTTCCTGTTCTGTACTGTTCTATGCTCCTTTTCTGTACTTCTGTATGTTGCTGTTCTGTACTGTTCTGTGTTCCTGTTCTGTACTGTACTGTGTTCCTGTTCTGTACCTTTCTGTGTTCATGGTCTGGCCTGTTCTGTATTGTTCTCTGTTCCTGTTCTGTACTGTACTATGTTGCTGTGTTTTATTGCTCTATGTTTCTGTTCTGTACTGTTCCGTGTTCCAGTTCTGTGTTCCTGTTCTGTTCTGTTCTATGTTCCTGTTCTGTACTGTTCTGTGTTCCTGTTCTGTGCTCTTCTCTGTTCCTGTGTTGTACTGTTCCGTGGTCCTGTTCTGTACTGTTCTGTGTTCCTGTTCTGAACTGTTCTATATTCATCTTGTCTGCTGTTCTATGTTCCTGTTCTGTACTGTTCTGTTTTCCAGTGTTGTACTGCTCTATGATCCTGTTCTGTACTGTTCTACAATCCTGTGCTGCTCTGTGTTCCTGTTCTGTATCGTTCTGTGTTCCTGTTCTGTACTGTTCTATGCTCCTTTTCTGTACTTCTGTATGTTGCTGTTCTGTGTTCCTGTTCTGTACTCTACTGTGTTCCTGTTCTGTACTTTTCTGTGTTCCTGGTCTGGCCTGTTCTGTATTGTTCTCTGTTCCTGTTCTGCACTGTACTATGTTGCTGTGTTTTATTGCTCTATGTTCCTGTTCTGTACTGTTCCGTGTTCCAGTTCTGTGCTCTTCTCTGTTCCTGTGTTGTACTGTTCCGTGTTCCTGTTCTGTATGTTCCGTGTTGCTGTTCTGTACTGTTCTGTGTTCCCGTTCTGTTCTGTTCTATGTTCCTGTTCTGTACTGTTCTGTGTTCCTGTTCTGTGCTCTTCTCTGTTCCTGTGTTGTACTGTTCCGTGTTCCTGTTCTGTATGTTCCGTGTTGCTGTTCTGTACTGTTCTGTGTTCCTGTTCTGTACTGTGCTGTGGTTCTGTTTTGTACTGTTCCGTGTTCCTGTTCTGTACTGTTCTCTGTTGCTGTTTTGTACTGTTCTGTGTTTCTGTTGTGTACTGTTCCGTGTTCCTGTTTTGTTCTGTTCTGTGTTCCTTTTCTGTACTGTTCTGTGTTCCTGTTTTCAAGTGTTCTATATTCCTGTTGTCTGCTGTTCTATGTTCCTGTTCTGTACTGCTCTATGTTCCTGTTCTGTACTGTTATGTGTTCTTTTTCTGTACCGTTCTGTGTTCCTGTTCTGTACTGTTCTATGCTCCTTTTCTGTACTTCTGTATGTTGCTGTTCTGTGTTCCTGTTCTGTACTCTACTGTGTTCCTGTTCTGTACTTTTCTGTGTTCCTGGTCTGGCCTGTTCTGTATTGTTCTCTGTTCCTGTTCTGCACTGTACTATGTTGCTGTGTTTTATTGCTCTATGTTCCTGTTCTGTACTGTTCCATGTTCCAGTTCTGTGCTCTTCTCTGTTCCTGTGTTGTACTGTTCCGTGTTCCTGTTCTGTATGTTCCATGTTCCTGTTCTGTACTGTTCCGTGTTCCTGTTCTGTGTTCCTTTCTGTTCTGTTCTATGTTCCTGTTCTGTACTGTTCTGTGTTCCTGTTCTGTGTTCTTCTCTGTTCTTGTGTTGTACTGTTCCATGTTCCTGTGTTGTACTGTTCCGTGTTCCTATTCTGTACTGTTCTGTGGTCCTGTTCTGTAGTGTTCTGTGGTCCTGTTCTGTACTGTTCTGTGTTCCTGTTCTGAACTGTTCTATATTCATCTTGTCTGCTGTTCTATGTTCCTGTTCTGTACTGTTCTGTGTTCCTGTGTTGTTCTGCTCTATGATCCTGTGCTGTACTGTTCTACAATCCTGTTCTGTGTTCCTGTTCTGTAGTGTTCCAATTTCCTGTTTTGTACTGTTCCGTGTACCTGTTCTGTACTGTTCCAAGTTCCTGTTCTGTAATGTTCCGTGTTCTGATTCTGTACTGTTCCATTTTCGTGTTCTGTACTGTTCTCTGTTCCTGTTCTGAACTGTTCCGTGTTCCTGTTCTGTACTGTACTATGTTGCTGCGTTTTATTGCTCTATGTTCCTGTTCTGTACTGTTCCGTGTTCCAGTTCTGTGCTCTTCTCTGTTCCTGTGTTGTACTGTTCCGTGTTCCTGTTCTGTATGTTCCGTGTTCCTGTTTTGTACTGTTCCATTTTCGTGTTCTGTACTGTTCTCTGTTCCTGTTCTGAACTGTTCCGTGTTCCTGTTCTGTACTGCTCTATGTTCCTGTTCTGTACTGTTCTACAATCCTGTTCTCTGCTGTTCTGTTTTCCTGTTCTGTACTGTCCTCTGCTCCTGTTCTGTACTGTTCTGTATTCCTGTTCTGTACTTTTCTGTGTTCATGTTTTGTACTGTTCTGTATTCCTGTTCTGTACTGTTCTGTGTTCCTATCCTGTACTCTTCTATGTTCCTGTTCTGTACTGTTCCATTCTTTGTTCCTGTTCTGTATGGTTCTGTGTTCTGGTTCTGCTCAGTTCTGTTTTCTTGTTCTGTACTGTTCTATGTTCCTGTGTTGTACTGTTCCATTTTGCTGTTCTGTACTGTTCTATGTTCCTCTTCTGTGATATTCTCTTTTCCTGTTCTACTGTGTTCTGTGTTCCCGTTCCGTAGTGTTCTATGTACCTGTTTTGTACTGTTCTATGTTCCTGTTCTGTACTGTTCTAGGTGTTCCTCCTCTGTACTGTTTGCTGTTGAAGTTCTGTATTGTTCTGTGTTCCTGTTCTCTACTGTTCCCTGTTTCTGTTCTGTACTGTTCTATACACCTGCTCTGTACTGTTCTGTGTTCCTGTTCTGTACTGTTCTGTGTTGTTGTTCAGGTCTGTTCTGTATTCCTGTTCCGTACTGTTCTGTGTTCCTGTTCGGTGCTGTTCTATGTTCCTGTACTGTACTGTTCTGTGTTCCGGTTGTATTACTGTTCTGTGTTCCAGCTCTGTACTGTTCTATGTCTCTGTTCTCTACTGTTCTGTGCTCCTGTTCGGTACTGTTCTATATTCCTGATCTGTACTGTATTATGTTCTTATTCTATACTGTTCCATGTTCCTGTTTTGTACTGTTCCGCATTCCTGTTCTGTACTCTTCTGTGTTCCTATTCTGTACTGTTTCATGTTCCTGTTCTGTACTGTTCTGTGTTCCTGTTCTGTACTGTTCTGTGTTCCTGTTATGTCGTGTTCTATATTCCTGTTCTCTGCTGTTCTATGTTCCTGTTCTGTACTGTTCCGTTCTTTGTTCCTGTTCTGTATGGTTCTGTGTTCCTGTTCTGGACTGCTCTGTATTCCGGTTCTGTTCTGTTCTATGTTCCTGTTCTGTACCGTTCTATGTTCCTGTTCTGTACTGTTCCGTGTTCCTGTTCTAGACTGTTCTGTGTTCCTGTTCTGTACTGTTCTATATTCCTGTCCTGTGCTCCTGTTCTGTACTGTTCTGTGTTCATGGTCTGGCCTGTTCTATATTGTTCTCTGTTCCTGTTCTGTACTGTACTATGTTGCTGTGTTTTATTGCTCTATGTTCCTGTTCTGTACTGTTCCGTGTTCCAGTTCTGTGCTCTTCTCTGTTCCTGTGTTGTACTGTTCCCGTTGTTCCTGTTCTGTATGTTCCGTGTTGCTGTTCTGTACTGTTCTGTGTTCCCGTTCTGTTCTGTTCTATGTTCCTGTTCTGTACTGTTCTGTGTTCCTGTTCTGTGCTCTTCTCTGTTCCTGTGTTGTACTGTTCCGTGTTCCTGTTCTGTACTGTTTTGTGGTCCTGTTATGTACTGTTCTGTGTTCGGTTGTATTACTGTTCTGTGTTCCAGCTCTGTACTGTTCTATATCCCTGTTCTCTATTGTTCTGTGCTCCTGTTCTGTACTGTTCTGTGTTCCTGTTCTGAACTGTTCTATATTCATCTTCTCTGCTGCTCTATGATCCTGTTCTGTGCTGTTCTACAATCCTGTACTGCTCTGTGTTCCTGTTCTGTACCATTCTGTGTTCCTGTTCTGTACTGTTCTATGCTCCTTTTCTGTAGTTCTGTATGTTGCTGTTCTGTGCTGTTCCGTGTTCCTATTCTGTACTGTTCCGTGTTCCTGTTCTGTATTGTTCTGTATTCCTGTGTTGTATTGTTCTGTGTTCCACTGTTGTACTGTTCCGTGTTCATGGTCTGTACTGTTCTGTGTACCTGTTCTGTACTGTTCCAAGATCCTGTTCTGTACTGTTTCATGTTCTGGTTCTGTACTGTTCCCTGTTCCTGTTCTGTACTGTTCTCTGTTCCTGTTCTGTACTGTCCTGTGTTGCTGTTCTGTATTGTTTTGTGTTGCTGTTCTGTACTGCGCTCTTTTCCAGTTCTATACTGTTCTGTGTTCCCGTTCTGTACTGATCCGTGTGCCCGTTCTGTACTATACCGTGTTCCTGTTTTGTACTGTTCCATATTCCCATTCTGTACTGTTCTATGTTCCTCTTCTGTACTGTTCTGTGTTCCTGGTCAATACTGTTCTGTGTTCCTCTATTGTACTGTTCGCTGTTGCTGTTCTGAACTGTCCCGTGTTCCTGTTTTGTACTGTTCCATGTTCCCATTCTGTACTGTTCTATGTTCCTGTTCTGTACTGTTATATATTCCTGTTCAGTACTGTTGTACATTCCTCTTCTGTGCTGTTCTGTGTTCCTGGTCAGTTCTGCTCTGTGTTCCTCTACTGTACTGTCCGCTGTTGCTGTTCTGTACTGTTCCATTTTCCTGTTCTGTACTGATATGTATTCCTGTTCTGTACTGTTCTGTGTTCCTATCCTGTACTCTTCTATGCTCCTGTTCTGTGTTCCGGTTCTATTACTGTTCTCTGTTCCTGTTCTGTACTGTTCTATGTTCCTGTTCTGTGTTCCGGTTCTATTACAGTTCAGTTTTTCTGCTCTGTACTGTTCTATGTTCCTGTTCTGTACTGTACTGTGTTCCTGTTCTGTACTGTTCTATGTTCCTGTTCTGTACCGTTCTGTGTTCCTGTTCTGTACTGTTCTGTGTTCCTGTTCTGTACTGTTCCGTGTTCCTGTTCTGTACTGTTCTGTGTTCCTGTTCTGTACTGTTCTATCCTCCTTTTCTGTACTGTCGTCTGTTCTGTACTGCTCCGTGTTTCTGTTCTGTCGTGTTCTATGTTCCTGTTCTATCTTCCTGTTCTGTTATGTTCTATATTCCTGTCCTGTGCTCCTGTTCTGTACTGTTCTCTGTTCCTGTTCTGTACTGTTCTTTGTTCCTGTTTTGTACTGTTCTGTGTTTCTGTTGTGTACTGTTCCATGTTCCTGTTTTGTACTGTTCTGTGTTCCTGTTCTGTACTGTTCTGTGTTCCTGTTCTGACGTGTTCTATATTCCTGTTGTGTGCTGTAGTATTTTCCTCTTCTGTACTGTTCCGTTCTGAGTTCCTGTTCTGTTGTGCTGTTCTGGACTGCTCTGTATTCCTGTTCTGTGTTCCTGTTCTGTAGTGTTCTATGTTCCTGTTCTGTACTGTTCCGTCCTGTTCTATGTTCCTGTTCTGTATTGTTCTATGTTCCTGTTCTGTTATGTTCTATATCCTGTCTTGTGCTCCTGATCTGTACTGTTCTGTGTTCCTGATCTGTACTGTTCTGTGTTCCTGTTCCATACTGTTCTGTGTTCTTATTCTATACTGTTCTGTGTTCCTGTTCTGTACTGTTCCGTGGTCCAGTAATGCACCGTTCCGTGTTCATGTTCTGTTCTGTTCCGTGTTCCTATTCTATACCGTTCTATATTCCTGTTCTGTACTGTTCTGTGCAGTTCTGTGTTGCTGTTCTGTATATTCCGTTTTCCTGTTCTGTACTATTCTCTGTTCCTGTTCTGTACTGTTCTGTGTTTCTGATGTCTACTGTTCTGTGTTCCTGTTCTGTATTGTTTAGTGTTCCTTTTCTGTACTGTTCTATGTTCTGTTCTGTACTGTTCCGTTCTTTGTTCCTGTTCTGTATGGTTCCTGTGTTGCTGTTCTGGACTCCTCTGTATTCCTGTTCTGTACTGTTCTATGTTCCTGTTGTGTACTGTTCTGTGTTCCACCTGTATTCTGTTCTGTGTTCCAGCTCTCTACTGTTCTATGTCCCTGTTCTCTACTGTTCTGTGTTCCTGTTCTGTACTGTTCCGTGTTCCTGTTTTGTACTGTTCCATGTTCCTGTTCTGTACTGATCTGTGTTCCTGTTCTGTACTGTTCTGTATTCCTGTTCTGTACTGTTCTGTGTTCCTGTCCTGTACTCTTCTATGTTCCTGTTCTGTGTTCCTGTTCTATTACTGTTCTATGTTCCTGTTCTGTACTGTTCTATGGTTCCTGTTCTGTGTTACTATTCTATTACAGTTCAGTGTTCCTGCTCTGTACTGTTCTATGTTCCTGTTCTGTACTGTTCCGTGTTCCTGTTCTGGACTGTTTCTATGTTCCTGTTCGGTCCTGTTCTATGTTCCTATTCTGTACTGTTCTATGTTCCTGTTCTGTTATGTTCTATGTTCCTGTTCTGTTATGTTCTATGTTCCTGTCCTGTGCTCCTGTTCTGTACTGTTCTGTGTTCCTGTTCTGTACTGTTCCGTGTTCTTGTTCTGTACTGTTCTATTTATGTTCCTGTTCTGTACTGTTCCGTGGTGTAGTAATACACCGTTCTGTGTTCGTGTTCTGTTCTGTTCCGTGTTCCCATTCTATACCGTTCTGTATTCCTGTTCTGTACTGTTCTGTGAAGTTCTGTGTTGCTGTTCTGTACTGTTCCGTGTTCCTGTTCTGTGCTGTTCTCTGTTCCTGTTCTGTACTGTTCTGTGTTCCTGTTCTGTACTGTTGTGTGTTTCTGTTGTGTACTGTTCTATGTTCCTGTTCTGTACTGTTCCGTTCTTTGTTCCTGTTCTGTATGGTTCTGTATTCCTGTTCTGTGCTGCTGTTCTGGACTGCTCTGTATTCCTGTTCTGTGTTCCTGTTCTGTACTGTTCTGTGTTCCTGTTCTGTAATGTTCTGTGTTCCTGTTCTGTACTGTTCCGTGTTCCTGCTCTGTCCTGTTCTATGTTCCTGTTCTGTACTGTTCTATCTTCCTGTTCTGTTATGTTCTATATTCCTGTCCTGTGTTCCTGTTCTGTACTGTTCTCTTTTCTTGTTCTGTACTGTTCTTTGTTCCTGTTTTGTACTGTTCTGTGTTTCTGTTGTGGACTGTTCCATGTTCCTGTTCTGTGTTCCTTTTCTGTACTGTTCTGTGTTCCTGTTCAGTCCTGTTCTATGTTCCTGTTCTATATTGTTCTATGTTCCTGTTCTGTTATGTTCTGTATTCCTGTCCTGTGCTCCTGTTCTGTTCCGTGTTCGTGTTCTGTTCTGGTCCATGTTCCCCATTCAATACCGTTCTATATTCCTGTTCTGTACTGTTCTGCGCAGTTCTGTGTTGCTTTGCTGTTCTGTACTGTTCCATGTTCCTGTTCTGTACTGTTCTGTGTTCCTGTTCTGTACTGTTCTGTGTTTCTGTTCTGAGGTGTTCTATATTCCTGTTGTGTTTTTTTCTATGTTCCTGTCCTGTACTGTTCCATTCTTTGTTCCTGTTCTGTACTGTTCTGTGTTCCTTTTCTGTACTGTTCTGTTTTCCTGTTCTGTACTGTTCTGTGTTTCTGTTGTGTACTGTTCTATGTTCCTGTTCTGTACTGTTCTGTTCTTTGTTCCTGTTCTGTATGGTTCTGTGTTCCTGTTCTGTGCTGCTGTTCTGGACTGCTCTGTATTCCTGTTCTGTGTTCCTGTTCTGTACTGTTCTGTGTTCCTTTTCTGTACTGTTCTGTGTTCCTGTTCTGACGTGTTCTATATTCCTGTTTTGTGCTTTTGTATGTTCCTCTTCTGTACTGTTCCGTTGTTTGTTCCTGTTCTGTATGGTTCTGAGTTCCTGTTCTGTGTTGCTGTTCTGGACTGCTCTGTATTCCTGTTCTGTAGTGTTCTTTGTTCCTGTTCTGTACTGTTCTGTGTTCCTGTTCAGTCCTGTTCTATGTTCCTGTTCTATATTGTTCTATGTTCCTGTTCTGTTATGTTCTGTATTCCTGTCCGGTGCTCCTGTTCTGTACTGTTCTCTGTTCCTGTTCTGTACTGTTCTGTATTCCTGTTCTGTACTGTTCTGTGTTCCTGTTCGGTACTGTTCTGTGTTTCTGTTGTGTACTGTTCCGTGTTCCTGTTCTGTACTGTTCTATGTTCCTGTTCCGTCCTGTTCTATGTTCCTGTTCCGTCCTGTTCTATGTTCCTGTTCGGTACTGTTCTTTGTTTCTGTTTTGTACTGTTCTGTGTTTGTGTTGTGTACTGTTCCATGTTCTTGTTCTGTACTGTTCTGTGGTCGTGTTATGTACTGTTCTGTGTTCCGGTTGTATTACTGTTCTGTGTTCCAGCTCTGTACTGTTCTATGTCCCTGTTCTCTATTGTTCTGTGCTCCTGTTCTGTACTGTTGTATGTTCCTGTTCTGTACTGTTCCATGTTCCGGTTCTGTACTGTTCCGTGTTCCTGTTTTGTACTGTTCTGTGTTCCTGTTCTGTAGTTTTCTGTGTTCCTATTCTGTACTGTTCTATGCTCCTTTTCTGTACTTCTGTATGTTGCTGTTCTGTACTGTTCTGTGTTCCTGTTCTGTACTGTTCTGTGTTCCTGTTCTTTACTGTACTGTGTTCCTGTTCTGTACTTTTCTGTGTTCATGTCTGGCCTGTTCTGTATTGTTCTCTGTTCCTGTTCTGCACTGTACTATGTTGCTGTGTTTTATTGCTCTATGTTCCTGTTCTGTACTGTTCCATGTTCCAGTTCTGTGCTCTTCTCTGTTCCTGTGTTGTACTGTTCCGTGGTCCTGTGCTGTACTGTTCCATGTTCCTGTTCTGTACTGTTCTGTGGTCCTGTTCTGTACTGTTCTGTGTTCCTGTTCTGAACTGTTCTATATTCATCTTCTCTGCTGCTCTATGATCCTGTTCTGTGCTGTTCTACAATCCTGTACTGCTCTGTGTTCCTGTTCTGTATCGTTCAGTGTTCCTGTTCTGTACTGTTCTATGCTCCTTTTCTGTACTTCTGTATGTTGCTGTTCTGTGCTGTTCTGTGTTCCTGTTCTGTCGTGTTCTATGTTCCTGTTCTATCTTCCCGTTCTGATATGTTCTATATTGCTGTCCTGTGCTCCTGTTCTGTATTGTTCTCAGTTCCTGTTCTCTACTGTTCTTTGTTCCTGTTTTGTACTGTTTTGTGTTTCTGTTCTGTACTGTTCTGTGTTCCTTTTCTGTACTGTTCTGTGTTCCTGTTCTGACGTGTTCTATATTCCTGTTTTGTGCTGTTGTATGTTCCTCTTCTGTACTGTTCCGTTGTTTGTTCCTGTTCTGTATGGTTCTGAGTTCCTGTTCTGTGTTGCTGTTCTGGACTGCTCTGTATTCCTGTTCTGTAGTGTTCTATGTTCCTGTTCTGTACTGTTCTGTGTTCCTGTTCAGTCCTGTTCTATGTTCCTGTTCTGTTATGTTCTGTATTACTGTCCTGTGCTCCTGTTCTGTACTGTTCTCTGTTCCTGTTCTGTACTGTTCTGTATTCCTGTTCTGTACTGTTCTGTGTTCCTGTTCGGTATTGTTCTGTGTTCCTGTTCTGTACTGTTCTGTGTTCCTGTTGTGTACTGTTCCGTGTTCCTGTTCTGTACTGTTCTATGTTCCTGTTCCGTCCTGTTCTATGTTCCTGTTCTGTACTGTTCTATCTTCCTGTCCTGTGCTCCTGTTCTGTATTGTTCTTGTTCCTGTTCTCTACTGTTCTTTGTTCCTGTTTTGTACTGTTTTGTGTTTCTGTTCTGTACTGTTCCATGTTCCTGTTCTGTACTGTTCTGTGTTCCTTTTCTGTACTGTTCTGTGTTCCTGTTCTGACGTGTTCTATATTCCTGTTGTGTGCTGTTCTATGTTCTTCTTCTGTACTGTTCCGTTCTTTGTTCCTGTTCTGTATGGTTCTAAATTCCTGTTCTGTGTTGCTGTTCTGGACTGCTCTGTATTCCTGTTCTGTGTTCCTGTTCCGTACTGTTCCGTGTTCCTGTTCTGGACTGTTCTCTGTTCCTGTTCTGTACTATTCTATATTCCTGTTCGGTCCTGTTCTATGTTCCTGTGCTGTACTGTTCTATGTTCCTGTTCTGTTATGTTCTATGTTCCTGTCCTGTGCTCCTGTTCTGTGTTCCTGTTCTATACTGTTCCGTGTTCTTGTTCTGTACTGTTCTATGTTCCTGTTCTGTACTGTTCTGTGCTCCAGTAATGCACCGTTCCGTGTTCGTGTTCTTTTCTGTTCCGTGTTCCCATTCTATACCGTTCTATATTCCTGTTCTGTACTGTTCTGTGAAGTTCTGTTTTGCTGTTCTGTACTGTTCTGTGTTCCTGTTCTGTACTGTTCTGTGTTCCTGTGTTGTATTGTTCTGTGTTCCACTGTTGTACTGTTCCGTGTTCCTGGTCTGTACTGTTCTGTGTCTCTGTTCTGAAGTGTTCTGTGTTCCTGTCCTGTACTGTTCCATGTTCCTGTTCTGTAGTGTTTTCTGTTCCTGTTCTGTACTGTTCCATGTTCCTGTTCTGTACTGTTCTGTGTTCCTGTTCTGTACCGTTCTGTGTTCCTGTTCTGTACTGTTCTATGCTCCTTTTCTGTACTTCTGTATGTTGCTGTTCTGTACTGTTCTGTGTTCCTGTTCTGTACTGTACTGTGTTCCTGTTCTGTACCTTTCTGTGTTCATGGTCTGGCCTGTTCTGTATTGTTCTCTGTTCCTGTTCTGTACTGTACTATGTTGCTGTGTTTTATTGCTCTATGTTTCTGTTCTGTACTGTTCCGTGTTCCAGTTCTGTGTTCCTGTTCTGTTCTGTTCTATGTTCCTGTTCTGTACTGTTCTGTGTTCCTGTTCTGTGCTCTTCTCTGTTCCTGTGTTGTACTGTTCTGTGGTCCTGTTCTGTACTGTTCTGTGTTCCTGTTCTGAACTGTTCTATATTCATCTTGTCTGCTGTTCTATGTTCCTGTTCTGTACTGTTCTGTTTTTTCAGTGTTGTACTGCTCTATGATCCTGTTCTGTACTGTTCTACAATCCTATACTGCTCTGTGTTCCTGTTCTGTATCGTTCTGTGTTCCTGTTCTGTACTGTTCTATGCTCCTTTTCTGTACTTCTGTATGTTGCTGTTCTGTGTTCCTGTTCTGTACTCTACTGTGTTCCTGTTCTGTACTTTTCTGTGTTCCTGGTCTGGCCTGTTCTGTATTGTTCTCTGTTCCTGTTCTGCACTGTACTATGTTGCTGTGTTTTATTGCTCTATGTTCCTGTTCTGTACTGTTCCGTGTTCCAGTTCTGTGCTCTTCTCTGTTCCTGTGTTGTACTGTTCCGTGTTCCTGTTCTGTATGTTCCGTGTTGCTGTTCTGTACTGTTCTGTGTTCCTGTTCTGTACTGTTCTGTGAAGTTCTGTTTTGCTGTTCTGTACTGTTCCGTGTTCCTGTTCTGTACTGTTCTGTGTTCCTGTGTTGTATTGTTCTGTGTTCCACTGTTGTACTGTTCCGTGTTCCTGGTCTGTACTGTTCTGTGTCTCTGTTCTGAAGTGTTCTGTGTTCCTGTCCTGTACTGTTCCATGTTCCTGTTCTGTAGTGTTTTCTGTTCCTGTTCTGTACTGTTCCATGTTCCTGTTCTGTACTGTTCTGTGTTCCTGTTCTGTACCATTCTGTGTTCCTGTTCTGTACTGTTCTATGCTCCTTTTCTGTACTTCTGTATGTTGCTGTTCTGTACTGTTCTGTGTTCCTGTTCTGTACTGTACTGTGTTCCTGTTCTGTACCTTTCTGTGTTCATGGTCTGGCCTGTTCTGTATTGTTCTCTGTTCCTGTTCTGTACTGTACTATGTTGCTGTGTTTTATTGCTCTATGTTTCTGTTCTGTACTGTTCCGTGTTCCAGTTCTGTGTTCCTGTTCTGTTCTGTTCTATGTTCCTGTTCTGTACTGTTCTGTGTTCCTGTTCTGTGCTCTTCTCTGTTCCTGTGTTGTACTGTTCCGTGGTCCTGTTCTGTACTGTTCTGTGTTCCTGTTCTGAACTGTTCTATATTCATCTTGTCTGCTGTTCTATGTTCCTGTTCTGTACTGTTCTGTTTTCCAGTGTTGTACTGCTCTATGATCCTGTTCTGTACTGTTCTACAATCCTGTGCTGCTCTGTGTTCCTGTTCTGTATCGTTCTGTGTTCCTGTTCTGTACTGTTCTATGCTCCTTTTCTGTACTTCTGTATGTTGCTGTTCTGTGTTCCTGTTCTGTACTCTACTGTGTTCCTGTTCTGTACTTTTCTGTGTTCCTGGTCTGGCCTGTTCTGTATTGTTCTCTGTTCCTGTTCTGCACTGTACTATGTTGCTGTGTTTTATTGCTCTATGTTCCTGTTCTGTACTGTTCCGTGTTCCAGTTCTGTGCTCTTCTCTGTTCCTGTGTTGTACTGTTCCGTGTTCCTGTTCTGTATGTTCCGTGTTGCTGTTCTGTACTGTTCTGTGTTCCTGTTCTGTACTGTGCTGTGGTTCTGTTTTGTACTGTTCCGTGTTCCTGTTCTGTACTGTTCTCTGTTGCTGTTTTGTACTGTTCTGTGTTTCTGTTGTGTACTGTTCCGTGTTCCTGTTTTGTTCTGTTCTGTGTTCCTTTTCTGTACTGTTCTGTGTTCCTGTTTTCAAGTGTTCTATATTCCTGTTGTCTGCTGTTCTATGTTCCTGTTCTGTACTGTTATGTGTTCTTTTTCTGTACCGTTCTGTGTTCCTGTTCTGTACTGTTCTATGCTCCTTTTCTGTACTTCTGTATGTTGCTGTTCTGTGTTCCTGTTCTGTACTCTACTGTGTTCCTGTTCTGTACTTTTCTGTGTTCCTGGTCTGGCCTGTTCTGTATTGTTCTCTGTTCCTGTTCTGCACTGTACTATGTTGCTGTGTTTTATTGCTCTATGTTCCTGTTCTGTACTGTTCCATGTTCCAGTTCTGTGCTCTTCTCTGTTCCTGTGTTGTACTGTTCCGTGTTCCTGTTCTGTATGTTCCATGTTCCTGTTCTGTACTGTTCCGTGTTCCTGTTCTGTGTTCCTTTCTGTTCTGTTCTATGTTCCTGTTCTGTACTGTTCTGTGTTCCTGTTCTGTGTTCTTCTCTGTTCTTGTGTTGTACTGTTCCATGTTCCTGTGTTGTACTGTTCCGTGTTCCTATTCTGTACTGTTCTGTGGTCCTGTTCTGTAGTGTTCTGTGGTCCTGTTCTGTACTGTTCTGTGTTCCTGTTCTGAACTGTTCTATATTCATCTTGTCTGCTGTTCTATGTTCCTGTTCTGTACTGTTCTGTGTTCCTGTGTTGTTCTGCTCTATGATCCTGTGCTGTACTGTTCTACAATCCTGTTCTGTGTTCCTGTTCTGTAGTGTTCCAATTTCCTGTTTTGTACTGTTCCGTGTACCTGTTCTGTACTGTTCCAAGTTCCTGTTCTGTAATGTTCCGTGTTCTGATTCTGTACTGTTCCATTTTCGTGTTCTGTACTGTTCTCTGTTCCTGTTCTGAACTGTTCCGTGTTCCTGTTCTGTACTGTACTATGTTGCTGCGTTTTATTGCTCTATGTTCCTGTTCTGTACTGTTCCGTGTTCCAGTTCTGTGCTCTTCTCTGTTCCTGTGTTGTACTGTTCCGTGTTCCTGTTCTGTATGTTCCGTGTTCCTGTTTTGTACTGTTCCATTTTCGTGTTCTGTACTGTTCTCTGTTCCTGTTCTGAACTGTTCCGTGTTCCTGTTCTGTACTGCTCTATGTTCCTGTTCTGTACTGTTCTACAATCCTGTTCTCTGCTGTTCTGTTTTCCTGTTCTGTACTGTCCTCTGCTCCTGTTCTGTACTGTTCTGTATTCCTGTTCTGTACTTTTCTGTGTTCATGTTTTGTACTGTTCTGTATTCCTGTTCTGTACTGTTCTGTGTTCCTATCCTGTACTCTTCTATGTTCCTGTTCTGTACTGTTCCATTCTTTGTTCCTGTTCTGTATGGTTCTGTGTTCTGGTTCTGCTCAGTTCTGTTTTCTTGTTCTGTACTGTTCTATGTTCCTGTGTTGTACTGTTCCATTTTGCTGTTCTGTACTGTTCTATGTTCCTCTTCTGTGATATTCTCTTTTCCTGTTCTACTGTGTTCTGTGTTCCCGTTCCGTAGTGTTCTATGTACCTGTTTTGTACTGTTCTATGTTCCTGTTCTGTACTGTTCTAGGTGTTCCTCCTCTGTACTGTTTGCTGTTGAAGTTCTGTATTGTTCTGTGTTCCTGTTCTCTACTGTTCCCTGTTTCTGTTCTGTACTGTTCTATACACCTGCTCTGTACTGTTCTGTGTTCCTGTTCTGTACTGTTCTGTGTTGTTGTTCAGGTCTGTTCTGTATTCCTGTTCCGTACTGTTCTGTGTTCCTGTTCGGTGCTGTTCTATGTTCCTGTACTGTACTGTTCTGTGTTACAGTTGTATTACTGTTCTGTGTTCCAGCTCTGTACTGTTCTATGTCTCTGTTCTCTACTGTTCTGTGCTCCTGTTCGGTACTGTTCTATATTCCTGATCTGTACTGTATTATGTTCTTATTCTATACTGTTCCATGTTCCTGTTTTGTACTGTTCCGCATTCCTGTTCTGTACTCTTCTGTGTTCCTATTCTGTACTGTTTCATGTTCCTGTTCTGTACTGTTCTGTGTTCCTGTTCTGTACTGTTCTGTGTTCCTGTTATGTCGTGTTCTATATTCCTGTTCTCTGCTGTTCTATGTTCCTGTTCTGTACTGTTCCGTTCTTTGTTCCTGTTCTGTATGGTTCTGTGTTCCTGTTCTGGACTGCTCTGTATTCCGGTTCTGTTCTGTTCTATGTTCCTGTTCTGTACCGTTCTATGTTCCTGTTCTGTACTGTTCCGTGTTCCTGTTCTAGACTGTTCTGTGTTCCTGTTCTGTACTGTTCTATATTCCTGTCCTGTGCTCCTGTTCTGTACTGTTCTGTGTTCATGGTCTGGCCTGTTCTATATTGTTCTCTGTTCCTGTTCTGTACTGTACTATGTTGCTGTGTTTTATTGCTCTATGTTCCTGTTCTGTACTGTTCCGTGTTCCAGTTCTGTGCTCTTCTCTGTTCCTGTGTTGTACTGTTCCGTGTTCCTGTTCTGTATGTTCCGTGTTGCTGTTCTGTACTGTTCTGTGTTCCCGTTCTGTTCTGTTCTATGTTCCTGTTCTGTACTGTTCTGTGTTCCTGTTCTGTGCTCTTCTCTGTTCCTGTGTTGTACTGTTCCGTGTTCCTGTTCTGTACTGTTTTGTGGTCCTGTTATGTACTGTTCTGTGTTCCGGTTGTATTACTGTTCTGTGTTCCAGCTCTGTACTGTTCTATATCCCTGTTCTCTATTGTTCTGTGCTCCTGTTCTGTACTGTTCTGTGTTCCTGTTCTGAACTGTTCTATATTCATCTTCTCTGCTGCTCTATGATCCTGTTCTGTGCTGTTCTACAATCCTGTACTGCTCTGTGTTCCTGTTCTGTACCATTCTGTGTTCCTGTTCTGTACTGTTCTATGCTCCTTTTCTGTAGTTCTGTATGTTGCTGTTCTGTGCTGTTCCGTGTTCCTGTTCTGTACTGTTCTGTGTTCCGGTTGTATTACTGTTCTGTGTTCCAGCTCTGTACTGTTCTATGTCCCTGTTCTCTATTGTTCTGTACTCCTGTTCTGTACTGTTCTATGTTCATGTTCGGTGCTGTTCTATGTTCCTGTACTGTACTGTTCTGTGTTCCACTGTTGTACTGTTCCGTGTTCCTGGTCTGTACTGTTCTGTGTCTCTGTTATGAAGTGTTCTGTGTTCCTGTTCTGTACTGTTCCATGTTCCTGTTCTGTACTGTTTTCTGTTCCTGTTCTGTACTGTTCCATGTTCCTGTTCTGTACTGTTCTGTGTTCCTGTTCTGTACCGTTCTGTGTTCCTGTTCTGTACTGTTCTATGCTCCTTTTCTGTACTTCTGTATGTTGCTGTTCTGTACTGTTCTGTGTTCCTGTTCTGTACTGTACTGTGTTCCTGTTCTGTACTTTTCTGTGTTCATGGTCTGGCCTGTTCTGTATTGTTCTCTGTTCCTGTTCTGTACTGTACTATGTTGCTGTGTTTTATTGCTCTATGTTTCTGTTCTGTACTGTTCCGTGTTCCAGTTCTGTGTTCCTGTTCTGTTCTGTTCTATGTTCCTGTTCTGTACTGTTCTGTGTTCCTGTTCTGTACTGTTCCGTGTTCCTGTTCTGTACTGTTCTGTGGTCCTGTTATGTACTGTTCTGTGTTCCGGTTGTATTACTGTTCTGTGTTCCAGCTCTGTACTGTTCTATATCCCTGTTCTCTATTGTTCTGTGCTCGTGTTCTGTACTGTTCTATGTTCAAGTTCTGTACTGTATTATGTTCCGGTTCTGTACTGTTCCGTGTTCCTGTTTTGTACTGTTCTGTGTTCCGGTTCTGTACTCTTCTGTGTTCCTATTCTGTACTATTCTGTGTTCCTGTTCTGTACTGTTCTGTACTGTACTGTGTTCCTGTTCTGTACCTTTCTGTGTTCATGGTCTGGCCTGTTCTGTATTGTTCTCTGTTCCTGTTCTGTACTGTACTATGTTGCTGTGTTTTATTGCTCTATGTTTCTGTTCTGTGCTGTTCCGTGTTCCAGTTCTGTGTTCCTGTTCTGTTCTGTTCTATGTTCCTGTTCTGTACTGTTCTGTTTTCCAGTGTTGTACTGCTCTATGATCCTGTTCTGTACTGTTCTACAATCCTGTACTGCTCTGTGTTCCTGTTCTGTATCGTTCTGTGTTCCTGTTCTGTACTGTTCTATGCTCCTTTTCTGTACTTCTGTATGTTGCTGTTCTGTGTTCCTGTTCTGTACTCTACTGTGTTCCTGTTCTGTACTTTTCTGTGTTCCTGGTCTGGCCTGTTCTGTATTGTTCTCTGTTCCTGTTCTGCACTGTACTATGTTGCTGTGTTTTATTGCTCTATGTTCCTGTTCTGTACTGTTCCATGTTCCAGTTCTGTGCTCTTCTCTGTTCCTGTGTTGTACTGTTCCGTGGTCCTGTGCTGTACTGTTCCATGTTCCTGTTCTGTACTGTTCTGTGGTCCTGTTCTGTACTGTTCTGTGTTCCTGTTCTGAACTGTTCTATATTCATCTTCTCTGCTGCTCTATGATCCTGTTCTGTGCTGTTCTACAATCCTGTACTGCTCTGTGTTCCTGTTCTGTACCGTTCTGTGTTCCTGTTCTGTACTGTTCTATGCTCCTTTTCTGTAGTTCTGTATGTTGCTGTTCTGTGCTGTTCTGTGTTCCTGTTCTGTACTGTTCCGTGTTCCTGTTCTGTACTGTTCTGTGTTCCGGTTGTATTACTGTTCTGTGTTCCAGCTCTGTACTGTTCTATGTCCCTGTTCTCTATTGTTCTGTGCTCCTGTTCTGTACTGTTCTATGTTCATGTTCTGTACTGTATTATGTTCCGGTTCTGTACTGTTCCGTGTTCCTGTTTTGTACTGTTCTGTGTTCCTGTTCTGCACTCTTCTGTGTTCCTATTCTGTACTATTCTGTGTTCCTGTTCTGTACTGTTCTGTGTTCCTGTGTTGTATTGTTCTGTGTTCCACTGTTGTACTGTTCCGTGTTCCTGGTCTGTACTGTTCTGTGTCTCTGTTCTGAAGTGTTCTGTGTTCCTGTTCTGTACTGTTCCATGTTCCTGTTCTGTAGTGTTTTCTGTTCCTGTTCTGTACTGTTCCATGTTCCTGTTCTGTACTGTTCTGTGTTCCTGTTCTGTACCGTTCTGTGTTCCTGTTCTGTACTGTCCTATGCTCCTTTTCTGTACTTCTGTATGTTGCTGTTCTGTACTGTTCTGTGTTCCTGTTCTGTACTGTACTGTGTTCCTGTTCTGTACCTTTCTGTGTTCATGGTCTGGCCTGTTCTGTATTGTTCTCTGTTCCTGTTCTGTACTGTACTATGTTGCTGTGTTTTATTGCTCTATGTTTCTGTTCTGCACTGTTCCGTGTTCCAGTTCTGTGTTCATGTTCTGTTCTGTTCTATGTTCCTGTTCTGTACTGTTCTGTGTTCCTGTTCTGTGCTCTTCTCTGTTCCTGTGTTGTAATGTTCCGTGTTCCTGTTCTGTACTGTTCTGTGGTCCTGTTATGTACTGTTCTGTGTTCCGGTTGTATTACTGTTCTGTGTTCCAGCTCTGTACTGTTCTATATCCCTGTTCTCTATTGTTCTGTGCTCCTGTTCTGTACTGTTCTATGTTCATGTTCTGTACTGTATTATGTTCCGGTTCTGTACTGTTCCGTGTTCCTGTTTTGTACTGTTCTGTGTTCCGGTTCTGTACTCTTCTGTGTTCCTATTCTGTACTATTCTGTGTTCCTGTTCTGTACTGTTCTGTGTTCCTGTGTTGTATTGTTCTGTGTTCCACTGTTGCACTGTTCCGTGTTCCTGGTCTGTACTGTTCTGTGTCTCTGTTCTGAAGTGTTCTGTGTTCCTGTTCTGTACTGTTCCATGTTCCTGTTCTGTACTGTTCTGTGTTCCTGTTCTGTACCGTTCTGTGTTCCTGTTCTGTACTGTTCTATGCTCCTTTTCTGTACTTCTGTATGTTGCTGTTCTGTACTGATCTGTGTTCCTGTTCTGTACTGTACTGTGTTCCTGTTCTGTACCTTTCTGTGTTCATGGTCTGGCCTGTTCTGTATTGTTCTCTGTTCCTGTTCTGTACTGTACTATGTTGCTGTGTTTTATTGCTCTATGTTTCTGTTCTGCACTGTTCCGTGTTCCAGTTCTGTGTTCCTGTTCTGTTCTGTTCTATGTTCCTGTTCTGTACTGTTCTGTGTTCCTGTTCTGTGCTCTTCTCTGTTCCTGTGTTGTACTGTTCCGTGTTCCTGTTCTGTACTGTTCTGTTTTCCAGTGTTGTACTGCTCTATGATCCTGTTCTGTACTGTTCTACAATCCTGTACTGCTCTGTGTTCCTGTTCTATATCGTTCTGTGTTCCTGTTCTGTACTGTTCTATGCTCCTTTTCTGTAGTTCTGTATGTGGCTGTTCTGTGCTGTTCTGTGTTCCTGTTCTGCACTGTTCCGTGTTCCAGTTCTGTGTTCCTGTTCTGTTCTGTTCTATGTTCCTGTTCTGTACTGTTCTGTGTTCCTGTTCTGTGCTCTTCTCTGTTCCTGTGTTGTACTGTTCCGTGTTCCTGTTCTGTACTGTTCTGTTTTCCAGTGTTGTACTGCTCTATGATCCTGTTCTGTACTGTTCTACAATCCTGTACTGCTCTGTGTTCCTGTTCTATATCGTTCTGTGTTCCTGTTCTGTACTGTTCTATGCTCCTTTTCTGTAGTTCTGTATGTGGCTGTTCTGTGCTGTTCTGTGTTCCTGTTCTGTACTGTTCCGTGTTCCTGTTCTGTACTGTTCTGTGTTCCGGTTGTATTACTGTTCTGTGTTCCAGCTCTGTACTGTTCTATGTCCCTGTTCTCTATTGTTCTGTGTTCCTGTTCTGTACCTTTCTGTGTTCATGGTCTGGCCTGTTCTGTATTGTTCTCTGTTCCTGTTCTGTACTGTACTATGTTGCTGTGTTTTATTGATCTATGTTCCTGTTCTGTACTGTTCCGTGTTCCAGTTCTGTGTTCCTGTTCTGTTCTGTTCTATGTTCCTGTTCTGTACTGTTCTGTGTTCCTGTTCTGTGCTCTTCTCTGTTCCTGTGTTGTACTGTTCTGTGGTCCTGTTCTGTACTGTTCTGTGTTCCTGTTCTGAACTGTTCTATATTCATCTTGTCTGCTGTTCTATGTTCCTGTTCTGTACTGTTCTGTGTTCCTGTGTTGTACTGCTCTATGATCCTGTTCTGTACTGTTCTACAATCCTGTACTGCTCTGTGTTCCTGTTCTGTATCGTTCAGTGTTCCTGTTCTGTACTGTTCCATGTTCCAGTTCTGTGCTCTTCTCTGTTCCTGTGTTGTACTGTTCCGTGTTCCTGTTCTGTATGTTCCATGTTCCTGTTCTGTACTGTTCTGTGTTCCTTTTCTGTACTGTTCTGTGTTCCTGTTTTCAAGTGTTCTATATTCCTGTTGTCTGCTGTTCTATGTTCCTGTTCTGCACTGTTCCGTGTTCCAGTTCTGTGTTCATGTTCTGTTCTGTTCTATGTTCCTGTTCTGTACTGTTCTGTGTTCCTGTTCTGTGCTCTTCTCTGTTCCTGTGTTGTAATGTTCCGTGTTCCTGTTCTGTACTGTTCTGTGGTCCTGTTATGTACTGTTCTGTGTTCCGGTTGTATTACTGTTCTGTGTTCCAGCTCTGTACTGTTCTATATCCCTGTTCTCTATTGTTCTGTGCTCCTGTTCTGTACTGTTCTATGTTCATGTTCTGTACTGTATTATGTTCCGGTTCTGTACTGTTCCGTGTTCCTGTTTTGTACTGTTCTGTGTTCCGGTTCTGTACTCTTCTGTGTTCCTATTCTGTACTATTCTGTGTTCCTGTTCTGTACTGTTCTGTGTTCCTGTGTTGTATTGTTCTGTGTTCCACTGTTGTACTGTTCCGTGTTCCTGGTCTGTACTGTTCTGTGTCTCTGTTCTGAAGTGTTCTGTGTTCCTGTTCTGTACTGTTCCATGTTCCTGTTCTGTAGTGTTTTCTGTTCCTGTTCTGTACTGTTCCATGTTCCTGTTCTGTACTGTTCTGTGTTCCTGTTCTGTACCGTTCTGTGTTCCTGTTCTGTACTGTACTGTGTTCCTGTTCTGTACCTTTCTGTGTTCATGGTCTGGCCTGTTCTGTATTGTTCTCTGTTCCTGTTCTGTACTGTACTATGTTGCTGTGTTTTATTGCTCTATGTTTCTGTTCTGCACTGTTCCGTGTTCCAGTTCTGTGTTCCTGTTCTGTTCTGTTCTATGTTCCTGTTCTGTACTGTTCTGTGTTCCTGTTCTGTGCTCTTCTCTGTTCCTGTGTTGTACTGTTCCGTGTTCCTGTTCTGTACTGTTCTGTGGTCCTGTTCTGAACTGTTCTATATTCATCTTGTCTGCTGTTCTATGTTCCTGTTCTGTACTGTTCTGTTTTCCAGTGTTGTACTGCTCTATGATCCTGTTCTGTACTGTTCTACAATCCTGTACTGCTCTGTGTTCCTGTTCTGTATCGTTCTGTGTTCCTGTTCTGTACTGTTCTATGCTCCTTTTCTGTACTTCTGTATGTTGCTGTTCTGTGTTCCTGTTCTGTACTCTACTGTGTTCCTGTTCTGTACTTTTCTGTGTTCCTGGTCTGGCCTGTTCTGTATTGTTCTCTGTTCCTGTTCTGTACTGTACTATGTTGCTGTGTTTTATTGATCTATGTTCCTGTTCTGTACTGTTCCGTGTTCCAGTTCTGTGTTCCTGTTCTGTTCTGTTCTATGTTCCTGTTCTGTACTGTTCTGTGTTCCTGTTCTGTGCTCTTCTCTGTTCCTGTGTTGTACTGTTCTGTGGTCCTGTTCTGTACTGTTCTGTGTTCCTGTTCTGAACTGTTCTATATTCATCTTGTCTGCTGTTCTATGTTCCTGTTCTGTACTGTTCTGTGTTCCTGTGTTGTACTGCTCTATGATCCTGTTCTGTACTGTTCTACAATCCTGTACTGCTCTGTGTTCCTGTTCTGTATCGTTCAGTGTTCCTGTTCTGTACTGTTCCATGTTCCAGTTCTGTGCTCTTCTCTGTTCCTGTGTTGTACTGTTCCGTGTTCCTGTTCTGTATGTTCCATGTTCCTGTTCTGTACTGTTCTGTGTTCCTTTTCTGTACTGTTCTGTGTTCCTGTTTTCAAGTGTTCTATATTCCTGTTGTCTGCTGTTCTATGTTCCTGTTCTGTACTGTTCCATGTTCCTGTTCTGTACTGTTCCATGTTCCTGTTCTGTACTGTTCTCTGTTCCTGTTTTGTACTGTTCTGTGTTTCTGTTGTGTACTGTTCTGTGTTCCTGTTCTGTACCATTCTGTGTTCCTGTACTGTACTTTTGTATGTTCCTGTTCTGCACTGTTCTGGGTTCCTGTTCTGTACTGTACTGTGTTCCTGTTCTGTACTTTTCTGTGTTCCTGGTCCGTCCCGTTCTGTATTGTTCTCTGTTCCTGTTCTGTACTGTACTATGTTGCTGTATTTAATTGCTCTATGTTCCTGTTCTGTACTGTTCCGTGTTCCTGTTCTGTGTTCCTTTCTGTTCTGTTCTATGTTCCTGTTCTGTACTGTTCTGTGTTCCTGTTCTGTGTTCTTCTCTGTTCTTGTGTTGTACTGTTCCATGTTCCTGTGTTGTACTGTTCCGTGTTCCTATTCTGTACTGTTCTGTGGTCCTGTTCTGTAGTGTTCTGTGGTCCTGTTCTGTACTGTTCTGTGTTCCTGTTCTGAACTGTTCTATATTCATCTTGTCTGCTGTTCTATGTTCCTGTTCTGTACTGTTCTGTGTTCCTGTGTTGTTCTGCTCTATGATCCTGTGCTGTACTGTTCTACAATCCTGTTCTGTGTTCCTGTTCTGTAGTGTTCCAATTTCCTGTTTTGTACTGTTCCGTGTTCCTGTTCTGTAATGTTCTGTGTTCCTATTCTGTTTTCCTGTTCTGTACTGTCCTGTGTTCCTTTTCTGTACTGTCATGTGTTCCTTTTCTGTGCTGTTCAGTGTTCCTGTTCTGTACTGTTCTGTGTTCGCTTTCTGTACTGTTCCCTGTTTCTCTTCTGTACTGTTCTGTGTTCCTGTTCTTTACTATTCTATTTTCCTGTTCTGGACCGTTCTATGATCCTGCTCTGTGCTGTTGCATGTTCCTGTTCTGCACGGTCATGTGTTCCTGTTCTGTATTGTTCGTTGTTCCTGTTCTGTACTGTTCCGTGTTCCTGCTCGGTACTGTTCTGTGTTCCTGGTGTGTACTGTTCAATATTCCTGTTCTGTGTTACTGTTCAGGACTGTTCTGTGCTCCTGTCCTGTACTGTTCCGTATTCCTGTTTTTACTGTTCTCTGTTCCTGTTCTGTACTGTTCTGTGTTCCTGTTCTGTACTGTTCTGTGTTCCTGTTCTGTACTGTTCTATACTCCTGTTCTGCACTTTTCTATGTTTGTGTGTTGTACTGTTCCATGTTCCTGTTCTGTACTGTTCTATTTTCTTGTTCTGTACTGTTCTGTGTTCCAGTTCTGTACTGTTCAGTGTTCCTGTTGTGTACTGGTCTGTGTTCCTATTCTTTATTGGTCCGTGTTCCTGTTATGTACTGTTCTGTGTTCTTGTGTTGTACTGTTCCATGTTCCTGTTCTGCACTGTCATGTGTTCCTGTTCTGTGCTGTTACGTGTTCCTGTTCTGTACTGTTCTGTGTTCCTGTTCTGTACTGTTCTGTGTTCCTGTTCTGTACTGCTCTATGTTCCTGTTCTGTACTGTTCTATGTTCCTGTTCTGTACTGGTCTGTGTTCCTGTTCTGTACTGTTTTATGTTGCTGTTCAGTACTGTACTATGTTCGTGTTCTGTACCGTTCTGTGCTCCTGTGTTGTACTGTTCTATGTTCCTGTTCTGTATTGTTCTGTGTTCCTGTTCTGTACCGTTCTGTGTTCCAATTCTGTACTGTTGTATGTTCCTGTTCTGTACTGTTCTATGTTCCTGTTCTACACTTTTCTGTGTTCCTGTTCTGTACTGTTCTGTGTTCCGGTACGGTACTGTTCTCTGTTCCTGTTCTGTACCGTTCTCTGATCCTGTTCTGTACTGTTCTCTGCTCCTGTTATTTACTGTTCTCTGTTTCTGTTCCGTGTTCCTGCTTGCACTGTTCCGTGTTGCTGTTCTGTACTGGTCTGTGTTCCCGTTCTGTACTGTTCTGTGTTCCTGTTCTGTACTGTTCTATGTTCCTGTTCTGTACTGATCTATGTTCCGGTTCTGTACTGTTCTGTGCTCCGGTTCTGTATTCTACTGTGTTCCCGTTCTGTACTGTTCTGTGTTCCTGTTCTGTACTGTTCTATGTTCCTGTTTGGTACTGATCCATGTTCCGGTTCTGTACTGTACTGTTTTCCAGTTCTGTACTGTTCTCTGCTCCTGTTCTGTACTGTTCTGTGTTGCTGTTTGGACTGTTGTGTGTTTCTGTGCTGGACTGGTCCGTGTTCCTACTCTGGACTGCTCCGTGTTCCTGTTCTACACTGATAAGTGTTCTTATTCTGTACTGGTCCGTGTTTCTTTTCTGTCCCGTGTTCCTGTTCTGTACTGTTCTGTGTTCCTCGTCTGTATTGTCCTATGTTCCTGTTCTGTACTGTTCCGTGTTCCTGTTATACACTGTCCCTGTTCCCTGTTCCTGTTCTGTACTGTTCTGTTTTCCTGGTCTGTACTGTTCTATGTTACTGTTCTGTACTGGTCTGTGTTCCTGTTCTGTACTGTTCCGTGTTCCTGTTATACACTGTCCCTGTTCCCTGTTCCTGTTCTGTACTGTTCTGTTTTCCTGGTCTGTACTGTTCTATGTTACTGTTCTGTACTGGTCTGTGTTCCAGTTCTGTACTGTTCCGTTTACTTGTTCTATACTGTTCCGTATTCCTGTGTTGCACTCTTCTATGTTCCTGTTCTGTACTGTTTTGTGTTCCTGTTTGGTACTGTTCTCTGCTCCTGTTCTGTACTGTTCCGTGTTCCTGTTTGCACTGTTCCGTGTTGCTGTTCTGTACTGGTCTGTGTTCCTATTCTGTACTGTTCCATACTGTTCCGTATTCCTGTTCTGTACTGCTCTGTATTGCTGGACTCTACTCTTCTGTGTTCCTGTTCTGTACTTTTTGATGTTCCTGTTCTGTACTGTTCGATGTTCCTGTTATGTACTGTTCTGTGTTCCTGTTCAGTACTGTTCTCTGTTGCTGTTCTGTTTTGTTCCGTGTTCCTGTTCTGTACTGTCCTGTGTTCCTGTTCTGCAGTGTTCTATAATCCTGTTCTGTACTGTTCTATGTTTATGTTCTGTACTGTTCTGTGTTCCTGTTTGTACTGTTCCGTGTTCCTGTTCTGTACTGGTCCGTGTTCCTAATCTGTACTGGTCCATGTTCCTTGTCTGTACTGGTCCATCTTCCTGTTCTGTAGTGTTCTGTGTTCCTATTCTGTTCTGGTCTGTGTTCCTATTCTGTACTGTTCTGTGTTGCTGGTCTGTAGTGTTCTGTGTTCCTGTTATGTACTATTCTGTGTTCCTGGGTTATACTGTTCCATGTTCCTGTTCTGCACTGTTCTGTGTTCCTGTTCTGGACTGTTCTGTGCTTCTGTTCTGTACTGTTCCGTATTCCTGTTCTGTATTGTTTTGTGTTCCTGGTCTGTACTGTTCTGTGTTCCAGTCCTGTACTATTCTATGTTCCTGTTCTGTACTGTTCTGTGTTCCTGTGTTGTACTGTTCTGTGTTCCTGTGTTGTACTGTTCTATATTCCTAATCTGTACTGTTCTGTGTTCTTGTTCTGTACTGTTCTATGCTCCTGTTCTGCACTGTTCTATGTTTGTGTGTTGTACTGTTTCATGGTCCTGTTCTGTACTGCTCTATAGAACCATCAAAACTACAGCACAGAAACAGGCCTTTTGACCCTTCTTGGCTGTGCCGAATCATTTTCTGCCTAGTCCCACTGACCTGCACACGGACCATATCCCTCCCTACACCTCCCATCCATGTATCTGTCTAATTTATTCTTAAATGTTAAAAAAGAACCTGCATTTACTACCTCATCTGGCAGCTCATTCCATACTCCCACCACTCTCTGTGTGAAGAAGCCCCCCCTAATGTTCCCTTTAAACTTTTCCCCCCTCAACCTTAACCCATGTCCTCTGGTTTTTTTCTCCCCTTGCCTCAGTGGAAAAAGCCTGCTTGCATTCACTCTATCAATACCCATCATAATTTTATATACCTCTATCAAATCTCCCCTCATTCTTCTACGCTCCAGGGAATAAAGTCCTAACCTATTCAACCTTTCTCTGTAACTCAGTTTCGTCAAGTCCTGGCAACATCCTTGTAAACCTTCTCTGCACTCTTTCAACCTTATTTATATCCTTCCTGTAATTTGGTGACCAAAACTGAACACAATACTCCAGATTCGGCCTCACCAATGCCTTATACAACCTCATCATAACATTCCAGCTCTTATACTCAATACTTTGATTAATAAAGGCCAATGTACCAAAAGCTCTCTTTATGACCCTATCTACCTGTGACGCCACTTTTAGGGAATTTTGTATCTGTATTCCCAGATCCCTCTGTTCCACTGCACTCCTCAGTGCCTTCCCATTAACCCTGTATGTTCTACCTTGGTTTGTCCTTCCAACGTGCAATACCTCACACTTGTGTGTATTAAACTCCATCTGCCATTTTTCAGCCCATTTTTCCAGCTGGTCCAAGTCCCTCTGCAGGCTCTGAAAACCTTCCTCACTGTCTACTACCCCTCCAATCTTTGTATCATCAGCAAATTTGCTGATCTAATTTACCACATTATCATCCAGATCATTGATATAGATGACAAATAACAATGGACCCAGCACTGATCCCTGTGGCACACCACTAGTCACAGGCCTCCACTCTGAGAAGCAATTCTCTACCACCACTCTCTGGCTTCTTCCATCGAGCCAATGTCTAATCCAATTTACCACCTCTCCATGTGTACCTAGCGACTGAATTTTCCTAACTAACCTCCCATGCGGGACCTTGTCAAAGGCCTTACTGAAGTCCATGTAGACAATATCCACTGCCTTCCCTTCATCCACTTTCCTGGTGACCTCCTAGAAAAACTCCAAAAGATTGGTCAAACATGACCTACCACGCACAAAGCCATGTTGACTCTCCCTAATAAGTCCCTGTCTATCCAAATGCTTGTAGATTTTGTCTGTTAGTACTCCCTCCAATAACTTACCTACTACCGACGTTAAACTTACCGGCCTATAATTTCCCGGATTACTTTTCGATCCTTTTTTAAACAACGGAACAACATGAGCCACTCTCCAATCCTCCGGCACCTCACTCGTAGACAGCAACATTTTAAGTATTTCTGCCAGGGCCCCTGCAATTTCAATACTAGTCTCCTTCAAGGTCCGAGGGTCAGGTCCCGGGGATTTATCCACTTTAATTTTCCTCAATACAGCAAGCACCTCCTCCTTTTCAATCTGTACAGTTTCCATGATCTCACTACTTGTTTCCCTTAATTCCATAGACTTCATGCCAGTTTTCTTAGTAAATACAGACGCAAAAAACCTATTTAAGATCTCCCCCATTTCCTTTGGTTCCGCACATAGCCAACCACTCTGATCTTCAAGAGGACCAATTTTATCCCTTACAATCCTTTTGCTCTTAATATACCTGTAAAAGCTCTTTGGATTATCCTTCACTTTGACTGCCAAGGCAATCTCATGTCTTCTTTTTGCCCTCCTGATTTCTTTCTTAAGTATTTTCTTGCACTTCTTATACTCCTCAAGTACCTTATTTACTCCCTGCTTCCTATACATGTCATACAACTCCCTCTTCTTCCTTATCAGAGTTGCAATATCCCTTGAGAACCAAGGTTCCTTATTCCCATTCACTTTGCCTTTAATCCTGACAGGAACATACAAATTCTGCACTCTCAAAATTTCTCCTTTGAAGGCTTCCCACCTACCGATCACATCCTTGCCAGAGAACAACCTGTCCCAATCCATGCTTTTTAGATCCATTCTCATTTCTTCAAATTTGGCCTTCTTCCAGTTAAGAACCTCAACCCTAGGACCAGATTTATCCTTGTCCATGATCAAGTTGAAACTAATGGTGTTATGATCACTGGAACCAAAGTGCTCCCCTACACAGTCACTGGTCCTAACTCGTTTCCTAACAGGAGATCCAATATTGCATCCCCTCTAGTTGGTCCCTCTATGTATCGATTTAGAAAACTTTCCTGAACACATTTTACAAACTCTAAACCATCTAGACCCCTAACAGTATGGGAGACCCAATCAATATATGGAAAATTAAAATCCCCTACCACCACAACTTTATGTTTCCTGCAGTTGCCTGCTATCTCTCTGCAGATTTGCTCTTCCAATTCCCGTTGACTATTGGGTGGTCTGTAATGCAATCCCACTAATGTGGCCATACCTTTCCTGTTTCTCAGCTCCACCCATAAGGACTCAGTAGACAAGCCCTCTAATCTGTCCTGCCTGAGCACTGCTGTAATATTTTCCCTAACAAGCAATGCTACACCCCCACCTTTCATTCCTCTGCCTCGATCACATCTGAAACATCGGAATCCTGGAATATTAAGCTGCCAGTCCTGCCCCTCCTGTAGCCAAGTTTCACTAATTGCTATAACGTCATAATTCCACGTGTCAATCCACGCCCTCAACTCATCCGCCTTCCCCGCAATACTCCTAGCATTGAAATATATACACCTCAGAAGATTTTTACCACCACTCACAACTTTTCTATTAGCAGATTTGCTTGAACTTTTAACATCATTTATTTTCACCCCAGCCACACTGTCAGCTCTGGCACTCTGGTTCCCATCCCCCTGCAAATTTAGTTTAAAGCCTCCCCAATAGCATTAACAAACCTCCCTGAAAGAATATTGGTCCCCCTGTAGTTCAAGTGTAACCCGTCTCTCTTGTACAGGTCCCACCTGCCCCAGAAGATGTCCCAATTATCCTGAAATCTGAAACCCTGCCCCCTACACCAGTTCTTCAACCACTTGTTCATCCTCCAGAGCATCCTATTCCTACCCTCACTGGCACGTAGCACAGGTAGCAATCCTGAGATTACTACCCTCGAGGTCCTGCTTTTCAACTTCCTACCAAACTCTCTATACTCACTATCCAGGACCTCCTCACTCTTCCTTGCTATGTCATTGGTACCGATGTGCACCACGACATCTGGCTGGTCACCCTCCCACTTCAGAATGTCATGCAATCGATCAGAGACATCCTTGACCCTGGCACCTGGGAGGCAACAAACCATCCTGGATTCTCTGTCACGACCACAGAACCTTCTATCTGTACCTCTAACTATCGAGTCCCCTATCACTACTGCTCTCCTCTTTTCCCCCCTCCCTTCTGCACTGCAGAGCCAGACTCAGTGCTAGAGATCCGGCTACTGCAGCTTGTCCCAGGTAAGTCATCGCCCCCAACAGTATCCAATGTGGTATACTTGTTGTTGAGGGGAATGGCCACAGGGGAACCCTGTTCTGCCTGCCCTTTCCTCTTCCCTTGCCTGACAATGACCCAATTTCCTGTCCTCTGCTCCTTTGGTGTAACTACCTCCCTGTCGCTACGATCTATAATCTCCTCATTCTCCCGAATGATCCGCAGGTCATCCAGCTCCTGCTCCAGTTCCCTAACGCGGTTTGTTAGGAGCTGCAGCTGGATGCACTTCTTGCAGGTGTCGTTGTCAGGGACACCAGAGGGCTCCCTGACTTCCCACATCCTGCAAGAGGAGCATTCCAACATCCTGCCTGGCATTCTCTCTGCGCTAAACAATCTGAACAAAAAACTTACCAGAACCTACCCTGGCCTCTGCCTGTTCTCGCCGAAGCCTGTTGAGCCAAAGCCGTCCCACTCTGACTCAGTCCACTCCGATGATGGTCGCTGTATATGAAGATCTGCTTCTTAAACCTTGGCGCGCCACGTCACGCGCCTGCGCAATGCAGACCCTTCTCCCTGAGCAGTGTTTAATAAAAAAAAACGACTTTTTCTACCCGAATTCTTCCACTCTTCTTCAACTGCTTGCTTCGACTGAAACAAGAACCGTTGAAATTTTCTCTTTTTAAACCTTGGCGCGCTACGTCAGGCGCCTGCGCAGCGCAGACCCTTCTCCCCAAGCAGTGTTTAAGAAAAAAAAGATGACATTTTCTACCCGAGTTCTTCCACTCTTGTTCTTGTTCTGTACTGTTCTGTGTTCCAGTTCTGTACTGTTCAGTGTTCCTGTTCTGTATTGGTCTATGTTCCAGTTCTATAGTTTTCTATGATCCTCTCCTGTACTGTTCCGTGTTCCTATTCTGTGCTGTTCCATGTTCATATTCTGTGCTGTTCCATGTTCCTGTTCTGTACTGTTCCATGTTCCTGTTCCGTACTGTTCTGTGTTCCTGTTCTGTACTGTTCCCTGTTCCTGTTCTGTATTGTTCCATGTTCCTGTTTTGTGTTCCTGTTTGTACTTTTCCATGTTCCTGTTGTGTACTGGTCCGTTTTCCTATTCTATATTGGTCCGTGTTCCTGTTCTGTACTGGTCCATGTTCCTGTTCTGTACTGTTCCATACTGTTCCGTGTTCCTGTTCTGTACTGTTCTGTGTTCCTGGTCTGTACTGTTCTGTGTTCCTGGTCTGTACTGTTCTGTGATCCTGTTCTTTACTGTTCTATGTTCCTGTTCTGTCGTGTTTTCCGTTCCTGTTCTGAACTGTTTTCTGTTCCTGTTCTATTCTGTTCCGTGTTCCTGCTGTGTTCGGTTCCGTGTTCCTGTTCTGCACTGTTCTCTGTTCCTGTTCTGTACTGTTCTATTGTTCCTCTTCTGTACTGTTCTTTGTTCCTGTTCCATATTCCTGTTCTGCACAGTCACGTGTTCCTGTTCTGTATTGATCGTTGTTCCTGTTTTGTACTGTTCCGTGTTCCTGTTCTGAATTGTTCCCTGTTCCTGTTCTGAATTGTTCTGTGTTCCTGTTCTGAACTGTTCTCTGTTCCTTGTCTGTACTGCTCTGTATTTCTGTTCTGTACTATTCTGCGTTCCTGTGTTGTACTGTTCTATGTTCCTGTTCTGTACTGTTCTCTGCTCCTGTTCTGTACTGTTCCGTGTTCCTGTTTGTGCTGTTCCGTGTTCTTATTCTGTACTGGTCTGTGTTCCTGTTCTAAACTGGTCGTGTTCCTGTTCTGAACTGGTCCATGTTCCTGTTCTGTACTCGTCTGTGTTCCTGTTCTGTACTATTTCATACTGTTCCGTACTATTTCATACTGTTCCGTGTTCCTGTTCTGTACTGTTCTGTGTTGCTGGTCTGTACTGTTCTGTGTTCCTGTTCTGTACTGTTCCGTGTTCCTGTTCTGTACTGTACTGTTCTGTTTTCCTGTTCTGCACTGTCCTGTGTTCCTGTTTTGTGCTGTTACGTGTTCCTTTTCTGCACTGTTCTGTGTTCCTGTTCTATGTTCCTGTTCTGTTCCGTTCTATATTCCTGTGTTGTACTGTTCTGTGTTCATGTTCTGTGCTGTTCTGTGCTGTTCTGTGTTCATGTTCTGTGATGTTCTCTGTTCCCATTCAGTTTTGTTCTAGGTTCCTGTTCTGTAGTGTTCTGTGTTCCTGTATTGTTCTGTTCTCTGTTCCTGTTCTGTACTGTTCTGTTTTCCTGTTTTGTACTGTTCCGTGTTCCTGTTCTGTAATGTTCTGTGTTCCTATTCTGTTTTCCTGTTCTGTACTGTCCTGTGTTCCTTTTCTGTACTGTTATGTGTTCCTTTTCTGTACTATTCAGTGTTCCTGTTCTGTACTGTTCTGTGTTCGCTTTCTGTACTGTTCCCTGTTTCTCTTCTGTACTGTTCTGTGTTCCTGTTCTTTACTATTCTATTTTCCTGTTCTGGACCGTTCTATGATCCTGCTCTGTGCTGTTGTATGTTCCTGTTCTGCACGGTCATGTGTTCCTGTTCTGTATTGTTCGTTGTTCCTGTTCTGTACTGTTCCGTGTTCCTGCTCGGTACTGTTCTGTGTTCCTGGTGTGTACTGTTCAATATTCCTGTTCTGTGTTACTGTTCAGGACTGTTCTGTGCTCCTGTCCTGTACTGTTCCGTATTCCTGTTTTTACTGTTCTCTGTTCCTGTTCTGTACTGTTCTGTGTTCCTGTTCTGTACTGTTCTGTGTTCCTGTTCTGTACTGTTCTATACTACTGTTCTGCACTTTTCTATGTTTGTGTGTTGTACTGTTCCATGTTCCTGTTCTGTACTGTTCTATTTTCTTGTTCTGTACTGTTCTGTGTTCCAGTTCTGTACTGTTCAGTGTTCCTGTTGTGTACTGGTCTGTGTTCCTATTCTTTATTGGTCCGTGTTCCTGTTATGTACTGTTCTGTGTTCTTGTGTTGTACTGTTCCATGTTCCTGTTCTGCACTGTCCTGTGTTCCTGTTCTGTGCTGTTACGTGTTCCTTTTCTGTACTGTTCTGTGTTCCTGTTCCATGTTCCTGTTCTGTTCCATTCCATATTCCTATGTTGACCTGTTCTATGTTCATGTTCTGTGCTGTTCTCTGTTCCCATTCAGTATTGCTCTATGTTCCTGTTCTGTAGTGTTCTGTGTTCCTGTATTGTTCTGTTCTCTGTTCCTGTTCTGTACTGTTCTGTGTTCCTGTTCTTTACTGCTCTATGTTCCTGTTCTGTATTGTTCTGTGTCCTGTTCTGTACTGTTCTATGTTCCTGGTGTGTACTGTTCAATGTTCCTGTTCTGTACTGTTCTGTGTTCCTGTTCTGTGTTCCTGTTTTGTACTGTTCTATGTTCATGTTCTATGCTGCTCTGTATTCCTTTTCTGGACTGTTCTGTGCTCCTGTCCTGTACTGTTCCGTATTCCTGTTTGTACTGTTCCATGTTCCTGTTCTGTACTGTTCTGTTTTCCTGTTCTGCACTGTCCTGTATTCCCGTTCTGTGCTGTTACGTGTTCCTTTTCTGCACTGTTCTGTGTTCCTGTTCTATGTTCCTGTTCTGTTCCGTTCTATATTTCTGTGTTCTACTGTTCTGTGTTCCTGTTCTGTACTGTTCTGTGTTCCTTTTCTGTATTGTTCTGTGTTCCTGTGTTGTACTGTTCTCTGTTCATGTTCTGTGCTGTTCTCTGTTCCCATTCAGTATTGTTTTATGTTGCTGTTCTGTAGTGTTCTGTGTTCCTGTTCTGTACTGTTACGTGTTCCTTTTCTGTACTGTTCTGTGTTCCTGTTCTGTACAGTTCAATGCTCCTGTTCTGCACTTTTCTATGTTTGTGTGTTGTACTGTTCCATGTTCCTGTTCTGTACTGTTTTATATTCGTGTTCTGTACTGTTCTCTGTTACAGTTCTGCACTGTTCCGTGTTAGTGTTCTGTACTGCTCTGTGTTGCTGTTCTGTACTGTTCGGTGTTCTTGTGTTGCACTGTTTTGTGTTCCTTTTCTGTACTGTTCCGTGTTCCTGTTCTGTACTATTCTCTGTTGCTGTTCTGTGCTGTTCCGTGTTCCTGTTCTGTACTGTTCTATGTTTTTGTTCTGTACTGTTCTATGTTCCTGTAATGTAGAGTTCTCTGTTCCTGTGTTGTACTGTTCTGTGTTCCTGTTCTGTTCTGTTCCGTGTTCCTGTTATGTTCCGTTCCGTGTTCCTGTTCTGTACTGTTCTATGTTCCTGTTCTGTAGTGTTCTCTGCTCCTGCTCTATCCTGTTCTGTGTTCCTGTTCTGTACTGTTCTATGCACGCAGTCTGTGCTGTGCTATATTCCTGTTCTGTACCGTCCTGTGTTCCTGTTTTGTGCTGTTACGTGTTCCTTTTCTGAACTGCTCTGTGTTCATATTCTGTGCTGTTGCATGTTCCTGTTCTGTACTGTTCCATATTCCTGTTCTGTAGTGTTCCCTGTTCCTGTTCCTTAGTGTTCCCTGTTCCTGTTCTGTATTGCACCATGTACCAGTTCTGTACTGTTCTGTGTTCCTATTCTGTACTGTTCCGTGTTCCTATTCTGTACTGTTCTGTGTTCCTGTTCTATGTTCCTGTTCTGTACTGTTCTATATTCCTGTGTTGTACTGTTCCATGTTCCTGCTCTGTACTGTTTTGCGTTCCTGTACTCTACTGTTCTGTTTTACTGTTCTGTACTGTTCTATGTTCTTGTTCTGTACTGTTCCGTGTTCCTATTCTATACTGTTCCGTGTTCCTGTTCTGTACTGTTCTGTTTACTTGTTCTGTATTGTTCTGTGTTCCTGTTATGTACTGTTCTGTGTTCCTGTGTTGTACTGTTCTATGTTGCTGTTCTGTGCTGTTCTCTGTTCCCATTCAGTACTGTTCTATGTTCCTGTTCTGTAGTGTTCTGTGTTCCTGTATTGTTCTGTTCTCTGTTCCTGTACTGTACTGTTCTATATTCCTGTGTTGTACTGTTCCATGTTCCTGCTCTGTACTGTTCTGCATTCCTGCACTCTATTGTTCTGTTTTCCTGTTCTGGACCGTTCTATGCTCCTGTTCTGTTCTGTTCCGTGTTCCTTTTCTGTACTGTTCCATGTTCCTGTTCTGTACTGTTCTATATTCTTGTGTTGTACTGTTCCATGTTCCTGCTCTGTACTGTTCTGCATTCCTGTACTCTACTGTTCTGTTTTCCGGTTCTGTACTGTTCTATGTTCTTGTTCTGTACTGTTCCGTGTTCCTGTTCTGTACTGTTCTGTGTTCCTGTTATATGCTGTTCTGTGTTCCTGTGCTGTAATGTTCCATGTTCCTGTTTGGACTGTTCCATGTTCCTGTTCTGTATTGTCCTGTGTTCCTGTTCTGTGCTATTACGTTTTCCTTTTCTGTACCATTCTGTGTTCCTGTTCTGTTCCGTTCTATGTTCCTGTGTTGTACTGTTTTATGTTCCTGTTCTGTACTGTTCTGTGTTCCTGTTCCGTATTGTTTTGTGTTCCTGTGTTGTACTGTTCTATGTTCCTCTTCTGTGCTGTTCTCTGTTCCCATTCAGTACTGTTCTATGTTTTCGTTCTGTAGTGTTCTGTGTTCCTGTATTGTTCTGTTCTCTGTTCCTGTTCTGTACTGTTCTATAATCCTGTGTTGTACTGTTCCATGTTCCTGTTCTCTACTGTTCTATTTTCCTGTTTTGTACTCTTCTATGTTCTTGTTCGGTACCGTTCTGTGTTCCTGTTCTGTACTGTTCTGTGTTTCTGTTCTGTACTGTCCTGTGTTCCTTTTCTATACTGTTACGTGTTCCTTTTCTGTACTGTTCAGTGTTCCTTTTCTGTTCCGTTCTATGTTCCTATGTTGTATTGTTCTATGTGCCTGTGTTGTAGTGTTCTATGTTCGTGTTCTGTACTGGTCCGTGTTCCTGTTCTGTTCTGTCCCGTCTTCCTGTTCTGTACTGTCCTGTGTTCCTGGTCTGTACTGTTCTGTGTTCCTGGTCTGTATTGTTCTATGTTCCTGTTCAGTACTGTTCTGCGTTCCTGAACTGTACTGTTCCGTTTTCCTGTTCCGCACCATTCTATGTTCCTGTTCTGTGCTATTCCATGTTCCTGTTCTGTACTGTTATGTGTTCCTGTTCTTTATTGTTCGTTGTTCCTGTTCTGTACTGTTCCGTGTTCCTGTTCTGTACTGTTCTGTGTTCCTGGTGTGTACTGTTCAATGGTCCTGTTCTGTAATGTTCTGTGTTGGTGTTCTGTACTGTTCTGTGTCCCTGTTCTGTACTGTTCTGTGTTCCTGTTTTTACTGTTCCGTATTCCTGTTCAGTACTGTTCCGTGTTTCTGTTCTGTACTGTTCCGTGTTCCTTTTCTGTACTGTTGCATACTGTTCTGTATTCCTGTTCTGTACTGTTTTGTGTTCCTGTTCTGTGTTACAGTCCTGTACTATTTTATGTTCATGTGCTGTACTGTTCTGTTTTCCTGTTATGTACTGTTCTATGTTCCTATTCTGTGTTCCTGTTCTGTACTGTTCTATGCTCCTGTTCTGCACTGTTCTATGTTTGTGTGTTGTACTGTTCCATGTTCCTGTTTTGTACTGTTCTATGTTCCTGTTCTGTACTGTTCTGTGTTCCTGTTCTATACTGTTCAGTGTTCCTGTTCGGTACTGTTCTATGTTCCTGTTCTGTAGTATTCAATGGTCCTGTTCTGTAGTGTTCCGCGTTCGTATTCTGTGCTGTTGCATGTCCTGTTCTGTACTGTTCCATATTCCTGTTCTGTAGTGTTTCCTGTTCCTGTTCCTTAGTGTTCCCTGTTCCTGTTCTGTATTGCACCATGTACCAGTTCTGTACTGTTCTGTGTTCCTATTCTGTACTGTTCCGTCTTCCTGTTCTGTACTGTTCTGTATACTTGTTCTGTATTGTTCTGTGTTCCTGTTCTGTACTGTTCTGTGTTCCTGTTCTGGACCGTTCTATGCTCCTGTTCTGTTCTTTTCCGTGTTCCTGTTCTGTGCTGTTTCGTGTTTCTGTTCTGTACTGTTCCCTGTTTCTGTTCTGTACTGTTCTATCTACGTATTCTGTGCAGCGCCATGTTCCAGTTCTGTGTTCCTGTGTTGTACTGTTCTATGTTTCTGCTCTGCACTGTCCTGTGTTCCTGTTCTGTGCTGTTACGTGTTTCTTTTCTGTACTTTTCTCTGTTCCTGTTCTGTGTTCCTGTTATATGCTGTTGTGTGTTCCTGTGCTGTAATGTTCCGTGCTTCTGTTCTGTACTGTTCTATGTACGTATTCTGTGCAGTGCCATGTTCCTGTTCTGTGCTCCTGTTATATACTGTTCTGTGTTCCTGTGTTGTACTGTTCTATGTTTCTGTTCTTTACTGTCCTGTGTTCCTGTTCTGTGCTGTTACGTGTTTCTTTTCTGTACTTTTCTCTGTTCCTGTCCTGTACTGTTCTGTGTTCCTGTTATATGCTGTTCTGTGTTCCTGTGCTGTAATGTTCCGTGTTCCTGTTCTGGACTGTTCCATGTTCCTGTTCTGTATTGTCCTGTGTTCCGGTTCTGTAGTGTTCTGTGCTATTACATTTTCCTTTTCTGTACTGTTCTGTGTTCCTGTTCTATGTTCCTGTTCTCTTCTGTTCTATGTTCCTGTGTTGTACTGTTCTATGTTCCTGTTCTGTACTGTTCTGTGTTCCTGTTCTGTATTGTTTTGTGTTCCTGTGTTGTATTGTTCTATGTTCCTCTTCTGTGCTGTTCTCTGTTCCCATTCATTACTGTTCTATGTTTTCGTTCTGTAGTGTTCTGTGTTCCTGTATTGTTCTGTTCCTGTTCTGTACTGTTCTATAATCCTGTGTTGTACTGTTCCATGTTTCTGCTCTGTACTGTCCTGTGTTCCTGTTCTGTGCTGTTACGTGTTTCTTTACTGTACTTTTCTCTGTTCCTGTTCTGTACTGTTCTATTTTCCTGTTTTGTACTGTTCCGTGTTCTTGTTCGGTACCGTTCTGTGTTCCTGTTCTGTACCGTTCTGTGTTCCTGTTCTGTACCATTCTGTGTTCCTGTTCTGTACTGTTCTGTGTTTCTGTTCTGTACTGTCCTGTGTTCCTTTTCTATACCGTTACGTGTTCCTTTTCTGTACTGTTCAGTGTTCCTGTTCTATGTTCCTGTTTTGTTCCGTTCTATGTTCCTATGTTGTATTGTTCTATGTGCCTGTGTTGTAGTGTACTATGTCCGTGTTCTGTACTGGTCCGTGTTCCTGTTCTGTTCTGTCCCGTCTTCCTGTTCTGTACTGTTCTGTGTTCACGTTCGGTACTGTTCTGTGTTCCTCTTCTGTACTGTTCTGTGTTCCTGTTCTGTACTGTTCCGTGTACCTGTTCTGTACTGTTCTATGTTACTTTTCTATACTGTTCTCTGTTCCCATTCTGTACTGTTATGTGTTCCTGTTCTGTGTTTCCGTTCGGTTCTGTTGTATGTTCCCGTTCAATACTGATCTGTGTTCCCGTCCTGTTAAGTTCTGTGTTCCTGTTCTGTACTGTTCTGTTCTGTGTTCCTGTTCTGTACTGTTCTATGTTCTCGTTCTGTGCTGTTTCCCGTTCCTGTTTGGTACTGGTCTATGTACCCATTCAGTACTGTTTGGTGTTCCAGTTCGGTAATGTTCTGTGTTTCTGTTCGGTACTGTTCTATGTTGTTGTGTTGTACTGTTCTGACTTCCTGTTCTATGCTGTTCTGTGTTCCCATTCTGTACTGTTCTATGTAGCCGTTCGTTACTGTTCTGTGTTCCCGTTCTGTACTGTTCTGTGTTCCCATTCTGTACTGGTCTGTGTTCCAGTTCTGTACTGTTCTGTGTTCCTGTTCTGTACTGGTCTGTGTTCCAGTTCTGTACTGTTCTGTGTTCCTGTTCTGTACTGTTCCCTGTTCCTGTTCTGTATTGTTCTGTGTTCTTGTTCTGTACTGTTCTATCTTTCTGTGTTGTACTGTTCTCTGTTCCTGTTCTGTACCGTTATATTCTCCTGTTCTGCACTGTTCTATATTCCTGTGTTGCACTGTTCAATGTTCTTTTTCTGTACTGTTTTATGTTCCTGTTCTGTACTGTTCTATGTTCCTGTTCTGTACTGTTCTATGTTCCTGTGTTGTAGTATTCTGTGTTCCTGTTCTGTACTGTTCTGTGTCCCTGTACTGTTCTGTATTCTGTTCCTGTTCTGTATTGTTCTATGTTCCTGTTCTGTGATGTTCTATGTTCGTGTGTTGTACTGCTCCATGTTCCTGTTCTGCACTGTTCTGTGTTCCTGTTCTGTACTTTTCTGTGTTCTTCTTCTGTATTGTTCCCTGTTTCTCTACTGTACTGTTCTGAGTTCCTGTTCTGTACTGTTCTCTGCTCCAGTTCCGTACTGTTCTCTGCTCCTGTTCTATACTGTTCCCTGTTCCTGTTTGTGTTGTTCTGTGTTCCTATTCTGTACTGGACTGTGTTTCTATTCTGTACTGGTCTGTGTGCCTGTTCTGTAGTCGTCTGTGTTCCTGTTCTGTACTGTTCCATAATCCTGTTCTGTACTGTTCTTTCTTCCTGTTCTGTATGGTTCTGTGTTCCTGTTCTGTGTTGCTGTTCTGTACTGTTTATGCTCCTGTTCTGTACTGTTCTATGTTCCTGTTCTGTACTGTTCCATGTTGTTGTTCTGTACTGTTTTATGTTCCTGTTCTGTACTGTTCTGTGTTCCTGTTCTGAGTTCCTGTTCTGTACTGTTCCTTGTTCCTGTTTGTGTTGTTCTGTGTTCCTATGTTGTTCTGTGTTCCTATTCTGTACTGGTCTGTGTTCCTATTTGTAGTCGTCCATGTTCCTGTTCTGTACTGTTCTGTACTGTTCCATGTTCTTGTTCTGTACAGTTTTATGTTCCTGTTCTATACTGTTCTCTGTTCCTGCACTGTACTGTTCTGTGTTCCTGTTCTGTACTGTTCTTTCTTCCTGTTCTGTACTGTTCTGTGTTCCTGTTCTGTACTGTTCTTTCTTCCTGTTCTGTTATGTTCTGTGTTCCTGTTCTGTACTGTTCTTTCTTCCTGTTCTGTACTGTTCTGTGTTCCTGTTCTGTACTGTTCTATGTTTCTGTGTTGTACTGTTCTCTGTTCCTGTTCTGTAACGTTCTATGCTCCTGTTCTGCACTGTTCTATGTTCTTGTGTTGCACTGTTCAATGTTCCTTTTCTGTACTGTTCCGTGTTCCTGTTCTGTACTGCTCTCTGTTCCTGTTCTGTACTGTTCTATACTCCTGCTCTGTACTGCTCTATGTTCCTGTGTTGTACTGTTCTATGTTCCTGTTCTGTACTGTTCTATGTTCCTGTTCTGTGCTGTTCTGTATTCCTGTTCTGCACTGCTCTATGTTCATGTTCGGTAATGTTCTCTGTTCCTGTTCTCTCCTGTTCTGTGTTCCTGATCTGTCCTATTCTGTGTTACTGTTCTGTATTGTTTGGAGTTCCTGTGTTGTACTGTTCTATGTTCCTGTTTTGTAGTGTACTATGTTCCTGTACTGTAGTGTTCTGTGTTCCTGTCCTGTACTGTTCTATGTTTCTGCTCTGTACTATTCTGTGTTCCTGTTCTGTTTTCCTCTTCTGTATTGTTCCCTGTTTCTCTTCTGTACTGTTCTGAGTTCCTGTTCTGTACTGTTCCGTTTTCCTGTTTGTGTTGTTCTGTGTTGCTGGTTTGTACTGATCCATGTTCCTGTTCTGTAGTCATCCGTGTTCCTGTTCGGTACTGTTCCGTGTTCCTGTTCTCTGCTGCTGGTCTGTACTTTTCTGTGTTTCTGTTCTGTCCTGTTCGGTGTTTCTGTTCTGTGCTGTTCTATATTCCTGCTTTGTACTGTTCCATGTTCATGTTCTGTACTGTTCTGTGTTCCTGTTCTGTACTGTTCTTTTTTCCTGTTCTGTACTATTCTGTGTTCCTGTTCTGTGCAGTTCTGTGTTGCTGGTCTGTACTGTTCTAGTGTTTCTGTTCTGTACTGTTCTGTGTTCCTGTTCTGTTTTCCTCTTCTGTATTGTTCTCTGTTTCTCTTCTGTACTGTTCTGAGTTCCTGTTCTGTACTGTTCCGTTTTCCTGTTTGTGTTGTTCTGTGTTCCTGTTCTGTACTGTTCTGTGTTGCTGGTTTGTACTGATCCATGTTCCTGTTCTGTAGTCATCCGTGTTCCTGTTCGGTACTGTTCCGTGTTCCTGTTCTCTGCTGCTGGTCTGTACTTTTCTGTGTTTCTGTTCCGTCCTGTTCGGTGTTTCTGTACTGTGCTGTTCTATATTCCTGCTTTGTACTGTTCCATGTTCATGTTCTGTACTGTTCTGTGTTCCTGTTCTGTACTGTTCTTTTTTCCTGTTCTGTACTATTCTGTGTTCCTGTTCTGTGCAGTTCTCTGTTGCTGGTCTGTACTGTTCTATGTTGCTGGTCTGTCCTTTTCTGTGTTCCTGTTCTTTACTGCTCTGTGTTCCTGTTCTGTACTGTTGTGTGTTCCTGTTCTGTACTGTTCTGTGTTTCTGTTCCGTACTGTTCTCTGCTCCTGTTCTGTAGTGTTCCATTTTCCTGTTCTGTATTGTTCTGTGTTCCTGTTCTGTATTGATCTGTGTTCCTGTTCTTTACTGCTCTGTGTTCCTGTTCTATACTGTTCCATATTCCTGTTCTGTATTGTTCTGTCTTCCTGTCTGGTACTGTTCTGTGTTCCTGGTTTGTACTGTTCTATGTTCATGTTCTGTTCTGTTCTATGTTCCTGTTCTTTCCTGTTCTGTGTTCCTGTTCTTTACTGTTCTGTGTTCCTGTTCTGTACTGTTCTTTGTTCCTGTTCTGTACTATTCTGTGTTCCTGTTATGTGCTGTTCTGTGTTCCTGTGATATTCTGTTCTTTGTTCCTGTTCTGTACTGTCCTGTGTCCTTTTCTGCACTGTTACTTGTTCCTTTTCTGTACTGTTCTGTGTTACTGTTCTGTGTTCTTGTTCTGTTCTGTTTAATGTTCCTGTGTTGTACTATTCTATGTGCCTGTGTTGTAGTCTTCTATGTTCATGTTCTGTACTGTTCTATGTTCTGGTTCTCTGCTCTTCTGTGTCCCTGTTCTGTACTGTTCACTGCTCCTGCTCTGTGTTTCTGTTCTGTACTGTTGCGTGTTCCTGATCTGTACTGTTCTATGTTCCTGTTCTGTACTATTCTGTGTTCCTGTTCTGTGCAGTTCTGTGTTGCTGGTCTGTACTGTTCTATGTTGCTGGTCTGTCCTTTTCTGTGTTCCTGTTCTTTACTGCTCTGTGTTCCTGTTCTGTACTGTTCTGTGTTCCTGTGTTGCACTGTTCTATGTTCCTGTTCTGTACTGTTCTGTGTTTCTGTTCCGGATTGTTCTCTGCTCCTGTTCTGTAGTGTTCCATTTTCCTGTTCTGTATTGTTCTGTGTTCCTGTTCTGTATTGATCTGTGTTCCTGTTCTTTACTGCTCTGTGTTCCTGTTCTATACTGTTCCATATTCCTGTTCTGTATTGTTCTGTCTTCCTGTCTGGTACTGTTCTGTGTTCCTGGTTTGTACTGTTCTATGTTCATGTTCTGTTCTGTTCTATGTTCCTGTTCTTTCCTGTTCTGTGTTCCTGTTCTTTACTGTTCTGTATTCCTGTTCTATACTGTTCTTTGTTCCTGTTCTGTACTATTCTGTGTTCCTGTTATGTGCTGTTCTGTGTTCCTGTGATATTCTGTTCTTTGTTCCTGTTCTGTACTGTCCTGTGTCCTTTTCTGCACTGTTACTTGTTCCTTTTCTGTACTGTTCTGTGTTACTGTTCTGTGTTCTTGTTCTGTTCTGTTTAATGTTCCTGTGTTGTACTATTCTATGTGCCTGTGTTGTAGTCTTCTATGTTCATGTTCTGTACTGTTCTATGTTCTGGTTCTCTGCTCTTCTGTGTCCCTGTTCTGTACTGTTCACTGCTCCTGCTCCGTGTTTCTGTTCTGTACTGTTCCGTGTTCCTGATCTGTACTGTTCTATGTTCCTGTTCTGTATTGTTCTGTGTTCCTGTTCTGTGAAGTTCTGTGTTGCTGGTCTGTACTGTTCTATGTTGCTGGTCTGTCCTTTTCTGTGTTCCTGTTCTTTACTGCTCTGTGTTCCTGTTCTGTACTGTTCTGTGTTCCTGTGTTGCACTCTTCTATGTTCTTGTTCTGTACTGTTCTGTGTTTCTGTTCTGTACTGCTCTCTGCTCCTGTTCTGTACTGTTCCATGTTCCTGTTCTGTATTGCTCTGTGTTCCTGTTCTTTACTGCTCTGTGTTTCTGTTCTGTACTGCTCTCTGCTCCTGTTCTGTACTGTTCCATGTTCCTGTTCTGTATTGCTCTGTGTTCCTGTTCTTTACTGCTCTGTGTTCCTGTTCTGTACTGTTCCATATTCCTGTTCTGTGTTCCTGTCTGGTACTGTTCTGTGTTCCTGGTTTGTAGTGTCCTATGTTCATGTTCTGTCCTGTTCTATGTTCCTGTTTTTTTCTGTTCTGTTTTCCTGTTCTGTACTGTTCCGTGTTCCTATTCTGTACTGTTCCGTGTTCCTGTTCCATACTTTTCCGTGTTCCTTTTCTGTACTGTTCTGTGTTCCTGTTCTGTACTGTTCTGTGTTCCTCTCTTGTACTGTTCTATGTTTCTGTTCTGTGTTCCTGTTCTGTACTGTTCTGTGTTTCTGTTCTGTACTGTTCCGAGTTCCTGATCTGTATTGTTCCATGTTCCTGTTCTGTATTGTTCTGTGTTCCTGTTCTGTACAGTTCTGTGTTGCTGGTCTGTACTGTTCTGTGTTGCTGGTCTGTACTGTTCTATGTTCCCGTTTTGTCCTGTTCTGTGTTCCTGTTCTTTACTGCTCTGTGTTCCTGTTCTGTACTGTTCTGTGTTCCGGTGTGGTACTGTTTCCTGTTCCTGTTCGGTACTGGTCTATATTCCTGTTCTGTACTGTTCGGTGTTCCTGTTCTGTTCTATGTTCCTGTTCTGTACTGTTCTATGTTCCTGTTCTATACTGTTCTCTGTTCCTGCACTGTACTGTTCTGTGTTCCTGTTCTGTACTGCTCTGTTTTCCTGTTTTGTACTGTTCCATGTTCCTATTCTGTATTGTTCTGTGTTCCTGTTCTGTACTGTTCAGTGTTGCTGTTCTGTACTGTTCTGTGTTCCTGTTCTGTACTGTTCTGTGTACCTGTTCTGTACTGTTCTACATTACTTTTCTATACTGTTCTGTGTTCCCGTTCTGTTAAGTTCTGTGTTCCCGTTCTGTTCTGTTCTGTTCTGTGTTCCTGTTCTGTACTGTTCCATGTTCCCGTTCTGTACTGTTTCCTGTTCCTGTTCGGTACTGGTCTATGCACCCATTCGGTACTGTTTGGTGTTCCAGTCCGGTAATGTTCTGTGTTTCCGTTGGGTACTGTTCTATGTTGTTTTGTTGTACCGTTCTGTGTTCCTGTTCTGCACTGTTCTACGTTCCTGTTCTGTACTGTTTCCTGTTCCTGTTCAGTACTGTTCTATGTACTCATTCAGTACTGTTCTGTGTTCCCGTTCGGTACTGTTCTGTGTTCCTGTTCTGTACTGTTCTGTTCTGTTCTGTGTTCCTGTTCTGTACTGTTCCATGTTCCCGTTCTGTACTGTTTCCTGTTCTTGTTCGGTACTGGTCTATGCACCCATTCTGTACTGTTTGGTGTTCCAGTTCGGTAATGTTCTGTGTTTCCGTTCGGTACTGTTCTATGTTGTTGTGTTGTACCGTTCTGTGTTCCTTTTCTATACTGCTCTGTTTTCCCGTTCTGTACTGTTCTAAGTACACGTTCGGTACTGTTCTGTGTTCCTGTTCTGTACAGTTCTATGTTCCCATTCTGTACTGGTCTGTGTTGCCATTCTGTAGTGTTCTATGTTCCTGTTCTGTACTGTTCTGTGTTCCTGTTCTGTACTGTTCTGTGTTCACGTTTGGTACTATTCTGTATTCCTGTTCTGTACTTCTCTGTATTCCTGTTCTGTACTGTTCTGTGTTCCTGTACTGTACTGTTCAGTGTTCCTGTTCTGTTCTATGTTCCTTTTCTGTACTGTTCTATGTTCCTTTTCTGTACTGTTCTATGTTCCTGTTCTGTACTGTTCTCTGTTCCTGCACTGTACTGTTCTGTGTTCCTGTTCTTTACTGTTCTGTGTTCCTGTTCTGTACTGTTCTCTGTTCCTGCACTGTACTGTTCTGTGTTCCTGTTCGGTACTGTTCTGTGTTCGTGTTCTGTACTGCTCTGTGTTCCTGTTCTGGACTGTTCCCTATTCCTGTTCTGTACTGTTTTATGTTCCTATTATGTACTGTTCTCTGTTCCTGTTTTGTACTGTTCTGTGTTCCTGTTCTGTACTGTTCTGTGTACCTGTTCTGTACTGTTCTATATTACTTTTCTATACTGTTCTGTGTTCCCATTCTGTTCAGTTCTGTGTTCCCATTCGGTACTGTTCTGTGTTCCCGTTCGGTAATGTTCTGTGTTTCTGTTCGGTACTGTTCTATGTTGTTGAGTTGTACTGTTCTGTGTTCCTTTTCTGTACTGTTCTGTGTTCCTGTGTTGTACTGTTCTGACTTCCTGTTCTGTACTGTTCCATGTTCCTGTTCTGTACTGTTCTGTGTTCCTGTTCTGTACTGTTCTGTGTTGCTGTTCTGTACTGTTCCGTGTTCCTGTTCTGTACTGTTCTCTGTTCCTGCACTGTACTGTTCTGTGTTCCTGTTCTGTACTGTTCTGTGTTCGTGTTCTGTACTGCTCTGTGTTCCTGTTCTGGACTGTTCCCTATTCCTGTTCTGTACTGTTTTATGTTCCTATTATGTACTGTTCTGTGTTCCTGTTCTGTACTGTTCTGTGTACCTGTTCTGTACTGTTCTATATTACTTTTCTATACTGTTCTGTGTTCCCATTCTGTTCAGTTCTGTGTTCCCGTTCGGTACTGTTCTGTGTTCCCGTTCGGTAATGTTCTGTGTTTCTGTTCGGTACTGTTCTATGTTGTTGAGTTGTACTGTTCTGTGTTCCTTTTCTGTACTGTTCTGTGTTCCTGTGTTGTACTGTTCTGACTTCCTGTTCTGTACTGTTCCATGTTCCTGTTCTGTACTGTTCTGTGTTCCTGTTCTGTACCGTTCTGTGTTGCTGTTCTGTACTGTTCCGTGTTCCTGTTCTGTACTGTTCTCTGTTCCTGCACTGTACTGTTCTGTGTTCCTGTTCTGTACTGTTCTGTGTTCGTGTTCTGTACTGCTCTGTGTTCCTGTTCTGGACTGTTCCCTATTCCTGTTCTGTATTGTTTTATGTTCCTATTATGTACTGTTCTCTGTTCCTGTTTTGTACTGTTCTGTGTTCCTGTTCTGTACTGTTCTGTGTACCTGTTCTGTACTGTTCTATATTACTTTTCTATACTGTTCTGTGTTCCCATTCTGTTCAGTTCTGTGTTCCCGTTCGGTACTGTTCTGTGTTCCCGTTCGGTAATGTTCTGTGTTTCTGTTCGGTACTGTTCTATGTTGTTGAGTTGTACTGTTCTGTGTTCCTTTTCTGTACTGTTCTGTGTTCCTGTGTTGTACTGTTCTGACTTCCTGTTCTGTACTGTTCTGTGTTCCCGTTCTGTACTGTTCTATGCACCCGTTCAGTACTGTTCTGTGTTCCCGTTCTGTACTGTTCTGTGTTCCTGTTCTGTACTGTACTATGTTCCTATTCTGTACTGTTCTGTGTTCTTGTTCTGTACTGTTTTATGTTCCCGTTCTGTACTGTTCTGTGTTCACGTTCGGTACTGTTCTGTGTTCCTCTTCTGTACTGTTCTGTGTTCCTGTTCTGTACTGTTCCGTGTACCTGTTCTGTACTGTTCTATGTTACTTTTCTATACTGTTCTCTGTTCCCATTCTGTACTGTTATGTGTTCCTGTTCTGTGTTTCCGTTCGGTTCTGTTGTATGTTCCCGTTCAATACTGATCTGTGTTCCCGTCCTGTTAAGTTCTGTGTTCCTGTTCTGTACTGTTCTGTTCTGTGTTCCTGTTCTGTACTGTTCTATGTTCTCGTTCTGTGCTGTTTCCCGTTCCTGTTTGGTACTGGTCTATGTACCCATTCAGTACTGTTTGGTGTTCCAGTTCGGTAATGTTCTGTGTTTCTGTTCGGTACTGTTCTATGTTGTTGTGTTGTACTGTTCTGACTTCCTGTTCTATGCTGTTCTGTGTTCCCATTCTGTACTGTTCTATGTAGCCGTTCGTTACTGTTCTGTGTTCCCGTTCTGTACTGTTCTGTGTTCCCATTCTGTACTGGTCTGTGTTCCAGTTCTGTACTGTTCTGTGTTCCTGTTCTGTACTGGTCTGTGTTCCAGTTCTGTACTGTTCTGTGTTCCTGTTCTGTACTGTTCTATGTTCTCGTTCTGTGCTGTTTCCCGTTCCTGTTTGGTACTGGTCTATGTACCCATTCAGTACTGTTTGGTGTTCCAGTTCGGTAATGTTCTGTGTTTCTGTTCGGTACTGTTCTATGTTGTTGTGTTGTACTGTTCTGACTTCCTGTTCTATGCTGTTCTGTGTTCCCATTCTGTACTGTTCTATGTAGCCGTTCGTTACTGTTCTGTGTTCCCGTTCTGTACTGTTCTGTGTTCCCATTCTGTACTGGTCTGTGTTCCAGTTCTGTACTGTTCTGTGTTCCTGTTCTGTACTGGTCTGTGTTCCAGTTCTGTACTGTTCTGTGTTCCTGTTCTGTACTGTTCCCTGTTCCTGTTCTGTATTGTTCTGTGTTCTTGTTCTGTACTGTTCGATGTTCCCGTTCTGTGCTGTTCTGTGTTCATGTTCGGCACTGTTCTGTGTTCCCATTCTGTACTACTCTGTGTTCCTGTTCTGTACAGTTCTCTGATCCTGTTCTGTACTGTTCTATGTTCCTGTTCTGTACTGTTTTCTGTTCCTACACTGTACTGTTCTGAGTTCCTGTTCTGTATTGTTCTGTGTTCCTGTTCTGTACTATTTTGTGTTCTGTTCTGTATTGTTCTGTGTTCCTGTTCTGTACTGTTCTGTGTTCCTGTTTTGTACTGTTCTTAGTTCCTGTTCTGTACTATTCTGTGTTCCCATTCTGTACAGTTCTATATCCCCATTTAGTACTGCTCCGTTTTCCTGTTCTGTACTGTTCAGTGTTCCTGTTCTGTACTCTTCTGTATTTGTATTCTGTACTATGCTGTGTTTCTGTTCTGAACTGTTCCCTGTTCCTGTTCTGTACTGTTTTGTGTTCCTGTTCTGTACTATTCTCTGTTCCTGTTTCGTACTGTTCCATGTTCCGGTTCTGTACTGCTCCATGTTCTTGTTCTTTACTTTTCTGTATTCCTGTTCTGTACTGTTCCGTCTTCCTGTTCTGTACTGTTCCGTCTTCCTGTTCTGTACTGTTCCGTGTTCCTGTTCTGTATTGTTTCCTGTTCCTGTTCTCTACTGTTCTATGTTCCTGTTCTGTACTGTTCTGTGTTTCTGTTCTGTACTGTTCTGTGTTCCTCTCTTGTACTGTTCTATGTTACTGTTCTATGTTACTTTGCTGTATTCATGTTCTGTAATGTTCTGTGTTTCAGTTCTGTACCGTTCTGTGTTCGTATTCTGTACTGCTCCGTGTTTCGGTTCTGTACTGCTCCGTGTTCCTGTTCTGTATTGTTTACTGTTCCTGTTCTGTACTGTTCTATGTTCCTGTTCTGTACTGTTCTGCGTATCTGTTCTGTACTGTTCTATATTACTTTTCTATACTGTTCTGTGTTCCTGCTGTACTGTTATATGTTCCTGTTCTGTACTGTTCTGTGTTCCTGTTCGGTTCTGCTGTGTGTTCCCGTTTGGTACTGTTCTGTGTTCCCTTTCTGTTCAGTTCTGTGTTCCTTTTCTGTACTGTTCTATGTTCCTGTTCTGTAATATTATATGTTCCTGTTCTGTACTGTTCAGTGTTTCTGTTCTCTACTGTTCTGTGTTCCTCTCTTGTACTGTTCTATTTTACTGTTCTGTGTTCATGTTCTGTACTGTTCAGTATTCATGTTCTGCACTGTTCTCTGTTCCTGTGTTGTACTGTTCTGTGTTCCTGTGCTATACCGTTCTGTGTTCCTGTTCTGTACTGTTCTGTGTGCCTGTTCTGTACTGTTCTGTGTTCCCGTTCGGTTCTGTTGTATGTTCCCGTACAGTACTGTTCTGTGTTCCCGTTCTGTTCAGTTCTGTGTTCCTGTTCTGTAGTGTTCTGTTCTGTGTTCCTGTTCTGTACTGTTCTATGTTCCCGTTCTGTACTGTTTCCTGTTCCTGTTCGGTACTGTTCTATGTACCCATTCGGTACTGATTTATGTTCCCGTTTAGTACTGTTCAGTGTTCCCGTTCGGTAATGTTCTGTGTTTCTGTTCGGTACTGTTCTATGTTGTTGTGTTGTACTGTTCTGTGTTCCTGTGTTGTACTGTTCTGACTTCCTGTTATTTACTGTTCTGTGTACCCGTTCTGTACTGGTCTGTGTTCCCGTTCTGTACTGGTCTGTGTTCCCGTTCTGTACTGTTCTGTGTTCCTGTTCTGTATTGTTCTGTACTGTTCTATGTTCCTGTTCTGTATTGTTCTGTGTTCTTGTTCTGTACTGTTCGATGTTCCCATTCTGTTCTGTTCTGTGTTCATGTTCGGCACTGTTCCGTGTTCCTGTACTGTGCTATTCGGTGTTCCTGTTCTGTTCTATGTTCCTGTTCTGTACTGTTTTCTGTTCCTGCACTGTACTGTTCTGTGTTCCTGTTCTGTATTGTTCTGTGTTCCTGTTCTGCACTGTTTTGTGTTCCTGTTCTGTATTGTTCTGTGTTCCCATTCTGTACTGTTCTGTGTTCCTGTTCTGTATTGTTCTGTGCTCCTGTTCTGTACTGTTCTATGTTCCTGTTCTGTTCTGTTCTGTGTTCATGTTCAGCACTGTTCCGTGTTCCTGTGCTGTGCTGTTCGGTGTTCCTGTTCTGTTCGATGTTCCTGTTCTGTACTGTTCTATGTTCCTGTTCTGTACTGTTTTCTGTTCCTGCACTGTACTGTTCTGTGTTCCTGTTCTGTATTGTTCTGTGTTCCTGTTCTGTACTGTTTTGTGTTCCTGTTCTGTGTTCCTGTTCTGTATTGTTCTGTGTTCCTGTTCTGTACTGTTCTGTGTTCCTGTTTTGTACTGTTCAGTGTTCAAGTTCTGTATTGTTCTCTGTTCCTGTGTTGTACTATTCTGTGTTCCTGTGTTGTACTGTTCTTAGTTCTTGTTCTGTACTGTTCTGTGTTCCTCTCTTATACTGTTCTATGTTACTGTTCGGTGTTCATGTTCTGTACTGTTCAGTGTTCCTGTTCTATGTTGTTGTGTTGTACTGTTGTGTGTTCCTGTTCTGTAATGTTCTGTGTTTCAGTTCTGTACTGTTCTGTGTTCCCGTTCGGTACTGTTTCCCGTTCCTGTTCGTTACTGTTCTATGAACCCATTCTGTACTGTTTTGTGTTCCCGTTCTGTGTTCCAGTTCAGTAATGTTCTTTGTTTCCATTTGGTACTGTTCTATGTTCCTGTATTGTACTGTTCTGTCTTCCTGTGTGGTACTGTTCTCTTTTCCTGTTCTGTTCTATTCTGTGTTCCTGTTCTGTACTGTTCCGTGTTCCTATACTGCACTGTTCGGTGCTCTTGTTCTGTTCTGTTCTATGTTCCTGTTCTGTACTGTTCTATGTTCCTGTTCTGTACTGTTCTATGTTCCTGTTCTGTACTGTTCTCTGTTCCTGCACTTTACTGTTCTGTTTTCCTGTTGTGTACTGTTCTCCGTTCCTGTTCTGTACTGTTCTTTGTTCCTGTTCTGTACTGTTCTATGTTCTTGTTCTGTCCTGTTCTGTGTTTCTGTTCTGTATTGTTCCATGTTCCTATTCTGTACTGTTCTGTGTTCCTCTCTTGTACTGTTCTATGTTTCTGTTCTGTGTTCCTGTGTTGTACTGTTCTGAGTTCCTGTTCTGTACTGTTCTGTGTTCCCTTTCTGTACACTTCTATGTACCCGTTCGGTACTGTTCTGTGTTCCCGTTCGGTACTGTTCTATGTTGTTGTGTTGTACTGTTCTGTGTTGCTGTTCTGTACTGTTCCATGTTCCTGTTCTGTACTGTTATGTGTTCCTGTTCTGTACTGTTCTGTGTTCCTCTCTTGTACTGTTCTATGTTATAGTTCTGTGTTCTTATTCTGTACTGTTCAGTGTTGCTGTTCTGTACTGTTCCGTCTTCCTGTTCTGTACTGTTCCATGTTCCTGTTCTGTATTGTTTCCTGTTCCTATTCTGTAATTTTCTATGCTACTGTTCTGTACTGTTATGTGTTCTTGTTCTGTACTGTTCCGTGTTCCTGTTCTGTACTGTTCTGTGTTCCTCTCTTGTACTGTTCTATGTTTCTATTCTGTGTTCCTGTGTTGTACTGTTCTGAGTTCCTGTTCTGTACTCTTCTGTGTTCCCTTTCTGTACTCTTCTATGTACCCGTTCGGTACTGTTCTATGTTCCCGTTCGGTAATGTTCTGTGTTCCCGTTCGGTACTGTTCTGTTTTCCCGTTCGGTACTGTTCTATGTTGTTGTGTTGTACTGTTCTGTGTTGCTGTTCTGTACTGTTCCATGTTGCTGTTCTGTACTGTTTTCTATTCCTGTTCTGTACTGTTCTATGTTCCTGTTCTGTACCGTTATGTGTTCCTGTTCTGTACTGTTATGTGTTCCTGGTCTGTACTGTTCCGTGTTCCTGTTCTGTCCTGTTTCCTGTGTTCCCGTTCTGTACTGTTCCATGTTCCTGTTCTGTACTATTCTATGTTATTGTTCCGTGTTCTTGTTCTGTACTGTTCCATGTTCCTGTTCTGCATTGTTCTCTGTTCCTGTGTTGTACTGTTCTGTGTTCCTGTGTTGTACTGTTCTGAGTTCCTGTTCTGTACTGTTCTGTGTTCCCGTTCTGTACTGTTCCATGTACCCGTTCGGTACTGTTCTGTGTTCCCGTTCGGTACTGTTCTATGTTGTTCTGTTGTACTGCTCTGTGTTCCTGTTCTGTACTGTTCTGTGTTTGTGTTCTGTACTGCTCGGTGTTCCTCTTCTGTACTGCTCTGTTTTCCAGTTCTGTACTGTTCCATGTTCCTGTTCTGTACTGTTCTGTGTTGCTGTTCTGTACTCTTCTGTGTTCCTGTTCTGTACTGTTTTCTGTTCCTGTTCTGTACTGTGCTGTGTTCCTGTTCTGTACTGTTTCCTGTTCCTGTTCGGTAATGTTCTATGTTCCCATTCGGTACTGTTTTGTGTTCCCATTCTGTACTGGTCTGTGTTGCCATTCTAAACTGTTCTGTTTTCTGTTCTGTACTGGTCTCTGTTCCTGTGTTGTACTGTTCTGAGTTCCTGTTCTGTACTGTTCTGTGTTCCCGTTCTGTACTGTTCTATGTACTTGTTCAGTACCGTTCTCTGTTTCCGTTCGGTACTGTTCTATTTTGTTGTGTTGTACTGTTCTGTGTTCCCGTTCGGTACTGTTCTATGTTGTTGTGTTATACTGTTCTGTGTTGCTGTTCTGTACTGTTTCCTGCTCCCGTTCTGTACTGTCCTATGTTCCTATTCTTTACTGTTATGTGTTCCTGTTCTGTACCGTTCTGTGTTCCCGTTCTGTACTGTTCTGTGTTCTTCTCTTGTACAGTTCTATGTTATTGTTGCGTGTTCTTGTTCTGTACTGTTCCATGTTCCTGTTCTGTATTGTTTCCTGTTCCTATTCTGTACTTTTCTATGCTCCTGTTCTGTACTGTTATGTGTTCCTGTTCTGTACTGTTATGTGTTCATGTTCTGCACTGTTCTCTGTTCCTGTGTTGTACTGTTCTGTGTTCCTGTGTTGTACTGTTCTGAGTTCCTGTTCTGTACTGTTCTGTGTTCCCGTTCTGTACTGTTCTATGTACCCGTTCAGTACTGTTTTGTGTTCCCATTCAGTACTGTTCTATGTTGTTCTGTTGTACTGTTCTGTTTTCCCGTTCTGTACTGTTCTGTGTTCCCATTCTGTGCTGGTCTGTGTTGCCATTCTGTACTGTTCTGTATTCCTGTGTTGTACTGTTCTCTGTTCCTGTGTTGTACTGTTCTGTGTTCCTGTGTTGTACTGTTCTGTGTTCCTGTTCTGTACTGTTCTGTGTTCCTGTTCTGTACTGTTCTCCATTCCTTTTCTATACAGTTCTTTGTTCCTGTTCTGTACTATTTTATGTTCTTGTTCTGTACTGTTCTGTGTTCCTGTTCTGTACTGTTCCGTGTTCCTGTTCTGTACTGTTCCGTATTCCTGTTCTGTACTGTTCTGTGTTCCTGTTCTGTACTGTTCTGTGTTCCTCTCTTGTACTGTTCTATGTTTCTTGTCTGTGTTCCTGTTCTGTACTGTTCAGTGTTCATGTTCTGTACTGTTCTCTGTTCCTTTGTTGTACTGTTCTGTGTTCCTGTGTTGTGCTGTTCTGAGTTCCTGTTCTGTGTTCCCTTTCTGTACTGTTCTATGTTCCCGATCGGTACTGTTCTGTGTTCCTGTTCTGTACTGTTCTGTGTTCCTGTTCTGTGCTGTTCTGTGTTCCTGTTCTGTAGCGTTCTGGGTTCCTGTTCTGTACTGTTCTATGCTCCTTTTCTGTACTTTTGTATGTTCCTGTTCTGTACTGTTCCATATTCCTGTTCTGTATTGTTTCCTGTTCCTGTTCCGTGCTGTTCTATGTTACTGTTCTGTACTGTTCTGTGTTCCTGTTCTGTGCTGTTCTGTGTTCCTCTCTTGTACTGTTCTATGTTACTGTTCCGTGTTCCTGTTCTGTACTGTTCCGTCTTCCCGTTCTGTACTGTTACATGTTCCTGTTCTTTGTTGTTTCCTGTTCCTGTTCTTTACTGTTCTGTCTGTGTTCCTGTTCAGTACTGTTCCGTGTTCCTGTTCTGTACTGTTCGGTGCTCTTGTTCTGTTCTGTTCTATGTTCCTGTTCTGTACTGTTCTAAGTTCCTGTTCTGTACTGTTCTCTGTTCTTTGCACTTTATTGTTCTGTTTTCCCGTTGTGTACCGTTCTCCGTTCCTGTTCTGTACTGTTCTTTGTTCCTGTTCTGTACTGTTGTATGTTCTTGTTCTGTCCTGTTCTGTATTGTTCCGTGTTCCTGTTCTGTACTGTTCTGTGTTCCTCTCTTGTACTCTTCTATGTTTCTGTTCTGTGTTCCTGTGTTGTACTGTTCTGAGTTCCTGTTCTGTAGTGTTCTATGTTCCCTTTCTGTACTCTTCTATGTACCTGTTTCGGTACTGTTCTATGTTCCCGTTCGGTACTGTTCTGTGTTCCCGTTCGGTACTGTTCTGTGTTACCGTTCGGTACTGTTCTATGTTGTTGTGTTGTACTGTTCTGTGTTGCTGTTCTGTACTGTTCCGTGTTCCTGTTCTGTACTGTTTCCTGTTCCTGTTCTGTACTGTTCGATGCTCCTGTTCTGTACTGTTATGTGTTCCTGTTATTTACTGTTCTGTGCTCCTCTCTTGTACTGTTCTATGTTGTTGTTCCGTGTTCATGTTCTGTACTGTTCTCTGTTCCCGTTCTGTGTACTGTTCTGTGTTCCCCGTTCTGTACTGTTCTATGTACCCGTTCAGTACTGTTCTGTGTTCCCTTTCGGTACTGTTCTGTGTTTCCGTTCGGTACTGTTCTGTGTTTCCGTTCGGTACTGTTCTATGTTGTTCTGTTGTACTGTTCTGTGTTCCCGTTCGGTACTGTTCTATGTTGTTGTGTTGTACTGTTCTGTGTTGCTGTTCTGTACTGTTCCATGTTCCTGTTCTGTACTGTTATGTGTTCCTGTTCTGTACTGTTCTGTGTTCCTCTCTTGTACTGTTCTATGTTATAGTTCTGTGTTCTTATTCTGTACTGTTCAGTGTTGCTGTTCTGTACTGTTCCGTCTTCCTGTTCTGTACTGTTCCATGTTCCTGTTCTGTATTGTTTCCTGTTCCTATTCTGTAATTTTCTATGCTACTGTTCTGTACTGTTATGTGTTCTTGTTCTGTACTGTTCCGTGTTCCTGTTCTGTACTGTTCTGTGTTCCTCTCTTGTACTGTTCTATGTTTCTATTCTGTGTTCCTGTGTTGTACTGTTCTGAGTTCCTGTTCTGTACTCTTCTGTGTTCCCTTTCTGTACTCTTCTATGTACCCGTTCGGTACTGTTCTATGTTCCCGTTCGGTAATGTTCTGTGTTCCCGTTCGGTACCGTTCTGTTTTCCCGTTCGGTACTGTTCTATGTTGTTGTGTTGTACTGTTCTGTGTTGCTGTTCTGTACTGTTCCATGTTGCTGTTCTGTACTGTTTTCTATCCTGTTCTGTACTGTTCTATGTTCCTGTTTCTGTACCGTTATGTGTTCCTGTTCTGTACTGTTATGTGTTCCTGGTCTGTACTGTTCCGTGTTCCTGTTCTGTCCTGTTTCCTGTGTTCCCGTTCTGTACTGTTCCATGTTCCTGTTCTGTACTATTCTATGTTATTGTTCCGTGTTCTTGTTCTGTACTGTTCCATGTTCCTGTTCTGCATTGTTCTCTGTTCCTGTGTTGTACTGTTCTGTGTTCCTGTGTTGTACTGTTCTGAGTTCCTGTTCTGTACTGTTCTGTGTTCCCGTTCTGTACTGTTCCATGTACCCGTTCGGTACTGTTCTGTGTTCCCGTTCGGTACTGTTCTATGTTGTTCTGTTGTACTGCTCTGTGTTCCTGTTCTGTACTGTTCTGTGTTTGTGTTCTGTACTGCTCGGTGTTCCTCTTCTGTACTGCTCTGTTTTCCAGTTCTGTACTGTTCCATGTTCCTGTTCTGTACTGTTCTGTGTTGCTGTTCTGTACTCTTCTGTGTTCCTGTTCTGTACTGTTTTCTGTTCCTGTTCTGTACTGTGCTGTGTTCCTGTTCTGTACTGTTTCCTGTTCCTGTTCGGTAATGTTCTATGTTCCCATTCGGTACTGTTTTGTGTTCCCATTCTGTACTGGTCTGTGTTGCCATTCTAAACTGTTCTGTTTTCCTGTTCTGTACTGGTCTCTGTTCCTGTGTTGTACTGTTCTGAGTTCCTGTTCTGTACTGTTCTGTGTTCCCGTTCTGTACTGTTCTATGTACTTGTTCAGTACCGTTCTCTGTTTCCGTTCGGTACTGTTCTATTTTGTTGTGTTGTACTGTTCTGTGTTCCCGTTCGGTACTGTTCTATGTTGTTGTGTTATACTGTTCTGTGTTGCTGTTCTGTACTGTTTCCTGCTCCCGTTCTGTACTGTCCTATGTTCCTATTCTTTACTGTTATGTGTTCCTGTTCTGTACCGTTCTGTGTTCCCGTTCTGTACTGTTCTGTGTTCTTCTCTTGTACAGTTCTATGTTATTGTTGCGTGTTCTTGTTCTGTACTGTTCCATGTTCCTGTTCTGTATTGTTTCCTGTTCCTATTCTGTACTTTTCTATGCTCCTGTTCTGTACTGTTATGTGTTCCTGTTCTGTACTGTTATGTGTTCATGTTCTGCACTGTTCTCTGTTCCTGTGTTGTACTGTTCTGTGTTCCTGTGTTGTACTGTTCTGAGTTCCTGTTCTGTACTGTTCTGTGTTCCCGTTCTGTACTGTTCTATGTACCCGTTCAGTACTGTTTTGTGTTCCCATTCAGTACTGTTCTATGTTGTTCTGTTGTACTGTTCTGTTTTCCCGTTCTGTACTGTTCTGTGTTCCCATTCTGTGCTGGTCTGTGTTGCCATTCTGTACTGTTCTGTATTCCTGTGTTGTACTGTTCTCTGTTCCTGTGTTGTACTGTTCTGTGTTCCTGTGTTGTACTGTTCTGTGTTCCTGTTCTGTACTGTTCTGTGTTCCTGTTCTGTACTGTTCTCCATTCCTTTTCTATACAGTTCTTTGTTCCTGTTCTGTACTATTTTATGTTCTTGTTCTGTACTGTTCTGTGTTCCTGTTCTGTACTGTTCCGTGTTCCTGTTCTGTACTGTTCCGTATTCCTGTTCTGTACTGTTCTGTGTTCCTGTTCTGTACTGTTCTGTGTTCCTCTCTTGTACTGTTCTATGTTTCTTGTCTGTGTTCCTGTTCTGTACTGTTCAGTGTTCATGTTCTGTACTGTTCTCTGTTCCTTTGTTGTACTGTTCTGTGTTCCTGTGTTGTGCTGTTCTGAGTTCCTGTTCTGTGTTCCCTTTCTGTACTGTTCTATGTTCCCGATCGGTACTGTTCTGTGTTCCTGTTCTGTACTGTTCTGTGTTCCTGTTCTGTGCTGTTCTGTGTTCCTGTTCTGTAGCGTTCTGGGTTCCTGTTCTGTACTGTTCTATGCTCCTTTTCTGTACTTTTGTATGTTCCTGTTCTGTACTGTTCCATATTCCTGTTCTGTATTGTTTCCTGTTCCTGTTCCGTGCTGTTCTATGTTACTGTTCTGTACTGTTCTGTGTTCCTGTTCTGTGCTGTTCTGTGTTCCTCTCTTGTACTGTTCTATGTTACTGTTCCGTGTTCCTGTTCTGTACTGTTCCGTCTTCCCGTTCTGTACTGTTACATGTTCCTGTTCTTTGTTGTTTCCTGTTCCTGTTCTTTACTGTTCTGTTCTGTGTTCCTGTTCAGTACTGTTCCGTGTTCCTGTTCTGTACTGTTCGGTGCTCTTGTTCTGTTCTGTTCTATGTTCCTGTTCTGTACTGTTCTAAGTTCCTGTTCTGTACTGTTCTCTGTTCTTGCACTTTATTGTTCTGTTTTCCCGTTGTGTACCGTTCTCCGTTCCTGTTCTGTACTGTTCTTTGTTCCTGTTCTGTACTGTTGTATGTTCTTGTTCTGTCCTGTTCTGTATTGTTCCGTGTTCCTGTTCTGTACTGTTCTGTGTTCCTCTCTTGTACTCTTCTATGTTTCTGTTCTGTGTTCCTGTGTTGTACTGTTCTGAGTTCCTGTTCTGTAGTGTTCTATGTTCCCTTTCTGTACTCTTCTATGTACCTGTTCGGTACTGTTCTATGTTCCCGTTCGGTACTGTTCTGTGTTCCCGTTCGGTACTGTTCTGTGTTACCGTTCGGTACTGTTCTATGTTGTTGTGTTGTACTGTTCTGTGTTGCTGTTCTGTACTGTTCCGTGTTCCTGTTCTGTACTGTTTCCTGTTCCTGTTCTGTACTGTTCGATGCTCCTGTTCTGTACTGTTATGTGTTCCTGTTATTTACTGTTCTGTGCTCCTCTCTTGTACTGTTCTATGTTGTTGTTCCGTGTTCATGTTCTGTACTGTTCTCTGTTCCCGTTCTGTACTGTTCTGTGTTCCCGTTCTGTACTGTTCTATGTACCCGTTCAGTACTGTTCTGTGTTCCCTTTCGGTACTGTTCTGTGTTTCCGTTCGGTACTGTTCTGTGTTTCCGTTCGGTACTGTTCTATGTTGTTCTGTTGTACTGTTCTGTGTTCCTGTTATGTATTGTTCTGTGTTCCTGTTCTGCACTGTTCTGTGTTCCTGTTCTGTACTGTTCTGTGTTCCTGTTGTGTACTGTTCTCCATTCCTTTTCTATACAGTTCTTTGTTCCTGTTCTGTACTGTTTTATGTTCTTGTTCTGTACTGTTCCGTGTTCCTGTTCTGTACTGTTCCGTATTCCTGTTCTGTACTGTTCTGTGTTCCTGTTCTGTACTGTTCTGTGTTCCTCTCTTGTACTGTTCTATGTTTCTTGTCTGTGTTCCTGTTCTGTACTGTTCAGTGTTCATGTTCTGTACTGTTCTCTGTTCCTTTGTTGTACTGTTCTGAGTTCCTGTTCTGTGTTCCCTTTCTGTACTGTTCTATGTACCCATTCGGTACTGTTCTGTGTTCCCGTTCGGTACTGTTCTGTGTTCCTGTTCGGTACTGTTCTGTGTTTCCGTTCGGTACTGTTCTATGTTGTTGTGTTGTACTGTTCTGTTTTGCTGTTCTGTACTTTTCTGTGTTCCTGTTCTGCACTGTTTTGTGTTCCTGTTCTGTACTGTTCCATATTCCTGTTCTGTATTGTTTCCTGTTCCTGTTCCATGCTGTTCTATGTTCCTGTTCTGTACTGTTCTGTGCTGTTCTGTGTTCCTCTCTTGTACTGTTCTATGTTACTGTTCCGTGTTGCTGTTCTGTACTGTTCCGTCTTCCCGTTCTGTACTGTTCCATGTTCCTGTTGTTTGTTGTTTCCTGTTCCTGTTCTTTACTGTTCTGTTCTGTGTTCCTGTTCGGTACTGTTCCGTGTTCCTGTTCTGTACTGTTCGGTGCTCTTGTTCTGTTCTGTTCTATGTTCCTGTTCTGTACTGTTCTAAGTTCCTGTTCTGTACTGTTCTCTGTTCCTGCACTTTATTGTTCTGTTTTCCCGTTGTGTACCGTTCTCCGTTCCTGTTCTGTACTGTTCTTTGTTCCTGTTCTGTACTGTTGTATGTTCTTGTTCTGTCCTGTTCTGTGTTCCTGTTCTGTATTGTTCCATGTTCCTGTTCTGTACTGTTCTGTGTTCCTCTCTTGTACTCTTCTATGTTTCTGTTCTGTGTTCCTGTGTTGTACTGTTCTGAGTTCCTGTTCTGTAGTGTTCTATGTTCCCTTTCTGTACTCTTCTATGTACCCGTTCGGTACTGTTCTGTGTTCCCGTTCAGTACTGTTCTGTGTTGTTGTGTTGTACTGTTCTGTGTTGCTGTTCTGTACTGTTCCGTGTTCCTGTTCTGTACTGTTTCCTGTTCCTGTTCCGTACTGTTCGATGCTCCTGTTCTGTACTGTTATGTGTTCCTGTTATTTACTGTTCTGTGCTCCTCTCTTGTACTGTTCTATGTTGTTGTTCTGTGTTCATGTTCTGTACTGTTCAGTGTTCATGTTCTGCACTGTTCTCTGTTCCCGTTCTGTACTGTTCTGTACTGTTCTATGTACCCGTTCAGTACTGTTCTGTTTTCCCTTTCGGTACTGTTCTGTGTTTCCATTCGGTACTGTTCTATGTTGTTCTGTTGTACTGTTCTGTGTTCCTGTTATGTATTGTTCTGTGTTCCTGTTCTGCACTGTTCTGTGTTCCTGTTCTGTACTGTTCTGTGTTCCTGTTGTGTACTGTTCTCCATTCCTTTTCTATACAGTTCTTTGTTCCTGTTCTGTACTGTTTTATGTTCTTGTTCTGTACTGTTCCGTGTTCCTGTTCTGTACTGTTCCGTATTCCTGTTCTGTACTGTTCTGTGTTCCTGTTCTGTACTGTTCTGTGTTCCTCTCTTGTACTGTTCTATGTTTCTTGTCTGTGTTCCTGTTCTGTACTGTTCAGTGTTCATGTTCTGTACTGTTCTATGTTCCTTTGTTGTACTGCTCTGTGTTCCTGTGTTGTGCTGTTCTGAGTTCCTGTTCTGTGTTCCCTTTCTGTACTGTTCTATGTACCCATTCGGTACTGTTCTGTGTTCCCGTTCGGTACTGTTCTGTGTTCCTGTTCGGTACTGTTCTGTGTTTCCGTTCGGTACTGTTCTATGTTGTTGTGTTGTACTGTTCTGTGTTCCTTTTCTGTACTGTTCTGTGTTCCTGTGTTGTACTGTTCTGACTTCTTGTTCTGTACTGTTCTGTGTTCCCGTTCTGTTCTGTTCTGTGTTCCCGTTCTGTTCTGTTCTGTGTTCCCATTCTGTGCTGGTCTGTACTGTTCTCTGTTCCTGTGTTGTACTGTTCTGTATTTCTATGTTGTACTGCTCTGAGTTCCTGTTCTATGTACTCGTTCAGTACTGTTCTGTGTTCCCATTCGGTACTGTTCTGTGTTTCAGTTCTGTACTGTTCTGTGTTCGTGTTCTGTACTGCTCGGTGTTGCTGTTCTGAACTGTTCCCTGTTCCTGTTCTGTACTGTTCTATATTCCTGTTTTGTACTGTTATGTGTTCCTGTTCTGTACTGTTCTATGTACCCATTCGGTACTGTTTTCTGTTCCGGTTCGGTACTGTTCTGTGTTCCTCTCTTGTACTGTTCTATGTTACTGTTCCATGTTCATGTTCTGTACTGTTCAGTGTTTCTGTTCTGTACTGTTCTGTGTTCCCATTCTGTACTGGTCTGTGTTCCCATTCTGTACTGGTCTGTGTTCCCATTCTGTACTGTTCCGTGTTCCTGTTCTGTACTGTTCTCTGTTCCTGTGTTGTACTGTTCTGACCTACTGTTCTGTGTTCCCGTTCGGTACTGTTTCCTGTTCCTGTTCGTTACTGTTCTGTCTTTCTGTGTGGTACTGTTCTCTTTTCCTGTTCTGTGCTATTCTGTTTTCCCGTTCTGTACTGTTCTCTTTTCCTGTTCTGTACTGTTCTCTTTTCCTGCACTGTACTGTTCTGTGTTCCTGTTATGTATTGTTCTGTGTTCCTGTTCAGTACTGTTCTGTGTTCCTGTTCTGTACTGTTCTGTGTTCCTGTTGTGTACTGTTCTCCATTCCTTTTCTATACAGTTCTTTGTTCCTGTTCTGTACTGTTTTGTGTTCTTGTTCTGTACTGTTCTGTGCTCCTGTTCTGTACTGTTCTGTGTTCCTGTTCTGTACTGTTCTATGTTTCTTGTCTTTGTTCCTCTTCTGTACTGTTCAGTGTTCATGTTCTGTACTGTTCTCTGTTCCTTTGTTGTACTGTTCTGTGTTCCTGTGTTGTACTGTTCTGAGTTCCTGTTCTGTGTTCCCTTTCTGTACTGTTCTATGTACCCATTCGGTACTGTTCTATGTTCCCGATCGGTACTGTTCTGTGTTCCTGTTCGGTACTGTTCTGTGTTTCCGTTCGGTACTGTTCTATGTTGTTGTGTTGTACTGTTCTGTTTTGCTGTTCTGTACTTTTCCGTGTTCCTGTTCTGCACTGTTTTGTGTTCCTGTTCTGTACTGTTCCATATTCCTGTTCTGTATTGTTTCCTGTTCCTGTTCTGTGCTGTTCTATGTTCCTGTTCTGTACTGTTCTGTGTTCCTGTTCTGTGCTGTGTTCCTCTCTTGTACTGTTCTATGTTACTGTTCCGTGTTCCTGTTCTGTACTGTTCCGTCTTCCCGTTCTGTACTGTTCCATGTTCCTGTTGTTTGTTGTTTCCTGTTCCTGTTCTTTACTGTTCTGTTCTGTGTTCCTGTTCTGTACTGTTCTCTGTTCCTGCACTTTATTGTTCTGTTTTCCCATTGTGTACCGTTCTCCGTTCCTGTTCTGTTCTGTTCTGTGTTCCCATTCTGTGCTGGTCTGTGTTGCCATTCTGTACTGTTCTGTACTGTTCTCTGTTCCTGTGTTGTACTGTTCTGTATTTCTGTGTTGTACTGTTCTGAGTTCCTGTTCTATGTACTCGTTCAGTACTGTTCTGTGTTTCAGTTCTGTACTGTTCTGTGTTCGTGTTCTGTACTGCTCTGTGTTCCTCTGCTGTACTGCTCTGTTGTCCAGTTCTGTACTCTTACGTTTTCCTGTTCTGTATTGTTTCCCCTTCCTGTACTGTACTGTTCTATGTTCCTGTGCTGTACTGTTCTGTGTTCCTGTTCTGTACTATTCTATGTTCCTGTTCTGTACTGTTCTCTGTTCCTGTGCTGTACTGTACTGTTCTGAATTCCTGTTCTGTACTGTTCTGTATTCCCGTTCTGTACTGTTCTATGTACCCATTCGGTACTGATCTATGTTCCCGTTTGGTACTGTTCTGTCTTTCAGTTCGCTACTGTTCTATGTTGTTGTGTTGTACTGTTCTGTGTTGCTGTTCTGTACTGTTCCATGTTCCTGTTCTGTACTGTTCCATGTTCCTGTTCTGTACTGTTCTGTGTTCCTGTTCTGTACTGTTCTGTGTTCCTGTTCTGTACTGCTCTGTGTTCCTCTGCTGTACTGCTCTGTTGTCCAGTTCTGTACTCTTCCGTTTTCCTGTTCTGTATTGTTTCCTGTTCCTGTACTGTACTGTTATGTGTTCCTGTGCTGTACTGTTCTGTGTTCCTGTGCTGTACTGTTATGTGTTCCTGTTCTGTACTGTTCCATTTTCCTGTTCTGTATTGTTTCCTGTTCTTGTTCTGTACTGTTCTATGTTCCTCTTCTGTACTGTTCTGTGTTCCTGTTCTGTACTGTTCAGTGTTCCTCTCTTGTACTGTTCTATTTTACTTTTCTGTGTTCCTGTTCTGTGTCCCGTTCGGTTCTGTTGTAAGTTCCCGTTTGGTACTGTTCTGTGTTCCCATTCTGTTCAGTTCTGTGTTCATTTTCTGTACTGTACTGTTCTGTTCTGTGTTCCTGTTCTGTACTGTTCTATGTTACTGTTCTGTACTGTTTCCTGTTCCTGTTCGGTACTGTTCTATGTACCCATTTGGTACTGTTTTGTGTTCCCGTTCGGTACTGTTCTGTGTTCCCGTTCGGTAATGTTCTGTGTTTCTGTTCGGTACTGTTCTATGTTGTTGTGTTGTACTGTTCTGTGTTCCTTTTCTGTACTGTTCTGTGTTCCTGTTCTGTACTGTTCTGTGTTCCCATTCTGTACTGCTCTGTTCTGTACTGTTCTATGTTCCTGTTCTGTACTGTTCTGTGTTCTTGTTCTGTACTGTTCTCTGTTCCCGTTCTGTACTGTTCTGTGTTCACGTTCGGTACTATTCTGCGTTCCCATTCTGTACTGTTCTGTGTTCCCGTTCTGTACTGCTCTGTTCTGTATTCCTGTTCTGTACTGTTCTGTTCTGTATTCCTGTTCTGTACTGTTCTATGTTCCTGTTCTGTACTGTTCTATGTTCCCGTTCTGTACTGTTCTGTGTTCACGTTCGGTACTATTCTGCATTCCTGTTCTATACTGCTCTGTGTTCCTCATTCTGTACTGTTCCGTGTTCCTGTACTGTACTGTTCAGTGTTCCTGTTCTGTACTGTTCTATGTTCCTGTTCTGTACTGTTCTCTGTTCCTGCACTGTAGTGTTCTGTGTTCCTGTTCTGTATTGTTCTGTGTTCCTGTTCTGTACTGTTCTATGCTGCTCTGTTCTGTGTTTCTGTTCGGTACTGTTCTATGTTGTTGTGTTGTACTGTTCTGTGTTCCTTTTCTGTACTGTTCTCTGTTCCCATTCTTTACTGTTCTGTGTTCCCGTTCTGTACTGTTCTATGTACCCGTTCAGTACTGTTCTGTGTTCCCTTTCGGTACTGTTCTGTGTTTCCGTTCGGTACTGTTCTGTGTTTCCGTTCGGTACTGTTCTATGTTGTTCTGTTGTACTGTTCTGTGTTCCTGTTCTGTACTGTTCTGTGTTCGTGTTCTGTACTGCTCTGTGTTTCTCTTCTGTGCTGTTCTGTGTTCCTGTTCTGTACTGCACTGTTCTGTACTGTTCTATGTTCCTGTTCTGTACTGTTCTGTGTTCTTGTTCTGTACTGTTCTATGTTCCCGTTCTGTACTGTTCTGTGTTCACGTTCGGTACTATTCTGCGTTCCCATTCTGTACTGTTCTGTGTTCCCGTTCTGTACTGCTCTGTACTGTTCTATGTTCCCGTTCTGTACTGTTCTATGTACCCATTCGGTACTGTTCTATGTTCCCGTTTGGTACTGTTCTGTCTTTCAGTTCGCTACTGTTCTATGTTGTTGTGTTGTACTGTTCTGTGTTGCTGTTCTGTACTGTTCCGTGTTCCTGTTCTGTTCTCTTCCGTGTTCCTGTGTTGTATTGTTCTGTGTTCCTGTTCTGTACTGTTCTATATTCCTGTGTTGTATTGTTCTGTGTTCCTGTTCTGTATTGTTCTGTGTTCCTGTTCTGTACTGTTCTATGTTCCTGTTCTATGCTGCTCTGTTCTGTGTTCCTGTTCTGTACTGTTCTATGTTCCTTTTCTGTACTGTTCTATGTTCCTCTTCTGTACTGTTCTGTGTTCCTGTTCTGTACTGTTCAGTGTTCCTCTCTTGTACTGTTCTATTTTACTTTTCTGTGTTCCTGTTCTGTGTCCCGTTCGGTTCTGTTGTAAGTTCCCGTTTGGTACTGTTCTGTGTTCCCATTCTGTTCAGTTCTGTGTTCATTTTCTGTACTGTACTGTTCTGTTCTGTGTTCCTGTTCTGTACTGTTCTATGTTACTGTTCTGTACTGTTTCCTGTTCCTGTTTGGTACTGTTTTGTGTTCCCGTTCGGTACTGTTCTGTGTTCCCGTTCGGTAATGTTCTGTGTTTCTGTTCGGTACTGTTCTATGTTGTTGTGTTGTACTGTTCTGTGTTCCTTTTCTGTACTGTTCTGTGTTCCCGTTCTGTACTGTTCTGTGTTCCCATTCTGTACTGTTCTGTGTTCCTGTTCTGTACTGTTCCGTGTTCTTGTTCTGTACTGTTCTATGTTACCATTCTGTACTGTTCTGTGTTCACATTCGGTACTATTCTGCGTTCCTGTTCTGTACTGCTCTGTGTTCCTGTTCTATACTGTTCTATGTTCCTGTTCTGTACTGTTCTCTGTTCCTGTTCTGTACTGTTCTGTGTTCTTGATCTGTACTGTTCTATGTTCCCGTTCTGTACTGTTCCTGTGTTCAGGTTCAGTACTATTCTGCGTTCCTGTTCTGTACTGCTCTGTGTTCCTGTACTGTACTGTTCCGTTTTCCTGTTATGTACTGTTCCATGTTCCTGTTCTGTACTGTTCTCTGTTCCGGTGTGGTACTGTTCTCTTTTCCTGTTCTGTACTGTTCTGTGTTCCTGTTCTGTACTGTTCCGTGTTCCTGTTCTGTACTGTTCTCTGTTCCTGTTCTGTACTGTTGTCTATTTCTGTTCTATACGGTTGTCTGTTCCTGTTCTGCACTTTTCTGTGTTACTGTTCTGTATTGTTCCATGTTCCTGTTCTGTGTTCCTGTTCTGTACTGTTCTGTTGTGTTCTTTGTTCCTTTTCCATACTATTCTCAGTTCTTGATCTGTACTGTTCTCTGTTCCTGTTCCGTAATGTTCTCTGTTCCTGTTCTGTACTGTTCTGTGTTCCTGTTCTGTACTGTTCTCTGTTCCTGTGTAGTACTGTTCTCTGTTCCTGTTCTGTACTGTTCTCTGTTCCTATTCTGTACTGTACTGTTCTGTGTTCCCGTTCTGTACTGTTCTATGTACCCATTCGGTACTGTTCTATGTTCCCGTTCGGTACTGTTCTGACTTTCAGTTCGCTACTGTTCTATGTTGTTGTGTTGTACTGTTCTGTGTTGCTTTTCTATACTGTTCTGTGTTCCTGTGTTGTACTGTTCTGACCTCCTGTTCTCTCCTGTTCTATGAATATGTTCTGTACTGTTCTGTGTTCCATTTCTGTACTGTTCTACGTTCCCGTGTGGTACTGTTGTCTTTTCCTGTTCTGTACTGCTCTGTGTTTGTTTTGTACTCTTCTGTGTTCCTGTTCTGTACTGTTCCGTGTTCCTGTACTGTACTGTTCGGTGTTCCTGTTCCGTTCTGTTCTATGTTCCTGTTCTGTACTGTTCTGTGTTTCTGTTCTGTATTGTTCTGTGTTCCTGTGTTGTACTGTTCTATATTCCTTTTCTGTGCTGTTCTGAGTTGGTGTTCTTTGGTGTTCCATATTCCTGTTCTGTTCTCTTCCGTGTTCCTGTGCTGTGTTGTTCTGTGTTCCTGTTCTGTAATGTTCTATATTCCTGTGTTTTATTGTTCTGTGTTCCTGTTCTGTCCTGTTCTATGTTCCTATGTTGTACTGCTCTCTGTTCCTGTTCTGTACCATTCTGTATTCCTGTTCTGTACTGTTCTGTGTTCCTGTTCTGTACTGTTCTGTTGTGTTCTTTGTTCCTTTTCCATACTATTCTCAGTTCCTGTTCTGTACTGTTCTCTGTTCCTGTTCTGTGCTGTTCTGTGTTTCTGTTCTGGAATGTTCTCTGTTCCTGTTCCGTACTGATCTCTGTTCCTGTTCTGTGCTGTTCTGTGTTTCTGTTCTGGAATGTTTTCTGTTCCTGTTCCGTAATGTTCTATGTTCCTGTTCTGTACTGTTCTGTGTTCCTGTTCTGTACTGTTCTATGTTCCTGTGTAGTACTGTTCTCTGTTGCTGTTCTGTACTGTTCTCTGTTCCTGTTCTGTACTGTACTGTTCTGTGTTCCCGTGTTGTACAGTTCTATATTCCTTTTCTGTGCTGTTCTGTGTTGGTGTTCTGTGGTATTCCGTATTCCTGTTCTGTTCTCTTCCGTGTTCCTGTGTTTTATTGTTCTGTGTTCCTGTTCTGTTCTGTTCTATGTTCCTATGTTGTACTGCTCTCTGTTCCTGTTCTGTACCATTCTGTATTCCTGTTCTGTACTGTTCTGTGTTCCTGTTCTGTGTTCTTGATCTGTATTATTCTATGTTCCCGTTCTGTACTGTCCTGTGTTCGTGGTCTGTGCTGTTCCGCGTTCCTGTTCTGTACTGTTCCATGTTGCTGTTTTGTACTGTTCCGTGTTCCTGTGTTGTACTGCTCTGTGTTCCTGTGTTGTATTGTTCACTGTTCCTGTTCTGTACTTTTCTATGTTTCTGTGTTGCACCGTTCTATATTCGTGTTCTGTAGTTTTCTGTGTTCCTGTTCTGTACTGTTCTATGTTCCTGTTCTGTACTGCTCTGTGTTCTTGTTCTGTACTGTTCTATGTTCCCGTTCTGTACTGTTCTGTGTTCCCATTCGGTACTGTTCTGTGTTCCCGTTCAGTAGTGCTCTGTGTTTCCCTTCGGTACTGTTCTGTGTTGTTGTGTTGTACTGTTCTGTGCTCCTTTGCTGTACTGTTCTGTTTTCCTGTTCTGTACTGTTCCATGTTCCTGTTCTGCACAGTTCTGTGTTGCTGTTCTATACTGCTCTCTGTTCCTGTTCTGTAATGTTCTGTGTTCCTGTACTGTACTGTTGTCTTTTCCTGTTCTGTACTGTTGTGTGTTCATTTTGTACTGTTCCGTATTCCTGTTCTGTACTGTTCTGTGTTCCTGCACTGTACTGTTCTGTGTTTCTGTTCTGTATTGTTCTGTGTTCCTGTTCTGTACTGTTCTCCGTTTCTGTTCTGTGCTGTTCTCTGTTACTGTTCTGTACTGTTCTATGTTCTTGTTCAGTACTGTTCTGTGTTCATGTTCTGTACTGTTCTCTGTTCCTGTGTTGTACTGTTCTGTGTTCCCTTTCTGTACTGTTCTATGTACCCATTCGGTACTGTTCTATGTTCCCGTTCGGTACTGTTCTGTGTTCCCGTTCGGTACTGTTCTGTGTTTCCGTTCGGTACTGTTCTATGTTGTTGTGTTGTACTGTTCTGTGTTGCTTTTCTGTACTGTTCTGTGTTCCTGTGTTGTACTGTTCTGACCTCCTTTTCTGTACTGTTCTGTGTTTCCGTTCTGTACTATTCTATGAGTATGTTCTGAACTGTTCTGTGTTCCATTTCTGTACTGTTCTGTGTTCCTGTTCGGTACTGTTGTATGTTCCTGTACAGTACTTTTCTGTGTTCCTGTTCTGTACTGTTCTGTGTTGTTGTTCTGTACTGTTCTATGTTCCCGTACTGTACTGTTTCCTGTTTCTGTTTGGTACTGTTCTATGTACACATTCGGTACTTTTTTGTGTTCCCATTCAGTACTGTTCTGTGTTCCCATTCGGTACTGTTCTGTGTTTCCATTCGGTACTGTTCTATGTTGTTGTGTTGTACTGTTCTGTGTTGCTTTTCTATACTGTTCTGTGTTCCTGTGTTGTACTGTTCTGACCTCCTGTTCTCTACTGTTCTATGAATATGTTCTGTACTGTTCTGTGTTCCATTTCTGTACTATTCTGCGTTCCCGTGTGGTACTGTTGTCTTTTCCTGTTCTGTACTGCTCTGTGTTTGTTTTGTACTCTTCTGTGTTCCTGTTCTGCACTGTTCCGTGTTCCTGTACTGTACTGTTCGGTGTTCCTGTTCCATTCTGTTCTATGTTCCTGTTCTGTACTGTTCTGTGTTTCTGTTCTGTATTGTTCTGTGTTCCTCTTCTGTACTGTTCTGTGTTCCTGTTCTGAACTGTTCTCCGTTTCTGTAATGTGCTGTTCTCTGTTCCTGTTCTGCACTGTTCTCTGTTCCTGTGCTGTACTGTTCTGAATTCCTGTTCTGTACTGTTCTGTGTTCCCGTTCTGTACTGTTCTATGTACCCATTCGGTACTGTTCTATGTTCCCGTTTGGTACTGTTCTGTCTTTCAGTTCGCTACTGTTCTATGTTGTTGTGTTGTACTGTTCTGTGTTGCTGTTCTGTACTGTTCCATGTTCCTGTTCTGTACTGTTCTGTTGTGTTCTTTGTTCCTTTTCCATACTATTCTCAGTTCTTGATCTGTACTGTTCTCTGTTCCTGTTCCGTAATGTTCTCTGTTCCTGTTCTGTACTGTTCTGTGTTCCTGTTCTGTACTGTTCTCTGTTCCTGTGTAGTACTGTTCTCTGTTCCTGTTCTGTACTGTTCTCTGTTCCTATTCTGTACTGTACTGTTCTGTGTTCCCGTTCTGTACTGTTCTATGTACCCATTCGGTACTGTTCTATGTTCCCGTTTGGTACTGTTCTGACTTTCAGTTCGCTACTGTTCTATGTTGTTGTGTTGTACTGTTCTGTGTTGCTTTTCTATACTGTTCTGTGTTCCTGTGTTGTACTGTTCTGACCTCCTGTTCTCTCCTGTTCTATGAATATGTTCTGTACTGTTCTGTGTTCCATTTCTGTACTGTTCTACGTTCCCGTGTGGTACTGTTGTCTTTTCCTGTTCTGTACTGCTCTGTGTTTGTTTTGTACTCTTCTGTGTTCCTGTTCTGTACTGTTCCGTGTTCCTGTACTGTACTGTTCGGTGTTCCTGTTCCGTTCTGTTCTATGTTCCTGTTCTGTACTGTTCTGTGTTTCTGTTCTGTATTGTTCTGTGTTCCTGTGTTGTACTGTTCTATATTCCTTTTCTGTGCTGTTCTGAGTTGGTGTTCTTTGGTGTTCCATATTCCTGTTCTGTTCTCTTCCGTGTTCCTGTGCTGTGTTGTTCTGTGTTCCTGTTCTGTAATGTTCTATATTCCTGTGTTTTATTGTTCTGTGTTCCTGTTCTGTCCTGTTCTATGTTCCTATGTTGTACTGCTCTCTGTTCCTGTTCTGTACCATTCTGTATTCCTGTTCTGTACTGTTCTGTGTTCCTGTTCTGTACTGTTCTGTTGTGTTCTTTGTTCCTTTTCCATACTATTCTCAGTTCCTGTTCTGTACTGTTCTCTGTTCCTGTTCTGTGCTGTTCTGTGTTTCTGTTCTGGAATGTTCTCTGTTCCTGTTCCGTACTGATCTCTGTTCCTGTTCTGTGCTGTTCTGTGTTTCTGTTCTGGAATGTTTTCTGTTCCTGTTCCGTAATGTTCTATGTTCCTGTTCTGTACTGTTCTGTGTTCCTGTTCTGTACTGTTCTATGTTCCTGTGTAGTACTGTTCTCTGTTGCTGTTCTGTACTGTTCTCTGTTCCTGTTCTGTACTGTACTGTTCTGTGTTCCCGTGTTGTACAGTTCTATATTCCTTTTCTGTGCTGTTCTGTGTTGGTGTTCTGTGGTATTCCGTATTCCTGTTCTGTTCTCTTCCGTGTTCCTGTGTTTTATTGTTCTGTGTTCCTGTTCTGTTCTGTTCTATGTTCCTATGTTGTACTGCTCTCTGTTCCTGTTCTGTACCATTCTGTATTCCTGTTCTGTACTGTTCTGTGTTCCTGTTTCTGTGTTCTTGATCTGTATTATTCTATGTTCCCGTTCTGTACTGTCCTGTGTTCGTGGTCTGTGCTGTTCCGCGTTCCTGTTCTGTACTGTTCCATGTTGCTGTTTTGTACTGTTCCGTGTTCCTGTGTTGTACTGCTCTGTGTTCCTGTGTTGTATTGTTCACTGTTCCTGTTCTGTACTTTTCTATGTTTCTGTGTTGCACCGTTCTATATTCGTGTTCTGTAGTTTTCTGTGTTCCTGTTCTGTACTGTTCTATGTTCCTGTTCTGTACTGCTCTGTGTTCTTGTTCTGTACTGTTCTATGTTCCCGTTCTGTACTGTTCTGTGTTCCCATTCGGTACTGTTCTGTGTTCCCGTTCAGTAGTGCTCTGTGTTTCCCTTCGGTACTGTTCTGTGTTGTTGTGTTGTACTGTTCTGTGCTCCTTTGCTGTACTGTTCTGTTTTCCTGTTCTGTACTGTTCCATGTTCCTGTTCTGCACAGTTCTGTGTTGCTGTTCTATACTGCTCTCTGTTCCTGTTCTGTAATGTTCTGTGTTCCTGTACTGTACTGTTGTCTTTTCCTGTTCTGTACTGTTGTGTGTTCATTTTGTACTGTTCCGTATTCCTGTTCTGTACTGTTCTGTGTTCCTGCACTGTACTGTTCTGTGTTTCTGTTCTGTATTGTTCTGTGTTCCTGTTCTGTACTGTTCTCCGTTTCTGTTCTGTGCTGTTCTCTGTTACTGTTCTGTACTGTTCTATGTTCTTGTTCAGTACTGTTCAGTGTTCATGTTCTGTACTGTTCTCTGTTCCTGTGTTGTACTGTTCTGTGTTCCCTTTCTGTACTGTTCTATGTACCCATTCGGTACTGTTCTATGTTCCCGTTCGGTACTGTTCTGTGTTCCCGTTCGGTACTGTTCTGTGTTCCCTTTCTGTACTGTTCTATGTTCCCGTTCGGTACTGTTCTGTGTTCCCGTTCGGTACTGTTCTGTGTTTCCGTTCGGTACTGTTCTATGTTGTTGTGTTGTACTGTTCTGTGTTGCTTTTCTGTACTGTTCTGTGTTCCTGTGTTGTACTGTTCTGACCTCCTTTTCTGTACTGTTCTGTGTTTCCGTTCTGTACTATTCTATGAGTATGTTCTGAACTGTTCTGTGTTCCATTTCTGTACTGTTCTGTGTTCCTGTTCGGTACTGTTGTATGTTCCTGTACAGTACTTTTCTGTGTTCCTGTTCTGTACTGTTCTGTGTTGTTGTTCTGTACTGTTCTATGTTCCCGTACTGTACTGTTTCCTGTTTCTGTTTGGTACTGTTCTATGTACACATTCGGTACTTTTTTGTGTTCCCATTCAGTACTGTTCTGTGTTCCCATTCGGTACTGTTCTGTGTTTCCATTCGGTACTGTTCTATGTTGTTGTGTTGTACTGTTCTGTGTTGCTTTTCTATACTGTTCTGTGTTCCTGTGTTGTACTGTTCTGACCTCCTGTTCTCTACTGTTCTATGAATATGTTCTGTACTGTTCTGTGTTCCATTTCTGTACTATTCTGCGTTCCCGTGTGGTACTGTTGTCTTTTCCTGTTCTGTACTGCTCTGTGTTTGTTTTGTACTCTTCTGTGTTCCTGTTCTGCACTGTTCCGTGTTCCTGTACTGTACTGTTCGGTGTTCCTGTTCCATTCTGTTCTATGTTCCTGTTCTGTACTGTTCTGTGTTTCTGTTCTGTATTGTTCTGTGTTCCTCTTCTGTACTGTTCTGTGTTCCTGTTCTGAACTGTTCTCCGTTTCTGTAATGTGCTGTTCTCTGTTCCTGTTCTGCACTGTTCTCTGTTCCTGTGCTGTACTGTTCTGAATTCCTGTTCTGTACTGTTCTGTGTTCCCGTTCTGTACTGTTCTATGTACCCATTCGGTACTGTTCTATGTTCCCGTTTGGTACTGTTCTGTCTTTCAGTTCGCTACTGTTCTATGTTGTTGTGTTGTACTGTTCTGTGTTGCTGTTCTGTACTGTTCCATGTTCCTGTTCTGTACTGTTCCATGTTCCTGTTCTGTACTGTTCTGTGTTCCTGTTCTGTACTGTTCTGTGTTCCTGTTCTGTACTGCTCTGTGTTCCTCTGCTGTACTGCTCTGTTGTCCAGTTCTGTACTCTTCCGTTTTCCTGTTCTGTATTGTTTCCTGTTCCTGTACTGTACTGTTCTGTGTTCCTGTGCTGTACTGTTATGTGTTCCTGTTCTGTACTGTTCCATTTTCCTGTTCTGTATTGTTTCCTGTTCTTGTTCTGTACTGTTCTATGTTCCTCTTCTGTACTGTTCTGTGTTCCTGTTCTGTACTGTTCAGTGTTCCTCTCTTGTACTGTTCTATTTTACTTTTCTGTGTTCCTGTTCTGTGTCCCGTTCGGTTCTGTTGTAAGTTCCCGTTTGGTACTGTTCTGTGTTCCCATTCTGTTCAGTTCTGTGTTCATTTTCTGTACTGTACTGTTCTGTTCTGTGTTCCTGTTCTGTACTGTTCTATGTTACTGTTCTGTACTGTTTCCTGTTCCTGTTCGGTACTGTTCTATGTACCCATTCGGTACTGTTTTGTGTTCCCGTTCGGTACTGTTCTGTGTTCCCGTTCGGTAATGTTCTGTGTTTCTGTTCGGTACTGTTCTATGTTGTTGTGTTGTACTGTTCTGTGTTCCTTTTCTGTACTGTTCTCTGTTCCCATTCTTTACTGTTCTGTGTTCCCGTTCTGTACTGTTCTATGTACCCGTTCAGTACTGTTCTGTGTTCCCTTTCGGTACTGTTCTGTGTTTCCGTTCGGTACTGTTCTGTGTTTCCGTTCGGTACTGTTCTATGTTGTTCTGTTGTACTGTTCTGTGTTCCTGTTCTGTACTGTTCTGTGTTCGTGTTCTGTACTGCTCTGTGTTTCTCTTCTGTGCTGTTCTGTGTTCCTGTTCTGTACTGCACTGTTCTGTACTGTTCTATGTTCCTGTTCTGTACTGTTCTGTGTTCTTGTTCTGTACTGTTCTATGTTCCCGTTCTGTACTGTTCTGTGTTCACGTTCGGTACTATTCTGCGTTCCCATTCTGTACTGTTCTGTGTTCCCGTTCTGTACTGCTCTGTACTGTTCTATGTTCCCGTTCTGTACTGTTCTATGTACCCATTCGGTACTGTTCTATGTTCCCGTTTGGTACTGTTCTGTCTTTCAGTTCGCTACTGTTCTATGTTGTTGTGTTGTACTGTTCTGTGTTGCTGTTCTGTACTGTTCCGTGTTCCTGTTCTGTTCTCTTCCGTGTTCCTGTGTTGTATTGTTCTGTGTTCCTGTTCTGTACTGTTCTATATTCCTGTGTTGTATTGTTCTGTGTTCCTGTTCTGTATTGTTCTGTGTTCCTGTTCTGTACTGTTCTATGTTCCTGTTCTATGCTGCTCTGTTCTGTGTTCCTGTTCTGTACTGTTCTATGTTCCTTTTCTGTACTGTTCTATGTTCCTCTTCTGTACTGTTCTGTGTTCCTGTTCTGTACTGTTCAGTGTTCCTCTCTTGTACTGTTCTATTTTACTTTTCTGTGTTCCTGTTCTGTGTCCCGTTCGGTTCTGTTGTAAGTTCCCGTTTGGTACTGTTCTGTGTTCCCATTCTGTTCAGTTCTGTGTTCATTTTCTGTACTGTACTGTTCTGTTCTGTGTTCCTGTTCTGTACTGTTCTATGTTACTGTTCTGTACTGTTTCCTGTTCCTGTTTGGTACTGTTTTGTGTTCCCGTTCGGTACTGTTCTGTGTTCCCGTTCGGTAATGTTCTGTGTTTCTGTTCGGTACTGTTCTATGTTGTTGTGTTGTACTGTTCTGTGTTCCTTTTCTGTACTGTTCTGTGTTCCCGTTCTGTACTGTTCTGTGTTCCCATTCTGTACTGTTCTGTGTTCCTGTTCTGTACTGTTCCGTGTTCTTGTTCTGTACTGTTCTATGTTCCCGTTCTGTACTGTTCTGTGTTCACGTTCGGTACTATTCTGCGTTCCCATTCTGTACTGTTCTGTTTTCCCGTTCTGTACTGCTCTGTACTGTTCTATGTTCCTGTTCTGTACTGTTCTATGTTCCCGTTCTGTACTGTTCTGTGTTCACGTTCGGTACTATTCTGCATTCCTGTTCTATACTGCTCTGTGTTCCTGTTCTGTACTGTTCCGTGTTCCTGTACTGTACTGTTCGGTGTTCCTGTTCTGTACTGTTCTCTGTTCCTGCACTGTAGTGTTCTGTGTTCCTGTTCTGTACTGTTCTGTGTTCCTGTTCTGTACTGTTCTATGTTCCTGTTCTATGCTGCTCTGTTCTGTGTTCCTGTTCTGTACTGTTCTGTGTTCTTGTTCTGTACTGTTCTATGTTACCGTTCTGTACTGTTCTGTGTTCACATTCGGTACTATTCTGCGTTCCTGTTCTGTACTGCTCTGTGTTCCTGTTCTATACTGTTCTATGTTCCTGTTCTGTACTGTTCTCTGTTCCTGTTCTGTACTGTTCTGTGTTCTTGATCTGTACTGTTCTATGTTCCCGTTCTGTACTGTTCCTGTATTCAGGTTCAGTACTATTCTGCGTTCCTGTTCTGTACTGCTCTGTGTTCCTGTACTGTACTGTTCCATTTTCCTGTTATGTACTGTTCCATGTTCCTGTTCTGTACTGTTCTGTGTTCCGGTGTGGTACTGTTCTCTTTTCCTGTTCTGTACTGTTCTGTGTTCCTGTTCTGTACTGTTCCGTGTTCCTGTTCGGTACTGTTCTCTGTTCCTGTTCTGTACTGTTGTCTATTTCTGTTCTATACGGTTGTCTATTCCTGTTCTGCACTTTTCTGTGTTACTGTTCTGTACTGTTCCATGTTCCTGTTCTGTACTGTTCTGTGTTCCTGTTTTGTACTGTTCTGTGTTCCTGTTCTGTACCATTCTGTCTTCCTGTTCTGTACTGTTCAGTGTTCATGTTCTGTACTGTTCTCTGTTCCTGTGTTGTACTGTTCTGTGTTCCCTTTCTGTACTGTTCTATGTATCCATTCGGTACTGTTCTTTGTTCCTGTTCGGTACTGTTCTGTGTTCCCGTTCGGTACTGTTCTGTGTTTCCGTTCGGTACTGTTCTATGTTGTTGTGTTGTACTGTTCTGTGTTCCTGTTCTGTGCTGTACTGTGTTCGTGTTCTGTACTGCTCTGTTTTCCTGTTCGGTGCTGTTCTCTGTTCCTGTTCTGTACTGCTGTCCGCTCCTGTTCTGTACTGTTGTCTATTTCTGTTCTATACGGTTGTCTGTTCCTGTTCTGCACTTTTCTGTGTTACTGTTCTGTACTGTTCTATGTTCCTGTGTAGTACTGTTCTCTGTCCCTTTTCTGTACTGTTCTCTGTTCCTGTTCTGTACTGTTCTGCGTTCCTGTGTTGTACTGTTCTATGTTCCTTTTCTGTGCTGTTCTGTGTTGGCGTTCCATACTCCTGTTCTTTTCTCTTCCGTGTTCCTGTGTTGTATTGTTCTGTGTTCCTGTTCTGTACTGTTCTATATTCCTGTGTTGTATTGTTCTGTGTTCCTGTTCTGTATTGTTCTGTGTACCTGTTCTGTACTGTTCTATGTTCCTTTTCTGTACTGTTCTATGTTCCTCTTCTGTACTGTTCTGTGTTCCTGTTCTGTACTGTTCAGTGTTCCTCTCTTGTACTGTTCTATTTTACTTTTCTGTGTTCCTGTTCTGTGTCCCGTTCGGTTCTGTTGTAAGTTCCCGTTTGGTACTGTTCTGTGTTCCCATTTTGTTCAGTTCTGTGTTCATTTTCTGTACTGTACTGTTCTGTTCTGTGTTCCTGTTCTGTACTGTTCTATGTTACTGTTCTGTACTGTTTCCTGTTCCTGTTCGGTACTGTTCTATGTACCCGTTCGGTACTGTTTTGTGTTCCCGTTCAGTACTGTTCTGTGTTCCTGTGTTGTACTGTTCTATGTTCCTTTTCTGTGCTGTTCTGTGTTGGCGTTCCATACTCCTGTTCTTTTCTCTTCCGTGTTCCTGTGTTGTATTGTTCTGTGTTCCTGTTCTGTACTGTTCTATATTCCTGTGTTGTATTGTTCTGTGTTCCTGTTCTGTATTGTTCTGTGTACCTGTTCTGTACTGTTCTATGTTCCTGTTCTATGCTGCTCTGTTCTATGTTCCTGTTCTGTACTGTTCTATGTTCCTTTTCTGTACTGTTCTATGTTCCTCTTCTGTACTGTTCTGTGTTCCTGTTCTGTACTGTTCAGTGTTCCTCTCTTGTACTGTTCTATTTTACTTTTCTGTGTTCCTGCTCTGTGTCCCGTTCGGTTCTGTTGTAAGTTCCCGTTTGGTACTGTTCTGTGTTCCCATTTTGTTCAGTTCTGTGTTCATTTTCTGTACTGTACTGTTCTGTTCTGTGTTCCTGTTCTGTACTGTTCTATGTTACTGTTCTGTACTGTTTCCTGTTCCTGTTCGGTACTGTTCTATGTACCCATTCGGTACTGTTTTGTGTTCCCGTTCGGTACTGTTCTGTGTTCCCGTTCGGTAATGTTCTGTGTTTCTGTTCGGTACTGTTCTATGTTGTTGTGTTGTACTGTTCTGTGTTCCTTTTCTGTACTGTTCTGTGTTCCCGTTCTGTACTGTTCTGTGTTCCCATTCTGTACTGCTCTGTGTTCCTGTTCTGTACTGCTCTGTTCTGTACTGTTCTATGTTCCTGTTCTGTACTGTTCTGTGTTCCTGTTCTGTACTGTTCTATGTTCCCGTTCTGTACTGTTCTGAGTTCACGTTCGGTACTATTCTGCGTTCCCATTCTGTACTGTTCTGTGTTCCCGTTCTGTACTGCTCTGTTCTGTATTCCTGTTCTGTACTGTTCTATGTTCCTGTTCTGTACTGTTCTATGTTCCCGTTCTGTACTGTTCTGTGTTCACGTTCAGTACTATTCTGCATTCCTGTTCTATACTGCTCTGTGTTCCTGTTCTGTACTGTACTGTTCGGTGTTCCTGTTCTGTACTGTTCTGTGTTCCTGTTCTGTACTGTTCTATGTTCCTGTTCTGTACTGTTCTCTGTTCCTGTGCTGTACTGTACTGTTCTGAATTCCTGTTCTGTACTGTTCTGTGTTCCCGTTCTGTACTGTTCTATGTACCCATTCGGTACTGTTCTATGTTCCCGTTTGGTACTGTTCTGTCTTTCAGTTCGCTACTGTTCTATGTTGTTGTGTTGTACTGTTCTGTGTTGCTGTTCTGTACTGTTCCGTGTTCCTGTTCTGTACTGTTCTCTGTTCCTACTCTGTACTGTTCTCTGTTCCTGTTCTGTACTGCTGTCTGCTCCTGTTCTGTACTGTTGTCTATTCCTGTTCTATACGGTTGTCTGTTCCTGTTCTGCACTTTTCTGTGTTACTGTTTTCTACTGTTCTCTGTTCCTTTTCTGTACTGTTCTGTTGTGTTCTTTGTTCCTTTTCCATACTATTCTCAGTTCCTTTTCTGTACTGTTCTCTGTTCCTATTCTGTGCTGTTCTGTGTTTCTGTTCTGGAATGTTCTCTGTTCCCGTTCCGTAATGTTCTCTGTTCCTGTTCTGTACTGTTCTGTGTTCCTGTTCTGTACTGTTCTATGTTCCTGTGTAGTACTGTTCTCTGTTCCTGTTCTGTGCTCTTCTGTGTTTCTGTTCCGTAATGTTCTCCGTTCCTGTTCCGTAATGTTCTCTGTTCCTGTTCTGTACTGCTCTGTGTTCCTGTTCTGTACTGTTCCGTTTTCCTGTTCTGTGTTCCTGTTCTGTACTGTTCTGTGTTCCTGTGTGGTACTGCTCTCTTTTCCTGTTCTGTACTGCTCTGTGTTCCTGTTCTGTACTGCTGTCTGCTCCTGTTCTGTACTGTTGTCTATTCCTGTTCTATACAGTTGTCTGTTCCTGTTCTGCACTTTTCTGTGTTACTGTTTTCTACAGTTCTCTGTTCCTTTTCTGTACTGTTCTGTTGTGTTCTTTGTTCCTTTTCCATACTATTCTCAATTCCTGTTCTGTATTGTTCTCTGTTCCTATTCTGTGCTGTTCTGTGTTTCTGTTCTGGAATGTTCTCTGTTCCTGTTCCGTAATGTTCTCTGTTCCTGTTCTGCACTGTTCTCTGTTCCTGTTCTGTACTGTTCTATGTTCCTGTGTAGTACTGTTCTCTGTTCCTGTTCTGTACTGTTCTCTGTTCCTGTTCTGTGCTCTTCTGTGTTTCTGTTCCGTAATGTTCTCTGTTCCTGTTCTGTAATGTTCTCTGTTCCTGTTCTGTACTGTTCTGTGTTCCTGTTCTGTACTGTTCTATGTTCCTGTGTAGTACTGTTCTCTGTTCCTGTTCTGTACTGCTCTGTGTTCCTGTTCTGTACTGTTCCGTTTTCCTGTTCTGTACTGTTCTGTGTTCCTGTGTTGTACTGTTCTATATTCCTTTTCTGTGCTGTTCTGTGGTGTTCCGTATTCCTGTTCTGTTCTCTTCCGTGTTCCTGTGTTGTATTGTTCTGTGTTCCTGTTCTGTTCTATGCTATGTTGTACTGCTCTCTGTTCCTGTTCTGTACCATTCTGTATTCCTGTTCTGTACTGTTCTGTGTTCCTGTTCTGTATTGTTCTGTGTTCCTGTTCTGTATTGTTCTGTTTCTGTTCTGTAGTGTTCTCTGTTCATGTTTTGTACTGTTTTGTGTTCCTGTTCTGTACAGTTCTGTATTCCTGTTCTGTACTGTTCTGTATTTCTGTGCTGCAGTGTTCTCTGTTCCTGTTCTGTACTTTTATCTGTTCCTCTTCTCTACTGTTCTCTGTTCCTTTTCTGTACTGTTCTGTGTTCCTGTTTCTTACTGTTCTGTGTTCTTGTGTTGTACTGTTCCGTGTTCCTGTTCTATATCCTTCAATGTTCCTGTTCTGTACCCTTCCGTGTTCTTGTTCTGTACTGTTCTGTGTTCCTGTTCTGTACTGTTCTGTGTTTCTGTTCTGTGTTCCTGTGTTGTACTGTTCTATGTTACTGTTCTGTGATCATGTTCTGTACTGTTGTATGTTCCTGTTCTGTACTGCTCCGTGTTCCTTTTCTGTACTATTCCCTTTTACTGTTCTGTACTGTTCTCTGTTCGTGTTCTGTACTTTTCTCTGTTCCTGTTCTGTACTGTTCTATGTTACTGTGTTGTACTATTGTATGTTCATGTTCTGTACTTTTCTCTGTTCCTGTTCTTTACTGTTGTATGTTCCTGTTCTGTACTGCTCCGTGTTCCTTTTCTGTACTGTTCCCTTTTCCTGTTCTGTACTGTTCTGTGTTTCTATTCTGTACTTTTCTCTGTTCCTGTTCTGTACTGTTCTGTGTTGTACTGTTCTATATTCCTGTTCTGTGTTCGTGGTCTGTGCTGTTCCGTGTTCCTGTCTGTACTGTTCCGTGTTGTTGTTCTGCACTCTTCCGTGTTCCTGTGTTGTACTGTTCTGTGTTCCTGTGTTGTATTGTTCTCTGTTCCTGTTCTGTGCTGTTCTCTGTTCCTGTTCTGTACTTTTCTGTGTTCCTGTTCTGTACTGTTCTGTGTTCCTGTTCCTTACTGTTCTGTGTTCCTGTTCCGTAGTGTTCTGTGTTCCTGTGTTGTACTGTTCTATATTCCTGTTCTGCTCTGTTCTGTGTTCCTGTTTGTACTGTTCCATGTTCCTGTTCTGTACTGTTCCGTGTTCTTGTTCTGTACTGTTCTGTGTTTCTGCTCTCTACTGTTCTGTGTTCCTGCTCTGTATTGTTCCGTGTTCCTGTTCTGTACTGTTCCGTGTTCTTGTTCTGCACTGTTCCGTGTTCCTGTGTTGTGCTGTTCTCTGTTCATGTTCTGTACTGTTCTATGTTCCTGTGTTGTACTGTTCTCTGTTCATGTTCTGTACTTTTCTCTGTTCTTGTTCTGTACTGTTCTATGTTCCTGTGTTGTACTGTTCCTTGTTACTGTTCTTTACTGTTCCGTATTCCTGTTCTATACTGTTCTGTGTTCCTGTGTTGTTTTGTTCTCTGTTCCTGTTCTGTTCTGTTCTATGTTTCTGTGTTGTACTGTTCTCTGTTCATGTTCTGTACTTTTCTCTGTTCTTGTTCTGTTCTGTTCTATGTTCCTGTGTTGTACTGTTCTGTGTTCCTGTGTTGTACTGTTCTGTGTTCCTGTGTTGTACTGTTCTGTGTTCCTGTGTTGTACTGTTCTCTGTTCCTGTTCTGTACTGTTCTCTGTTCCTGTTCTGTACTGTTCTGTGTTCCTGTTCTGTACTGTTCTCTGTTCCTGTTCTGTACTGTTCTGTGTTCCTGTTCTGTACTATTCTGTGTTCCTGTTCTGTTCTATTCTATGTTCCGTGAGAATTTAAAATGAAATGATTAGATGAAGAATGTTACACATTCTTCTTTCATCTGGTCTGGCCGGGATGAACTCCTGTAAATGACCTCTGTTATTTACTGTGAACAGAAATGTTTGAGTTTGATGTCAGGAATGGAAGTTTCTGGCGATGAAGGATATATTGATTTCAAACTACTGCCTTTTGGTGTCTAAATTGGCCTCTGTAAATTTTCCCCAATGCGTGTGAGAGGGGAGCTGATGTGAATGTGGGGAGAGTGAAATGGAATCAGTTTAAATGAATGTGGTCAGTACAGACTGATTGGCCAAAAGGTCACTGTGAGTTATCTTTAGATCACGAAAGACTTCTGGAATCGCTTAGTACAGGAAATCAACGTCAAAGTTACAGTAAAATCGATTATCATTTATGATAATCATTTATTATTAATTATTTTCCTAGTACATATATATCGCTGTAGACTATCTTGAGATTAATTTTCTTGTGACATTTACAGGAAAATAAAGCAATAGAACAATTTAATTTACAATAGACATTACATAAACAAAAAGATGGTAAATGACCTGTATGCAAAAGAAGACAAACTTTGCAAATATGTAAATAATACTGAGAAGATGGGTTGCTGTCTGTCGGTTGTGGAATCAGTTCAGTGTTGTGGTGAGTCATGTTTTCCACACACCTTCAGGAGTCTGCTTGTTGTAGGGCAGGGATTGTTCCTGAATCTGGTGGTGCAGGACCTGAGGCTCCAGTTGCTCGTGCCGGATGGTAGTTGTGATAAACGGCCTGGCACAGCATGTAACGGTTAGTGTAATCCAGCTTTGAGATCTGTGTTCAATTCCTGACGTCTGGAAGGAGTTTGTATATATGCCGCATGACCTTGTGGGTTTCCTCTGTGTGCTGCAGTTTCCTACCACATTCTAGAAATGTACCAGTTTGAGTTATTGAGTTGCAGAGTTGGCTATTTTGGTGCTGGGAATGTGGTGACACACATGGGCTGTCCCCAGTACAATCCTCACTGATTTGCTTTGATGTAAGTGACTGCATTCCGCTGCGTGTATCAAAGTAAAGCTCCTCTACTTCACCTCTCTCTCTTAGAGAGCATGGCCTGAGTGCTGGGGTCCTTGCTGCTTTTGTGTGGCACTGCTCCTTGTGAATGTCCTCAACCTTGCCTGTGACCGACTGAGCTGTATCCACCACTCTCTGTAGACTTTTCTGTTCCGGGTGATTGGCGTTTTCATCCCGTTCTGTGATGCAGCTAGTCAGGCTACTCACTGCTGTAAATCCTTCCCATTAGCATCGACGAGAAGAGAGCATGGCCTCAATCCTTAATGGCGGAGGCTGCTTTCCTGTGCCAGTGCTTCTCGTAGATGTCGTACAATATTATCAAAGTCTTGGCTGAGAAAGCATTGAATTTATTGCTGGTTAAAATTTACTTACTGATCATGGTGATGTAGCCTAGATCCTTTCTGGTCTCGATGAAGAGTCTCGCCTGAAATACCAACTTTAATTTCCTTCCATAACCAGCTGAGTCCAACCTGCATTCTGTGTGTGTTTCTCTGAATTTGTGCCATTCTCCCTGCAGAGTGGGCACATTTTCTTTCTGCAAAGCAAGGGCACTGAAAGGTGCTGTGTCAATGTAAATTGTAACAGATTGTTCTTAAGAGCACAATGTTGATATTGAGTTCATGCTGTGAGTACAGGTACGGTGAGGCACAGGTAGAGTGAGTTGCAGGTAGAGTGCAGTACAGGTAGAGAGAGGTACAGGTAGAGAAGAGTACAGGTATGGTGAGGCACAGGTAGAGTGAGGTAAAGGTCTGATGCGGTACAGGTATGGAGAGTCACAGTAGACTGAGGTACATGTAGACTGAGGTAAAGGTACAGTGAGGTACAGGTACAGAGAGACACAGGTAGGATGAGGTAAAAGTCTGATGAGGTACAGGTAGAGTGAGATACAGATATGGAGAGGCACAGGTATGGAGAGTCACAGTAGACTGAGGTGCATGTAGAGTAAGGTAAAACTATGGTGAGGTACAGGTACAGAGAGGCACAGGTACGGTGAGGTACAGATAGGGTGAGGTAAAGGTATGGTAAGGAACAGCTACAGTAAGATACAGGTACAGTGAGATACAGGTATAGAGAGGCAGAGGTACAGTGAGGTATAGATAGGGTGAGGTAAAGTTATGGTAAGGAACAGGTATGGTGAGGTACAGGTACAGTGAGGTACAGGTACAGTGAGGTACAGGTACAGTGAGGCACAAGTACGGAGAGGACAAGGTATGGTGAGGCACAGGTAGAGTGAGGTAAAGGTAGGGTGAGGTATTGGTAGAGTGAGGTACAGGTACAGTGAAGTACATGTACTGTGAGGTAAAGCTATGGTGAGATACAGGTACAGTAAGATACAGGTACAGTGAAGCAACAGGTACAGTGAGATACAGGTATGGAAAGGTACTGGTACAGTGAGGTACAGGTACAGAGAAGCACAGGTATGGAGAGGTAAAGGTATGGTGAGATATAGGTAGAGTACAGTAGAGTTACTGAGAGGTACAGGTATGTTGAGGTACGGGTGCAGTGACGTACAGGTACGGTGAGGTAAAGGTACAGTGAGATACAAGTACAGTGAGGTACATGCATGGTGAAGTACAGGTATGGTGTGATACAGGTACTATGAGATACAGGTACAGTGAGGTACTGGCATGGTGAAATACAGGTAGAGGTGCAGTGAGATACAGGTATGTGAAGTAAAGGTACAGTGAGATACAAGTACAATGAGGTACAAGTGTGGTGAGTTACAGGTATGGTGAGGTACAGGTACCATGAGGTACAAGCATGGTGAGGTACAGGTACGGTGAGCTTCAGGTACAGTGAGATACAGGCATGGTGAGGTACAGGTACAGTGAGATACAATTACGGTGAGGTACAGGCACAGTGAGGTAAAGGTACGGTGAGGTACAGGCATGGTGAAGTACAGGCATGGTGAGGTACAGGCACAGTGAGATACAGGCATGGTGATGTACAGGCATGGTGAGGTACAGGTACGGTGAGGTAAAGGCATGGTGAGGTACAGGCACGGTGAGGTACAGGCATGGTGAGGTATAGGTATGGTGAGATACAGGTACCATGAGGTAAAGGTACGGTGAGGTACAGGCATGGTGAGGTTCAGGTACAGTGAGAAACAGGTATGGAGAGGTACAAGTACAGTGAGGTACAGATACAGTGAGGCACAGGTACAGAGTGGTAGAGGTATAGTGAGGTTCAGGTAGAGTGAGGTAAAGGTAGGGTGAGGTATTGGTAGAGTGAGGTACAGGTACGGAGAAGTACATGTACTGTGAGGTAAAGTTACGGTGAGATACAGCTACAGTAAGATACAGGTACAGTGAGACACAGGTACAGTGAGATACAGGTATGGAGAGGTACAGATATAGTGAGTTACAGGTGCAGTGACGTACAGGTACGGAGAGATATAGGTAGGATGGGGTAGAGTTACTGAGAGGCACAGATATGATGAGGTACAGGTATGTTGAGGTACGGATGCAGTGACGTACAGATACGGTGAGGTAAAGGTACAGTGAGGTACAGGCATGGTAAAGTACAGGTGCGGTGAGATACAGGTACAGTGAGGTACTGGCATGATGAAATACAGGTATAGGTGCAGTGAGAGACAGGTATATAAAGTAAAGGTACAGTGAGATACAAGTGCAGTGAGGTACAAGCATGGTGAGGTACAGGCATGGTGAGGTACAGGTACCGTGAGGTAAAGGTACGGTGAGGTAAAGGTACGGTGAGGTACAGGCACGGTGAGGTACAGGCACGGTGAGGTACAGGCGCGGTGAGGTACAGAGGTACGGTGAGGTACAGGTACGGAGAGGTACGGGCATGGTGAGGTACGGGCATGGTGAGGTACAGGTACGATGAAGTACAGGTACGGAGAGGTACAGGCATGGTGAGATACAGGTACGGTGAAGTACAGGCATGGTGGGATACAGATACGGTGAGATACAGGTACAGTGAGGTACTGGATGGTAAAACACAGGTACAGGTGCAGAGAGGTACAGGTACTGTGAGGTACAGGCATGGTGGGATACAAGTACGGTGAGATACAGGTTCTATTAAAAATGTATATAATTGATGTTTTTCTTGCACCAGTGCACAGGTAGACTTGTGCAGATGAGAATAAACTCCATTTTGTTAAAGTCTGATGGTACAGTAGAGATGTAATGGGCTGAAGGACCTGTTTTTTTACTCTATGACTCTGATGCAGTAACTGTAACGATTGACTAACCTTGTCTGTTTTCTCTCCAGGAAAAAGCCTCTCTTCCTGGTTGCAATATGCATGGCTGTTGGAATTATACCAGTCCACTCACAAGGTAAGATATTACGCACACTTTTTGCATCTCAGTATCGTGAACGAAAAATCTCAGTGAGAAAAATAGCAAGGACTAAATAATTGCTCAATTAACTGATTTTCCACAAAGGTAAAATTGTTTCCTATTCTCTCTGAAGTGAGCCAACACACACCAAAGTGTGTTCCAAAGTTACTGGAGGCAGAAGCACACAGCACAATGTTTCAGGAACAGCTCCTTCCCCTCTGTCATCAGATTTCTCCGTGGACTATGAACCCACATACACTACATCACTATTTTTCTTTTTTTTGCTCTCTTTTTGCACTATTTATTTAATTATTTTTAATTATATACAGTACTGTGCAAATATTCAGAGCTATGGTGCCTAAGACTTTAGCACAGTCCTGCATTTTTCAATGTGGAGCTGAGAGCGAGTTTGTAAACCTGGTGGGAGCCAAGAATGTTGGGAATGGTGAGGGCAGAGTGCCAAGGGTGGGGGGGGGTCACATGGGTGCAGACACACCCAGCCCTGAAACATCAGGCAAGGTTACTTGATTCCAAACAATTGGTTTATTGATCATTACAGAATGTCCCTCTGGCACTTCCCACTCCCTCCCCTCTCTCCTCCCCTTTTCCCAACCGTGATTCCCATCTCCCTGCCCTCGTTCCCCTCTCAGCACGTAATAGAGACCCATAGTAGAATAACAAACATTATTGATAAAGGAGAATCAGTTGATGTTGTGTGCTTAGGTTTTCTAAAGTCCTTTGACGAGGAGACATATTTGAGGCTGCTTGACCAGTTAAGAGCCCATGATATTACAGGAAAGATACTAGCATGGATAGAACATTGGCTGATTGGCAGGAGGTAAAGAGTGGGAATAAAGGAAGCCTATTTTTAGTCATCTGCCAATGTCTAGTGGTGTTCCACAGGAGTCTGGGTTGGGACCGCTTCTTTTTACGTTATATGGCTGTGGGTAACCTTAGGAAATTTCTAAGTAAGTACATGTTGGGCACAGCATTGTGGGCTGAAGGGACTGTATTGTGCTGTAGGTTTTCTATGTTCTATGTTTCTATATGTCAATGATTTGGATGATGGAATTGATAGTGTTGGAGCAATGTTTGCAGACAATATGAAGATAGGTGAAGGGGCAGGAAGTTTTGAGGAAGTAGAGAGGCTACAGAAGGACTTGGACAGATTAAGAGAATAGGCAAAGAAGTGGCAGGTAGAATAGTCAGGAAGTGTATGGTCACGCACTTCAGTAGAAGAAATGAAATAGTAGACTATTTTCTAAATGGAGAGCAAATTCAAAAATCTGAGGTGCCAAGGGACTTGAGAATCATTGTTGAGGACTTCCTAAAGGTTAATTTGCAGGTTGAGTCAGTGGTGAGGAAGGCAAGTGCAATGTTAGCATTCATTTCAAGAGGACTAGAAAATAAAAGCAAAGATGTAACATTGAGGCTTTATAAAGCACTGGTGAGGTCTCACTTGGAGGATTGTGAGCAGTTTTGAGCCTCTTATCTTAGAAAAGATGTGCTGACATTGAAGAGGGCTCAAAGGAGGTTCGTGAAAATAATTCCAGGATTAAGGGGTCATATGAAGAGCGTTTCATGGCTCTGGGCCTGTATTCAATTTAGAAGAATGAGGGGTGATCGCATTGAAACCTATTGAATGTTGAAAGGCCTTAATAGAGTGGATGTGGAGAGGATGTTTCCTATGGTGGGAGAGTCTAAGACCAGAGGACACAGCATCAGAATAGAGGGATGTCCTTTTAGAACAGAGACTAGAGCAAACTTCTTTACCCAGACAGTGGTGAATCTGTGGAATTTGTTGCTACAGATGGCTGTGGAGGCAAAGTTACTGGGTATTTTTAAGGCAGAGGTTGATATCTTCTTGATTAATCAGGGCATGAAGAGATATGGGGATTGGGGGGGGGCACGGCAGGAGATTGGGGCTGAGAAGGAAAATGGATCGGCAATGATGAAATAGCGGAGTAGACATTGTGGGCCAAATGGCCTGATTCTGCCCCTATGTCTTAGGTCGTCTTCTTCTTCTTCTTCTTCTTCTTAAGTCCATCACCCCTACTGAGGGATTGGCCTCTGATGGCAGCTTGCCAGAGTCCTCAGTCCTGGGCTAGTAGAAGGTTGGTTGGCCCTGTGATTTCGACTTTCACCACACAGCCTCGCTTATCTTTTTGGTGAAGATCCTTGCTCTGCCAGGGATGAGGTCTTTGGAGCTACGGTAACTCCGGGTTGCTGGCCACATTCCCGACCCTCTTCTTTTCACAGTTGGGGACGGGACTATCCATAGCAGAGCTTTTATTTATGTATAATTTTTCATAAATTTGATTACATTTCTTTATTTTCCTGCGATTGCCTGCAAGAAAATTAATGTCAGGGTAGTATTTAGTGAAATATACGTACTTAGATAATAAATTTGCTTTGAACTTTGACTTTGCACCATCTGGTTTCCCTTCAGGAGGTGCTTATGCAGAAGTCTGGAGTGGGGTGGGATGGGATTGAATGGCTCGGCAGTGTAGCAGTTAGCACAGTGCTTTACAGTGCCAGCTGTAAGATTCAGGTTCAATTCCTGTCACTGCCTGTAATAGGCATAGTCATACTTATTGTTCCCGGGGGAAATTGGTTTTCATTATACTTGCACCATAAATAATAAATAGTAATAAAACCATAAATAATTAAATAGTAATATGTAAATTATGCCAGGAAATAAGTCCAGGACCAGCCTATTGGCTCAGGGTGTCTGACCCTCCAAGGGAGGAGTTGTAAAGTTTGATGGCCAAGGCAGGAATGACTTCCTGTGACACTCTGTGTTGCATCTTGGTGGACTTAGAAGCTTGTATGTTCTTCCATTGGCTGTGTAGGGTTCTTCCGTGTGTTCTAGTTTCCTCCTACAGTCCAAAGATGTATAGGTTAGGGTTAGTACATTGTGGTCATGTTCTGTGGGCACCAGAATGTGGTGACAGCTGTGGGCTGGTCAGCACAATGCTTGCCGATTTGGTTTGATGCAAGCAACGCACTTCACTGAATGTTTCGATGTACCTGTGATGAAGCTAATCTCCACCCATAATATCTCTGCCTAAGGGATTGAGAGAGATGTGACAGTTTTCCTGCCTAGAATGTTTGCCAGGGTTGTTGGGGCGTTGTGGCACTCCACACTGCATCTCTAAATAAAATAAATAAATAAATAACGGTTCCTGAACCTGGTGATGAGGCTCCTGTACCTCCTTCCCAATGGTAGTAGTGTGGAGATGGTGGGATGCTGCGTTCTTGCGTTAGTGCTCTGTATAATGGACGGCTGTATCCACCACTGTACGTAGTGCATTGGTGTTTCCATACCAGGCCATCGTACAGAGGCATAAAATATGAAAAGTAACAGCTTGTACTTCATTCAGAATCAGATCAGATTTCATATCATGAATTGAATTGACTTTATTTCTTACATTCTTCACATACAAGAGTAAAAATCTTTACGTTATGTCTCCGTCTAAATGTGCAATGTGCAATCATAGTAATTTATAATAAATAGAACAGTCAATGTAATATAGAGTATACTTAAATCAGCGTGAGTTAATCAGTCTGATGGTCTGGTGGAAGAAGCTATCCCGGAGCCTGTTGGTCCTGGCTTTTATGCTGTGGTACTGTTTCCCAGATGGTAGCAGCTGGAATAGAGTGTGGTTGGGATGACTTGGGTCCCCAATGATCCTTTACACACCTGTCCTTGTAAATGTCCTGAATAATGGAAAGTTCACAACTACAGATGCACTGGGCTGTCTGCACTACTCTCTGCAGAGTCCTGCAATTAAGGGAGGTACAGTTCCCATACCAGGCAGTGATGCAGCTGGTTAGGATGCTCTCGATTGTGCCCCTGTAGAAAGTTCTTAGGATTTGGGAGCCCATCCCAAGCTTCCTCAACTGTCTGAGATGAAAGAGGCGCTGTTGTGCCTTTTCACCACACAGCTGGTGTGTACAGACCACGTGAGGTCCTCGGTGATGTGGATGCTGAGGAACTTGAAGCTGTTTACCCCCTCAACCCCAGATCCATTGATGTCAATAGGGGTTATCCCGTCTCCATTCCTCCTGTAATTGCCCGCCAGCTCCTGGTTGTTCATGGCTCATTGTCCCTCCAGAAATCTGATGGCAGAGGGGGAGAAGCTTTTCCTGAAGGATTGAGAAAGATAGATAGATAGATGCTTTATTGATCCCAAAGGAAATTACAGGGTTACCGTAGCATTACAGGTGAAGAGATCTACAAATATTAGAGGACAAGCAAGAAAAATTTTTAAAAAGTTACTTTAAAAAGTTACCTTAAAAATAAGATATGCAAACTGTACAAGATTTCCAAGTTCACACTGATAAGATGGTTGTGCAAGAATTACTGTAATATTACACAGTAATGGGTGCACATTTTCACCGTCTGGATAAGAAGTGATGGTAGTATTGCACAGTGTGTCCACGGTGCAGGGTGTGGTAAACAGAGCTTAAACAGAGGCTAATCACAGTCTAACAGGAGGGGTCATCACTTCCCTCACTATAGGCTGACTCATTATAGAGCCTTATGGCCGAGGGTAAGAATGACCTCATATAGCGCTCTTTGGGACAGCGTGGTTGTCTTAGTCTGTTACTGAAACTGCTCCTCTGTTCAGCCAAGGTGGCATGCAGTGGGTGAAAAACTTTGTCCAGAATTGCTAGGATTTTCTGAAGGGTCCTTTGTTCTACCACAGACTCCAGTGTGTCCAGTTTGACAGAGCCAGCCTTTCTAATCAGTTTATTGAGCCTGTTGGCATCACCCGTGTTGATACCATTGCCCCGGTACACCACCGTTTAGAAGATTGTACTGGTAGAACATGTGAAGGAGAGGCCTGCATACTCAAAGGACCTAGTCTGCTCGGGAAGTAGAGGCAACTCTGGCCCTTCTTGTACACAGCCTCTGTGTTGGAGCTCCACTCAAGCCTGTCATCCAGGTTCACCCCCAGGTACCTGTAGGTCCTCACCTTATCCACGTCCTATGACCATATAACCATGTAACAACGCAAACACGAGGAAATCTGCAGATGCTGGAAATTCAAGCAACACACATCAAAGTTGCTGGTGAACGCAGCAGGCCAGGCAGCATCTCTAGGAAGAGGTACAGTCGACATTTTGGGCCGAGACCCTTCGTCAGGACTAACTGAAAGAAGAGCTAGTAAGAGATTACATATAACAATTACATCAATAGAAACAGGGAGTAGTGCAGGCTTAGACTATCTTAAGTCCATCACCATCTCCTTTGTCTTATTGATGTTGAGCTGCAGATGGTTCAGCTTGCGCCATTCGACAAAGTCCTCCACCAGGCCTTGTATTCATCCTCCCTTCCTCCTTTATGAACCCAACTATTGCTGGGTGATCAGAGAATTTCCGCAGATGACATGACTCAGCGTTGTATCTAAAGTCCGAGGTATACAGAGTAAACAGGAAGGGAGACAATACAGTCCCCTGTGGGGCCCCAGTGCTGTTTACAGCCATGTCAGACACCCAGCTCTGAAGTTGCGCAAACAGTGATCTGCCAGTCAGGTACAGGTGTCCCCCACTTTTCGAACGTTCGCTTTTCGAAACCTCACTGTTACGAAAGACCTACATTAGTACCCTGTTTTCGCTTTCAGAAGGTGTTTTCACTGTTACGAAGAAAGGCAACGCGTGATAAAAGGCAATGCACACCCCGAGCAGCCGCTCTGCCCTGGATTCGGAACGGCATTGCTTAAACATGTTGCATTGAACAGCCGTTAGCAAGATAAGTTCTAAGGTGTTGGAAAAGCATGAAAGAGCTCGTAGGGGTGTTACACTTAGTGTAAAACTAGACATAATTAAGCGTTTCAATCGTGGTGAACGAAGCAAGGACAAAGTGAGTTTGGCTTGTGGAAGCTGATGAAGATGAGGTTGAAGAGGTTTTGGCATCCCATGACCAAGAACTGATAGATGAAGAGCTGATGCAGTTGGAAGAGGAAAGGATAACAGTCGAAACCAAATGAGTAATAATAAAGTACGACTTTAATTTTGAAAGGGTACGTCGGTTTAGGGGATATTTGCAGGATGGTTTGAGTGCTTACAAAGAACTGTATGATCTAAAAATGCGGGAGGCTCAGCAGTCAAGCAAGACTTCCACATCAGCCACAGCAGACGACGAACCTCGACCTTCAACATCGAGGCAGGCAGTCATAGGAGAAGATGAGCCGCCTGCCCTGATCAACGATGAGATGACACCCCCTGTGTCCCACCACCCCAACCCCCGGTCCCCGGACAGATACTGTACCGATTCGCGGAGAATGCAGTGGTAGCCAGGAGGCACACAGCACATCTATAAGAAAAAAGCCGAAATAAACATGCTAATTGATTAGGTGCCGCCGAGCACGTAATTGTCGACCTAGATCAGTGCCAATGCAATCAGCAATCGCCTCTGATCTGCGCTGACATTTACGTGTCAGGCAGCACCTAATTAATTAGCATGTTTATTTCTGCTTTTTTCTTAAAGATGTGCTGTGTGCCTCCTGGCTACCCCTGCGTGCTTTGCGGCAATGTATCAGTCGGCAGCCCGGAGGGTGGGTGCCACTGCATCACCCAACCTGCAATGATGCAGTCTAACACACCATCATCAGTGTGCTCTGTGCTGTCCCGATTCCGGTAAGTGATACTACACTGTACATACATTATTTCTACTTTATATCGGCTGTGTATTTTTACGTGTTATTTGGTAGATTTGGCAGCTTCATAGTTTAAAGGTTACCGGAGAGAGTGTTTCTGCCAACAGCGCTTGCGTGAGATTTTCTGCCGAGAGCGCTTGCTTGAGATTTTCGCTACGGAGATCTGTGCAGGCAGTCGTTGTAGAGAAGTATTTCTACTTTATATAGGCTGTGTAATTATCATATCATTCCTGCTTTTACTATATGTTACTGTTATTTTAGGTTTTATGTGTTATTTGACATGATTTGGTAGGTTATTTTTGGGTCTGCGAATGCTCACAAAATTTTCCCATATAAATAAATGGTAATTGCTTCTTCGCTTTATGACATTTCGGCTTATGAACCGCTTCATAGGAACGCTCTGCCTTCAGATGGCGGGGGAAACCTCTTTTCCATTATGCAGGACACAATGGAAGAGTCAACCTACATTGAATGGAGCTTATCCGCAGCAATGAATGTGTGTCTTCAGACTCCTGTACCTCCTCCTTGATGGTATCAATAAGAAGAGCCCATGTCCTGGGTGGTGGGGGTCCTTAAAGAGGGACGTTGCCTTCTTAAGGCATCACCTTTTGAAGCTGTTCTCGATTGTGTAGAACCTAGAGCCCATGATGGAGCTGGCTGAGTTTACAACTTTCTGCGGCTAATTCCGATCCTGTGCAGTGGCCCCTCCATACCAGGTGAATGCTCTCCTTGGTACACCTGTAGAAATTTGCTCATTTTGACCTTCAGGCCTATAATTTAGATGCTGTGTGAGCTGTCGTTGCCGGAGAACAAAGGAACATTTGATTTGTGCCGTCATTTCCTTAGCCTAAGTGTCAACTGAAATGTTGAAATGCTCATCTATTAACTTTAACCAACACCAGATCCAGTTCCGACAAATTGTTTCGCTCTCAACTGTGATCTGGGGAGGCAGCCAACATTTGGAGATACACTAGGCTCAGATTATGTTTGCTTGTCTCAGAGACCGCATCTCCTCTTGTTGAAACCAACAAGACAAGTGAAGTTGCTTACAGGATGGCATGGTTAGTGTAATGCTGTTACATTGCCAGTCACTCAGGTACAAATCCCACTGCTGTCTGAATCAGAATCAGCTTTAATACCATTGGCATAGGTGGTGAAATGTGTTGTTTTGCAGCAGCAGTACATTGTAATACATAATAATTTTTAAATTATGATGATGCTTTTTTTATGATTATGAGGACACGCAGTCCCCTTTTATTGTCATTTAGTAATGCATGCATTAAGGAATGATAAAATGTTTTTCCAGAATGATATCACGAGAACACATGACAAACGGACTTAAACACTAACAAAAACCACATAATTATAACATATAGTTACAACAGTGCAAAGCAATACCGTAATTTGATAAGAGCAGACCATGGCACGGTAAGTCTCAAAGTCTCTCGAAAGTCCCATCATCTTACGCAGACGGTGAACCTCCAGCGCCGCCAACTTGCCGATGCAGCATCCTGGAAGCATCCGACCACAATCCGACTCCGAGTCCGTCTGAAAACTCCGAGCCACCAACCAGCTCTTCAGCACCGAGCACTGAGCACCATCTCTGCCGAGCGCTTCGACCCCGGCCCCGGCAACAAGCAATAGGCAAAGCCGAGGACTCGGGGCCTTCCCCTCTGGAGATTCTCGATCACACAGTAGCAGCGGCAGCGAAGCGGGCATTTCAGAAGTTTCTCCAGGTGTTCCTCTGCGCTTCTCCAGGCTGTCTCCATCAAATCCAGATTGTGCACGGCCCCCTAGTTAACACATATCGATATCATTTCGGAACAGCCGCGCGCACAGCGTGACGTCACACCGCCGTCTTCTCCTCCCTCCTTAATTAAATCACAATATGAAGTATATATAAAAATTAAATTGAATTAGCCCAAAAAAATGAGGAAAAAGTAGTGAGGTTGTGTTTATGGTTCCACTGTCCATTCAGTAAGCTGATGGCAGAGGGGAAGAAGCTGTTCCTGCAAGGCTGAGTGTGTGTTTTCATGCTGTTGTACCTCCCATCTAATGGTTCTGAAAGGAGTTTGTATGTTGGCCATGTGGGTTTCCTCCGGGTGCTCTGGTTTCCTCCCACGTTCCAAAGACATACCAGTTAATTGTTCACAAGGTGTGGCCTGGAACATCTGGACAGCAAAGATGCATACATCAGGATGCTCTTTACTGATTACAGCTTGGCATTTAGATTAGATTATATTAGATTCAACTTTTATTGTCATTGTGCCGAGTACAGATACAAAGCCAATGAAATAGATAGATTGATAGATAGACATACTTTATTGATCCCGAGGGAAATTAGGTTTCGTTACAGTTGCACCAACCAAGAAAAGAGTACAAACATAGCAATACAAAACCACAAGCGATCAAATAATAATATGTAAACCATGCCAGACGGAAATAAGTCCAGGACCAGCCCATTGGCCCAGTATGCCCGACCCTCCAAGGGAAGAGATGCAAAGTTTGATGGCCACAGGCAGGAATTCAGTTAGCATCCAACCAGAAATGCAAACAATAGTGTTATTTACAAAATAACTGTGAATAAAAAGTAAGTGCTACAGCACACAAATATAAAAGTACTGAGACAGTACAATATGGGTGCAATACTGCTTAGCGCTGTGACGTGAGGTTCAGCAGGGTCACAGCCTCAGGGAAGAAGCTCTTCCTGTGCCTGCTGGTGCGGGAGCGGAGGCTCCTGTAGTGCCTACCGGATGGGAGGAGAGTAAAAAGTCCATGGTCAGGGTGAGATGCATCCTTGATAATGCTTTTCGCCCTGCCCAGGCAGCATTTATGGTAGGTGTTCTCAATAGTGGGAAATTGGATGCTGATAATCCGCTGGGCAGTTTTCACCACACGCTGGAGTGCTTTGCGGTCTGATACAGGACAATTGCCATACCACACTAAGATGCAGTTGGTGAGTATGCTCTCAATGGTACAGTGGTAAAAGTCCATCAGTATCCTGGGACAGAGGTGAGCTTTCTTGATGCTCTGCAGGAAATAAAGGCGCTGTTGCGCCTTTTTGATCAGGATGGAGGAGTTCAGGGACCAAGTGAGATCCTCGGAAATGTGGACACCAAGGATTTTGAAGCTTTATACACACTCCACTACAGTTCCGTTGATGTAGATGGGGACGTGAGTGTGACTCCTGGCATGTCTGAAGTCCACAATGATCTCCTTAGTCTTCTGGGTGTTAAGGGCCAGGTTGTTGTCAGCACACCACGCAGCCAGGTGCTGGACCTCGTCCCTGTAGGCCATCTCGTCATCCCCTTTGATCAGGCCAACCACCATCATCCACTCAAGATAATCAGTAAGCTCCAAGACCTGGGTCTCATTACCTCCTTGTGCAATTGGATCCTGGCTTTCTTCACTTGTAGACCCGTCAGTCTAGATTGGCAAAAACATCTCCTCCCCAATCTCCATCAGCACAGAAGCACCACAGGGATGTGTACTTAGCCCCCTGCTCTACTCACTTTACACCTATGACTGTGTGGCTAAACACAGCTCCAACACCATATACAAATTTGCTGATGACTCCACTGTTGTGGGCTGTATCAAAGTGGGTGATGAATCAGCCTATAGGAGGGAAATTGAAAATTTTGCTGAGTAGTGTAATAACAGCAACCTCATACTCAATGTCAATAAGACCAAGGAACTGACTGCAGACTTCAGGAGAGGGAAACCAGAGGTCCATCAGCCATTAATCATCAGAGGATCAGAGGTGGAGAGGGTCAGTATATTTAAATTCATCTCAGAAACCTGTCCTGGACCCATCATATAAGTATTATTGCGAAGAAAGCACGACAGCACCTCTACTTTCTCAGGAATCTGTGGAGATTTGGCATGTCATCAAAAACCTTGGCAAACTTCTATGGATGTGTGGTGGGAAGTGTGCTGACTGGCTGCATTACGGCCTGGTATGGAAACACCAATGCCCTTAAACACAAAATCCTACAAAAGCTAGTGGATTCAGCCCAGTATATCACAGGTAACACACTCCCAACCATTGAGTACATCTACATGAAATATTGCCGTAGAAAAGCAGCATTCATCATCAAAGATCCTCACCACCCAGACCATGTTCTTTTCTTGCTGTTCCCATCAGGAAGGAGGTACAGGAGCCTCAGGACTTGCACCACCAGGTTCAAGAACAGTTACTACCCCTCAGCAATCAGGCTCTTGAACAAAGGAAATAGCTACATTTACTTAAGGACTCTGTTATGTTGTTATTTCATGCTGTTTATTTATATCTGCATTTGCACAGTTTGTTTACGGTTAACAGTTTCTGGTGTTTACAGTTTACAATTGCTGTTCTACAGATTTGCTTGTAGGAAAAGAATCTCAGGGTTTTATGTGGTGATCATATAACAATCACAGCACGGAAACAGGCCATCTGGGCCCTTCTAGTCTGTGCCGAACTCTTAGTCTCACCTAGTCCCACCGACCTGCACTCAGCCCATAACTCTCCATTCCTTTCCTGTCCACAGAGCTATCTAATTTAACTTTAAACGACAACATTGAACCTGCCTCAACCACTTCTGCTGGAAGCTCATTCCACACAGCTACCACTCTCTGAGTAAAGAAGTTCCCCCTCATGTTACCCCTAAACTTTTGCCCTTTAGCTCTCAACTCATGTCCTCTTGTTTGAATCTCCCCCACTCTCAATGGAAAAAGCCTATCCACGTCAACTCTATCTATCCCCTCATCATTTTAAATACCTCTATCAAGTCCCCCCTCAACCTTCTATGCTCCAAAGAATAAAGACCAAACTTGTTCAACCTTTCTCTGTAACTTAGGAGATGAAACCCGGGTAACGTGTGTACTTTGATAATAAATTTTATTTTGAACTTTGGACTTTAATTGGGTGGTACAGGCTCATTGTGCAAGAAGTGCCTGTTATTGTGGTGTACCTCTAAGTAAAATAAATCAGTGAATGTAGATGGCAACCCTTCCTTTGATATGTTTAGTAAATTGGTTTATTATTGTTACATGTACCAAGGTACAGTGAAAAATTGTAATAACGTCCTCACAAATCAGATCTTTGCACAGTGCATTCAGGTAGAAAAAGGTAGAACACTAGCATAATGCAGAAAAAGGAGTTATAGTTACAGAGAATGTGAAGTGCAGGTGGACAATAATGTGCAAGGTCATAATGATGTAGATTGTCAGGGCAAGAGTCCATGTTTATTGTACCAAAGGTCCATTCAGGTGTCTGATAACAACAGGGTAGAAGTAATCCTTCAGTCTGGAAGAAGCTGTCCTTGAGCCTGTTTTCAGGCTTTTGTATCTTCTATTCAATCTGAGAGGGAGGAAGAGAGAATATTCAGGATAGGTGGTGTCTCTAATTAAATAAATAAGCAATCAATATTGAGAACATGAGATGAAGAGTCCTTGAAAGTGAGTCTATAGGTTTTGGGAACAGTTCAGTGATGGGGTGAGTGAAGTTGAGTGAAGTTATCCCCTCTGGTTCAGGAGTCTGATGGTTGAGGGGTAATAGCTGTTCCTGAACCTGGTGGTGTGGGTCCTGAGGCTCCTGAGGCTCTTGTACCTCCTTCCCGATGGCAGCAGCGAGAAGAGGTGAGTTGAGCCAAAGGGCCTCTCTTCGTGCCTTGTCTCTCTCCGACTTTGTGTGTCCGTGCCAACCGTCAACCACCTATTTGCGCTGATGTCAGTTTATCCACCCAAAATTCACATCAGCTCTCCCCAGACTCCACCCCTCACACACACACTGGGGACAATTAACCAACCGACCCACACGGCCAGAGGATGTGGGACGTGTGAGGAAACCAGAGGTTCCAGGGAACACCCGAGTGGTCATAGGGAGAAGGTGCAAACTTCACACACACTTACAGCACCGGAGGTCGGGACCAAACCCCGGTCTCTGGACCCATGAGGCAGAGCCCTTGGGAAAAAAGTTCAAAGTAAATTTATTATCAAAGTACATGTTTGTCACCATATATAACCCAGAGATTCATTTTCTTGAGGGTATTCTCAATAAATTCAAGAAACACAATGGAAGCAGTGAAAGACTGCACCCAACAGGATGGACAAACAACCAACGTGCTTAAGACAACAAACTGTACAAATACAAAAAGAAAAAAATAAATAGATAAATATGTAAGTAAGTAAATAAGTAAGCAATCAATATTGAGAACCTGAGATGAAGAGCCCTTGAAAGTGACTTCATGGGTTGTGGGAACTGTTCAGTGATGAGGTAAATGAAGTTATCCTCATTGGTTCAAGAGCCTGATGGTTGAGGGGTAATAACTGTTCCTGAACCTGGTGGTGTGGGACCTGATGGTTGAGGGGTAATAAGTGTTCCTGAACCTGGTGGTGTGGGACCTGAGACACCTCTTTCCTGATGGTAGCAACGAAAAGAGAGCATGTCCTGGGTGGTGGGGGTCGTTGATGATGGATGCTGGTTTCCTGCGACAGTGCTCAGTGCAGATGTTTTCAATGGAGGGGAGGGCCTTACCTGAGATGGACTGCGCTGAATCTACTAAATTTCGTCCGATTTTCCTTTCAGGGGCACTGGCGTTTCCATACCAGCCTGTGATGTAGCTGGTCAGTGTACGTCCCACCACACATCTATGGAAGTTTGTCAAAGTTTTAGATGTTATGCCGAAGCTTCTCAAATTCCTAAGGAAGTAGAGATGCTGCTGTGATTTCCTGGTAATTGCACTTTCGTGCTGGGCCCAGGACAGATCCTCTGAAATGATAACATTGAGGAATTTAAAGTTGCCCACCCACTCCTTCCCTGATCCTCTGGTCCATGGAGCTCTGGTTTCCTACTCCTGAGGTCAATAATTAGCTCCACGTTCTTGCTGATTAGTGAGAGGCTGTTGTTGTGGCACCATTCGGCCAGATTTTCAGTCTCCCTCCTATATGCTGATTCCTCACCACCTTTGATTCAGCCAACAAAAACAGCCAAGATAATCAAAGATCCCTCCAATCTTGGTCATTGTCTCTTCTCCCCTTTCCCATCAGGCAGAACCTGAAAGCATGTACCACCAGGCTCTAGGACTGCTTCTATCCCGCTGTTATCAGATGACTGAATGGAACTCTTGTATGATAAATAGACTCTTGGCCTGATAATCTACTACATCTTTTCCAATTGCACCTTATTGCCTTCCTGCACTGCACTCTCCCGTAACTGTAACACTTTCTTCTGCATTCTGTTATTCTTTTATCTGGTGTTGGTACTGATTTATTATTGTCACATGTATGGAGATACAGTGGAAAGCTTCTCTTGCGTACTGTTCTTATAGATCAGATCATTGCAGAGTGCATTGAGGTAGACCAAGGGAAATACTGGAAACATTCAGCGTGTTAGATCGCATCAGTGGGGAGAGAGAAGGGGACAGAGAGAGAGAGTCAGAGACAGAAAGAAACAGAAACAGAGAGAGAGGCTGAGAGAGGTGTACAGAGAGAGGATAGTGAGTAAGATAGAAACATAGAAAACCCACAGCACAACACAGGCCCTTCGGCCCACAAAGCTGTGCCAAACATGTCCTTAACTTAGAACTAACACGGCTTACCTGTAGCCCTCTATTTTCCTAAGATCCATGTAGCTATCCAGGAATCTCTTAAAAGACCCTATCATTTCTACCTCCACCGCCGCCGGCAAACCATTCCACGCATTCACCGCTCTCTGCATAAAAAACTTACCCCTGACATCTCCTCTGTACCTACCTCCAAGCACCTTAAAAATATGCCCTCTCGTGCTAGCCATTTCAGCCCTGGGAAAAAGCCTCTGACTATCCACATAATCAATGCCTCTCATTATCTTGTAGACATCTATCAGGTCACCTCTTATCCTCCATCGCTCCAAGGAAAAAAGGCCGAGTTCACTCAACCTACTCTCATAAGGCATGCTCCCCAATCCAGGCAACATCCTTGTAAATCTCCTCTGCACCCTTTCTATGGTTTCCACGTCCTTCCTGTAGTGAGGTGACCAGAACTGAGCACAGTACTCCAAGTTGGGTCTGACCAGGATCTTATATAGCTGCAACATTACCTCTCGGCTCTTAAACTCCATCCCACGATTAATGAAGGCCAATGCACCGTATGCCTTCTTAATCACAGAGTCAACCTACGCAGCAACTTTGAATGTCCTATAGACTCGGACCCCAAAATTCCTCTGATCTTCCACACTGCCAAGAGTCTTACCATTAATGCTATATTCTGCCATCATATTTGACCTTCCAAAATGAACCAACTCACACTTATCTGGGTTGAACTCCATCTGCCACTTCTCAACCCAGTTTTGCATCCTATCAATGTCCAGCTGTAAACTCTGACAGCGCTCCACACTATCCACAACACCCCCAACCTTTGTGTCATTAGCAAATTTACTAACCCATCCCTCCACTTCCTCATCCAGGTCATTTATAAAACTCACAAAGAGTAAGGGTCCCAGAACAGATCCCTGAGGCAAACCATTGGTCACCGGCCTCCACGCAGAATATGACCCGTCTGCAACCACTTTTTGCCTTCTGTGGGCAAGCCAGTTCTGGATACAAAGCAAGGTCCCCTTGGATCCCATGCCTCCTTACTTTCTCAATAAGCCTTGCATGGGGTACCTTATCAAATGCCTTGCTAAAATCCATATAGAGTACATCTACGGCTCTACCTTCATCAATGTGTTTAGTCACATCCTCAAAAAATTCAATCAGGCTCGTAAGGCACAACCTGCCTTTGACAAAGCCAGGCTGACTATTATGAATCATATTATGCCTCTCCAAATGTTCATAAATCCTGCCTCTCTGAATCTTTTCCATCAAGTTACCCACCACTGAAGTAAGACTCACTGGTCTATAATTTCCTGGGCTATCCCTACTCCCTGTCTTGAATAAAGGAACAACATCCGCAATCCTCCAATCCTCTGGAACCTCTCCCGTCCTCATTGATGATGCAAAGATCATCATCAGAGGCTCAGCAATCTCCTCCTTCACTTCCTACAGTAGTCTGGGGTACATCCCATCCTGTCCTGGGGGCTCATCCAACTTGATGCTTTCCAGAAGCTCCAGCACATCCTCTTTCTTAATATCTACATGCTCAAGCTTTTCAGTCCGCTGCAAGTCATCCCTACAATCTCCAAGATCCTTTTCCATAGTGAATACTGAAGCAAAGTATTCATTAAGTACCTCTGCCATCTCCTCTGGTTCCATACACACTTTTCCACTGTCACACTTGATCGGTCCTATTCTCTCACGTCATATCCTCTTGCTCTTCACATACTTGCAGAATGCCTTAAGGTTTTCCTTAATCCTGTCCACCAATGCCTTCTCATGGCCTCTTCTGGTTCTCCTAATTTCATTCTTAAGCTCCTTCCTGCTAGCCATATCATCATCTAGATCTCCATCATTACCTAGTTTTTTGAACCTTTGGTAAGCTCTTCTTTTCTTCTTGACTAGATTTACAATAGCCTTTGTACACCATGGTTCCTGGACCCTACCAACCTTTCCCTGTCTTATTGGAGTGTATCTACACAGAATCCCCGCAAATATCCCCTGAACATTTTCCACATTTCTTCAGTACGTTTCCCTGAGAACATCTGTTTCCAATTTATGCTTCCAAATTCCTGCCTGATAGCCTCATATTTCCCCTTACTCCAATTAAACATTTCCCTAACTTGTCTGTTCCTACCCCTCTCCAATACTATGGTAAAGGAGATAGAATTGTGATCACTATCTCCAAAATGCTCTCCCACTGAGAGACCTGACACCTGACCAGACTCATTTCCCAATACCTGATCAAGTACAGCCTCTCCTCTTATAGGCTTATCTACATATTGTGTCAAGAAACCTTTCTGAACACACCTAATAAACCCCACCCCATCTAAACACCTCACTCTAGGGAAATGCCAATCTATATTTGGGAAATTAAAATCTCCCACTGCAACAACCCAGTTGTTATTACACCTTTCCAGAATCTGACTCCCTATCTGCTCCTCAATGTCCGTGTTACTATTGGGAGGTCTATAAAAAACATCCAGTAGAATTATTTGTCACGTGTCCAGCAACCATGGTTATTAAATGAGTCAGGGTTTATAAACAAACAACGATATTTATTAACCTCTGCTCAAAACATCGAAAAGTAAACGAACGACTAACTTAACCAGAAGTTAACAGTTAGGCGACTATATCGTACAAACAGTCAAACTTATAAACTATAGTTAACGAGTTCTCATCCAAGCACAGACTTAAAGTGGTAAATTCAAAAGTCCATGTGATTTATACAGTCATTAAGGAGAGACTTCCCCAAAGCAACGATTCCTTCGAAGTAATAACGAATCTGTCGATCTCAGCCAAGAGATGCCTTGTCCGAAGGAATCACGAAGAAATACAGGAACTGACCTTTTTGACTGGAGGGTGGTCACTGCACAAACCTTCCCAACCTTGCAGGGGTTTTACTCAAATGTGCATGCCACAATTCCCGAACGAAGATTAAAAAGGTCGATCATTCCCAAGAAGCTGAATGACATTAACTTTACCCAGTCCTTTGCTCAGGTAACTCTGATAATGTCTTCATTCTCCGATACTGGACTGTAAAGGAAAACAAAGGTGCAACAAACAAAAACTGGCAGCGATTGGCGAAACTGCTGGTAACAATGTTACCTCAAAATAAAAATGAGAACTGCGTCACATTGGTGAGCTTTTGTTGGGAACATGCCATCACATAACATAACATCACCCCCTGGTCATGAGACAATTACATCATGCCCATCAGGAGATAATGACATAATGCTCAGAATATAATTACATCATGCTCACGGGATATATAACATATTGACCCCTTCCTATTCCTAACTTCCATCCACAGAGACTCCGTAGACAATCCCTCCATGGCTTCCTCCTTTTCTGTAGCCATGAGACTATCTCTGATCAACAGTACCATGCCCCCACCTCTTTTGCCTCCCTCCCTGTCCTTTCTGAAACATCCAACTCCTGGCACTTGAAGTAGCCATTCCTGCCCCTGCACCATCCAAGTCTCTGTAATGGCCACAACATCATAGCTCCAAGTGCTGATGAAGAGAGAGAGAGAGAGAGAGAGAGAGAGAGAGAGAGGCAAAGAGAGAGAGGGGGACCAAGAGGGCAGGGAGTGTTGTGTATTTAATATTTTGGTGATATTTGTGTAATATTGTAAATATACAGTATTGTTTGATTACACATTCTTTGTTGTTTACATAATGCATTGTGGGTTGTACCTAAAATGGCATAGGTCATCACGCAACCACGTGATACATGCACATCTCACTTTACCTAAAACCTAAGTTAGACTTGCATTTCAGTCTCTCCATCTTTTCCTTCAAGTTAGAGAGGCAGTGAGAGAAGAGAGAGAGAGATAGAGAGTGGCAGTGGGGCAGAGAGAGAGGGAAAGAGAAGGAGCAAAGAGAGAGGGGGCAGAGAGACGGAGGTAGAAAGAGAGAGTGAGGTAGAGAGAGAGAGAGGGAGGCAGAGAGAGAGAGAGAGAGAGAGAGACGGGGATGCAGAGGTAGAAAGAGGCAGAGAGAGAAGGGGAGGAAGGGGGAGAAGGAAGGAACGAGTGAGTGTCATAGTTACAGAGCACAACAGCACATTCAGTTCATGCTGAACTGTTATTCTGCCTGTTACTATTGACCTGCACCATAGCCAGAGAGAGAGAGAGAGAGAGAGAGAGAGAGAGAGAGAGTCAGAGGGAGTTAACATTTCAGATGAGGGAACCATTCATTAGCACTGAGAAATCTAGCAGCTTTCTGAATCTCCGACACTGCCTTGCATCTGCACTCTAATAACAATGAGAGGAGTCACACTGTGCTTGCCTGGCCAGTTCTGGGCTCTTGAAGATTTGGACCGTATTAACAGGAAAGGAAAAAAAAGGCTTGAACTTTCAACAGCTTCTTAAAGTCAGGAGGGTGACAACCGTATTTAATTAACTCTCAGTGTTTCTATAATCACCCTCCACTGCCAGCCCTCTGATCAACACGTGGAATGATGAAACACCTGGGCTGGAGATGTTTCCGGAACGTCCGCCAGCGGCGCAGGTGCTTCAGGTGTAAAATGCAGACCTGCCCGTGCCTTTAACTTCGTCCACAACATCTGCTTCTCTCTGCTTCTGGTTTCAATTACCTTGACAGCCGTCAGAATGACACTCTTGGCAGGGCTGTCTAATTGTTTGAAAATGGTCAGGTCAGAAATGACCAAAGGAATGAAAGCAATAATTAAACAGGTGTACCCATTGTCCTGGAGCAGAGTGGGATGTAGTGGAGATAGAGAGGAGGATGATAGAAGGAATGATTGAATTATAGAGAGATTAGAGACCAATAGAGGGGGATGTGATGATGATGATGATGAAGCTGAGACCTCTATTGGTTGAGGCCAGCCATGGATGTTGTGTCCTTTCTGTCTACGTGATATGCAAGCCAGGCAGTACGATATGGAGAGCAAGCTGCTGCCCGTCTCCACACAGCTGATGAACCCAAAGAAACGGCAGAGACTGATACAGGTTGCCAGCAGCGGCTTCGCAGGAGATGCCAGTCAGTGTTGAACTCGATGTAGGACTGCCTCAGGGACTCCAGCTCTGGACATTTCCCTCGGGGTTTACTCCCAAAGCCTTTCCCCCGAAAGGGTATAACCACAAAGCAGCAGAGGGTTCTTTCCTCTCGATGAGCTGCCAACCTGAGCTGTTGAGCCTCATCTGCCCAAAGCGCCTGGTTTTAAGGTGGCAGTGACCCACCCTTACCCTTTCTCCTGTCAGTAGACGTGCCCTGGTTTCCTCCCACGTTTCAAAGACGTGTGGGTTCGGTTCAGTGAGTTGTGGGCATGCTCTGCTGGTGCCGGAAGCAAGGCGACACTCGCAGGCTGCCCCCAGCACATCCTCACTGATTTGATTTGACACAAAGCGACGCTTTTCACTGTACCTTTGATGTACATTGACAATTACAGCGTATCTTTAATCTTCAATGGAGGCCATTCGGCCCACAATGCTGTTCCCAACTTCTTGTGCTAATGACACCTAATCCTTTTTCATTATACTACATCTGCATCACTCCATACACTGCACGTACACGTGTCTGTCAAAGACCTCGTAAACGTCTCTAACGTCCTCTACCACGCCCCAGGCTGCACATTCCAGACGCCCACAAATGTCCGCCTTCCCATCTGCTTTGAACTTTCACTCTCTCATCTCAAATATTCACCCTCTGGTACTGGGCATTTCAGTCCTGAGGAAAGAATCTGGACTGTATTGCACTGTACTGCTGCCACAAAACAACATAATTCACGACAATATGTCAGTGATAACATAGGGTCACTATGGTAATGTAGCATTTAGTGTGACACGATTACAGCTAGAAGCATTGCAATTTGAAGCTCAACTCTGATGTTGTCTGTAAGGAGCTTGTATGTCTTCCTTGTAGAATTCCCGGGTTGCTCCCACAGTCCAAAGACGTGTCAGTTAGTGGTTAACTGGTCATTGTAAACAGTCCTGTGATTAAATTGTTTGTTTGTTTGTTACATGCCCTGTTGTACGATGTGGGCAATCGTGGTCTTTCTATGACCATGATTGTCCTTGGCAATTTTTTCTGCAGAAGTGGTTTGCCATTGGCTTCTTCTGGGCAGTGTCTTCACAAGACGGGTGGCCCCAGCCATTACCAATACTCTTCAGAGATTGTCTGCCTGGCATCAGTGGTCACGTAACCAGGACTGGCGATCTGCACCGGCTCCCATGGCTTCACGTGGCCCTGATCGAGGGGCTAAGCAGATGCTACACCTTGCCCAAGGGAGACCTGCAGACTGGCAGAGGGAAGGAGCCTTTCACTTCCTTTGGTAGAGACGTAATGTATTTACACCCCACCACCCTCCTGTGGCTAGGCTGGGTTAGCTCTGGGGTTGGTGAGTGCATGGGTTTTCCTGTGCAGTATCTCTGAATAACATAAAATAACAATATAAAATAATAAACCGGATTCTGAATCTGGAAACTGGCTATCTATACCTCTCATAATGTAAACTTCTATCAGCTCTCCCCTCAGCCTCAGTTGCTTGGGGGAAAGCGACAGATATTAAGTCGACTGATGATTTTTGCCATGTTGCTGACTGCAAAATGATCCAGACAACAGGTCCTGCAGAGACACTCACCGCCCTTGTCCTTGTTGTGAGGGGTTTGTGGGCTTGGATGGTGCAGTTGGAGTAGATGGATGTCCCCACCGTGGACCCAGCACCCCTACTCCCCTCTCTGATCTCTGCTGCTCCCCGATTCCTCAATCACCTGCCAGTATGAACTCTCCCTCCTCCCACCTTCCTATTCTGGCATCTTATTCTTGTGTATCAGATGATGAGAGGCATTGATCGTGTGGATAGTCAGAGGCTTTTTCCCAGGGCTGGAATGGCTAGCATGAGAGGGCACAGTTTTAAGGTGCTTGGAAGTAGGTACAGAGGAGATGTTAGGCCTAAGTTTTTTATGCAGAGAGTGGTGAGTGTGTGGAATGGGCTGCCGGTGATGGTGGTGGAGGTGGATACGATAGGGTCTTTAAAGGGACTCCTGGATGGCTACATGAAGCTTGGAAAAATAGAGGGCTATAGGTAACCCTAGGTAATTTCTAAGGTAAGGACATGTTCCGCACAGCATTGTGGGCCAAAGGGCCTGTATTGTGCTGTAGGTTTTCTATGTTTCTATGTTTCTGTCTTCCCCCTTCCTCTCCAGTCCTGAATGTTTCTTCATCTCAATAGATGCTGCCCGACCTGCTGAGTTCCTCCAGCATTTTGTGTAAAGTTAGTTCTGGGTTTGTGTGTGTAAACCAGGTTAAGGCAAATCCAAGCATTCCAATGCCAGTCTAGTTGCTTGTTTGAATTTTACAGGGACTATGATTTAAACATTGGTGAGGTTGTGGAAACAATGACATCATCCTAATTAGCTTCCAGATTCCCTTTGTTGATTCTTTTTTAACATGTTTGCAACAGACTGTGCATACAACAGAACCAACCTCCGTCCCAAGTGTAATTGCTTCAATAAGGATTATTCTCCTTCGTAAGCCTTTACTGACAGCAGCTTCGAAAGGTCCGGGGCCAGTTCTTCAGTCTTTCAAGGTGTGGCCCATCTTCTCCTTCCTGCCCCAGGGATGGGGTCTTTGGAGCTTCTGTTGGCATTTCTGTAGAACTGGCTTTCTACAAGATGGCCTCCTTTCGCAGCCGGGCTTGGGTCTATCTGTGGCCGAATTGTGATACAGATTGGATCAGGTTAAAACAAGGATCGGGTTTCAACATCAGGGATCAACTTTATCCACCATATGCGTTTACATTATAGAAATTTGCTGTGGTAAATTGGTCAGTTACCACAGGGAACAGGGAGACAGGGAAAGATTGGTAGGGTACAGGAACCATAGTGTACAAAGACTTGTAGAAAATCTAGTCAAGAAAAAAAGAAAGAGAAAAAAAGAAAAAAGAAAAAGAAAAATCTAGTCAAGTAAAAAAGAAAAGCTTACCAAAAGTTCAAAAAACTAGGTAATGATAGGAATCTAGAAGATTATAAGGCTAGCAAGAAGGAGCTTAAGAATGAAATTAGGAGAGCCAGAAGGGGCCATGAGAAGGCCTTGGCGGACAGGATTAAGGAAAACCTCAAGGCATTCTACAAGTATGTGAAGAGCAAGAGGATAAGATGTGAGAGAATAGGACCAATCAAGTGTGACAGCAGAAAAGTGTGTATGGAACCAGAGGAGATAGCGGAGGTACTTAATGAATACTTTGCTTCAGTATTCACTACAGAAAAGGATCTTGGTGATTGTAGGTATGACTTGCAGCAGACTGAAAAGCTTGAGCATGTAGATATTAAGAAAGCAGATGTGCTGGAGCTTTAGGAAAACATCAAGTTGGATAAGTCACCGGGACTGGACGAGATGTACCTCAGGCCACTGTGGGAGGTGAGGGAGGAGATTGCTGAGCCTCTGGCGATGATCTTTGCATCATCAATGGGGATGGGAGAGGTTCCGGTGGATTGGAGGGTTGCGGATGTTGTTCCATTATTCAAGAAAGGGGAGTAGAGATAGTGCTAGTTCAAACTAACATGGTTAATGAGCTAGAAGGTAGAATCTCACTAATTTGTGTTTGATCATGAAATAACTCAAGATTGTTTAACAAGGTAGTTGTGTATAAGATGATGGGAGGCATTGATCGTGTGGATAGTCAGAGGCTTTTTCCCGGGGCTGAAATGGTTGCCACAAGAGGATACAGGTTTAAGGTGCTGGGGAGTAGGTACAGAGGAGATGTCCAGGGTAAGTTTTTTACTCAGAGTGGTGAGTGCGTGGAATGGGCTGCTGGCAATGGTGGTGGAGGTGGATATGATAGGGTCTTTTAAGAGACTTTTAGATAGGTACATGGAGCTTAGAAAAATAGAGGACTATAGGTAAGCCTAGTCATTTCTAAGGTAGGGACATGTTCGGCACAACTCTGTGGACCAAAGGGCCTGTATTGTGCTGTAGGTTTTCTATGTTTCTATCATTTCCTGTACAAAAGTGTAAAGGAGACTGAAATAATTATTACTCTGGATCTGCTGCAATACAAAAAAACACAATAAGATAAAGAACACAATAATTATAAAAAAAACGCAATAAATATAAATACATAAGTTAGCTTCTATACATTAGTGTCCATAAAGTGACACTAGGCACAGGAGTGTCTGTACACAAGGTGACTGACAGGAAATGATAAAGTAGTGGTGGTTGGGGGTGTGGAGGGTGGGGGTGTTGATCAGCCTTACTGCTGGGGAAAGTAACTGTTTTTGAGTCTGGTGGTACTGGTGTGGATGCTACGTAGCTTCTTCCCTGATGGGAGTGGGACAAACAGCACACAAACAGCCATAATCTCACATACGTCAGGGATACTTCCATTATCTGGGGCATTTTGTCCGCTGCCTGTGATATTCTGTTTGTGGTTACATGGTTAAGTAATTCTGACACAGGATTAGTAAAGGAAGTGTTTCATAAAGATTATGTAAAATATTCATTTGAAAAATAGAAAAAGAACCTTTTTTATCGATTTGAAAGGGGGTTCCCAAAAGAAGGTTTGCCAAGGGATTTGTAGATTCTCCCAGTAACTGTGTAGGTTTCCTTTGGGTACTCCGGTTTCCTTGCACATCCCAAAGGTTTACAGATGAGAGTTAGTGACTTGCGGACGTGTGATGTTGGTGCCAGAAATATGGTGACACTTGCATTATCCCCAGCACACAATCAGACTGTGTTGACTGTTGATACAAACGACAAATTTCACTGTGTATCTCAATATTTTGGCATATGTGTGACAAATGAAGCTAATCTTTAATCTGTATCTCTGTGACTCCGGACTCTCTCCCTGCTCCTGGCCTTCTAGATGCTCCTGCACTAGGGGCAGATTTCACCCACACGACAGGGGACAATCCCGGCAGCCAATTAACCCTCCAAGCTGCGCGTCTTTGAGATGTGGGAGAGAACCAGAGCACCCGAGGGTGGGGGGGGGGAGCGGGAATCCCATGCTGTCACAGCTAAGACATGCAAACTCCACACCGACAGTGCTGGAGGTCAGGACTGAACGTAGGTCTCTCGGGCTATGAGACAGTGGGTTTACTCGCTGTGCGCTGGACTGCACTTGTGTGTGATTTAAGTCTCTTTCAACCTCAGTGTAACAGAGTGTGCAACATCTTGAAGTGGCACCGTGCCAAGAAAGCAGCATCCAGCATCAAGCACCCCCTTGATCCAGGCCCTGCTGTCTTCTCACTACAGCAGGTACAGGAGTCTTAGGTCCCACAGCACCAGGTTCAGGAACAGTTACGACCCTTCAACCATCACACTCCTGAAGCTGGGTGGATGACTTCACTCACCTCAACACTGAACTGATTCTACAGACTCAGGGCTCACTTTCAAGCTCTCTGCAACTCATGTTCTCAGTACGCATTATTGTTACTTCCCAGCTCAAGCTGGTAAAACCTGAGATACGGGCACAGCCAAGCACGCTTATTTGTCAATTGCTAGGAACCTTCAGGCTATTCTAGTAGTGTTTAGTATTGTGGCTTTCTGAAGAGTTACATAGACATTCTATAAACCATTGATGAAGTTTGGCCTGTATGCTGCCATGTCTGTCTCAAGTTCCGTTACTCGGTAGTAAATACGCATTATGAATGTGTTTACTCCTAATCACCATTTCATGCGCGCCTTCCTTCTGTCACCTGTCTGAGTGAGTCCTGAGCAGTACTTGTAGCAGTCATGACCTGTGGTGCTGAGGGGCTACTTTGAATGCTGGCAGTACCTTTCTCGGGTTTCCCAGGTGCCCAACCGCCTATTCAGTAGTGCACCATTAATAGTTTGCTTACAGTTCTAGCTCCAGGCATGCCCTGGCGATCCCCAGGCAGCGGCCGTATCACTCTGTTCTGTAGACATTTCTCCATTTCTAAAGTGAAAAGGTATTGCTTTTTATACCCTCAGCCAGGTTTTAGTTTCAACGCCCCTTACATTGCACAGTTTATCTTCTGGACATTTTCCTGTTTTTATGTGTAGTTTTTCATTGCATCTGTTGTATTTCATGCAAGAAAGAAACATAAAGTTGTGGTGGTAGTGGATTTTAATTTTCCATATATTGATTGGGTCTCCCATACTGTTAGGGGTCTAGATGGTTTAGAGTTTCTAAAATGTGTTCAGGAAAGTTTTCTAAATCAATATATAGAGGGACCAACTAGAGGGGATGCAATATTGGATCTCCTGTTAGGAAACGAGTTAGGACAAGTGACGGAAGTCTGTGTAGGATAGCACTTTGGTTCCAGTGATCATAACACCATTAGTTTCAACTTGATCATGGACAAGGATAGATCTGGTCCTAGGGTTGAGGTTCTGAACTGGAAGAAGGCCAAATTTGAAGAAATGAGAAAGGATCTAAAAAGCGTGGATTGGGACAGGTTGTTCTCTGGCAAAGGTGTGATCGATAGGTGGGAAGCCTTCAAAGGAGAAGTTTTGAGAGTGCAGAGTTTGTATGTTCCTGTCAGATTAAAGGCAAAGTGAATAGGAATAAGGAACCTTGGTTCTCAAGGGATATTGCAACTCTGATAAAGAAGAAGAGGGAATTGTATGATGTGTATAGGAAACAGGGAGTAAATAAGGTGCTTGAGGACTATAAGAAGTGCAAGAAAATACTTAAGAAAGAAATCAGGAGGGCTAAAAGAAGATATGAGGTTGCCTTGGCAGTCAAGGTGAAGGATAATCCCAAGAGCTTTTACAGGTATATTAAGAGCAAAAGGATTGTAAGGGATAAAATTGGTCCTCTTGAAGATCAGAGTGGTCGGCTTTGTGCGGAACCAAAGAAAATGGGGGAGATCTTAAATAGATTTTTTGCGTCTGTATTTACTAAGGAAACTGGCATGAACTCTGTGGAATTAAGGGAATCAAGTAGTGAGATCATGGAAGCTGTACAGATTGAAAAGGAGGAGGTGCTTGCTGACTTGAGGAAAATTAAAGTGGATAAATCCCCGGGACCTGACAGGGTGTTCCCTCGGACCTTGAAGGAGATTAGTGTTGAAATTGCAGGGGCCCTGGCAGAAATATTTAAAATGTCACTGTCTACAGGTGAGGTGCCGGAGGATTGGAGAGTGGCTCATGTTGTTCCGTTGTTTAAAAAAGGATCGAAAAGTAATCTGGGAAATTATAGGCCGGTAAATTTAATGTCGGTAGTAGTTAAGTTATTGGAGGGAGTACTAAGAGACAGAATCTACAAGCATTTGGATAGACAGGGACTTATTAGGGAGAGTCAACATGGCTTTGTGCGTGGTAGGTCATGTTTGACTAATCTATTGGAGCTTTTCGAGGAGGTTACCAGGAAAGTGGATGAAGGGAAGGCAGTGGATATTGTCTACATGGACTTCAGTAAGGCCTTTGACAAGGTCCCGCATGGGAGGTTAGTTAGGAAAATTCAGTCGCTAGGTACACATGGAGAGGTGGTCAATTGGATTAGACATTGGCTCAATGGAAGAAGCCAAAGAGTGGTAGTAGAGAATTGCTTCTCCGAGTGGAGGCCTGTGACTAGTGGTGTGCCACAGGGATCAGTGCTGGGTCCATTGTTATTTGTCATCTATATCAATGATCTGGATGATAATGTGGTAAATTAGATCAGCAAATTTGCTGATGATACAAAGATTGGAGGGGTAGTAGACAGTGAGGAAGGTTTTCAGAGCCTGCAGAGGGACTTGGACCAGCTGGAAAAATGGGCTGAAAAATGGCAGATGGAGTTTAATACACACAAGTGTGAGGTATTGCACGTTGGAAGGACAAACCAAGGTAGAACATACAGGGTTAATGGGAAGGCACTGAGGAGTGCAATAGAACAGAGGGATCTGGGAATACAGATACAAAATTCCCTAAAAGTGGCGTCACAGGTAGATAGGGTCGTAAAGAGTACATTGGTACATTGGCCTTTATTAATCAAGGTATTGTGTATAAGAGCTGGAATGTTATGATGAGGTTGTATAAGGCATTGGTAAGGCCGAATCTGGAGTATTGTGTTCAGTTTTGGTCACCAAATTACAGGAAGGATATAAATAAGGTTGAAAGAGTGCAGAGAAGGTTTACAAGGATGTTGCCGGGACTTGAGAAACTTAGTTACAGAGAAAGGTTGAATAGGTTAGGACTTTATTCCCTGGAGCGTAGAAGAATGAGGGGAGATTTGATGGAGGTATATAAAATTATGATGGGTATAGATAGAGTGAATGCACGCATGTTTTTTCCACTGAGCCAAGGGGAGAAAAAAACCAGAGGACATGGGTTTAGGGTGAGGGGGAAAAGTTTAAAGGGAACATTAGCGGGGGCTTCTTCACACAGAGATTGGAGGGAGTATGGAATGAGCTGCCAGACGAGGTGGTAAATGTGAGTTCTTTTTTAACATTTAAGAATAAATTGGACAGATACATGGATGGGAGGTGTATGGAGGGATATGGTCCGTGTGCAGGTCAGTGGGACTAGGCAGAAAATGGTTCGGCACAGCCAAGAAGGGCCAAAAGGCCTGTTTCTGTGCTGTAGTTTTTCTATGGTTTCTAAGGTGAATCATAGTGTACTGTATATGGTGACGTTTATAGGAACTATGATCATTTACTTTGAACACACCTAGAGATTGGCTGGGGGCCGCCCACAAGTGTCTATGCAACAGCGTGGTATGCCCACCATTTTGGATGCATGTTTGTGGACAAACAGCCTGTCATAATTCTCTCATTTCCAGCTTGGCTGTAAAACACTCCTTTCCTCGACCACTCTCTGTGGAAGCATTGGTCCTTCGGCATTGAGTGTGCCAACTGCAAGGCTGAGAAAGGATCTGAGAGGATGTTTTCTCCAACTTTCAGTTTTTCTCACCTGTTCCCCTCCCTCTTCTTCAATTCTTCACTCTGGCCACTTACCTCTTCAGCTGACCTCCCCCTGGGTCCCCTCCTCCTTCCCTTTCTCCAATGGCCCACTCTCCCCTCCTATCAGATTCCTTCCTCTCCAGCCCCTTACCTTTCCAGCCATCAGCTCACAGCTTCTTACTTCATATCCTTCCCCCATCCACCGAACTTCACTCATCACATCTTAGCTCATCCTCTTTCCAGAGCAACACACACACAACGCTGGAGGAACTCAGCAGGTCAGGCAGCATCTATGGAAGTTGATAAACAGTCGACATTTTGGGCTGAGACCCTTATTCAGGTCTGGAAAGGAAGGGGGAAGATGCCAGAATAAAAAGGTGGAGGGCGGGAGGAGAAAGTGGGCAAGCGAGAAGGTGAAGCCAGGTGTGTAGGAAAGGTGAAGGGTCGGAGGAGAGGATTCTGATCGGAGAGGAGTGCAGACCGTGAGAGAAAGGAGAGGAGGGGCATCAGTGCAAGGTGATCAGCAGCTGAGGAGAAGAGGTAAGAGGCCAGAGTGGGGAATAGCAAAGAGGGAAAGGGGAGGGAGATAAAATTTACTGGAAGGAGAACCCAATGTTCATGTCATCAGGTTGGAGTCTGCCAAGACGGAACATGAGGTGCTGCACCTTGAGAGTGGCCTCATCATTGCAAGAGAGGAGTCCATGGTCTGGCATGTCGGAATGGGAATGGGGAGAGGAATTAAAATGCTTGGGGCCACTGGGAAATTCCGCTTGTGGCAGATGGAGCGGAGGTGCTCGACAAATCAGTCCCTCAATTTATGCTGGGTTTCACCGATACAGAGGAGGCCACTTTGGGAGCACAGTGTACAATAGATGAACACAACAGATTCACAGGTGAAGTGTTGTCTTATCTGGAAGGACTGTTGGGGGCCCTGAATGGAGTTAAGGGAGAAGGTAAATGGGCAGGTATAGCATTTTGGTTGCTTGCAGGAGTATGTGCCAGGAGAGAGAGATTACTTGCAAGGAGAATATGTCCTCCTTCCCCTCCCCCACCTCATTTCCCTTCCTTTCCAGGGGTGAAACGTTAACTGTTTATACACTTCCATTAATGCTGCCGAGTTCTTCCAGCGTTTTGTGTGTGTTGCTCTGTATTTCCAGTATCTGCAGAATCTCTTGTTTATGAGAAAGTATTTGGTTTGATGGATCTTTCATACCGAGCAGTTGTGTTCGACGTGGTGTTGGTGTGCTTATAGAAGCTGTACCGAACATAAGCTGCTCATGGCAGCTTGTAGGCCTGTCGAAGAAGCTGAAAGGTGGCCAAACCAGTTTTGTGGGGGTAGCAGAGCTGTCTAGTGCTGTCATGTCAGTGCCTGGGCCGTGAATCATCCAGGCAGCTGCCATAATCTTGCCGTCATTTTTTGGTGAGTCACACAGGAGACAGGGCCATCAATCACTTATTGCAATTTAGCGCAAACAAAGGGACCTGTACTCGGTATTTTGATCAAACAACCAGCACCCATGCTCACTGAACTCACGCTGACACCTGGTCCGCACTAATCAAATTCCAGCATTCTCACCTGCTTTTCAAATCGCTCACTGTCCTGTTGAGAAAACTACCTCTCGAGACATTTATTTACTTGTTTGTTTGTTTACTCAGAGGTTCGGCACAGAACAGGCCCTTCTGGCCCAAGAAGCCTCACCGTCCAGCGATACTTTTATTTAACACAAGTCTGATCACAAGGCAATTTATGATGAGCCATTACTTTGGACGGTGGGATGAAACCGGAGTAGCTGGAGGAAACCCACACGGTTCGCAGGGAGAACATACAAACTCCTTACAGAAGACACTGACATTGAACTCCAAACTCGGGATCGCCCCGGGCTGTAAGAGCGTCCTGCTAGCTGCTATGTTACCATAGCGCCCCCTAGCCTCCCTTTCCAAAGACGTAGGACACAAAACAGTACAGCACATTACAGGCTCTTCAGCCCTCAATGTTGTACCAACCTTTTAGCCCACTCTAAAATCAAACTAATCCTTCCCACATAACTCTCCATTTTTCCATCATCCATGTTACCCATCTAAAAGTCTCTTAAATATCCCGAACGTATCCACCTCTATCACGATACCTGGCGAGGCATTCCGCACACTTACCATTTTGTGTATATTAAAATATCCTACCTCTGACATCCCTTTGTACTTTCCTCCAATCACATTAAAATTATGCCCCCTTTTATTAGCCATTGCCATCCTGGAAAAAAGTCTCTGTCTGTCCAATCTACCAGTTCCTCTTATCACCTTGTACATCTCTATCATGTCACCTCTCATCCTCCTTCACTCCAGAAAGAAAAGCCCTAGCTCACTCAACCCGCCCACATAAAACATTCTCTCTAATCCAGAATGGTAAATCTCCTCTGCATCCAGGTAAATCTCCTCTGCCCCTCTCCACATCCCTCCTATAACGAGGTGAGCAGAATTGAACACAGTACTCCCAAGTGTGGTGCAACCAGGGTTTTAGAGAGCTGCAACATTACCTCACGCAGACATTCCACCCTGCAAAAACTCATTTCAGGGAGGTAACACCATCAATTTGTGGGAGACTCCCAGAACTTTCGGGAGAGGTTCACGTCTGCAATAGAGTAGCTCCTTAGCAGCTGGCCAGCTAGTTTAAGTAACATTAGCTATGCTAATGAACGAATGACACCTGTTAAACTCACCTCAACGCGTCTTTTACAGTCTTAACCCACCATGGGCAATAGAAAAGTCACTGTTGCAAACAGTGCAGTGAGCAACACTGTCATTATTTTTGACCCCTATTAGGCAGGGGTACACTTTAGAGTAGTCTGGGGTGACGTACGTTTTATATTTTCTTTTTTTGGAACACCCTGCCATGGCGCGCTCTTGCTCTCTCTCTTGCTTGCGCTCTCGCGCACGCTCGCTCTCTTTCAAAAAAATTGATTTCCGGGACATTTTATATAATTTGCGGGCATCAGGGAGCCACTATTAGTATGCGGGAGACTCCCGGAACTTCAGGGAGTGGTGGGATATCTGCTCACGGCTGTTGAAGTCAATCCCCCGATTAGTTTTTAATTTTGCCCCATTATTAAGTGTGTGGCACAGGATCCAGTGGGCAGATTCAAAGAGCCACACAGTATAGAAACAGGCCCTTCTGCCCAACTGGCCCATGCCCACTAAGATTCCCATTGAAACAAGTCACATTTGCCCACTTTTGGCATATATCATCTAGTAGGTTGGAGTCAACCATGGATGTTGTGTCCTAGCTGCCTACGTCAAAGTTGATGTGCAAGTGAGGTCAGTACGATATGGAGAGTAACTTGTTGCCCGTGCAGCAGGTTCCCCCTCTCCACACAGCTGATGAATCCAAAGGAATGGCAGAGACCCATACAGTTTTGCACCACAGCATTGCATGAGTGTTGAAGTCAACATCGGATGCCATCAGGGATTCAAGATCTGGATGTTTGCTCAGAATTTACTCCTGAAGTCTTCCTCGTGAGTGGGTATAGGCGCAAGGCAGCGGAGGTTTGAGATCAGAGTTTTCCTGCTCCAAGATGAGCTGCCAACCACAGCTGATGAGCTCTATCTGCCCGAAGTGACTGGTTTTAAGGTGCCAGTAACCCACCCTTGCCCCTCCTTCTGTCAGTAAAATGGTTCTGTCAGGCTTAGTAGCTAAGCTACACGTGAAGGCCAGGAGCTGGACTTGGTTGTCGGAGGCTATTTGAGATGCACAGCATTGTGAGCATTTAATAGGTAGTGGGAGCTTGTCCCCTTCTTACCCCTAGCTGTAATAACCTTAATGAACCTCCGTATCCTTTCCTAATCATATTCAAGTGCCTTTTAAATTTGTTATTGTACCTGCCTCAACAACCTCTGGCAGTTCATTCTGTGTATGGACCGAAAGTTGTCCTTCAGATCTATTCAATCTATACCTGCTGCCTCACGTCTCCGGAGACTCAGGTTCAATCCTGACCTCTGGCAATGTCTGCATGGAGTTTTCACGTTCTCCCAGTGACCACGTGGGTTTCCGTCCCCTGGTGCTCCAGTTCCCTCCCATGTCCGCAAGACGTCCGCTGTGAATTGTCCCCAGTGTGTTGGTGAAGGGTGGAACCTGGGGTGAGCTGATGGGGTTGTGGGGAGAATGAAATAGGATCAGTGTAGGATTTGTGTCAATAGGTGGTTGATTGTCAGCATGGACTCGATGGGCCAAAGGGCCTGTTTCGGTGCTGTACCTTCCACTGACCCTATCTATAATAGAATTGGCACAGGTTTGAGTGTTGAGTTCCCTTCTTTCAAAAATCCATTTAAGATCTCCTTTTTTGGCTCCACGCATAGATTACCACTCCAGAGGGCAAATTTTATCCTTTGCTATCCTTATGTTCTCAATATATCTGTCTGTAGAAGCCCTTAGGATTCTTCTGCACCTTGTCTACTAGAGCAAACTCATGCCTTTTAACTCTCCTAATTTCCTTCTTAAGTGTTCTCTTGCATTTCTTATACTCTTCAAGTATCTCATGTGTTCCTATCTGTCTATACATGCTCTGCACCTCCATCTTTTTCTCAACCAGTGCTTCAATATCTCTTGAAAACCAAGGTTCCATAAACCTGTTATCCTTGTTTTTTATTCTGACAATAACATACAAACTGTTTCATTTTTGAAGGCCTCCCACTTGCCAACAGAAGAAGATCTGGAGATGCTGGAAATCCAAAGCAACGCACACAAAATGCTGGAGAAACTCAACTGGCCAGGCAGCACCTATGGAAAAGAGTAAGCGGTTAATGTTTTGGTCTGAGACCATTCATCAGGACTCAAGATCCTGACCGTTTTCCCTTTTCCACAGATGCTGCCTGGCCAGCTGAGTTCCTCCAGCATTTTGTGTGAGTTGCTCCCACTTTCCAAGAACACCTCTGTCAGAAAGCAGCCTGTCCCAATCCACACTTGCCAGATCATTTTTGCTGCCATCAAAATTGGCCTTCCTCTAATTTAGAATCTCAACCCATGGTCCAAACCTCTCTTTTTCTATAAATATCTTGAACTAATGGCATTATGATGACTAGATGCAAAGTGTTCCTCAACACTAAGTTCTGTCATCTGCCCTGTCTCGTTATTCCCTAATAGAAGATCTAGTATCGCTTTCTCTGTAGTTGAGACTTCTATGTACTGATTAAGGAAATTTTCCTGAATACATTTGATAAACTCCATCCCAGCTAAATCTTTTACAGTATGGGAGCCCTGATCAATACGTGGAAAGTTAAAATCACCCACTGTCACAACCTTATTTCTTGCAACAGTTTGCGATCTCTCTGCAAATTTGCTCCTCTAAATCCTGTTGACTGTTGGGTGGTCCATAATATAATCCCATTAATGTGTTCATACCTTTCTTATTCCTCATTTCTATCCATAAAGCCTCAGTCGACAAGTTCTCTGGTCTGTCCTGAGTGAGTACTGCCATGACATTTTCCCTGATTAATAACACCACCCCTCCTCTTTTAATCCCTCCCGCTCTGTCATGTCTAATGCAAAGGAACATTGAGCTGCCAGTCCTGCCCCTCCTGCGACCAAGTCTCACTAATGGCTACCACATCATAATTCCATGTGCTGATTCATACCCTGAGCTCATCCGCCTTTCCTACAATACTTGCATTGAAATATACGCAACTCAAGACATTAGTCCCACGTAAACACGAGGAATTCTGCAGATGCTGGAAATTCAAGCAACACACATCAAAGTTGCTGGTGAACACAGCAGGCCCACTAGTCCAACACGCTCAACCTTTTTATTCCTGACTTTGCATGTAGGCATGACATTATCTTTCTCCACAACCACTCCACTATCTGCTCTGGTGCTCTGGTTCCCATCCCCCTGCAACTCTAGTTTAACTTCCCACCTAGCAAACACGAGCAAACCTCCCACTAGTGCTCTTCCAACTCTGGTGTAAACCGTCTCTTCTGTATAAGTCGCACCTTCCGTGGAAGAGAGCCCAATGTTCGAAAAATCTGAATCCCTCCCTCCTGTACCAACTCCTTAGCCATGTATTAAGCTGTGTGATCTTCCTATTTCTGGCCTCATGGCATGGGTAGCAATCCTGAGATCACAACCCTGGAGGTCCCACCCTTTAACGTAGCACCTAACTCCCTGAGCTCACTTTGTAGGACCTCGTCACCACCCCCCGCTCACCCACTGGTACCAATGTGAATCACGACCTGTGGCTGCTCACTCCCCTGCGTAAGAATGCTGTGGACTTGATCCGAGGTGTCCCTAACCCTGGCACTTGGGAAGCAACAAACTGTCTGGGAATCTTGTCCACAGAACATCCTATCTCTTCCTCTAACCAACGAATCCCCCATCACCACAGCTCATCTGTAGATCTGTAGAGGGAAGAAGGACACTTCTGTGGGCTGTAAATATTAGCAGACTCTGGTCAGGGATAGCATGTCCTGTCTACCCCAGCTCTCATCTCTCCTCCAGTGCCAGTTTCCCATCACCCTTGGTCCCCTGATTGTCAAACATACATTTCCCTCTTTAAATCCTCCCCTCCATGGACTCTGTCTACACTTCTGCCTGCCTCAGTAAAGCAGCTAGCAAAATCAAAGACCCCACCCACCCCAGACATTCTCTCTTCTCCTCCCCCCATTATAGGATAGAATCCACTGTTATCAGACGACTGAACAGACCTCTTGTATGAAAAGATGGACTCCTGACCAATGTTCTCTCTAATATTTTACAGCTGCGCAGACCAACCATTGCTCTGAGCAGGAAATTGTTACTTGTTACGTGATCTGAAAACAGCAAGGCACTTAAATGCTTTTTTTTGTAATAAGCATACCATGAATATTTAGAAAGAATAAAGAAAACTCACATCCTTTCGATTTTATTTATTAACTGAAGAGTATAATGAAATACAGTACAACAAAGAAAATCTTCCATGTTTCATAAACTTTTTCTAGCTGTGTCCCATTCCAGCTGCACGACAACAAAAGCTATGTGCGTGGGGGCATTTCAGTTACAGCGCGGCCTTGCGCCTGCACAGCTTAGAAGGAACAGTGTTCTTGACCTCACAATCTACCTCGTTATGGTCTTAAACTTTATTGCTTACCTACTCTGCACCTTTCCGTTTGCTTTTACACGTTATTCTGTATTAATTTTTATCTTATTCTACCTGTAATGATTTGATCTGCAGGAGCAGTAGCGTTCATACAGATGAAAGGGGCGGCATAGTAGCATAGTGATTAGTGCAGTCGCTTAATGGTGCCAGCGATCACTGGTTGAGGTTCGATTCCCGCCGCTGTCTGTAAGGTGTATGCAAGTTCTCCCAATGTCTGTCTGGATTTCCTCCGGGTCCTCCTGTTTCCTCCCTCATTTCAAAGATGTACAGGCCAATGTTAGTGAGTTGCGAGCCTGCTATTTTGGCGCCGAAAGTGTTGCAACATTTACAGGCTGCCCCTAGCACATCCTCAGACTGTGCTGGTGGTCGACGTAAACGATGCATTTCTCTGTATGCTTGATGCATATTCAAAAGTTCAAAGTAATTCTTTATCAAAGTACATAATTGTCACCATATCCAAGTCTGTGGGAATCCTCAGCAAATCTATAGGATTGTAGCTATAACAGGATCAATGAAAGATCAACCAGAGTGCAAAAGACAACAAACTGTGCAAATGCAAATATAAATAAACAACAATAAATAACGAGAACATGAGATAATGAGGCAAAGAGTCCTTAAAGTGAGATCACTGCTTGTGGGAACATCTCAATGGATGGGCAAGTGAATGCAGTCATCCACTTTATTCAAGAGTTTGATGGTTGGGGAGTAGTAGCTGTTCTTGACCCCAGTGGTGTGAGTCCTGAAGCTCTTGTACCTACTACCTGGTGGCAGCAGCAGGAAAAGAGCATGCCTGGGTGGTGGGGATGTCTGATGATGGATGATCCTTTCCGATGACAGCATTCCATGTGGACGTGCTCATTGGTGAGGAGGGCTTAACCCGTGATGTACTGGATCAAATCCACTACCTTTCACAAAATTTTATGTTCAAAGCATTGGTGTTTCCATACCAGACTGTGATGTAGCCAGTCAAATACTCTCCACTACATATCTGTGGAAGTTTGTCAAAGTTTTGTGACAAATAAAGCTAATCTTCAACAGTATGTAAGACAAACTTTTCACTGTATCTGGTACACATGGCAATAATATACTAATACCTCTCTCTGCGAGAAGTTCCTCAGTTTTAAATGCTTCAGTCAACCCGATCTGTATTACAAGCCCACAAAATGAATTGATATACCACTTCTTTTGTTTCACCTCTAGGTATAGATATTCTTCAGAATCTCGGCCTCAGAGATATCAAAGCCTTGCCGACACCACCTCAACAACCATGGACATCAGTGTCGTTACCGCCAGGGGTCACAGCCAGCGGGACGGGCATCATCCTGTCAGGAGCTGTGCACATTAAGGCCCCTACGTCTAGCGTCATGCCCCAGGACATTGGAGATGAATTCACTATCATTGTGGGTCTTCGCTCCCACAGAGTCAATAATGCCTTTCTCTTTAGCATTAAAAATAAAAACAGACTCCAATTTGGAGTGCAAATTTTACCCAGGAAATTAGTTGTGTATATTGCTGAGAAGCCATCTGTATATTTTGAATATAGTGCCCATGATGGACAGTGGCACACGTTCGCCATTGAAATCAATGGGAAATACGCTTCCTTTTATTCTGACTGTGGTGCTGAATCTGTCCGCAAGGAATTACCCATCAGGCTCCCGGAATTTTCTCCGAACAGCCAGCTGACATTGGGAAGGATGAGCCCGAGGTCAGTGCCTTTTGAAGGCACCATATGCCAGCTTGACGTTTATCCGAGCGCACAAGCCTCCATGAACTACTGCAACTACGTAAAGAGGCAGTGTCGTCAGGCTGATACCTACCGATCTCCGGCTCCCACAATCGCTGCAACACTGGTTGGAGGGGCCAGTTTCAGCTCCCAGTTCACAACCTCTGTGCCAAGGAAAGAAGCACCGACAACTCCATGCCTGACATCGGCCGTGGCGAGTACCCAAGAGGTTCGGTACAGGAATACATCGTTAAAAAGAGCAGAAGCCAGTTTGTTGCCGCCGCTGGCCTTCTCCAGTCTACTGCCCACTGCCATGTCACCAGCCCTGCATTTCAATGGAACCTCAAGGCTGCGCCTACCTCTGGACACCCAGGTTGACTCCACCGCTGTTCTGGCCACCACCAGCTCGAACTTTGAGTCCTTCAGCATTAAATCCAAATTGGCACTCAGCAGGAAGGGAACTGGTGCTGGAGACCAAGTCACGGGGGAGAGGACCCTGCCTGATGTTGAAGAGTTGTTCCTCTCAATCCCAGAGGCTGGTGAGGTGGCAGAGAGGCATGCAGGTGATGCAACACCCACTACAGGGGAAATCCAGATGATCAACTCAACCTCGTACAGGGCGACCAAGGAGCCATCCTCACAAGACCAGGACAGTTTCCGGAATGGCGATGTTCTCTCTACACTGCCTTTGGCAGCTGTTGGCAGTTTAGAAGACATCGAGATTGAAAACTACGACTATGATTATGAAGAGTTCCTGGACTATCTGAATTCCGAAGGCTTGCCAGGGCCCAAGGGGGACCCAGGACCTCCTGTAAGTATTCTGTTTGATTCCATAAGACCATAAGATGTAGGAGCAGAATTATGCCATTCTGCCCATCGAGGCTGCTTCACCATTCAATCATGGTAATTTATTTTCCCTTTCAACCCCATTCTCCTGCCGTCTCCATGTAACTTTGCATGCCCTTACTAACCTACCTTCACATTAAATATACCCAACGATTTGGCCTCCGCAGCCGTCTGTGACAATGAATTCCACAGGTTCACTACCCTCTGGTGAAAGAAAAACCTCCTCAGAGTAAAACTTATTACATGGTGGATGTAAAATTGAGGAAAATTGCAAATGTTACTCCACTATTTAAGAAGGGTGGGAGGCAGCAGAAAGGAAACTACGTCAGTGGTTGGGAATTTGTTGGAATCGATTGTTAGGGATGAGATTACGGAGTACCTGGAGGCACATGACAAGATAGGCCAAAGCCAGCATGGTTTCATAAAGGAAAATCCTGCCTGACTAACCTACTGCAATATTTTGAGGAAATTACAAGCAGGGTAGACAAAGGAGATGTAGTTTGTGTGGTGTACTTAGATTTTCAGAAGGCCTTTGACAAGGTGCCATGCATGAGGCTGCTTAACAAGATAAGAGCCCATGGAATTACAGGGGAGTTACTAGCATGGGCGGAGCATTGGCTGGTCGGCAGAAAATAGAGAGTAGGAAAAAAGGGATCCTATTCTGGCTGGCTGCCGGTTACCAGTGGAGTTCCACAGCGGTCGGTGTTGGGACTGCTGCTTTTCACAATTTATGTCAATGATTTGGACTATGGGATTAATAGATTTGTGGCTAAATTTGCCGATGATACAAAGATAGGTGGAGGAGTGGGTAGTGTTGAGGAAACAGAGAGCCTGCAGAGAGACTTAGATAATTTAGAGGAATGGGCAAAGAAGTGGCAAATGAAATACAATGTTGGAAAGTGTATGGTCATGCACTTTGGTGGAAGAAATAAATGGGCAGATTATTATTTAGATGGGGAGAGAATTCACAATGCAGAGATGCAAAGGGACTTGGGAGTCCTTGTGCAGGATACTCTAAAGGTTAACCTCCAGGTTGAGTCAGTGGTGAAGAAGGTGAATGCAATGTTGGCATTCATTTCTAGAGGTATAGAATATAAGAGCAGGGATGTGATGTTGAGGCTCTATAAGACACTTGTGAGACCACACTTGGAGGATTGTGTGCAGTTTCAGGCTCCTTATTTTGGAAAGGATATACTGACATTGAGAGGGTTCAGAGAAAATTCACAAGAATGATTCCAGGAATGAAAGGGTTACTGTATGAGGAACGTCTGGCAGCTCTTGGGCTGTATTCCCTGGAGTTCAGGAGAATGAGGGGGGAATCTCATAGAAACATTTCAAATGTTAAGAGGCCTGACAGATTAGATATGGTAAGGTTATTTCTAGGACAAGAGGACACGACTTCAGGATTGAAGGACGTCCATTAAGAACAGAGATACGGAGAAATTACTTTAGTCAGAGGGTGGTAAATCAGTGGAATTTGTTGCCACGAGCGGCTGTGGAGGCCAAGTTATTGGGTTATTAAAGGCAGAGTTAGATGGGTTCTTGATTAACCAGGACATCAAAGGGTATGGGGAGAAGGCAGGGGAGTGGGGATGACTGGAAGAATTGGATCAGCCCATGATTGAACGGCAGAGCAGACTTGATGGGCCAAATGGCCTGCTTCTGCTCCTATATCTTATGGTCTTATGGCTATATGGGAGGAAAGGTTAGATTAATCTTGGAGTAGGTTAAAATGTCTGCACAACATCTGAGCCGAAGGGCCTGTATTGTGCCGCAATGTTCAATGTTTCTAATTTGTTTTTCACTGAAGTGCATATACAGTATGTTACAATATAGTACCTCTCTCATTTCTGCTCCTAGACTCCTCCACTACTGGAAACATCCTCTCCATATCCACTTTGTCTAGGCATTTAATATTTGATAGGTTTCAATGAAACACCCCCCCCCCCATTCTTCTAAGCTCCAGGCTACTCTTCCACCTACACAATGTCCATATCCCTCTCCCTAGATGCTGCCTGACCTGCTGAGTTCCTCCACCAGTTTGTGTGTGTTGCTCTGGATTTCCAGCACCTGCAGAATCTTATATTCCATCTCGGTACCCTCCTGATAGCATGAATATCGATTTCTCTTTCCAGTAAACAAATCCCCCCCCCCTTCCTCTGTTCCCCACTGTAGCCCTTTACCTCTTCTTGCCTGCCTATCACCTCCCCCTGATTCTGCTCCTCCTTCCCTTTCTCCTATGGTCCACTCCCCTCTCCTATCAGACTCTTTTTTCTCCAGCCCTTCACCTTTCCCACCCACCTGGCTTCACCTGTCACCTTCCAGCTAGCCTCTTTCCCCTTCCCCCACCTTTTTATTCTGGCATTTTCCCCCTTCCTTCTCAGTCCTGAGGAAGTGTCCCGGCCGAAACGTCAACAGTTAACTTTTTCCACAGATGCTGTCTGACCTGCTGAGCTCCTTCTGCACTGATTTGCAGACTCTCTTGTGTGTATGGGCAGATGCCAAACGTAGGTCTCTTACACAGAGAGCGGTGGGTGAGGGGAACACATTGCCAGGGTGATGGTAGAGGCAGGTACATTACTGGTGCTTAAGGCACTCTAAGATAGGCACCTGGATGCAAGGCCTGTCCTGTGCTTTACTGTTCTATGTTGTAGATTGTTTCACAGGAGAGAAATCGATGCTTAAACCAGCAAACTCCATACTGGAACAAATGTTCAAAGATACTCTGACACTTGGGCTAATCTTAATAGAAGTGGCCAAATGATTGCGAGTATACAATATCGTGTTGGTTTTGTACATCTACGAAGACTTCTGGTCATTTCTTTGATGAATTGCTCGCTACGGTTCAACTACCTTAACAAACAGTATGTTATCAACTCACAGTCTCCAGAGGGTGGTGAATCTGTGGAATTCACTGCCACAGGTGGCTGTGGAGGCCAAGTCATTGAGTGTATTTAAAGCGGGGGCTGATAGGTTTTTGATTAGCCAGGGTGTCAAAGGTTACAGGGAGAAGGCAGGAGAATGAGGTTGAGAGGAATAATAAATCAGCCATGATGGAATGGTGGAGAAGACTTGTTGGACCAAGTGGCCTAATTCTGCTCCTATGTTTTATGGTCTTTTATAATTACAGAGACTCCTCCTGTGGAGGCAGCCACGTTAAATGTAGCTTGGCAGAGGTTGGTAACTGTAGGATCTTAGAGATCATTGTGTCAAAGAGGAAACCATTCAGTTCACGTAGCTGTCAATAGCTCATTGTGGGAGCTGACTTGATTGAGAAATACAAGATGGTAAGAGGAATAGATCGATAGGACAGACAAGAAACTTTCACCCAGGGCAGAAATGAGTAATACAACGCGAGGAAGGCATAATTTTAAGGTGATTGGACAAAAGTCAGAGATAGTTCAACACAGACAGTTGTGGGTACGTGGAAGCTCTGCCAGGGGTGTTTGTAGAGGCAGGCACATGAGGGGCATTTAAGAGACTCATTACTGCCCTATTTGTCACAGAGTGGGAAAACAGACCCTTCAGCCCAACAGGTCTCTGCTGAACATCAACCACCCATTGGCTGCAATCCTACACTGATCCCATTTCTTTCTCTCCACATTAATAACAACTCCCCTCAGATTCCACCCCTCACCCCCACTGTAGGGATAATTTACAGTGGACAACTAACCCACTGGCCCACACGCCTTTGGAATGTGTGAGGAAATCAGGAGCACCCGGGAGGACATAGATGGTTACAGGGACAACATGTAAACTCCACGCAGGCAGAAGTGAACTTGATTCTCTGGAACTATGAGGCACTGGCTCTACCCACTGCCCACTAGAGACATTGGAGTGCCTCCAGAGGTGGCTCACAAGAATGAGTCCAGGAATAAAAGGGTTAATGTATGAGGAGTATCTGATGGTTTGGGCCTGTACTTGCTGGAGTTCACAAAAATGATGTGGTATCTTATTGAAAACGATCAAATATTGAAAGGCCAAGATAAGATCATAAGTCCATCTGCTATAGGAACAGAAATAGCCCATTTGGCCCATCAATTCTGCCCCACCATTTATCATGGCTGATTCATTTTTCCTCTCAGCCCCAATCTCCTGTCTTCACCCCTTACCCTATTAACCTCTTCCCTAAATAGCCACAGATTCACCACTCTCTAGCTAAAGAAATTCCTCCTCATCTCCATTCTAAAAGGATATCCCTCTATTCTGAAGCTGTGTCCTTTGGTCTTAGACTCTTCCCCATAGGAAACATCCTTTCCACATCCACTCTATCAACACCTTTCACCATTCAATAGGTTTCAATGAGGTCACCACTCATTCTTCTAAATTCCAGTGAATACAGATCCAGAGCCATCTTTATATGACAAGCCATTCAATCCTGGAATCATTTTTGTGAACCTCCTCTGAACTGTTTCCAGTTTCAGAATGCAGACATCCCACCCTGCAAAAACTCATTTCAGGGAGGTAGCACCATCAATTTGCGGGAGACTTCCGGGAGGGGTGGGATGTCTACAATAGAGTAGCTGCTTAGCAGCTGGCCAGCTAGTTTAAATAACGTTAGCTATGCTAATGAACGAATGACACCTGTTAAACTCACCTCAACATGTCTTTTACAGTCTTAACCCACCATGGGGAAAAGTCACTGTTGCAAACAGTGCAGCGAGCAACCCTGTCATTATTTTTGACCCCTATTAGGCAGGGGTACACTTTAGTGTAGTCTGGGGTGACGTACGTTTTATATTTTTTTTTGGAACACTCTGCTACTCTGACTTATTTTGGAACTCTCTCACTCTCTCGTTCGTGGTCACTCACTCACGCTCGCTCTCTCGTGGTCGTTCTCACTCGCAGTCGTTCTCACTCGCGCTTGCTTTCTTGCTCTTGTGCTCGCTTTCTCGCTCTTTCTCGCGCATTCTCTCACGCTCGCTCTCAAAAAAAATCAATTTCTGGGACATTGTATATAATTTGCGGGCATCAGGGAGCCACTATTAATATGCGGGAGACTCCCGGAACTTCCGGGAGAGGTGGGATGTCTGAGAATGTCCTTCACGAAACTGTTCACAATACTCCAAGTGAGGCCTCAGGAGTGATTTATGAACTCTCAACATTACAACCTTGCTATTCTGGTCCACTTGGAATGAATGTCAACATTGCATTTGCCTTCCTCACGACAGAGTCAACCTGCAAATTAAGGCTTCCGTGAAGAGAGGCTCTACTCAGAGAAAGCAAAGGTCAAGTTTTTTTCCCTTCTCTTCTTCATATCTGATCAGTTAGATAGAGATGCCGGGCGGATAGTGCAATGCTCCTGTGGGAAGGCAAGGAGACCTTCTATGTCCCAGACAACTACAACTGTGAGAAGTGCATCCAACTGCAGCTTCTAACAAACCATGTTAAGGAGTTGGAGCTGGAACTGGATGAGCTCCGGATCATGTGGGAGGCTGATAGGACAAAGAGAGAGGTAGTTGTACCCATGGTGCCGGACAGTCAGGAAGAGGAAAGGGATTAAGGAGTCAGTGCAGAGTACCCCTGTGGCCATCTCCCTCAACGACAGGTATATCACCATGAATACTGTTAGGGGGGATGACCTAACAGGAAAGTCACAGTAATCAGGTCTCTGGCACTGAGACTGCCTCTGTGATTCAGGCAGGAAAGGGAAAGAAGAGGCACACTGTGGTGACAGGGGATTCATTAATTAGGGGAACGAACAGGAGGTTTTGTGCGTGACAGCTAGATTCCCAGATGATATGTTGCCTCCCGGGTGCAAAGGGTCTCGTCAATAAGAGCATACTGACCCTTTACATTTGATCTCCCAAAGGACAACGCTTCGCACATTTATAGAACACAGAATATTACGGCACAGTACAAGTCCTTTGACCCACAATGTTGTGCTGAGTTTCAACCTACTCTAAGATCAATTTAATTCTTCCCTCCTACGTAGCCCTCCATTTTTCTATCATCCACGTGCCTACCTAAGAACCTCGTAAATGTCCCTAATGAATCTGCCTCTACCACCACCTCTGGTGATCTGTTTCATGCACCCACCGATCTGAGTGTAAAAAAAACTTACCTCAGTCATCCCCCCTATACTTTCCTTTAGTCACTTTAAATTATGCCCCCTCCTATTAGCCATTTCCACCCTGAGGAAAAAGTCTCTGGCTGCCCTTTCTAAAATGTCCTGAGGAACAACTAAGGATGTGTGTGGCTGTGAACAGGTAAAAGTTTGAGATAAGTTTAAAGAAATGTCTTAAAGCAGAAATGTAGAGTTGAAGAGGGGGAAGAGATAGAACATAAAACAAACATACATTCAGTGGTCACTTTATTAAGTACAGAAGTGGAAGCTGCTGTAGCCCGTCCATTTCAAAACTCAACATGTTTTACATGCCGACATGTTCTTCAGCACTCCACTGTTGTAACTCATGGTTATTTGAGTTACCGCACCTTCCTGTCAGTTTGAGCCAGTCTGGCCATTCTCATAGAAACAGAGAAAACCTACAGCACAATACAGGCCCTTTGGTCCACAAAGCTGTGCCAAACATGTCCCTACCTTAGAACTACCTAGGCTTTACCCATAGCCCTCTATTTTTCTAAGCTCCATGTACCTATCCGGGAACCTGTTAAAAGACCCTATTGTTCCTGCCTCCACCACTGCCGCCGGCAGCCCATTCCACGCACTCACCACTCTCTGCATAAAAAACTTACCCCTGACATCTCCTCTGTACCAGCTTCCAAGCACCTTAAAACTGTGTCCTATCGTGCTAGCCATTTCAGCCCTGGGAAAAAGCCTCTGACTATCCACACGATCAATGCCTCTCATCATCTTGTACTCCTCCATCAGGTCACCTCTCATTCTCCGTCGCTCCAAGGAGAAAAGGCCAAGTTCACTCAACCTATTCTCATAAGGCATGCTCCTCAATCCAGGCAACATCCTTGTAAATCTCCTCTGCACCCTTTCTATGGTTTCCACATCCTTCCTGCAGTGAGGTGAACAGAACTGAGCACAGTACTCCAAGTGGGGTCTGACCAGGGTTCTATATAGCTGCAACATTATCTCTCGGCTCCTAAATTCAATTCCATGGTTGATGAAGGCCAATGCACTGTATGCCTTCTTAACCACAGAGTCAACCTGCGCAGCTGATTTGAGCATCCTATGGACTCGGACTCCAAGATCCCTTTGATCTTGCACACTGCCAAGAGTCTTACCATTAATACTATATTCTGCCATCATATTTGACCTACCAAAATGAACTACCTCACACTTGTCTGGGTTGAACTCTATCTGCCACTCCTCAGCCCAGTTTTGCATCCTGTCAGTGTCCCGCTGTAACCTCTGACAGCCCTCCACACTATCCACAACACCTCCAACCTTTGTGTCATCAGCAAATTTACTAACCCATCCCTCCACTTCCTCATCCGGCTCATTTATAAAAATCGTGAAAGAGTAGCAGTCCCAGAACAGATCCCTGAGGCACACCACTTGTCACCGACCTCCATGCAGAATATGACCCATCTACAACCACTCTTTGTCTTCTGTGGGCAAGCCAGTTCTGGATCCACAAAGCAATGACCCCTTGGATCCCATGCCTCCTTACTTCTCAATAAGCTTTGCATGAGGTACCTTATCAAGTACCTTGCTGAAATCCATATACACTATTTCTACTGCTCTACCTTCATCAATGTGTTTAGTCACATCCTCAAAAAATTAAATCAGGCTCGTAAGGCATGACCTGCCCATGACAAAGCCATGCTGACTATTCCTATTCATATCATACCTCTTCAAATGTTCATAAATCCTGCCTCTCAGGATCTTCTCCATCAACTTACCAACCACTGAGGTAAGACTCACTGGTCTATAATTTCCTGGGCTATCTCTATTCCCTTTATTGAATAAGGGAGCAACATCTGCAACCCTCCAGTCCTCCGGAACCTCTCCCATCCCCATTGATGATGGAAAGATCACCACCAGAGGCTCAGCAGTCTCCTCCCTTGCTTCCCACAGTAGCCCGGGGTATATCCTGTCCGGTCCCGGTGTCTTATCCAACTTGATGCTTTCCAAAAGCTCCAGAACATCCTCTTCCATAATATCTACATGCTCAAGCTTTTCGGTCCACTGCAAGTCAATTCTATAATTGCCAAGGTCCTTTTCCATAGTGAATACTGAAGCAAAGTACTCATTAAGTACCTCCACTATTTCCTCCGGTTCCATACACACTTTTCCACTGTCACACTTGATTGGTCCTATTCTCTCACGTCTGATCCTCTTACTCTTCACATATTTGTAGAATGCCTTGGGTTTTCATTAATCCTGTCTGCCAAGGCCTTCTCATAGCCCCTTCTGGCTCTCCTAATTTTATTCTTAAGCTCCTTCCTGCTAACCTTATAATCTTCTAGATCTCTATCATTACCTAGTTTTTTGAACCTTTCATAAGCTCTTCTTGACTAGATTTACAACAACCTTTGTACACCATGGTTCCTGTACCCTACCATCCTTTCCCTGTCTCATTGGAACATACCTATGCAGAATCCCATGCAAGTTTCAACTGAACGTTTGCCACATTTCTTCCTGAGAACATCTGTTTCCAATTTATGCTTCCAAGTTCCTGCCTGATAGCATCATATTTCCCCTTACTCCAATTAAATGTTACCCTAACCTGTCTGTTCCTATCCCTCTCCAATGCTATGGTAAAGGAAATAGAATTGTGATCACTATCTCCAAAATGCTCTCCCACTGAGAGATCTGACACCTGACCATGTTCATTTCCCAATACCAGATCAAGTACAGCCTCTCCTCTTGAAGGCTTACCTACATATTGTGTCAAGAAACCTTCCTGAACACACCTAACAAACTCCACCCCATCTAAACCCCTCACTCTAGGGAGGTGCTAATCAATATTTGGAAAATTAAAATTTCCCACCACAACAACCCTGTTATTATTACACCTTTGCAGAATCTGTCTCCCTATCTGTTCCTCAATGTTCCTGTTACTATTGGGAGGTCTATAAAAAAAACACCCAGTAGAGTTATTGACCCCTCCCTATTCCTAACTTCCACCCACAGAGACTCCATAGACAACCCCTCCATGACTTCCTCCTTTTCTGCAGCCGTGACACTATCTCTGATCAACAGTGCCACGCCCCCACCTCTCTTGCCTCCCTCCCTGTCCTTTCTGAAACATCTAAAGTCTGGCAGTCTAAGTAGCCACTCCTGCCCTTGCACCATCCTAGTCTCTGTAATGGCCAGAACATCATAGCTCCAAGTACTGATCTACGCTCTAAGCTCATCCGCTTTGTTCATAATACTCCTCACATTAAAATACACATCTCAAACCAACGGTCTGAGCACGTCCCTTTTCTATCACCTGCCCATCCTCCCTTTCGCAATCTCTCCAAGCTTTCTGTATTTGTGAGCCAACCTCCCTTTCCTCCGTCACTTCAATTCTGTTCCCACCCCTCAGCTATTCTAGTTTAAATTCTCCCCAATAGCCTTAGCAAACCTCCCCGCCAGGACATTGGCTCCCTGGGATTCAAGTGCAACCTGTCCTTTTTGTCAAGGTTACTCCTGCCCCAAAAGAGGTCCCAATGATCCAGAAATCTGAATCCCTGCCCCCGCTCCAATCCCTCAGCTACACATTTATCCTCCACCTAATACTATTCCTATACTCACTGTCACATGACACAGGCAGTAATCCGGAGATTACTACCTTTGAGGTCCTGCTTCTCAACTTCTTGACACCCAGGAACTTGAAGCTGCTCACTCTCTCCACTTCTGATCCCTCTATGAGTTTTGGTATGTGTTTCTTCTTCTTACCCTTCCTGAAGCCCACAATCAGCTCTTTCTTCTTACTGACATTGAATGCCAGGTTGTTGCTACAGCACCACTCCACTAGTTGGCATATCTCACTCCTGTAGGCCCTCTCGTCACCACCTGAGATTGTACCAACAATGGTTGTATCGTTAGCAAAGTTATAGATGGTATTTGAGCTATGCCTAGCCACACAGTCATGGGTATATAGAGGGAGTAGAGCAGTGGGTTAAGCACACACCCCTGAGGTGCACCAGTGTTGATCGTCAGTGAGGAGGAGATGTTATCACCAATCCGCACATATTGTGGTCTTCCGGTTAGGAAGTTGAGGGTCCATTTGCAGAGGGAGGTACAGAGGCCCAGGTTCTGCAACTTCTCGATCAGGATTGTGGGAATGATGGTATTAAATGCTGAGCTATAGTCGATGAACAGCATCCTGACATAGGTGTTTGTGTTGACCACGTGGTCTAAAGCCATGTGGAGAGCCATTGAGATTGCATGTGCCGTTGACCTATTATGGCGATAGGCAAATTGCAATGGGTCCAGGTCCTTGCTGAGGCAGGAGTTCAGTCTAGTCATGACCAACCTCTCAAAGCATTTCATCACTGTCGATGTGAGTGCTACCAGGCAATAGTCATTAAGACAGACCACATTATTCTTCTTAGGCACTGGTATAATTGTTGCCTTTTTGAAGTACATGGGAACTTCCACCCATAGCAGTGAGAAGTTGAAAATATCCTTGCGAGTTGGTTGGCACAGGTATTCAGAGCCTTACCAGCTATTCCTTGGGGACCTACTGCCTTGCGAGGGTTCATTCTCTTTAAAGACAGTCTAACATCGACCTCTGAGACAAAGGCCACAGGGTCATCAGGTGCAGCAGGGATCTTCACAGCTGAAGTTGTATCCTCTCTTTCAAAGCGGACATAGAAGGTGTTAAATTCATCTGGTAGTGAAGCATCGCTGCCATTCATGCTACTGGGTTTTGCTTTTTGTAGGAAGTAATGTCTTGCAAACCCTGCCAGAGTTTTCGTGCATCCGATGTCACCTCCAACCTCGTTCGAAATTGTCTCTTTGCCCTTGAAGTAGCCCTCTGCAAATTATACTTGGTTTTCTGGTACAAACCTGGGTCACCAGACCTGAATGTCACAGATCTAGCCTTCAGCAGATGACGTACCTCCTGATTCATCCATGGCTTTTGGTTTGGTTTTGTGCAGTAAGTCCTTGTAAGCACACACTCATCCACCCAGGTTTTAATGAAGTTGGTCACAACTGCAGTATACTCATCCAGGTTCAAAGATGAATCCCTGAATACAGTCCAGTCCTGTAGGCGCTCCTCTGTTGCCCTTGTCCATATCTTCTTGGTCCTCACTGGTGCTGCAGTCTTCAGTCTCTGCCTATACTCAGGGAGTAGAAGTACAGCCAGGTGATCAGACTTCCCGAAGTGAGGGCGTGGAATAGCGCATCACATTCTTGATGGTGGTGTAACAATGGTCCAGTGTGTTGTTTCCTCTGGTTTTGCACATGATCTGTTGATGGTAGTTGCTTTGTGATTTTTTCAGACTGGCCTGGTTAAAATCTCCCAAAACAATGGTGAAGCTGTTAGGGTGCGCTGTTTCATTCATGTTGATCCCATTGCTCAGATCACCTAAAGCCTGCTTGACATTGGCCTGAGGTGGAATGTAAACTGCTACCAAAGTGACCCCGGAGAACTCCCGTGGTAGGTAAAAGGGATGGCATTTAACTGCTAGATATTCCAGGTCTGGTGAGCAGAATTGGGACAGTACTGATATATTTGTGCATCAAGAAGAGTTGGTCATGAGGCATACTCCTCCATTTCTGGCTTTGAGAGACTCTATAGGTCTATCCTGGTGGTGTATAGTAAACCTGTCGATCTGGTTCACTGCATCCGGTACAGAAGGGGTTAACCAAGATTCCGTGAAACAAAGGACACACGCTGTCCTGATGTCCCTCTGATTCAGCACCCTAGGTCTGAGATCATCGATTTTATTCATGAGAGACTGCATGTTTGCCAGCAACCTCCTTCTAAACTTTCTGCGTTCTCTTTCTTTTTTCTTTTTTTTTGGTAATTTATTTTTTATTGAATTTCTTTCCTGTAGGTAAGTGACCAAAACTGCACACAATACTCCAAAATAGGCTTCGCCAGTGATTTATACAATGAATCTGCACAATCTCTCCTTGTAATCTAACCCTCATAATCCAAGTTTCCTTTTGGTAAGTCTGCACTACCAATAGTCAGAGGGTTGTTATGTGCACCATAGATCATTCGTGCACATAAGCAGGCCTTCAGCTCATCTCATCCATGTCAAACAATTTTTCTTTTTAAGCAGCTCCTGTGCTTGGTCATTATATCTGTGAACTTTTCCTGTCTGTGTACCTCTGAACCTCTGAACCTCCATATACCTCAGTAACCCTCCTATTCATAAACCTCCGAACCCTCATATACCCCTGAGCCTTTCCTATCAGTGAATATTTCCAAATGAATTTTAAGTGTTTTAATTGTGCCTACCTCTGCCATTCCCTTTGGCTCCCCTCGTTCCATAAATCCACCACTTTCTGTGTGAATCAGAATCAGGTTTATTATCACTAACACATGTCCTGAAATTTGTTGTTTTGTGGCAGTCCATAAAATATACTACAAACTACTTGAAGAAATATATATATAAAGAAGTAGTGCAAAGAAAAAGCAAAAACTGTGAGATAGTGTTTATGGGTCCGAATGAAGTGTAGCCGCTGGCACGCCTTCTTCGTGATTGCATCTGTATGTTTGGCTCAGGATAGATCCTCAGAGATGTTAAAATGTTTCCTCTCAAATCATTTTTAAATCCCTCCCCTTTCACTTTGAAACTATGCCCTCTAATTTCAGGCTCCCCATCTCTCAGAAGAAGTCTGAAACCCTTATCTATGTCCCCCATGATCTTATAAATCTCTGAGGTCATGTCTTAGCCTCCTACCCTCCAGAGGCAAAAGGTCAAAATCAGGTTTGTTATTGCTGATGTAGGTTGTGAAATTTGTTTTGCAGCAGCAGTACAATTTAATGCATCAAAAATGACAAAAAGTTACAATAAGAAATATAAAAAATTAATAAGTAGCACAAGGAGAGAGCAGAAAAGAAGCGAGGTAGTGTTCATGGGTTCGATGTGCATTCAGAAGTCGGACGGCAAAGGGGAAGAATCTGTGGAATCACTGAGTGCGTGTCTTCTCCCGGACCTCCTCCTTGATGGTAGCAATGAGAAGAGGGCATGTCCTGGGATGTGGGAGTCCTTCATGATGGCTGCTGCCTTCTTGAGGCAACACCCTTTGAAGTTGTCCCTGATGCTGGGGAGGCTAGTGGCCATGAAGGAGCCGGCTGAGTTTGCAACTTTCTGCAGTTTTTCCTGATCCTGTGCTTTGGGGCATCCATACCAGACAGTGATGCAGCCGGTCAGATGCTGGCGCGCCTTCCTTGTAATTGCAGCAATGTGCTGGGCCCAGGGTAGATCCTCAGAGATGTTTCTGTCCAGCCCCTTCCTACAACCCGAGCTCTCCAGTCCCGTCCTTACTTACTCGCTGCCCGTTTCACCGCAGCAATGACAGTCCTCCATCCCTGTCTGTCCTTGGCAGCCATGCAGGTCCCGGGTGGAGACTCAGGAATACTGTCACACACAGATGTAGATTCCGTAATATTGCTCTTTCTGTAACAGTTTTGTTTGACCACTCGGGGTTGTTAGCCCTGAACTGAACCCCCGAATCCGGAGGATTTGTGGACCACTCTTAGTCTGGCCTCTACAGTTTGCCCTGTTTGGCATGGGTGACCCTACCAAGAGCCGAAGGATAAAGCCCTGACTCCAGTCAGCATAGCTCTCCGGGTCATTGAGGGACGCAAGATTCCAAACCACGACAAGGCTGTGGTGCTCTTGGAGGTGCAGGCCCATAGCATCCTCCTAAATCTCTTTTGCACCCTCCCTGGTTTAATGACATCCTAGTCCTTGTAAAGTGTGATGCCCTGAGTTATGCCCAGCTCATCTGTGCCATCTGTGTTGCCCAGTCAGCTAGTCCCATCTGCCCACATTTGGCCGACAGCCCTCGGAACCTCTCCTACCCATCTACCTATTTGGGTGGCTTTGAGGTGTTGCTAAGGTGCCCATCTCAACCACTATTTCTGGCAGCTCATTCCAAATACACACTGCCCTTTGAAGATAAAGAAAGACTTGCTTTATTTGCCACATGTGCATCGAAACGGTGAAACGTGGTGTTTGTGTCTGTGGCCAATACCATCCGAGGATTGCGCTGGAGGCAGGCAGGTGCTGCCACACCTTCAGTGCCAACATAGCACGTCCACAACCTAGCAACCCTAACCCGTAAGCCTTTGGAATGTGGGAGAAAACCCGAGCACTCAGTCATGGGCAGAACGTACAAACTCCTGACAGACAGTGGTGTGAATTGAAACCCGATCAGTGATCTCTGGCACTGTAAATCATTGCGCTAACTGAGCCACACACGCATGGAGAAGTTGCCCCTGGCGTCCCTTTTAAAACTCTCATCTCTGATCTTAAACCTATGCCTTCTTGTTTTAAGCACACTCCCTCCCTGGGAAAAAGACTGTGCTTTCTCCCTGTCTGTGTGCCCCTCTGCATACCTTTGTCAGGTCATCCCTCAATTTCCTATGATCCAGGGAAGAATAAATTCCTATTCTGCACAATGTCTCCTTGTACTTTATACTTTATACTTTATTGTCGCCAAACAATTGATACTAGAATGTACAATCATCACAGCTCCCTGGAGTACAAATCGATAGTAAATATTAAAAATTTAAATTATAAATCATAAATAGAAAATAGAAAATGGAAAGTAAGGTAGTGCAAAAAAACCAAGAGGCAGGTCCGGATATTTGGAGGGTACGGCCCAGATCTGGGTCAGGATCCGTTCAGCAGTCTTATCACAGTTGGAAAGAAGCTGTTCCCAAAGCTCATGTAACTCATCCTGGGAAATCTTTTCTGCACTCTTTCTAGTTTAATAACATTTTTCCTATAACAGGGCAATCAAAACTGTACACAATACTTCAAGTGTGGCTCAGAAATGTCTTATATAGTAAGTGAGTGGGTGGTGGGGTGGAGATGTAAAGTGCTCCTTCCCTCCGCTAACCTGCAGGTCACCCATGGGCAAGGCGTAGCACCTACTTAGCCACCAGATCAGGGTCACATGAAGGGTCATGGGAGCAGGTGGTGGATGGTCATATGAGCAGTCGGCACATATCACAAGTCCTGGTTATGCAACCACTGACGCCAGGCAGACAATCTCTGAAGAGTATTGATAATGGTTAGGGTCACCCATCTTGTAAAGACACTGCCCAGAAGAAGACAATGGCAAAGCACTTCTGTTGAAAAACTTGCCAATGACAATCGTGGTCAAAGACCACGATCAGCCACGTAATGATGAAGATGATTGAAAATGAGGCGGGTGCAGTAAGAACACGTAAAAGACACTTGGACTGGTACATGGATAGGAAGGTTTAGAGCGATATTGCCAAATGGGTCTGGCTGATATGGGCACCTTGGTCGGCATGAGTACAATGGGCTGAAGGGCCTGTTTCCCTGTAGTATGTCTCTATGAATCTATGAGAAGGAGATGGTACAAAGGACAAGAAGCCAGGAGGAACTCAGTGGTTCTTAGAGGGACACGAACAGACAATATTTTGGATCAAAATCCTTCCTCTAGACCGTAAGGGTTGGAGATGATTTAGGGGAGGTTCACAAAAATTATTCCAGAAATTTAAGGGTTAATGTATAAAGAGTGTTTGATGGCTTTGGGCCTGTACTCACTGTAGCTTAGAAGAACGAGGGGGGATCTTATTGAAACCTGTTGAATATTGAAAGGCCTGGTCGAGTGGATGTGGAGAGGACGTTTCCTATAGTAGGTGAGTCTAGGACTAGAGGGCACAGCCTCAGACCCTTTAGAACAAAGATGAGGAGGAATTTCTTTAGCCAGAGGGTGGTGAATCTGTGGAATTCATTGTCATAGGCAGCTGTGGAGACTAAGTCATTGGGTATATTTAAAGCGGAGATTGATAGGTTCTTGATTAGTCAGGGCATCAAAGATTATGGGGAGAAGGCAGGAGAATGGGGATGAGAGGGATAATAAATCAGCCATGATGGAACGGGGGAGCAGACTCGATGGGCTGAATGAATTAATTCTGCTCCTATGTCTTATGATTTTATCGTCTATGGTTGATCAGTACAAAGCAGGAGCTGTTGATGGGGATGTTGGTGAGGGGTGGGAAGATGGGGGGAATACTGGCCGGAAGTTTCCTGTAAAATTGAATGTATTCCCACTGCTGGTGTAATGTTGTATCGGGTACTTGAGGACAGTCCTAACTGACTGCTCTTTTGTTTCGGAAGGGTCCTCCAGGAATGCCTGGTGCGCCGGGACCCCCAGGGAGGCGAGGACCACGGGTGAGTACTGTTACGTTTCCACAGGGTAAGGACGACAATTGGAGTGGTATGGTTGAATGTTTTTGCTGATTCTTGTCAGTAACAATACACACTGGGTAGCCTAACAGTGGGGAAACTGTGAACTGAACACGCCGAGGTAAAGAACATGCACTTTCGAGAGCCCACCCCGAAAAGGGAGTGTTTTCTGCACCTGGGAGGTTACCAGGAAAGTTGACAAGGGTAAAGCGGTGGATGTTGTCTATATGGATCGGCACACGATCGATTAAATACCTGCCACATTCTCGCAATCGATCAGATACAGTACATCCCTCCCCCTGTAGATGAGGAAGGGAATGAGTGAGGTAATTTAAGGAAAATGATACAATATCTATTGCGCTTGGTAGCGCACAGTCAGCTACTCACCCTCGTGGACCGCTGGGTGGGTTGCTTCTCCCTCTGTGCCTTCCTGGCTAGTTGATGTTGTGGGCAGTAGGCTGTGAATCACCTTTTCTGTTGAAGTGTGCATCGCTGCTTCTTCTGGGACGCTGGCTTCATCAGCGGAGGACATTTCTGTAGCTTCCCAGTCAGTTTACTGATTTACAAGATCCAAATGTTGCTTGACAACTCATCTGTCTGTCTGCTCAGGGTCACTCCCTTACCATGAGAATGTAAGTCGAGGGCCGGCAGCCAGTTTTCTCCCTGCGAGATGCACGTGTCTCTGGAACCAAACATTCAATGCCTGGCGTGCGTTTCGTATTTTTGTTCAATGCCTCTAGCTGGCCACAAATTTACTCCTGGAGAGTCGGCTGTACCACGGAAATTCACATCCAAATGAGTTCACTGCCTTCAACACCAGGATGCAATGGAATTCCTGGCCCGTGTGAAACACGTCAGTCATTATTAGACTCAATTTACAGTATTATTAAAGTACATACACCATATACTGCCCTGAGATTCATTTTCTTGCAGGTATTCGCAAGAAAATAAAGAAATACAGTAGAATTTATGAAAAACTATCTATAAATAAAGACTGACAAATAAACTACGTTCAAAAGAAGACACATATGCCAATAAGCTGATTCACTGACTTATTGTCATCTGCACAGGTGCAATGTAAAACTTAACTGCAGCAGCATCACAGGGACAGAGCATCAGAAAGCAGCATTCTCTAGAAAAATATAAATTAAACTGGAATTATTTACAATTTTTACAAGAAAACACGATTAGAATTTTTTTAAAAATCCATTTTAGTGCAAAGTGATCAAGGTTGATCAGTGTTGCTAAACTGTGGCGATTAGGGTTGTGACGGTGGTTCAAGAACTGAATGGTTGAAGGGAAGTAGCTTCTTGAATTTGCTGTTGTGAAACTTCAGGCTTCTGTACTTCCTGCCTGATGGTAGCTGTGAGAAGATGGCATGGCACAATTACTGGGGGTCTTTGATGATGGCTGTTGCTTTCTTGAGGTCCATTTGTTGTTCAGACCTAAGTGAATTCGACCATGGATTGATTAACAAATACAAGAAAATCTGCAGGTGCTGGAAATCCAAAGCAAAACACATAAAATGCTGGAGGAACTCGGCAGACCAGGCAGCATTTATGGAAGAGGGAAACGGTTGACATTTTGGGCCGAGACCCTTCTTCAGGACTGGAAAGAAGGGGGACGAGTCAGCGTAGGAAGGTGGAGTAAGAGGGGAGGAAGAAGTACGAGGTAGTAGGTGATAGGTGAAACCAGGAGACGGGAAAGGGCTGAAGTATAGAGCTGGGAAGTTGATCGGTGAAAGAGATACAGTGCTGGAGGAGAGGGAATCTGATAGGGGAGGATAGAAGACCATAGAAGAAAGGGAAGGGGAGGAGCACTAGAAAGAGGTGATGGACAGGTAAGGAGACAAGGTGAGGGAGGGAAACAAGAATGTGGAATGGTGAAGGAGAGGAGGCGGGCAATTACCTGAAGTTTGAGAAATCGATGTTCATGCCATCAGGCTGGAGGCTACCCAGATGGAATATAAGATGGTGCTCCTCCAACATGAGTGTGGCCTCATCCTGGCAATAGAGCCAGCCAGAGTGGTTTGAGTATCTCAGAAACTGCTGATCTCCTGGGATTTTCACGCACAGCAGTCTCTAGAGTTTACAGAGAATGGTGCAAAAAACAAAACCATCCAGTGAGCAGGAGTTCTGTGGGTGAAAGCGCCTTGTTATTGAGAGAGTTCAGAGGAGAATGGCTAGACTGGTTCAAATTGACAGTAACTCAGATAACCTCGCATCACAACAGTGGTGTGCAGAAGAGCATCTCTGAATGCACAACATGTCAAACCTTGAAGTGGATGGGCGACAGTAGTAGAAGACCACGAATATACACGCAGTGGCCACTCCAGTAGTAGGTATATAATAAAGTGGCCACTGACTGTAATCCACAGGCTCTGAGACCGGGAGGAGAACTGAGTGCGGCGGAGAAACCAGGAGCTACAATCCCTTCGCTTTTCCTTGTATAGTCAGCTGCAGCGGATTCGCTGACGAGCAGTCAAAGGGTTAAGACGCTGCGGTTCAAAACCGAGTCTTTATCCGAGAACGCAAAGTTAGCCTTAAATGTCAGGAGGACAATGATTCTGATTGTTTTAAGAGCAAAAGAGCAAACGTACTTTTCAAAACGTTTAACATATTGAAAGGTCACGGTGGGGTTGACTTTCCAATGTACCCCGAGAGCTCAGAGTTCACTGAGGCTGTGCTCAACAAGGGACTGGGACACCTTACAGAAAGCATGTGATTATTTTTTTCCTTCCAGCCAACAGGAGTTAGTTTGTGAAGTGTTCGCGTACAACCCACTGGCCTCTGATGTCGTACAATGTTAGCTTTCATCAGTGAGTCATCTGTGACATTCACTTGTGTGGCTATATTCAAAATTCAGGATTGTTTAATGTCATTTCCAATACACAAGTGTAAAGGAGAACAAAATAATTGTTACTCCAGATCTCATGCAGGACAAAAAAACACAGTGAGTTAAAGGACACAATAATTAAAAAAAACACAAATATACTACATAAATCTTTAAACATAGATTGATTGAATGTCCATAAAGTGATCCTCATCACAGGAGTGGCTGTACATTAGATTAGATTAGATTATGAGGACACTCAGTCCTCGTTTATTGTCATTTAGAAATAATTGCATTAAGAAATGATACAATGTTCCTCCAGAGTGATATCACAAAAAACAGGACAAACCAAAGACCAACACTGACAAGACCACATAATTATAACATATAGTTACAGCAGTGCAAAACAATACCATAATTTGATGACGAGCAGACTATGGGCACGGTAAAAAAAAGTCTCGAAGTTCCGGTCAACTCCCGATAGTCCCAATAGCAGGCAGCAAAAGGGAGAAACTCTCCCTGCCATAAACCTCCAGGCGCTGACAACCTATGATGCATCGGAAGCACCCGACTACAGCCGACTCTGAGTCCATCCGAAAACTTTGAGCCTCCGACCGGCCCCTCCGATACAGCCTCCCGAGCACCATCCTCTGCCAAGCGCTTCAACCTCGCCCTGGCCGCTGAGCAACAAGCAAAGCCGAGGACTCGGGGCCTTCCCCTCCGGAGATTCTGGACCACTCAGTAGCAGCAGCAGCAAAGAAAGCATTTCAGAAGTTTCTCCAGATGTTCCTCCGTTCTCTCACGTCTCTCTCCATCAAATCAGGATTGTCCACGGCACCCTACTTGACAGATTACAGATATCATTCATTGGAGTGGCCGCTGCGTGCTGTGTCGCACTGCCATCTTCTCCTCCATAAGGTGACTCTGACAGGAAATGATAAAATACTAGTGGTTGGGGGTGTGGAGGGGTGGGTTAGTGGGTAGAGGTGTTGATCAGTCTTACTATTTGAGGAAAGTAACTGCTTTTGAGTCTGGTGGTCCTGGTGTGGGTGCTACACAGTGTCCTCCCTGATGGGATTGGGACAAATAGTCCATGAGCAGGGTGGGTGGGATCCCTCATGATGTTACTGGCTCTTATCAGCAGAGAGCTCATTGGTGTCTTGAAACTTCATTGCACTCACAGCAGGTCTTGTCCAGAGCAAATTTTCAGCTTCTGCAGATTACTGAGGAACCCTCCAAAATTTCCATAGAAGTCAATGAGTTGTTAGACCATAAGACACAGGGTCAGAATCAGACCATTTGGCCCATTTGTGGATACAGTAAGGTCTTTTAAGAGCCTCTTAGATAGGTACATGGAGCTTAGAAATATAGAGGGCTATGCACTAGGGAAATTCTAAGCAGTCTGTAGAGTAGGTTACATGGTCGGTACAACGTTGTGGGCTGAAAGGCCTGTAATGTGCTGTAAGTTTCTATGTTCTAAGTCTACTCCGCCATTCAATCATGACTGATCTTTTTTTTCCCCTCCTCAGCCCCACTCCCTGGTCTTCTCCCTGTAACTTTTGATGTGGCCAATCAAGAACTGATCAATCTCCACCTTAAATACACCCAACGACCTGGCCTCCACAGCCGCCTGTGGTAACAAATTCCACAAATTCACCATCTCTGGCTAAAGAAATTTCTCCACATCTCTGTTTTAGAAGGGCGCCCCTCTACCCTGAGGCTGTGCCCTCTTGTCCTAGACTCCCCCACCATAGGAAACATTCTTTCCACATCTACTCTGTCGAGGCCTTTCAACATTCGAAAGGGTTCAATGAGATCCCCCTCAGCCTTCTAAATTCCAGCAAGTACAGACCCAGAGCTATCAAGCATTCCTCGTATGTTAACCTTTTAATTCCTGGAATCATCCTTGTGAACCTCCTCTGAACCCTCTCCAATACCAACAGATCTCTTTGATGGGGAGCCCAAACTGTTCACAATACTGATGGTGAGGCCTTATAAAGCCTCAGCATCACATCCCTGCTCTTGTATTCTAGACCTCTTGAAATGAATGCTAACTTTGTATTTGCCTTTCTTATCACTGACTTGACCTGCAAGTTAACCTTTCAAAGCTTTCAAAGGTACATTTAATGTATACGTTTACAATATACATCCTGAAATTCTTTTTCTTCACAACCATCCACAAAAACAGAGGAGTGCCCCAAAGAATGAATGACAGTTAAATGTTAGATCCCCAAAGCCCCCCCAGCTCCCCCACCCACACATAAGCAACAGCAAAGCAATGATCCCCCACCCCCACCAGCAAGAAAAGCATTGGTGTCCCCCCGCCATTGAGCACTCAAGCGTGCAGCAAAGCATCAGCAAAGACACAGACTTGCAGTACCCCAAAGACTATTTGTTCACCCAGTAATTTGACATACCATAGGCTCTCTCTCTCTCTCTCTCCCTAATAAGGGAAAAAGAGGTGTTCCCGTTTCACAGCGAGAGGGGAGACATAACAAACAATTCGCTGATTTATGTTAACAGTCTGTTGTGTTGCTTTTTCTGAGCTATGTACCCAAAGAACTCGGGTCTCTGGGCACACAGCCAGCAGCCAGCTCGCTGCTTTCGATCGTCCATCTCCCACGACACACTGATTCCCTGCAGAGGCACTGACCACGAGTCTGTCTGCCTCCAGAACCACAAAATCCTGGAACCCTGAAGGTGCACTAAGCATCTAGGCTGCGTCCTTGGTTTATCAGATAGCAGCCAGTCGTGAGTCCCCGAGAGCAGGTCCCATTCCCGCAAAGAACTGAAGTCAGCGTGTAACTCCAGGTCAGGATCTTCAAAAGAACCCTGAAAGGGAAAATAGAGATTAAAGATAAAAATCGAGCTGTTTCCAAAGATGCAAGCAAAGGAGTGGCCGTTAGGTGCCAGGGTCCGCTTTTAGGGTGCTCTGCACAAGGACTCCCAAGTCCATGTGCATCTCAGGTTTTTGAATTTTCTCCTCATTTAGAAAATAGTCTTCATGTTTATTTCTTCTACCAAAGTGCATGACCATGCATTTTCCAACATTGTATTTCATTTGCCACTTTCTTGCCCATTCTCCTAATCTGTCTCAATCCTTCTGCAGCCTACCTGTTTCCTCAATACTACCGGCCCCTCCACCAATCTTCATATCATCTGCAAACTTGGGAGAAAAGCCATCTATTCCATCATCTAAATCATTTATTTACAGCATAAAAAGAAGTGGTCCTAACACTGACCCCTGCCGGACACCACTAGTCACTGGCAGCCAACCAGAAAAGGATCCTTTTATTCCCACTCGCTGCCTCCTACCAATCAGCCAAAGCTCTAACCATACTAGTCATAGTCATAGTCATGCTTTATTGATCCTGGGGGAAATTGATTTTCATTACAGTTGCACCATAAATAATAAATAGTAATAGAACCATAAATAGTTAAATAGTAATATGTAAATTATGCCAGTAAATTATGAAATAAGTCCAGGCCCAGCCTATTGGTTCAGGGTGTCTGACCCTCCAAGGGAGGAGTTGTAAAGTTAGATGGCCACAGGCAGGAATGACTTCCTATGACGCTTTGTGTTGCATCTCGGTGGAATGAGTCTCTGGCTGAATGTACTCCTGTGCCCACCCAGTACATTATGTAGTGGATGGGAAACATTGACCAAGATGGCATGCAACTTAGACAGCATCCTCTTTTCAGGCACCACCGTTAGAGAGTCCAGTTCTACCCCCACAACATCACTGGCCTTACGAATGAGTTTGTTGATTCTGTTGGTGTCTGCTACTCTCAGCCTGCTGCCCCAGCACACAACAGCAAACATGATAGCACTGGCCACCACAGACTCGTACAACATCCTCAGCATCGTCCGGCAGATGTTAAAGGACCTCAGTCTCCTCAGGAAACAGAGACGGCTCTGACCCTTCTTGTAGACAGCCTCAGTGTTCTTTGACCAGTCCAGTTTATTGTCAATTCGTATCCCTAGGTATTTGTAATCCTGTAGTACTAGTAGTACTAGTAACTCTCCTGTAATACTACGGGCTCTTAACTTGGTAAGCAGCCTCATGTATGGCACCTTGTAAAAGGCCTTCTGAAAGTCCAAATATACAACACCTACTGTATCCCTTTAGCTATCCTACTTGTAATCTCCTCAAAGAATTCCAATGGGTTTGTCAGGCAGGATTTTCCCTGAAGGAAACCATGCTGACTTTGCCCTATCTTGTCCTGTGTCACCAAGTACTCCATAACCTCATCCCTAACTATTGACTCCAGCATCTTCCCAACCACTGAGGTCAGGTTAACTGGTCTATAATTTCCTTTCTGCTGCCTTCCTCCTTTCTTAAAGAGTGGAGTGACATTTGCAATTTTCCAGTCCTCCAGCATCATGCCAGAGTCTAATGAATTTTGAAAGATCATTACTAATGCCTTCACAATCTCTATCGTTACCTCTTTCAGAAACCTGGGGTGCAGTTCATCTGGTCCAGGTGACTTATGTACTTTTAGGTCTTTCAGCTTTTTTGAGCACCTTCTCTTTTGTAACAGTAACTCACCCACTTCTCTTCCCTCAAACCCTTCAACACCTGGCACACTGCCAGTGTGTTTCACAGTGAAGACTGCTGCAAAATATTCATTTCATTCATCTGCCATCTCCTTGTCCTCCATTGTAACTTCTCCGGCCTCATTTTCCAGCAGTCCTATATCCACTCTCATCTCTATTTTATTTTTTATATACTTGAAAATGTTTTTTCTATCCACCTTGATAATGTTTGCTAGCTTGCTTTCATATTTCATCTTTTCCGTCCTAATGATTCTTTCAGTTGCTCTCTGCAGGGTTTTAAAAGATTTCCAATCCTCTACCTTCCAACTAATTTTTGCTTTGTTGTATTCCCTCTCTTTTGCTTTTACACTAGCTTTGATTTCCCTTGTCAGCTACAGTTGTACTATTTCGCCATTTGAGAATTTTGGAATACATCAATCCTGCACCTTCCTCATTTTTCCTAGAAATTCACGCCATTGCTGCTCTGCTGTCATCCCTGCCAGCATCTCTTTCCAATTTAATTTGGCCAACTCCTCTCTCATACCACTGTAACCTTCTTTACTCCACTGAAATACTGCTACGTTAGACTTTACTTTCTACCTATCAAATTTCAAATTGAACTCAATCATACTGTGATCACTGTCTCTTAAAAGTTCCTTTGCTTTCAGCCCCCTAATCGCCTGCAGGTCATTACATAACTCCCAATCCAATTTAGCTGATCCCCTAGTAGGCTCAACGACTAGCTTCTCTAAAAAGCTATCTTTTAGGTATTTAATAAATTCAGTATCTTGGGGTTCATTACCAACCTGATTTTCCCAATCGATCTGCATGTTAAACTCTCCAATGGCTATCATAACATTGTCCTTTTGAGAAGCCTTTCTATTTCCCATTGTAATCTATAGTACACATCCCAGCTACTGCTTGGAGGCCTCTATATAACTGCCATCAGAGTTCTTTTACCATTGCAGTTTCTTAACTCAACCCACAATAATTCATCATCTTCCAATCTTATGTCACATCTTCCTACTGATTTGATGTCATTCTTTACCAACATAGCCATGCCTCCCCCTCTGCCTAACTTTCTATCTCTCCAATACAACGTGTAATGTGTAAGTTTTCTGATGACTCTGCCATAGTTGGATGCATCAGCAAGGGAGATGAGGCTGAGTACAGGGCTACGGTAGGAAACTTTGTCACATGGTGTGAGCAGAATTATCTGCGGCTTAATGTGAAAAAGACTAAGGAGCTGGTGGTAGACCTGAGGAGAGCTAAGGTACCGGTGACCCCTGTTTCCATCCAGGGGATCAGTGTGGACATGGTGGAGGATTACAAATACCTGTGGATACGAATTGACAATAAACTGGACTGGTCAAAGAACACTGAGGCTGTCTACAAGAAGGGTCAGAGCCGTCTCTATCTCCTGAGGAGACTGAGGTCCTTTAACATCTGCCGGACGATGCTGAGGATGTTGTACGAGTCTGTGGTGGCCAATGCTATCATGTTTGCTGTTGTGTGCAGGGCAGCAGGCTGAGGGTAGCAGACACCAACAGAATCAACAAACTCATTCGTAAGGCCAGTGATGTTGTGGGGATGGAACTGGACTCTCTGACGGTGGTGTCTGAAAAGAGGATGCTGTCCAAGTCGCATGCCATCTTGGTCAATGTCTCCCATCCACTACATAATGTACTGGTTGGGCACAGGTGTACATTCAGCCAGAGACTCGTTCCACCGAGTTGCAACACAGAGCATCATAGGAAGTCATTCCTGCCTGTGGCCATCAAAGTTTACAACTTCTCCCTTGGAGGGTCAGACACCCTGAGCCACTAGGCTGGTCCTGGACTTATTTCCTGGCATAATTTACATATTACTATTTAACTATTTATGGTTTTATTACTATTTATTATTTATGGTGCAACTGTAACGAAAACCAATTTCCCCCGGGAACAATAAAGTATGACTATGACTAAACTTGGACATTCAGCTTCCAACAACAACCATCCTTCAGCCACGATTCAGTGATAATCTTTAATAGTGTAACAAGTTCATCCACCTTATTTCTTTGAGATATAACACTTTGAATACTGTATTTGCTAAGCTTTTAGCTTCTGCCTCCTTAATGCTCGGTTACTCACCATGCTGGGTGCAATTACAGTACGTCCTATCATCTGCCTGCCCTTCCTGACAATCTGACTGCATGCTATCTTTGTTTTTTAACCATCCGTCCTGTCCTGAGTCCTTTCATTCCAGTTCCCACCACCACCCGCCAAATGAGTTTAAACCCTCCCCAACAGCTCTAACAACCCTGCCTGTGAGAATATTGGTCCCCCCCGTATTCAGATGCAACCTGTCACTTTCTACAGGTTTTATCTCCCCCAGAAGAGATCCCAGTGATCCAAGAATCTGAAGCCCTGCTCCCTGCACCAGCTTCTCAGCCACATATTTTTTTGCCAAGTTATCCTGTTTCTACCCTCACTGGTGCGTGGCACAGGCAGCAATCCAGAAATTACTACCCTGGAGATCCTGCTTCTCAGCTTTCTACCTAGCTCTCTAAATTCTCTTTTCAGGAGCTCTGTGCTTTTCCTTCCCATGTCATTGGTACCAATATGTACCTACCAAGACATCTGGCTGCTCTCCCTCTCTCTCGAAAAAGTTGTGGACGCAATCTGAGATGTCCTTGACCCTGGCACATGGGAGGCAACATACCTTCCGGGTGTCCCGTTCACGTCCACAGAATCTCCTGTCTGTTCCCCTCATTATTGAGTCCCCTATCAATACTGCTCCCCTCTTCTCTCACTTTCCCTTCTACACCATGGACCCATGGTCAGTGCCAGTAACCTGGTCTCTGAGGCATCCCCCTGGGAGGTCAACGCCACAGCAGTATCCAAAACCGTTTACTTATTATTGAGGGGAATGGCCAGAGGGGTGCTCTGTGCTAACTGCCTATTCACCTTCCCATTTCTTCTCTTGACAGTCACCCAGCTACCCACTTCCTGCAACTTAGGGGTGACTACTTCCCTGTAACTCCGATGAATGATCCCGTCACTCTCCCATACAAGCCAAAGGTCATCCATTTGCTGCTCCAGATCCCTAACTCGGTCTTCAAGGAGCTGCAGCTGGATGCACTCCACGCAGATATAGTTCCCTCGGAGACTCTGGGTCTCCTAGGACTCTAGCATCCAGCATGAAGAACACACAATGGCCGTATAAGCCACACTAAGTATCCCTGACACAGTAAGAAAAAAGAGAAACTTAACAGAAACTTACCCGGGCAACTTCCCCAGAGCCAATGCCTCTTCTGAGCCGAAGCCTCCTTTGAGCCAAAGCTTGACACTCCCACTCTCACCACTGGCCCGCTCCAACAATGGCCGCTCCACTTGTCCATTCTGTACTTTTATGTACTTTTATTTTATTGTGCCGCCAGAATGAGTTGTAAAGTCATAGTTCAAAGTTCAAAGTACATTTACTATCAAAGTACATATATGTCACCATATACAACTCTGAGAGTCATTTTCTTGCGGACACGTGGACAATCACAGCAATTACAAGAAACACAATGGAATCAGTGAAAGACGGCACCCAAAATGTGCAAAAGAGAACAGAATGTAAAAATACAGAAAGAAAGAAAAAATGGAAATAATAATGAATAAATAAATAATAAATATGGAGACATGAGATGAAGAGTCCTTGAAAGTGAGTCCATGGGTTGTGGGAACATTTCGCTGTTGGAGTGAGTGAAGTTATCCCCCCTGGTTCTAGAATCTGATGATTGATGAATGTTTCCTGGGAGTTTACTCCTGAAGCATTCCCTGTTAGTGGGTATTGCCACAAGTCAGTGGAGGTTTAAGATCAGAGTTTTCCTTCTCCCAGATGAGATGCCAACTATGGCTGCCAAGCCGCATCTGCCCCGAGGTGGGAACAATAAATTACAGAGAATTCTATCAGTTCCAAATGTTTTGTTTAAAACTGAGTTAATGTAATCATTTTAGCGAGATGTTAGCAAGGTTCTGAAAAACCTGGTCTTCTTGTATCCGCAGGGATTATCCGGATCACACGGGAGTCCAGGATTACCTGGCCTACCGGGCCTCAAGGTACGTGCAATTCCTCAGCCATTAATCTGTGTCTGTAACCTGCCGTTTTCCATATGTACTCAGACTTTGAAGCCTCCTGCAGTCCCAAACCATTAAATCATTATCTGCATTCATGGGCTGAGGCCAAATGTAAATCGTACATAGGCCTTGGGCAGTTAACCCCAGCTGCTTCCTCCTCAGGACCGGCAATCTGTGGGCTGAGGGGAAATGGGAGAGCTGACGACAGACTCCTGGAACTTTGAGTTCCCCTGCCAGAATCTGGTTCTGCTGGAGGGAGTGATATCTTAAAAGTTCAAAGTAAATTTATTATTGAAGTACATATATGTCACCATATCATTTTCCTGTGGGCATTCACAGTAATTACAATGAAGCTCAGTAGAATCAATGAAAGACCGTACACAATAAAGACAGACAATCATGTACAAAAGACAACAAACTGGATAAATCAAAATGAAAAAACAATCTAAATAAGAAATAAGCAAATAAATAAGAAATAAGCAACCTAAATAAGAAATAAATATCAAGAACATGAGATGGAGGTTTATTGAAAGGGAGTCCATAGTTTGTGGGAACGGTTCACTGCTGGGGTGAGTGAAGTTGAGTGAAGTTGAGTGAATTTATCCCTTCTTGTTCAAGAAGGGTATTCAGCTAGAGAAGTTAAACCTGGGATCAAGAAGGATAATCACTCTCAGTACTTTGTTTGAGACCACTAATGTCCTTTGGGAAGATGAATCTGCCCAATCAGTTACCTGATTTATCCTCGATATCACAGTGGTCCAGCAGTTTGTCCTCCAGAGACCCGGGTTTGATCCTGATCTCCGATGATGTCTGTGTGAAGTTTGCACGTCCTCCCTGTGACCCCATAGATTTTCCCTGGGTGCTCCAGTTCCCTCCCACACCCCAAAGACGTGTGGGTCAGGAGGTTAATTGGTTGCTGTAGATCACCCCCGTGTGTGGGTGATGGGTGTAATGTGGGCTGAGTTGTTGGGATTGTGAGCAGAGTGGAATGGGATCAGTGTAAGATTAGTGTCAATGGCTGGTTAATGGCCAGCACAGACTCAACGGGGTTTAAGGACCTGTCCTTGTGATCTGTCTCCCCATGACTCTACGACTGTAAAATATTTATTTGATCTCTGACCAGACGTGTGGAGACTTGACCCCTGATTCAAGACCCCGCTGAAATCTTTCTTATCTAACATGAGGATGTGTCAAAACAGCCCATAGAGAGAATCAAAATCAGGTTTAATTTCACTCAAGTATGTCGTGAGATTTGTTGTTTTACGGCAGCAGTACAGTGTAATACACAATAATAAAAAACTATAAATTATAATAATATATAAATAGATATATACATCTACACACTTGTTTGATTTATATACGTTAAATTAAATAAGTGGTGCAAAAAGAAAATAAAATAGTGAGATAGTGTTCATGGGTTCCATGTCCATTCAGAAATCTGATGGCAGAGGGGAAGAAGCTGTTCCTGAATGGTTGAGAGTGTGACTTCAGGCTCCTGTACCTCCTCCCTGATGGTAGCAATGAGAGGAGGGCATGTCCTGGGTAATGGGGTTCCTTAATGATGGGCAGTGCCTTTTTGAGTCATCACCTTTTGAAGGAGTCCTGGATGCTGGGAAGATCAGTGCCCATGACGGAGCTGGCTGAGTTTACAACTTTCTGCAGCTTTGTCCGATCCTGTGTAGTAGCCCCTCCATACCAGATGGTGCCCCTGCCCTACTGTAACCTCAGTCATGAATTAATGTCACAATTCTGCGCTTGGATGCTAGGCTCAGGTTTGAGGCTGCAACATCCTGATTCGTGCCCACAGACATCGACAACGGTCAAAAGAGTTGATGGAAATTAGCTTTCAAACTTCAAGATAGTTTTTGTTAAATGATTGTTTAAATCCCAGTACATGTGTAAAGGAGAACAAAAGAATTGTTACTTCAGGTCCAGTACAGCACACAAAAAATAAGACAAAGAACAAAATAATATGAAAACATAATAAATATACTGTAAATACAGTAGATAGCTTATCTCCATAGATTGTATGTTCATAGAGTGACACTAGGCACAGGAGTGTCTGTACATAAAGTGACTGACAGGAAATGATAAAGTAGTGGTGGTTGGGGGTGTGGAGGGGTGGGTTAGTGGGTGGAGGTGTTGATCAACCTCACTGCTTGGGGAAAGAAATTGTTTTTGAGTCTGGTAGTCCTGGTGTGGATGCTACGTAGCCTCCTCCCCGATGGGAGTGGGACAAACAGTCCATGGGCAGGGAGGGTGGGATCCTTCATGATGTTACTGGCTCTTTTCCGGCACCTTTCTGTATATATGTCGTTGATGGCAGGTGGGCTGGTGTCGGTGATGCAACGGAAAATTAGAAAATAGTCTGCACATTTATTTAGTCTACCAAAGTGCATGACCATGCATTTTCCAACGTTAGATTTCATTTGCCACTTTCCTACCCATTCTCCTAATGTATCTTAATCTTTCTGCAGCCTACCTGTTTCCTCAACACTACCTGCCCCTCCCCAATCTCCTATCAATCAGCCAATGCTCTAACCATGCCAGTAACTTTCCTGTAATACTATGGGCTCTTAACTTGGTAAGCAGCCTCATGTGTAGCACCTTGTCAAACACCTTCTGAAAGACAAATATACAAAATCCACTGTATCGCCTTTATCTATCATACTTGTAATCTCCTCTAAGAATTCCAATGGGTTTGTCAGGCAGAATTTTCCCTGAAGGAAACCATACTGACTTTGTTCTATCTTGTCCTGTGTCACCAAGTACTCCATAATCTCAACCTTAACAATTGACTCTAACATCTTCCCAACCACTGATGTCAGGCTAAATGGTCTATAATTTCCTTTCTGCTGCTTTCCTCCTTTCTTAAAGAGTGTAGTGACATTTCCAATTTAGCAGTCCTCCAGCATTATGCCAGAGTCCAGTGATTTTTGAAAGATCACTACTAATGATTCCACAATCTCTTCTGCTACCTCCCTCTTTCAGAACCCTAGGGTACAGTTCATCTGGCCTGAGAGACTTATCTACCCCTAGGTCTTTCAGCTTTTTGAGCACCTTCCCCCTTGTAATAGTACCTGCACTCACTTTTTTTCCCTCACACCCTTCAACATCTGGTACACTGCTAATGTCTTCCACAGTGAAGACTGATGCAAAATATTCATTTAGTTCATCTACCATCTCCTTGACCCCCGTTATTATTTCTCAAGCCTCATTTTCTAGTGGTCCAATGTCCACTCTCATCTTTCTTTTATTTTTTACATATTTGAAAAAGGTTTTACTATCCACTTTGATATTGTTTGCTAGTTTGCTTTCATATTTCACCTTTTCCCTTGTTATGATTCTTTCAGTTGCTTTCTGCAGGGTTTTAAAAGCTTTCCAATCCTCTGTCTTGCCACTAACTTTTGCTTTGTTTTATACCCTCTGCTTTACTTTTACACTAGCTTTGACTTCCCTCGTCAGCCACGGTTGTACTATTTTGCCATTTGAGTACTTCTTCGTTTTTGGAATACATCTATCCTGCACCTTCCTCATTTTCCCTAGAAACCTATGCCATTGCTGCTCTGCTGTCATCCCTGCCAGCATCTCCTTCCAATTTAATCTGGTCACTGTAATTTCCTTTACTCCACTAAAATACTGCCAAGTCAGTATTCCCTATCAAATTACCAACCTGATTTTCCCAATTGTCCTGCATGTTAAAATCTCCCATGAATATTATAACATTGTCCTTTTGACATGCCTTTTTTTTATTTCCTGTTGCAATCTGTGGTCCACATCCCAGCTAGTGTTGGGAGGGTGCCATCAGGGTCTGTTTACCCTTGCAGTTTCTTAACTCAACCGACAAGGATTCAACATCTTTCCACTGATTTGATGCCATTCTTTTCCAGCAGAGCCACACCACCCAGAAATTACTACCTGGGAGGTCCTGCTTCTCAGCTTTCTACCTAGCTCTGTAAATTTTTTTTTCAGGATCTCTGTGTTTTTCATCTGGCCAAGACATCTGGCTGCTCTCCTTCACCCATGTGATCCGAGATGTCCTGATCCTGGCACCTGGGAGACAACAAACTATTCGGGTGTCCCGTTCATATCCACAGAATCTCCTGTCTGTTCCCCTGACTATTGCGTCCCCTATCATTAGCATTCCCCTCTTCTCCCCTTCTCCCTCTTTCCCTTTTGCACCACAGAGCCCATGGTCAGTACCAGAAATCTGGTCTCCATGGCATTCCCCTGGAAGGTCATCCCTCACAACACTGTCCAAAGTGGCGTGCTTATGTTTGAGGGGAATGTCCACAGGGGTGCTCTGTGCTAACTGTCAATTCACATTCTCATTTCTTCTGACAGTCACCCAGCTACCTGCCTCTGCAACTTCCGGGTGACTACTTCCCTGTAGCTCTGATCAATGATCTCCTCACTGAAGGTCATCCAGATGCTGCTCCAGATCCCTAACACGGTCTTCAAGGAGCTGCAGCCATAACATGTAGCATGTGATATATAATATAGCGTGTATACATTATATACATGTTATTTTATTAAAATGACAGTAAACTTGACTCAACTTGATGATTTGGCTTGACTCAAGAGTTCTTTCAGCAGATGACAACAACCACGCTGTTCCTGTCTGGTTTGCAAACAAAAACTCATTTTCATTTAATTCAATTATCTTAACAGCCATGTTGACATTATATAAGGACAATAAATAAATAAATAATTTTTGCATGGCATTTTTTCATTGCTAACATGCCAAATATTTCAATAAATTGAGAAGCCTAAATAGAATGAGGGGCAGACATTCTTTATCATTTCCTGTCAGAGTCACCTACTCAACCATCAAGAAGGAGGTTCAGGAGCCTCAGGACTCACACCACCAGGTTCAGGAACAGTTATTACCCCTCAACCATCAGGAAGGAGGTACAGGAGCCTCAGAACCCACACCACCAGGTTCAGGAACAGTTATTACCCCTCAACCATCAGGAAGGAGGTACAGGAGCCTCAGGGCTCACACCACCAGGGTCAGGAACAGTTATTACCCCTCAACCATCAGGAAGGAGGTACAGGAGCCTCAGGACCCACATCACCAGGGTCAGGAACAGTTATTACCCCTCAACCATCAGGAAGGAGGTACAGGAGCCTCAGGACCCACATCACCAGGGTCAGGAACAGTTATTACCCCTCAACCATCAGGAACCAAAAGGGCTAACTACAATCAATTTCATTTCACTTTCTCCATCACCGAACTGTTCCCACAACCTATGGACTCACTGTCATCTCATGTTTTTGATATTTTTGCTTGTTTATTGCTTTTTGCACTGGCTGTTGTCTTTTGCACACTGGTTTATACCCAGCTGGAGCGGTTTTTCAAAGTTCAAAGTAAACTTTATTATCAAAGTACATATATGTCACTATATAGAACCCTGAGATTCATTTTCTTACGGGTATACTGAATAAATCTATAGAATAATAATCATAACAGAATCAGTGAAAAACTGCCCAACTTGGGCATTCAACCAGTGTGCAAAGACCTCAAACTGTGCAAATACAAAAAGAAGATATAGCAATAATATCATCATCATGGCTCCGTCTGTCTAAGTAGACAATGGATGTGCCTGTTCCGGGGTGCAGACCTGGGCGATGAATATGGAGATCCTGTGCTGCCCAGACATCAAGATCCCCCTCTCGGCCTTGCGGATGTGGTCCAAAGGAATGTGAAGCAGTACATTTGGCATCAGCTTGGCTGCAGGAGCTGCCGGGAGGTGACGTGATACGTCATCCAACTGCCTTAGGGGCTCCACTCCGGATTTGTGTAGGGATTACTCCTTAGCCTCCCCTTCTCCCGAAGATACCGACAAGGCAGTGGGATCCTTAGCCCTGGATAGGGGCCCATACCGGGTACTGTCTGCCGAAGCCAGATGAGCCCGGGACTCGTGTAAGGCAGGGTCGCCACGCCCTGTAGTAGTGAGATATGAAGCCACTACCCAATAACAAATAAATAATCAATATATATTGAGAACATGAGATGAAGAGTCCTTGAAAGTGAGTCCATAGACTGTGGGAACATTTCATTGATGGGCAGGTGAAGTTATCCCCTCTGGTTCAGGAGTCTGATGGTTGAGGGGTAATAACTGTTGCTGAACCTGATCGTCTAGGTCCTGTGGCTCCTGACGGCAGCAGTGAGAAGAGAGCCTGGCCTGAGGCTCCTGTACCTTATTCCTGACGGCAGCAGTGAGAAGAGAGCCTGGCCTGAGGCTCCTGTACCTTATTCCTGACGGCAGCAGTGAGAAGAGAGCCTGGCCTGAGGCTCCTGTACCTTATTCCTGATGGCAGCAGTGAGAAGAGAGCCTGGCCTGTGGCTCCTGTACCTTATTCCTGACGGCAGCAGTGAGAAGAGAGCCTGGCCTGAGGCTCCTGTACCTTATTCCTGACGGCAGCAGTGAGAAGAGAGCATGGCCTGAGGCTCCTGTACCTTATTCCTGACGGCAGCAGTGAGAAGAGAGCCTGGCCTGATGGCGGGGATCCTTGATTCTATTACGATTATTGGATTTATTGAGTATTCCCACAAGAAATTGTATTTCATGGTTGTATATGGTGACATATATGTACTTTGATGATTAATTTACATTGAACTTTGATGTTTGAACTTTGAACTTTAATGCTTCTGTTTGTTTTACTGCAGTTAATGAGTATTTAATGCAAGTGTGGTCATTATCGGAGTGTAAAAGCATTGTTTAGGACCATAATAAGTTCCGGGGAGGGCTGTTCTCAGTCTTCCTGTGTTGAATCCGTAATTCCTACATCAGGGTCCGAAAGGAGAACCGGGCTTGTTCCCGATTAAAGCACCACGCGGAGAACAGGTAAACAAGTACAGGTTGCTGTCAGTGTTCCATGTCTCCGGAATTCCCGTGCCTTCTTCACAACCAACTCCCTCCATCACTCTCTTTGTTGTCTGCATGGTCCACTAGTCCATGTGTTCTTCTGCATTGGGAAGGGGAGCAGTCTAACTGTGTATGGGGGAGTGGCTGTACGATGGTCGCGTCCTCGGCCTCATGTCATGCATGTCGTGTTGGTTTGATTCACTCTCCTGTCCACACTCCATCTTCATCTGCAGCCGGCATCTGTGTTCCTTAGTTGTGGTGGTTGTCTTCCATTATCTCTCAGTCTGCTTGTTGCATGAGAAGGTGGGTGGTGATTGTTCCGTCTTGGGGGGCTTGTGTGGAAGCTGTACTCTACCTTCATGTGTACCAGTAGTGGAGGGAGGGAAATCAAATGAATTTCCTTTGAAGTGGATCATTGAAAAGCAGGTATGGTCGCCCCCCCCCCCCATTCAGCTCCTCCTCCCACACGGACTGCCGATCGGATCACGTCCCGGCCTCCGCTGCTGTCAATGTGGAGTTCGCACGTTCTCCATTTGTTGGTGTGGGTTTCTCCCGGGCGCTGCTGTTTCCCAAAGACGTGCGGATCAGTGGGTTAATGGGCCTCTGAAAATTATCCCCGGTGTGTGGGCGAGGGGTGGAATCTGGGGGGAGTTGTTGGGAATGTGGGGAGAATGAGCGTTGGAGAATTGGTGTCAATGGGTGGGTGATTGTTACTATGGACTCAGTAGGATGGAGGCCAGTTTCCAGGCAGTATCTCTGTATCTTAGCTCTAAAGAACTACTATCCCTGCACCCACGATACCACATTTAACAAATTTAGAGACCACGGCTTTAAAAGTTTCCCTACAGGAGGAAGTTCTTCACTTTCTGAATTAATACTATTTAAATGCAAATAATATGAATGAATGGCCCTTTTCTAATTCCATGAATCCTGCCTCCCATCAACATGGCACAACTCAGAAGTGTGATGGACTCTCTCCACTTAAACCATAAGATCATAAGACATTGGACCAGAATAAAGCCACTTGGTCCATCGAGTCCGCTCCTCCATTCCATCATGGCTGATTTATTAACCCGCTCAACCCCATTCTCTTGCCTTCTCACCCTGACTAATCAAGAAATGATCGACTTCCACTGTAAGTACACCCAATAACTTGATCTCCACTGCCATCAGTGGCAATGAATTCCACACATTCACCAGCCTCAGGCTGAAGGCATTTTTCCTCGTCTCTGTTCTAAATGGCCGTCCCTCTATTCTGAGCCCTCTTACTTGGGTGAGTGCAAATCTAGAACTTGATACCATCCAGGGCAAAACTGCCCTCTGATGGGCACCCCATGCACCCCTTAAACAACCCGTCCCTCCACCATCAGCCGACAGTGGCTGCAGAGTGCACCGTCCACACAACGCACCATGGCTACTCACCCTAGTCACTCCGGCACTCTCTCCCAAGCACTATATGCTCTGATTTGTGTGTAACAAATGACCCTAATCTCTCCAACAAGGTGATTTGACAGAGGGGTATCAAGGTGTTGGGGCACGGATTGAGTAGACAGCTTTTTGGAGGAAAGTTTAGGTGGTGGGTGTGTGGGACGCACTGCCAGGGGTGCTGGTAGTGGCGGGTACATTAGGGACACTTAAGAAATTCTTAGGGAGGCACAGGGGTGATAAAAAATAGAGGGCTATGCAGGAGAGAGGGGTTAGATTGATCTTGGAGTAAGTTAAAGGGTTGGCACATCTTTGTGGGCCAAAGGGCCTGTACTGTACTGTTCCATCGTTTAATTCTAAACCTCTCGGGTTAATGAATGGAGAAGCTTAAATTTGACCAGTCAGTGATGAAACTGTCAAGGGGGATGTTCAGCCCATCAATCCTATCCTAACCTATGGTGGGGTCTCCAATTACTCACACTTCACTGCACTTTCTGCAGAGACCAGTAACTGAATATCCTTTTTGGCAAATGTTGCAAGTTCCGTTGTTGTTGTCTCAATTATCTCTCTAAAGTGCCTTTGCTCTCTCACATAGGGTGATCCAGGACCTGCTGGTCCAATTGGGCCAACCGGCCCTACAGGTGAAAAGGTAAAAGTCTCTTTATTAAAATTTGAAGAAATTCGGACCATAAGACATAGGAACAGAATTAGGCCATTTGGCCCATCAAGCCTGCTCCACCTATCCCATCACGGCTGATTTATTATCTCTCTCAATCCCATTCTCCTGTCTTCTCTCCCATAACCTTTGACACTCTGACATCAAGAACCTATCAACCTCCACTTTAACTATACCCAATGACTTGGCCTCCGCAGCCATCTACTGCAGTGAATTCCACAAATTCATCACTTTCTGGCTAAAGAAAATACTCCTCATCTCTGTTCTAAATGGTTGCCCCTCCATTCTGAGGCTGTGCCCTCTGGTCCTAGATTCCCCCACAAGAGGAAATGTGCTCTCCACATCCACTCTTTCTTGGCCTTTCAATGTCCGATAGGTTCGGTGAGATGCTATCTGCTTTCCCAAGGACGTGGCATAAGCTGAAGTGCCTGTTTGGTGCTGTCTGACTCTGTGACTTAACGCCTGGCACAGCTCTGATGCAGGTTCATATCAGAGCCAATTGGCCATCCTGGTTTATATTCCATCAGTCCTGTAGTGGACATGGAAGAGAGTCCATTTAGAACAGAGATGAGGAGGAATTTCTTTAGCCAGAGGGTGGTGAATCTATGGAATTCATTGCCACAGTCGACTGTGGAGGCCAAGTCATTGGGTATATTTAAAGTGGAGGTTAATTGGTTCTTGATTAGTCAGGGTGTGAAAGATTACAGGGAGAAGACAGAAGAATGGGGTTGAAAGGGATAATAGATCAGACATGATAGGATGGTGGAGCAGACTCGATGGGCAGAATGGCCTAATTCTGGTCTTATGTCTAATGGTCTGTACAGAGTAAAATGAGGGAATTTTGTTTAGTTTTGTTTGTAATTCTGATATAAGCAAAAGTGCTTTTTATATTTAAACAAAGTTGTGCTTCATGGTGAGAAACAATTAGGTTTACTCTAATGAGCACTTGTTAACTGAAAGCCCGGTAAGCTATCTCTGCACTGTCATAGCCGATATACTGGCAATTTTTCCTCTCTGCATACTCTCTTTTTCAATCTCCCATTCAGGTCTCTCACTTGCCTGTCACCTCCCCCTGGTGCTGCTCCTCCTTCCCCTTCTCTCATAGTCCACTCTCCTCTCCAGTCAGATTCCTTCTTCTTCAGCCCCTTACCTTTTCTACCTATCACCTTCCTCCTTCTTATTTCATCATACCCACCCACCTGGTCTCACCTATCTCCTGTCCGTTTGTATTTCTTCCCATCCCTCCACCTTCTATCCTGCCATCTTCTCCCTTCCTTTCCAGTCCTGATGAAAGATCTCGGTTTGAAACATCGACTCACCCCCATAGATGTTGTGTGACCTGATTCGTTCCTCCACCATTTTGTGTGTGTTGCTCTGGACCCGATTCTGCTGTGTAGCCTCTCTGGGTTATGTTAAGACTTACAGCGCCCGGTCAGCAAACTGAACTCTTATGTATTTTTCTGCCAGGGTTCCAAAGGATTCCAAGGTCTGCCAGGTCCACCGGGGAAGCAGGTATGTATTGTCCTACATTGTGAGTTAGCGTGGCCATTGTAATGTGATTCTGCTATGGGAGTGGTTGCTGCTTCCCAGTGTGTGCAGTTACCATTATGGCTCACTGTCAGGGACTCCACAACTCGTCGTCTCAGCATCTTTCTTTAGGTCTTTATTTAACTAGTGTTTTTTTGCATTTACACATTTTGCCTTAGTGGCTTGTCAGTCTTTGTGTATAATTTTTCATTGATTCTATCGTATTCCTTTGGTCTGCTGTGAATGCCTGCAAGAAAATGAATCTCTGGGTCTATATGGTGACATATACATACATTCATAATAAATTTACTTTCAACTTTGAACTTTTGAACTCTCACCCATACTCCTCTCATTCTTCCCTCTTCGTTCCTATTTGCCCGCTGCCTTGTGTTTCAATCCTATCCGTCCCTGAAACCTCTACTGGACTACCATTCAGCCATCTCCAGGTTTAACACAAGAGATTCTACAGATGCTGGAAATCCAGAGCAACACAGACAAAATGGTGGAGGAACTCAGGAAGTCAGCTAGCATCTATGAAGGGAAATAAACAGTTGATGTTTAAGGCTGAGACCCTTCATTGGGACTGGAAAGGAAGGGGGTGAGGGGGAAGAGTACAAAATGGAGGGTGATAGGTGGGACCAGCTGAGGGGGTAGGTGGGTAGTTGGATAAGGGTGTGGGATGAAGTAAGAAATTAGGAGGTGTAGGTGGAAGAGGTAAAGGGCTGAAGAAAACAATCTGATCGGAGAGGGGAGTACACCATGGAGGCAAGGGAAGGAGGAGGGGCACCAGAAGGAGGTGATAGGCGAGCGAGGAGGAGAAGACATGAGAGAGGAGCCAGAATGGAGAAATTACCAGGTTAGTGAAATCGATGATCTCTCCCCCCGTCCCTCCCCTCTCTCTCCCCCTCCCCCCTCTCTCTCCCCCTCCCCCTCTATCCCCACCTCTCTCTCCCCTCCCCCCTCTATCCCCGCTCTCTCTCCCCCTTCTCTCCCTCCTCTCCCCCTTCTCTCCCTCCTCTCCCCATCCTCCCTCCCCCTCTCTACCCCCTCCTCCTACTCCCCTCTCCCCTCCCCATACTTTTCCTGCCAATCAGCCACTGCTTCATCCATGCTCGTGTTGTTCTTGTAATACCATTATGTTAACAACTTAGCCTGTTGTAATGGCAAACATCTGATGTGGAGAAAAAAAGAACAAATTGTGCAAAGAGTAAGAAAAAATAAACAAATAATACACAGAACGTGAACATCAGAGTCCTCAGATGAGAGCCAGTCCAGTGCTCAGCCAGTCCTGGGGGCCCCAGCCACGGAGCCATTCCAGCACTGATCCAGGAGGCCGATGACTGGGGGCCCCAGCCACGGAGCCATTCCAGCACTGATCCAGGAGGCCGATGACTGGGGGCCCCAGCCACGGAGCCATTCCAGCACTGATCCAGGAGGCCGATGACTGGGGGCCCCAGCCACGGAGCCATTCCAGCACTGATCCAGGAGGCCGATGACTGGGGGCCCCAGCCACGGAGCCATTCCAGCACTGAGGAGCTGCCGGTAGCTGCAGGCAGAGCTCAGCGCTCAGTGGCTGTTGTCTGGGGTTCTTGTGGATTCTATTGTTGTGTTTCTTTGTTTTGTGCTGCCTGAAAGAAGGTGAATGTACTTTGAAATTTGAACTTCAGCTTGAAGTTTGGTGTCTTCACCCTACAGGGTCCAGCTGGCTTGGATGGGAATCCCGGCGTTCGGGGCTATCCTGGAAGGCAGGTGCAGTAACTGTACATTGGATTTTCCAGTGGGAATAATGTTTAACTTCCAATCCGTTCACCCTGAACTAATCAGCTTCCAGCAGCGGGTGGGATATGTTAATGTTCCAGCTGCCAGATGTTCTGACCAAAGTTGTCGGACAGGAAACCTTAACGTGTTTTTCTTACTACAGATGTTGTCTGACCACTTGGGAGAATCTGGGTCAATAATTCATCAGTCTCATACGGACCTTCCTGTTGGTCCTCTTCATAACCATTCCAAGCACACATCACTGAGGGTGGTGTCAGGTTACTAGCAGGCTCAAGCCCAGGTGTAAGATAGAACATAGAACATCGAACAGTACAGACCCTTTGGCCCACAATGTTATGCCAAACTTTTAATATACTCTAAGATCAATCTAACCCTTCACTCCTACGTAACCTTCTATTTTCCTATTAACCATGTACCTACCTAACAGTCTCTTAAACATCCTCAATCTATCAACCTTTATCATCGCCCTGGCGTCCACGCACCCACCACTATCTGTGTTAAAAAACGTGCCCCTGACATCCCTCACCCCAAACTTTAGTTCCAACACCTTAAAACTATGTCCCCTTGTATTAGTCTGGGAAAAAGCCTCTGGCTGTCCACTCGATCTATGCCTCTTATCATCTTGTACATCTCTATCAAGTCACCTCTCATCCTCCTTCACTCCAGAGAGAAAAGCCCTAGCTCGCTCAACCCGTCCACATAAGACATGCTCTCTAATCCAGGCAGCATCCTGGCAAATCTCCTCTGCACCCTCTCGAAAGCTTCCACATCCTTCCTATAGTGAGGTGACCAGAACTAAACACAATACTCCAAGTGTAATCTATTGTGACTGTGCTTCCACATCCTTCCTGTAATATATTCAAAATTCACCCGTTCTACTGATTAGTTTCTCTCAAAAGACTGGTGGGTTGGAACACCCATAACATTTGTGAGGCCTTTGCTGGTGGAGGTCAACCATGGATATTTGCAATGCGAGAGGGCATATAATACAGCAAAAATGTGGGAAGTTAGAGGATTGGGAAGCTTTTAAAAACCAACAGAAGGCAACTAAAAAGGTCATTAAGAAGGAAAGATGGAAAATGAAGGTAGTCCAGCCAATAATATTAAAGAGGATACCAAAAGTTTCTTCAGACACATAAAGTGAGAGGCAAGAGTGGATATTGGACTGCTGGAAAATGTTGCTGGTGAGGTAGTAATGGGGGGACAAGGAAATGGCGGACAAACTGAACAAGTGTTTAGCATCAGTCTTCGTGGTGGAAGACCTAGCGGTTTGCCAGAAGTGTAAGAGTGTCAGGGATCAGATCTGTGTGAAGTTGCCATTACCAGGGAGAAGGTTCTTGGGAAACTGAAAGGTCTGAAGATAGATAAGTCACCTGGAACAGATGGACTACACCCCAGAGTTCTGAAAGAGATGGCTGAAGAGATTGTAGAGGCATTAGTGATGATCTTTCAAGAATCAATGGGTTCTGGCATGGTTCTGGAGCACTAAAATGTCACTCCACTCTTCAAGAATGGAGAGAGGCAGAAGAAAGGGAATTTTATAGAGCAGTTAGTCTAGCCTCAATTGTTGGGAAGATGTTGGAGTCAATTGTTAAGGATGTGGTTTTGGAGTACTTGAAGACACATAATAAATTGGGCTGTACTCAGCATGGTTTCCTCAAGGGAAAATCTTGCTTGACAAATCTGTTGAAATTATTTGAAGAAGTAACAAGTAGGATAGACAAAGGAGAATCGTTGGATGTTGTGTGCTTGGATTTTCAGAAGGCCTTCGACAAGGTCCCTCACATGAAGCTGCTGATTAGCATGGACAGAGCATTGGCTGATTGGCAGGTGGTAAAGAGTGGGAATAGAGGGAGCCTTTTCTGGTTGGCTGCCAGTGACTAGTGGTGTTCCACGGGGGTCTGTGTTGGGACCGATTCTTTTTATATTATATGATTTGGCTGATGGAATTGATAATTTGTTGCAAAATTTACAGACAAAATGAAGATAGCTGAAAGGGCAGGTAGTTTTGAGGAAATAGAGAGGCTACAGAAAACAACAGGAATTCTGCAGATGCTGGAAATTCAAGCAACACACATCAAAGTTGCTGGTGAACGCAGCAGGCCAGGCAGCATCTCTAGGAGGAGGTACAGTCGACGTTTCAGGCCGAGACGGCTACAGAAGACTTAGATTTTGAGAATGGGCAAAGAAATGGCAGATGTAGTACCTGCTTCCAATGGGATAATCCCAAAGATTGCCTATGGTCGTGCACTTTGGTAGAAGAAATGACAGGGTTGACTATTTTCTAAATGGAGAGAAAATTTAAAAAAATTGAGGTGCAAAGAGACTTGACAGTCTTTGTGTAGGATTCCCTAAAGGTTTTTTTTAAAAGAGCATATATACAAACAAGAGGAGAATTATCTCAAATATATATATCAATAACAGTACAAACAAAGTGAAATAGACATTATCAAAATCATACATAGTATTAAGCTAATATGTAGTATATAATAAAAAAGAAGACAGCTAATTCTAATTCATAGAGAGAGGAAAAAAACTTTAAATTTTTTAAATGAGAAGAACCCCCCCCCCCCCCAACACTATATGATAAAGAAAAAAAGAGACTGGGCAGTCCATTCTGACGATACGACCAAAAAAAAGGAAAAACTTTCCGGTCAAATCCAAAACTTCGAAAAAAAATATAATTGGAAGAGCAATAAATCAAATCAAATGAAAATATTGAATAAAAGGTTGCCAGATTTGCTCAAATTTAAAGGGTGTATCAAATGTCCGACGACTTATTTTCTCTAAACTTAAACAGGACATGATGGAGGAAAGCCAATAAAAGACAGTAGGTGGATTAGAATCCTTCCACTTCAATAAAATGGCTCTCCTAGCCAATAAAGTTGAAAAGGCTATCATACGTTGAGCGGAAACGGGAAATTTCCTGCTTCCAATGGGATAATCCCAAAGATTACCATAAGTAAATTAAGTTGTAGGTCCAGATCCAAGACTTTTGATAGCATTCTAAAAACATCTCTCCAAAAGTTATCTAGCTTTATTCAAGACCAAAACATATGAGTTAAAGTGGCCACCTCAATATTACATCTGTCACAAATATGATTGAAGTTGGAAAAAATACGCGCTAGTTTATCCTTTGACATATGGGCCCAATGCACTACCTTGAACTGTATCAGGGAATGACGGGCACAAATAGGTGAGTTATTAACCAAATGAAAACTTTTACTGCATTGATTATCTGAAAATGACTCTTGAAATTCCAATTCCCAAGCAGGTTTAATGTTATCGTTAGATGTCATTCGTAAATTCAATAACCGTTTATAAATTATAGCTATCAATCCTTTTTGAAGTGGTTTAAGCTGAAAGAGAGCATCTGTTATATTAGGTGGATAAGCAGAAGGGTAATTTGGCAGCAAACGACATAAAAAATTCCTAGTTTGTAAATATTTAAAGAAATGCACATTAGGTAAACAATATTTGTCCACTAACTGAGAAAAAGAAGTTAAACAATCCCCTAAAAACAAATCTGAAAAAGTTGTTATTCCCTTGGTTTTCCAAATTAAAAAGGCCTTATCCAAAATTGATGGTTTAAATAATTGAGATGGATATTAGTAGAAAGAACAAAATTATTTAACTCAAAAAATCTATGAAACTGAAACCAAATTCCTAATGCATGTTTAATAATGGGATTAAAGTCTTGTCTACTAACCTTAGAAAACAAAAGGGGAAGAGGCGCTCCCAGTAAGTAGGCCAAAGAGAACCCCTTCACCGAGTTTTCCTCCAAATCCAACCATGAAGGACATTCATGTATGTCTGAATAATGAATCCAAAAAGTAATATATCGAATATTAATTGCCCAATAATACATTCTAAACTTTGGCAAAGCCATACCACCGTCCTTTTTTAATTTCTGCAATAAGGGTTTACTCAGTCTAGGACTTTTATTATTCCAAATATAAGATAAGACCCTAAAGGTTAATTTGCAGGTTGAGTCTGTGGTGAGGAAGGCAAATGCCTTATGGTCTTATGTTGCGTTCATTATGTTCATTTCATTCATATTGCTAACAATATAAAAGCAAAGATGTAATATTGAAGCTTTATAAAATACTGGTGAGGCCTCACTTGGAGTATTGTGAGCAGTTTTGGGCCCCTCATCTCAGAAGGGATGTGCTGACATTGGACAGAGTTCAAAGGGGGTTCATAAAAATGATTCCAGGATTGAAAGGACCGTCATAGAAAAAGCACTTGATGACTCTGGGCCTGTACTCATGGAATTCAGAAGAATGAGGGGTGACCTCATTGGAACCTATCAAATGTGGAAGGGCTTCAATGTGGAGAGGATGTTTCCCATGGTGGGGGAGTCTAAGACCAGAGGACACAGCCTCAAAATAGAGGGACATCCTTTTAGAATGGAAATGAGGAGGAATTTCTTCAGCCGGAGAGTGGAATTTACTGTTACAGGTGGCTGTGAAGGCCAAGTCATTGGGTGTATTTAAGGCAGAGGTTGATAAATTCTTGATTAGTCAGGGCATGAAGGGATATGGAGGAAAAAGCAAGAGATTGGGGCTGAGAGAGAAAATAGATCAGACATGATGAAATGGTGGAGCAGACTCTGAGGGTCAAACGACCAAATATTGCTCCTATATCTTATGTTGCGTCTTAGCTCTCAACCTGATAGGTAAGCCAGTTCTCAAGTCAAGGTAACGTGAAATGAAGAGCAAGCAGTTGCCCATGCTGCAGGCTCCCCCTAACCACATAGCTAAGGAGTCCAAAGCAATGGCAGAGACCAAGACAGTTTGGCATCAGAGGCGTTGCAGGAGTTGCTGTCTGTGTTGAGCTTGACGTAGGACTGTCTTAGGGACTCCAGCTCTGGATTTTTCCTCAGGAGTTTTCTCCTGCACATTCCTCATGAGTGGGTATAGCCGCAAAGCAGCGGAGGCTTAAAATCAGAGTTTTCCTTCTCCTAGATGAGCTGCCAGCCACGGCTGGTACTCCCCATCTGCCTGAAGTGATTGGTTTTAAGGCGCCGGTAACCCACCTTTGACCCTTGACCTGTCAGTGGAAGCGGTTCTGCTAAGCCACATGTGAAGGCCAGGAGCTGGACTTGATTGTCTGAGGCTATCTGAGATGCACATCACTGAGAGCATTTATTAGGTAGTGGGAGTTTATCCCCACTACCCTGGCCATGACAGCCCCATGCCATTTAAACTGTTGGATATTCTGACTGTTGAGTACAGTCTATTCCCACCAGAATGTTCCAATCAGCCACACTCCTCCACTCTTCCCCACCAGGTCTGTAAGTAGCTCTCCTCAAGTGCGACACGGAAGCACAGCGTGGAGAGCTACGGCCTCATAGCTCCAGAGACCTGGGTTTGATCCTGACCTCTGGCGCTTTCTGTGTTTGCATGTTCTCCCCTTGGGATTCCCCAAATGCTGCGGTTCCCTCCCACATCCCAAAGACGTGCGGGTCAGTGGGTTAAATTGGCTGCCCTAAATTGTTCCCCGTGTGTGGGGGAAATTGCTGGGAGAACAGTTGGTAATTGATTGATCATTGCCACTTGTACTGAGGTTCATTGAAAAAGTGTTTTACCTGCCATCCGTAAGAAAACAGAATGAAGTGTTACCGTTCCAGAGAAAGTGCAGTGCAGGCAGACACTGAGGTGCGTGGCTGATGGTGAGGTCAAGAGTCCATCTCATCAAACTAGAGGTCCATTCAGTCATCTGATAACAGTGGGGTAGAAGCTGGCCTTGAGCCTGGTGATACGTGCTTTCAGGCTTTTGTATCTTCTGCCCAACGGGAGAAGAAAGAGGAGAAAATGTCTGGAGTGGATGGGGTCTTTGATTATGCTGGCTGCTTTACACAGACAGCATTTGGGATTAGTAAATGATTAGTGTCTATAGATGGTTAATGGTCAGCACAGATTCAGTGCACTGAGAGGCCTGTTTCTGTGCTATGGATCTGTGAGTCTTGAGAACCTGGTAATTTCTCTGGTAATTTCTGCCCCTTCCTCCTTCTCTCCTTTTCCATTTCCCATTCTGGCTCCTCTCTTACCTTTTCTCTTCACCTCACCTGCCCATCACCTCCCTCTGGCTCCCGTCTCCTTCTTGTTCTCCCGTGGTCTACTCTCCCCTCCTCTCTGATTCCTTCTCCAGCCCGTTACCTTTTCCAGCTGTATCATCCCAGCTTCTCACTCCATTCCTCTTCACCCACCCACCTTCCCCCTCATCTGGTCTCACTTGTCACCTGCTAACTTGTATCTCTCCTCTTCCTCCCACGTCTAATTCTGACTCCTTCCCCCTTCCTTTCCAGTCCTGATGACAGTCTCAGCCCAAAATGTTGACTGTTTATTCCCCACCATAGATGCTGCCTGACGTACTGAGTTCCTCCAGCATTTTGTGTGTGTTTTGTTTCAAAGAAAAAGACCAATTTTGAAAAGCGATCTGGCAGATTAAGTTGGATTGAAAGCCATTGTATATTTGTCACATGTGGGATGGATACACAGTTTTGATGATCACATCGTTTGCACATCCTCGTAACAAGTATCATTAATGCAGTAAGACGCTGCCCGACAGGATAAAAAGCCACTGAGGGGCACCGACATTGTACAATTTCAAACACGGACTTTTCCCCAGGGTGGGAATAGCAAATGGAGGGGCAGAGTATTAAAGTCTAGTGCATTCCACTGATTTTACATTCAACACTATTCGCTGACAGATTTGTAACCACTCCAATCTCGAGATATTGATCACAACAAGCAAGACAATACATCGACAGGAACTCAACATTGAAACCTGTGCCTATTCTGTTATAGGTAGTGTTATTGGAAGATACAGCACAGAAACAGGCCCTTCAGCCCACATAATCTGTGCTGACCATAATCACCCATTGATACCCATCCTACACTGATCCCATTTCATCCTCCCCACGTTCCCATCAACTCCCCCCAGATTCCACCCCTCACCCGCACACTGGGGACAACTTACAGTGGTCATTTAACCCACCGACCTGCTAGTCTTTTCGATGTGGGAGGAAACCGGGGCACCCAGGGTCACAGAGAAAATGTGCAGACTCTACACAGACAGGGCCCGAGGTCAGGATTGAGCCCAGGTCTCTGGAGCTGTGTGGCACCCGTGCCACTGTTTAATGGATCTGGGGTAACATAATGTACTTTTAAGGATGTTTCATTAACTGTACTCTCTCTTTATCTGCAGGGTTTGGCAGGTCCGCAGGGGAAGCCCGGTCCGAAAGGTTTTCGGGTGAGTGATGGCTTAAAGCTGTTCAATGATGCCGCTGAGTGAGTAAACACTGAAGAACAAAGCTAATGCACTGGGTAGTCCTGAGAGGACAAGTTAACCAACGTGCCTCCCAGATGGCAATAAGGACTGCAAGAAGCCCTTTTACAGAGTTGTATAGCATGGAAACAGGCCCTGTGGCCCAAATAGGCCATGCCGAATCAGATGCCCCATTTACACTAGTCCCATTTGCCATTACAATGAACAGCCTTTTTCCCAAGGTTGGGGAATGAAGAGCTTGACGGCTGAGGTTTAAGGTGAGAGCAAAGAGATTTAATAGAAACCTACAAAGCAACTTTATCACCCAGCGGGTGGTCTGGATATGAAACAAGATGCCAAGGGAAGTAGTTGAGGCAGGGACATGAGCAGCCTGGGAAAAAGACTGTGCTTTTACCCTGTCTGTGTCACTCATACTCTTTTGCCATTTGAGTATTTCTTCATTTTTGGAAGACGTATGTCCTGCGCTTTTCTCATTTTTCCCAGGAACTCATGCCCTCGCTGCTCTGCTGTCCTATCTTTCCACTGATTTGATGCCATTCTTTACCAGTGGAGCCACACCACCCCCCGCCCGCCCGCCTACCTTCCTATCCCTCCAGTACAATGTGTACTGACATTTAGCTCTCAACTGCAACCATCCTTCAGCCAGTACTCTTCAGAGATTGTCTGCCTGGTGTCGGTGGTCACATAACCAGGGCTTGTGTTGTGCATCAGCTGCTCATACGACCATCCACCACCTACTCCCATGGCCTCACGTGATCCTGACTGAGGGGGATCTGAGCAGATGCCACACCTTCTCCAAGGGTGACGGGCAGGCTAGCGGAGGAAGGAGCACCTTGTATCTCCTGTGCTAGAGACGTATCTCTGCCCCACCACTAAAGTGTTTGCAATGTAAAGATAAATGAATGAATGAACGAATAAATAAATAAACAGGCAGTGCAAAAAGAGAGAAAGAAAAGAAAAAAATGTGATAGAGAATAAATAGTGTGGTAGTAAGAACAGTCTTTTTTTAAATATAATTTTTATTAAATTTTCAAAATGAATACATAGAAAATAAAATCTACCCTCCCCCCTCCCCCCGTATAGTCCTACCTAAAAAGAAAAGGGAAAAAAAGGAACCGCCTGGGTATTGGAAGGTTTCCACATGCTCCATGGGATTCAAAATAAATTTAATATACTTATTCGTTAGTTTCCCCAAGGTACCAAGATCTTTATCGGAGCACTTAAATATGCCATCCTATCTTTTGTAAATAAGGGCGCCAGATATTCAAAAATGTTCCATATTTATCTCTTAAATTATAAGTAATTTTTTCGAGTGGAATAGAACTAGCCATTTCATTATTCCAACGATCCATACTTAAATACGAATCAGATTTCCAAGTAACAACTATAGTCTTCTTAGCTACTGCCAATGCAATTTTTATAAATTCTTTCTGATAGTTATTCCATTTAAGTTTCGGCTTTATCCCTTCAATATCACCTAGTAGAAATAATACAGGGTTATGTGGAAGTTGAGTTCCAGTAATTTGTCCCAATAAGACTCTTAAATTTATCCAAAAGGGTTGAATTTTAAAACAAGATCAAGTAGAATGTAAAAAAGTACCAATTTCTTGATTACACCGAAAGCATTTATCAGATAGGTTTGAATTTAATCTATCTATTTTTTGTGGTGTAATATATAATTGGTGTAAAAAGTTATATTATACTAATCTAAGTCGAACATTTATTGTATTTGTCATACTGTCAAGACAAAGTCTTGACCAATTTGTTTCATCAATATTAATATTCAGATCTGTTTCCCATTCTTGGTTTGACTTAAAATTGCTACTCCCCGCTACAACAACACTACCCACCCAATCTCTCTTTAATTTCTGATGTTCTGTTTCTGTTAAATGCGTTTCCTGTAAAAAGGCTGAATCTATCTTCATTTTCTTAATATGTGTTAAGATTCTTTTTCTTTTCACTGGTCCATTAAGCCCATTAACATTAAAACTCAAAAAATTCAATAAATTAGTCATTATTTTTAACAAAGTTACTCCAATCTAAAACATTACTTAGCTTCTCAGCTCTCATAGTTCCTTGGGGAATCTCTTTGAACTTCACCATGTTGCTATGCGTTCCCCTCCCAATCATCCAGGCAAAAAGAAAAAAAAGATAGATGAGATATAAAAAAAAGAAAAAACAAAATACCCCCCCACTAATGTTGTGAATGAAAGGATACACAGCACTACCCCCCTCCATTTTGCGGGTCGTGGCTAGAGCCACGCTTGTACACATGATTAGTGTAGCAATTGATCAGTGCTTCTTCCAGCTCCCCCGTAACAAAAAAAATTATATATATAAAAAAGATTAATGTTACTATTCCCAACTAGTATTCCTCAAATTTTAACCTTACTTCCCCTCCCTCATATAATTAGTAATATATTTATACATTCATCCGCCCTCAAAAATCCAACAAGTCCATTCTTTGACCCAGTCTTCTTCTTCAATCCATCTCGCTCCCCTGGTTTTGTTCTTGTACCTGGTGAATATTCAGAGAGTCTTGCACAAACTGCTCCGCTTTCCGGTAATCATCAAAAAATCTTTTTTCTCCACCAGTCAAAAAATCTTCAAGGTTGCAGGGTAACGCAATATAAAATGATAACCGTGATCCCATAGTATTTTTTTCACTGGATTAAATTTCTTCCTTCTCTTCAAAAGTTCATAACTTATGTCAGGGTAGAAAAAAATTTTGTTCCCTTGAATCATCAATGGCCCTTTTCTATTCTTGGCAGCTTCGGCAGCTGCCTGTAGAATCCTTTCCTTGTCTTGAAATCTTAAGAATTTTATTAAAATTGCTCGTGGATATTGGTCATCTTGTGGTTTTGGTCTTAGAGCTCTATGTGCCCGCTCGATTTCAATTAATCGGTCCTCCTCTTTCATTTGCAAAACTTTTGGGATCCATCTTTGAAAAAAATGTATTGGATTTCCTCCCTCCATACCTTCTTTAAGACCAACAATCTTAATATTATTACGTCTACTAAAATTTTCCAACATGTCCACTTTCTCCAAGAGTCGATTTCTTTCCGTGTTCCAGGCAAGCAGATCCTTTTCTGTTTTTTCCACTCTATCATTAATATGCTCCATTTTTCTTTCCATCTTCTGAAGCTTCTTATCCATTTTATCCTGTCTTTTCATAGCTTTATTATAGCACATCTTCATGTCTCTAAGCTCTGCTCTTACTTTTCTTACTTCAGCCGTTAATTGCAATAAAGCTTCTCTTATGTCTCCATCATCTCCTTTAGTTCCAATCTCTTCCAGTTCTTCCTCCTCTTCTTCATCTGTATTCTCTGCGGTATCCGATTCTGACTCTGAGTCACTTTCAGTTGCAGTGGCCGTCGGTTCTTGTAGTTTGAGTTGTATCGATTTGCGCATGCGTTTTTCTTTGCGCATGCGCATTTCCGGCACCTTCTTCCGAGAGACCGCTACCGCCGATATTGCTCCCTGTTCTACAGCGGAGATAGAACGCACCTCCTCCAAAAGAGATCTAACCTGAGTCCGAGGCTCCATCGCTGCAGTAGGCCCTTTTTTCTTCCCATCTCGCGGCGACTTCACAACAACAGACTTCTTCTGTTGCGGTTTAGGAGGCATATCGTAAAGTAGTCTTGCAAAGTTGTAAATAGTTTTCGGAAAGTATTTATTAACTTTGTTTTGTTTAAACGGTACTTTGCTAATTTTTTACGGGAGAGCTGGATTTACACGTCTCAATCCCACGTCATCACATGACACCCCCTGTAAGAACAGTCTTTAATCGGAATCCTCCAGATCACAAGCCTCCTGAATTCTCCTATAATGCATTTGAACTCGATGAAGCCTCCTCTACTGGGTTGGGGGTATTTAGTTAAAAGAAGGGATTGGATTAAGACTGCAAGACACTCAAAATGCTGAAGGAACTCAGCAGGCCAGGCAGCATCTCTGGAAAAGAGTGACAGTTCAGGCCGAGGCCCTTCATCAGAACTGGAGAGAAAAAGGATGAGAAGTCAGGGTAAGGAGTTGGGTGGACAGGAGGAAGAAATACAAGGTGATAAGTGATAGGTGAAACTGGGAATGGGGAGAGGGGTGAAGTAAAGAGTTGGGAAGTTGGTTGGTGAAAGGGGTACAGGGCTCGAGAAGGGGGAATCTACCAGGAGAGGAAGAAGACCACAGAAGGAGCACCAGAGGGGGTAATGGGGGGTGGGGTAAGGAGATAAGGTGAGGGAAATAGGATTGGGAACAGGACTCCACTGAGGAGTACCTGGCCATTGTCTCCCACACCTTAGTATCATTGAGGACCTCCTGTCCACTGCTATCAACCTCATAATTTCCTCTCCCCACACCTCCCATTTCTACCCCCTGCTCAAGGTCCACAAAGCTGCCTGTCCAGGTAGACCCACTGGGAATGGGCAATCGTGAAGGGGGAGGGCATTACTGGAGGTTTGAGAAATTGAGGTTCATGCCATCAGGTTGGAGGCTACCCAGACGGAATATAAGGTGTTTCTCTGCCAGCATGAGTGTTGCCACGTTGCAGCAGTAGAGGAGGCCATGGATTGACATGTTAGAATGGGAATGGGAAGTGGAATTGAAATGGGTGGCCACTGGGAGATCCCACTTGTTCTGGCGTACAGAGCGTAGGTGTTCGGTGAGGTCTCATCGATAGACAGGAGGCCACAACGGGAGCACCGGATACAGCAGACAACCCCAACAGACTTGCAGATGAAGTGTCACCTCACCCGAAAGAACTGTCTGGGGCCCTGAATGGTAGTGAGGGAGGAGGTAAGGGGAAGGTTGTTCCACTTGCAAGTACCAGGAATGTGATCACTTGTTCCACTTGCAAGTACCAGGAATGTGATCAGTGGGGAGGGACGAATTGACAGGGGAGTCGCATAGGGAGCGATCCCTGTGGAATGCAGAAAGTCGGTGGAGGGAAGATGTGCTTGGAGGTGGGATCCCATTGGAGATGGCGAAAGTTACAGGAAATTATGCTGGACACGAAGGCTGGTGGGGTGGTAGGTGAGAAGAAGAGGAATCTTAACCCTGGTAGAGTGGCAGAAGGATGGGGTGAGGGCAGATGTGCGTGAAATGGAAAAGATATGATTGAGGACACCTTTTTATGGTAGAAGAAGAGAAGCCCCTTTCTTTGAAGAAGGACATCTCCTTTGTTCTGGAATGAAAAGCCTCATCCTGAGAGCAGATGTGGTAGTGACGGAGGAAGAGAAGGGGACAGTGTTCAAAAGAAACAGTGAGCTTTGAGTCCTTCCTGGTGGGAGATGGAGATGGAGATATAAAGGGACTGGACATTCATAGTGAAATAAGATGATGGGGTCAGGAAACCTGAAATCATTAAAGATCAAGAGTGTGTGAAATGTCACGGATGTAGGTAGGAAGGGAGTGAACCAGGGGGGACAAAACTGAGTCGAGGTATGCAGATATAAGTTTGTGGGGCAGGAACAAGTAGAAACAATGGGTCTATCTGCATATGCAGGTTTGTGAATCTGGGGTAGGAGGTAGAAGTGAGAGGTGTGGGGTGAGAGAATTAAGAGGTTGGTGGCAGTGGATGGGTGATCCCCAAAGTTAATAAGATCAGTGTTGGTGTGGAAGACCATGGCCTGGTGCTCCTTAGTGAGGTTCTGATCCCATTCCCTCTCTCACCTTATCTCCTTACCTGTCCTCTGTGCTCCTTCCACTTCCCTTTCTTCCATGGCCTTCTGTCCTCTCCTATCAGATTCCCCCTTCTCCAGCCCTGTATCTCTTTCACCAATCAACTTCCCAGCTCTTTACTTCAACTCTCCCCACCCCCAGTTTCACCAATCACCTACTATCTTGTATTTCTTCCTCCCCTTCCCCCACCTTCTTACTCTAACCTCACCTTTTTACTCCAGTGGTTGATATCTGTATCTTGCTGCCAGAGGAGATGTCAGAATCAGAAGAAGGCATTAAACTTCCACAGCATTTAGACAGAATTTGAGTGGACAAGGATACCATCTGAGCATAGGCCAATGGGTTTAGTGCAGATCGGCAAAAATACTGGTATAAGTGTGGTGGGCACAAAGGCCTGTTTATCTGCACTGCCTTCGTTGCCTTCCTGAATGAAGTAGTGTCAAAAATCACTGCTTTTTCATTTGGCATCAGTCAACCTAAATGGTTAACAAAACGCAACCAACACTGTTCTCTCTAAGCGCAGCATAGTGTCAAATGGCCACACAAATGCACGCAACTGATGCTAGTTGGCAACAGTCTCCTGTACCAATTAAACAGCAAGGTGTCCCAAATAAATGAAGGAAATCCTGGATATTTTCTCAATTAGCTCTCTTTTTAAGAGTTGTCTCAACTCTTTACACATGTCCTTACACATCTGGAGAAGAAGGATACTTATGTGAGAAAGCTGTTCTTGGACTACAGTTCCGCATTCAACACCATAGTTCCATCCAGGCTCGACAAGAAGCTCAGAGACCCGAGCCTTGACCCTACCTTGTGCAGCTGGATCCTGGACTTCCTGTCAGATCACCAGCAGGTTGTAAGAGTGAGATCCCTCACCTCCACCCCTCTGACTATCAACACAGGAGCCCCTCAGGGCTGCATACTGAATCCCCTCCTTTACTCCTTGTATACCCATGACTGTGTCGCCATCCACAGCCCTAATCTGCTAATTAAATTTGCCGACAACACTACATTGATTGGCCTAATCTCAAACAATAATGAGGTAGCCTACAGGGAAGAAGTCGTCTCTCCGACACAGTGGTGTCAAGAAAACAACCTCTCCCTCAATGTCGCAAAAACAAAGGAGCTGGTTGTGGATTATAGGAGAAATGGAGATGGGCTAACCCCTATTGACATTAATGTATCTGGGGCTGAGAGGATAAACAGCTTTAAGTTCCTCAGCATCCACATCACCGAGGACCTCACGTGGTCTGTACACACCAGCTGTGTGGTGAAAAAGACACGACAGCGCCTCTTTCACCTCAGACAGTTGAGGAAGTTTGGTATGGGCCCCCAAATCCTAAGAACTTTCTACAGGGGCAGAATTGAGAACATCCTGGCTGGCTGCATCACTGCCTGGTATGGGAACTGTACCTCCCTCAATCACAGGACTCTGCGGAGAGTGGTGCAGACAGCCCAGCGCATTTATAGGTGTGAACTTCCCATGATTCAGGACATTAAAAAAGACTGGTGTGTAAAAAGGGCCCGTATGATCACTGGGGACCCAAACCATCCCAACCACAATCTATTCCAGCTGCCACCATCTGGGAAACGGTACCACAGCATAAAAGCCAGGACCAACAGGCTCCGGGACAGCTTCTTCCACCAGGCCATCAGACTGATGAACTCACGCTGATTTGAGTATACTCTGTATTACATTGACTGTTCTATTTATGATAAATTATTATAAATTACTGTGATTGCACATTGCACATTTAGACGGAGATGTAATGTGAAGATTTAAGGATGCAAGGAAATTCAATTCAATAAGTGGCCGCCCCAGTTAACCGGACTCCATTGTACATGAATGTCAGCATATGTAACACTGAGGTTCATTTTCCTGGGGGCATTCACAGTAACTACAAAAAAAACAAATAAGCAAAGTAATAAATAAATAAGCAATAAACATTGAGATCATGAGATGAAGAGTCTGAAAGTGAGTCCATCGGTTGTGGGAACAGTTCAGAGATGTGTCAACTGAATTTGAGTGACGTTATCCCCTTTGTTCCAAGAGCCTGATGGTTGAGGGGTAATAACAGTTCCTGAAGCTGGTGATAGAACATAGTACGTAGAACATTACAGCACAGAAACAAGCCTTTTGGCCCTTCTTGGCTGTGCCGAACCATTTTTCTGCCTAGTCCCACTGACCTGCACCTGGACCATATCCTTCCATACACCTCTCATCCATGTACCTGTCCAAGTTTTTCTTAAATGTTAAAAGTGAGCCCACATTTACCACTTCATCTGACAGCTCATTCCACACTCCCACCACTCTGTGTGAAGCCCCCCCAATGTTCCCTTTAAACTTTTCCCCCATCACCCTTAACCCATGTCCTCTGGTTTTTATCTCCCCTAGCCTCAGTGGAAAAAGCCTGCTTGCATTCACTCTATCTATACCCATCATAATTTTATATACCTCTATCAAATCTCCCCTCATTCTTCTACACTCCAGGGAATAAAGTCCTAAGCTTTCTCTGTAACTGAGTTTCTCAAGTCCCGGCAACATCCTTGTAAACCTTCTCTGCACTCTTTCAACCTTATTTATACCCTTCCTGTAATTTGGTGACCAAACTGCACACAATACTCCAAATTCAGCCTCACCAGTGCCTATACAACCTCACTATAACATTCCAACTCTTATACTCAGTACTTTGATTTATAAAGGCCAATGTACCAAAAGCTCTCTTTACAACCCTATCTACCTGTGACGCCACTTTTAGGGAATATTGTATCTGTATTCCCAGATCCCTCTGTTCTACTGCACTCCTCAGTGCCTTACCATTTACCCTGTATGTTCTACCTTGGTTTGTACTTCCAAAGTGGAATACCTCACACTTGTCTGTATTAAACTCCATCTGCCATTTTTCCAGCTGGTCCAAATCCCTCTGCAAGCTTTCAAAACCTTCCTCACTGTCCACTACACCTCCAATCTTCGTATCATCAGCAAATTTGCTGATCCAACTTACCACATTATCATCCAGATCATTGATATAGATGACAATATAATGGACCCAGCACTGATCCCTCTGGCACACCATGAGTCACAGGCCTCCACTCTGAGAAGCAATCCTCTACTACCACTCTCTGACTTCTTCCATTGAGCCAACGTCTAATCCAATTTACCACCTCTCCATGTATACCTAGCGACTGAATCTTCTTAACTTACCTCCCATGCGGGACCTTGTCAAAGGCCTTACTGAAGTCCATGTAGACAATATCCACTGCCTTCCCTTCATCCACTTTCCTGGTAACCTCCTCGAAAAACTCCAATAGATTGGTCAAACATGACCTACCACATACAAAGCCATGTTGACTCTCCCTAATAAGTCCCTATCTATCCAAATACTTGTAGATCCTGTCTCTTAGTACTCTTTCCAATAATTTACCTACTACCAACGTCAAATTTACCGGCCTATAATTTCCCGGATTACTTTTAGAGCCTTTTTTAAACAACGGAACAACATGAGCCACTCTCCAATCCTCCAGCACCTCACCCGTAGATACCGACATTTTAAATATATCTGCCAGGGCCCCTGCAATTTCAACACTAGTCTCCTTCAAGATCTGAGGGAACACCCTGTCAGGTCCTGGGGATTTATCTACTCTGATTTGCCTCAAGATAGCAAGCACCTCCTCTTCTTCAATCTGTATAGGTTCCATGACCTCACTACTTGTTTGCCTTATTTCCATTGACTCCATGCCAGTTTCCTTCGTAAATACAGATGCAAAAAAAAAAAAAAAAAAAAATTAAGGTCTCCCCCATTTCTTTTGGTTCCACACATAGCCGACCACTCTGATCTTCAAGAGGACCAATTTTATCCCTTACTAACCTTTTGCTCTTAATATACCTGTAGAAGCTCTTTGGATTATCCTTCACTTTGACTGCCAAGGCAACCTCATGTCTTCTTTTAGCCCTCCTGATTTCTTTCTTAAGTATTTTTTTGCACTGTTTATACTCCTCAAGCACCTTATTTGCTCCCTATTTCCTATACATGTCATACATCTCTCTCTTCTTCTTTATCAGAGTTGCAATATCCCTTGAGAACCAAGGTTCCTTATTCGTATTCACTTTGCCTTTAATCCTGACAGGAACATACAAACTCTGCACTCTCAAAATTTCTCCTTTGAAGACCTCCCACCTACCGATCACATCCTTGCCAGAGAACAACCTGTCCCAATCCACGCTTTTTAGATCCTTTCTCATTTCTTCAAATTTGGCCTTTTTCCAGTTAAGAACCTCAACCCGAGGACCAGATCTATCCTTGTCCATGATCAAGTTGAAACTAATGGTGTTGTGATCACTGGAATCGAAGTGTACCCCTACACACACTTCCGTCACCTGTCCTAACTCGTTTCCTAATAGGAGATCTAATATTGTATCCTCTCTAGTTGGTATCTCTATACATTGATTTAGAAAACTTTCCTGAACACATTTTACAAACTCTAACCCGTCTAAACCTTTTACAGTATGGGAATCCCAATCAATATGTGGAAAATTAAAATCCCCTACTATCACAACTTTATGTTTCCTACAGTTGTCTGCTATCTGTCTGCAGATTTGCTCCTCCAATTCTCTCTGACTATTGGGTGGTCTATAATACAACCCCATTAATGTGGTCATACCTTTCCTGTTTCTCAGCTCCACCCATATGGCCTCGGTAGACAAGCCCTCTAATCTGTCCTGCCTGAGCACTGCTGTAATATTTTTCCCGACTAGCAATGCCCCCCAACCCTTCATTCCTCTGCCTCTATCACGTCTGAAACATCGGAACCCTGGAACATTCAGCTGCCAGTCCTGCCCCTCCTGTTCATTAATGGTTATAATGTCATAATTCCACGTGTCAATCCACACCCTCAGTTCATCAGCCTTCCCCACAATACTCCTTGCATTGAAATAGACACACTTCAGAAGATTATTACCACCACACATAACCCTTCTATTTGTGACTTTGCATGAACTTTTAATATCATTTATTTTCACCCCAGCCACATTGTCAGCTCTGGCACTCCGGTTCCCCTTCCCCTGCAAATCTAGTTTAAACCCTCCCCAAAAACACTAACAAACCTCCCAGGTCCTGATGTGGGACCTGAAACTCCTGCACTGCCCTACTGATGGCTCAGTGAGAAGAGAGCATGGCCTGATAGGTGCAGGTCTCAGATAACCACTTTCCACGATTCTGTTTAAAAATAAAGTTTTTTTTTTCCATTGCTTTTGAGGTTCAGCTAGTTCAGAGGTTGTGTGCACAAACAGCCTCAGGGTCCCCTCATCTTGCATTCCCCTAAGAGTGATGACATGGCATGTCATTCAGCTAATGTTCAATCAGTATGGGTATAAGCTGTTTCGAAGGGTTAAGCCCTCAGGCAAGACCGGACATACAGACTATTTTCTCATTACTGCTGTCAAAGTCAGTAAGATCTCCAGTAAGAATGTGTAGTCCCCACCCACCCCCCAGCCTCCAGCTATCCACCCTTCCTATGTCTTGTTGAGTTGAAGTTCAGGTCTCTGGAGGTGGGAGGCAACAGCTTCACCCACTGTGCTACCTCGGGTGTATTGGATTCCGACATTTTTAATCCAAATTTCTTTCAGAAGTCCGGAAAGAGGCATCAAACTTGTTTTTTCACAATCGTTTTATCAAGTGCTTATAGAACAAAGAGAATTGGAAGCAGTAACAGGAGTGGAGGTTTCATAGCGGAAGAGAGAGAAGAAGCAAAAAGATGGTGCTGCTACATGGTCCACTCTTTTCATACCCCAAAGATAATAGACAATAGGTGCTGGAGTAGGCCATTCAGCCCTTCCAACCAGCACCACCATTCACCGTGATCATAGAAACCATAGAAACTACAGCACAGAAACAGGCCTTTTGGCCCTTCTTGGCTGTGCCGAACCATTTTCTGCCTAGTCCCACTGACCTGCACACAGACCATATCCCTCCATACACCTCCCATCCATGTATCTGTCCACTTTATTCTTAAATGTTAAAAAATAACCCGCATTTACCACTTCGTCTGGCAGCTCATTCCATACTCCCACCACTCTCTGTGTGAAGAAGCCCCCCACCCAATGTTCCCTTTAAACTTTTCCCCCCTCACCCTAAACCCATGTCCTCTGGTTTTTTTCTCCCCTTGCCTCAGTGGAAAAAGCCTGCTTGCATTCACTCTATCTATACCCATCATAATTTTATATACGTCTATCAAATCTCCCCTCATTCTTCTACACTCCAGGGAATAAAGTCCCAACCTATTCAACCTTTCTCTGTAACTGAGTTTCTCAAGTCCCGGCAACATCCTTGTAAACCTTCTCTGCACTCTTTCAACCTTATTTATATCCTTCCTGTAATTTGGTGACCAAAACTGAACACAATACTCCAGATTCGGCCTCACCAATGCCTTATACAACCTCATCATAACATTCCAGCTCTTATACTCAGTACTTTGATTAATAAAGGCCAATGTACCAAAAGCTCTCTTTACGACCCTATCTACCTGTGACACCACTTTTAGGGGGTTTTGTATCTGTATTTCCAGATTCCTCTGTTCCACTGCACTCCTCAGTGCCTTACCATTAACCCTGTATGTTCTACCTTGGTTTGTCCTTCCAACGTGCAATACTTCACACTTGTCAGTATTAAACTCCATCTGCCATTTTTTAGCCCATTTTTCCAGCTGGTCCAAGTCCCTCTGCAGGCTCTGAAAACCTTCCTCACTGTCTACTACACCTCCAATCTTTGTATCATCAGCAAACTTGCTGATTCAATTTGCCACATTATCATCCAGATCATTGATATAGATGACAAATAACAATGGACCCAGCACTGATCCCTGTGGCACACCACTAGTCACAGGCCTCCACTCAGAGAAGCAATTCTCTACCACCACTCTCTGGCTTCTTCCATCGAGCCAATGTCTAATCCAATTTACCACCTCTCCATGTATACCTAGCGACTGAATTTTCCTAACTAACCTCCCATGCGGGACCTTGTCAAAGGCCTTACTGAAGTCCATGTAGACAATATCCACTGCCTTCCCTTCATCCACTTTCCTGGTAACCTCCTTGAAAAACTCCAATAGATTGGTCAAACATGACCTACCACACACAAAGCCATGTTGACTCTCCCTAATAAGTCCCAGTCTATCCAAATGCTTGTAGATTCTGTCTCTTAGTACTCCCTCCAATAACTTACCTACTACCGACGTTAAACTTACTGGCCTATAATTTCCCAGATTACTTTTTGAGCCTTTTTTAAACAACGGAACAACATGAGCCACTCTCCAATCCTCCGGCACCTCACCTGTAGACAGCGACATTTTAAATATTTCAGCCAGGGACCCCGCAATTTCAACACTAGTCTCCTTCAAGGTCCGAGGGAACACCCTGTCAGGTCCCGGGGATTTATCCACTTTATTTTTCCTCAAGACAGCAAGGACCTCCTCCTTTTCGATCTGTACAGTTTCCATGATCTCACTGCTTGTTTCCCTTATTTCCATAGACTTCATTTCAGTTTCCTTAGTAAACACAGACGCAAAAAATCCTATTTAAGATCTCCCCCATTTCCTTTGGTTCCGTACATAGCCAACCACTCTGATCTTCAAGAGGACCAATTTTATCCCTTACAATCCTTTTGCTCTTAATATACCTGATCATCCACAATCAGTACCCTTTTCCCGTCTTCTCCCCATATCCCTTCACTCCGCTATCTTTAAGAGCTCTATCTAACTCTTTCTTGAAAGAATCTAGAGAATTGGCCTCCACTGCCTTCTGAGGCCGAGCATTCCACAGAACCACAACCCCCTGTGTGGAAAAAGTTTTTCCTCAACTCCATTCTAAATTGTCTACCCCTTATTCTTAAACTGTGGCCTTTGGTTCTGGACTCCCCCAACATCGGGAACATGTTTCCTGCCTCTAGCTTGACAAATCCCCTAATAATCTTATATGTTTCAATCAGATCCCCTCTCATCCTTCTAAATTCCAGTGTATACCACCCCAGTTGCTCCAATCTTTCAACATATGACAGTCCCACCATCCCGGGAATTAACCTTGTGAACCTACACTGCACTCCCTCAATAGCAAGAATGTCCTTCCTCAAATTTGGAGACCAAAACTGCACACAATATTCCAGGTGTAGTCTCACCAGAGCCCTGTACAACTGCAGAAGGACCTCTTTGCTCCTATACTCAACTGTCCTTGTTATGAAGGCCAGCATGCCATTAGCTTTCTTCACTGCCTGCTGTACCTGCATGCTTACTTTCAGTGACTGATGTTCAAGAACACCTAGATCTCGTTGTACTTTCCCTTTTCCTAACTTGACACCATTCAGATAGTAATTTGCCTTCCTGTTCTTGCCACCAAAGTGGATAACCTCACATTTATCCACATTAAACTGCATCTGCCCACTCACCCAACCTGTCCAAGTCACCCTGCATTCTCATAACATCCTCCTCACATTTCACACTGCCACCCAGCTTTGTGTCATCAGCAATTTTCTAATGTTACTTTTAATCCCTTCATCTAAATCATTAATGTATATTTTAAATAGCTGCAGTCCCAGCACCGAGCCTTGCGGTACCCCACTAGTCACTGCCTGCCATTCTGAAAAGGACCCATTAATCCCTACTCTTTGTTTCCTGTCTGCCAACCAATTTTCTATCCATGTCAGTACCCTACCCCCAATACCATTTGTTCTAATTTTGCACACTAATCTCCTATGTGGGACCTTATCAAAGGCTTTCTGAAAGTCCAGGTACACTACATCCACTGGCTTTCCCATGTCCATTTTCATTGTCACATTCTCAAAAAATTCCAGAAGATTAGTGAAGCATGACTTCCCCTTCGTAAATCCATGCTGACTCTGACCTATCCTGCCACTGCTATCCAAATACGCCGCTATTACATCTTTTATAATTGATTCCAGCATCTTCCCCACCACTGACGTCAGACTAACTGGTCTATAATTGCCTGTTTTCTCTCTCCCTCCTTTCTTAAAAAGTGGGATAACATTAGCTACCCTCCAATCTGCAGGAACTGATCCTGAATCTATAGAGCATTGGAAAATGATTACCAATGCTTTCACGATTTCTAGAGCCACCTCCTTAAGTACCCTGGCATGCAGACCATCAGGCCCTGTAGATTTATCAACCTTCAGTCCCATCAGTTTACCCAACACCACTTTGTGCCTAATGTGAATTTCCTTCAGTTCCTCTGTTACCCTAGGTCCTCCAGCCACTATTACACCTGGGAGATTGTTTGTGTCTTCCCTGGTGAAGACAGATCCAAAGTACCTGTTCAGCTCGTAAGAAATATTAAGAAATATTCTATTCTAATATTCAGATAAGGGTTAACCAATCAGATCGCCCCTATTCAAATAATGCAATACCAAGAGAAGCTTTGTGAATTTTCCAAAATGTTACCAAGAACTGTATCCACTAGGGGACACACTGAACAACTGTGCCTACATACTGTGACCACTAGGGGGACACACTGAATAACTGCACCTACATACTGTGACCACCAGGGGGACACACTGAACAACTGCATTTACATACTGTGACCACTAGGAAACATACTAAACAGCTACATGTAATTGAATAAAATACAAACACGTAATTAATTGTTAAGCTGCAAAGAAAATAACATTTAAACACAAACAACAGGAATCCTGCAGATGCTGGAAATTCAAGCAACTCACATAAAAGTTGCTGGTGAACGCAGCAGGCCAGGCAGCATCTCTAGGAAGAAGTGCGGTCGACGTTTCAGGCCGAGACCCTTCGTCAAGACTAACTGAAGGAAGAGTGAGTAAGGGATTTGAAAGTTGGAGGGGGAGGGGGAGATCCAAAATGATAGGAGAAGACAGGAGGGGGAGGGATGGAGCCAAGAGCTGGACAGGTGATTGGCAAAAGGGATACGAGAGGATCATGGGACAGGAGGTCCGGGAAGAAAGACGGGGGGGGGGGGGGTCCCAGAGGATGGGCAAGGGGTATATTCAGAGGGACAGAGGGAGAAAAATGAGAGTGGGAGAAAGAATGTGTGTATAAAAATAAGTAACAGATGGGGTACGAGGGGGAGGTGGGGCATTAGCGGAAGTTAGAGAAGTCGATGTTCATACCATCAGGTTGGAGGCTACCCAGACGGAATATAAGGTGTTGTTCCTCCAACCTGAGTGTGGCTTCATCTTTACAGTAGAGGAGGCCGTGGATAGACATGTCAGAATGGGAATGGGATGTGGAATTAAAATGTGTGGCCACTGGGAGATCCTGCTTTCTCTGGCAGACAGAGCGTAGATGTTCAGCAAAGCGGTCTCCCAGTCTGAGTCGGGTCTCGCCAATATATAGAAGACCACATCGGGAGCACCGGACGCAGTACATCACCCCAGCCGACTCACAGGTGAAGTGTTGCCTCACCTGGAAGGACTGTTTGGGGCCCTGAATAGTGGTAAGGGAGGAAGTGTAAGGGCATGTGTAGCACTTGTTCTGCTTAAGGGAGGAAGTGTAAGTGTAACATTTAAACAGTCCGGTCCACCAGGTGTGAAGAGTTTCTTGTTCTGGCTCCCCCCACCCCCCACACCTTCCTTCCCAGTCCTGATGAAGGGTCTTGGGCAGAAATGTTGACTCTTACTCCTTTTCACAGATGCTACCTGACTTGCTGAGTTCCTCCAGCATTTTGTGTATGTTACAGGTGATTTTGACACCCTCTTTCACTTCCAGTCACTGACCTGAGCAGTGAGAGTCACCACTACTGTCGGCTGTTAGTGACTGTTGTCTGTCTCTCTCTCTCTCCAGGGCTTTATTGGGCCACCGGGTGTCGTTGGACCTCCTGGGCCAGAAGGTAAAAAGGTAAAGTGTTTTCTAAGAACTGGCTTGGGTTAAGGGGTGCAAATGGGCACATTTGTAGATCAATACAGATACAACAAAACAAATGAAAGATGACCAGATGAGATAGGAACAGGAGAGGGCTACTCAACCCACAATCTCACAATCTACCTCGCTGTGACCTTGCAGTTCACTACAACAGTCTGTTGAGCTAGGACGGGACACTGTAGCGCTATACAGGCTGCTTGGTGCTGACCTTGATGCCAATTGATACTAAATGTGCTCCTCCTGTCTATCATCCCTATTTCTCCATCTCCTTTATATTCACGTGTCTGTCTAAACACCCGTTAAACTACATGCACCGCTATCCCCAGTAACCCGTTCCAGGCAACCACCACTCCCTGCATAAAATAAACTTGCCCCCCACGTCACCTTTAAACTCCCCAACCTTAGAATCATGTCTCTGCTGTTTGACATTTCTACCCTGGGGAAAAGATTCTGACTGTTATTAGAACATCGAACTTTATTGTGCACTTCAGCCCACAATGTTGTACTGACCTTTTAAATTACTCTAAGATCAATCTAACCCTCCCCTCCACTTGGCCTCCATTTTTCCATCATCCATGTGTCTCTCTAATAGCTTCTTAAATGCGTTGACCACCACCACTGCCAGGACATTCCACACGCCCACCACTCTGTGTGTAAAAAAATAATCGTCAGACATCCCCCACTGTACATTCCTACAGTCTCTGTAAAATGATACCCTCTGGTACGAGCCACCTCCAGTCCTCTCGATCTATGCCTCTCATCATCTTGTACTGCTCTGTCAAGTCACCCCTCATCCTCCATTGCTCCAAGAGAAACCCCCCAGCTCAATCAACTTATCTTGATACAACATGCTCTCTCCCCACATTCCCATCGGCTCCCCCCAGATTCCACCCCTCGCCCACACACTGGGGACAATGAACTGACTTTGGGACGTGGAGCATCCGGGGGAAACGCACACAGTCACAGGGTGACTGTGTTAACTCCCCACGGACAGTGCCGGAGGTCAGGATCGAACCCTGGTCTCTATGGCTGTGAGGCAGCAGCTCTGATCTCCCCAAGGTGCCACTGTGCTCCTCACATCTGTTACCAGTCCAGCAACTACCATTTACCCCTTTTTCACACAATCAGAGACATTTAAACAAAACACCAAAGGCTGAAGTCAGTCAAATACTATTCAGGTGATTCCCATCTCCCATCCCTCAGTTCAAAGACTTACAGATGGCAGCTCTCGACATATCCCCCTTTTGACAACCTGCTGAGGGGTTTCTGCCTGCAATACTACATGTCAAGCCATCTGGAATGCAGGGGCCACTGCACAGGATTAGAAAAAGCTGCAGGAAGTTGTAAACTCAGCCAGCTCCATCACAGGCACCAGCCTCATCAGCATCCAGGACATCTTCAGATGGCGATGCCTCAAGAAGGCAGCGTCCATCTTGAAAGATCCCCATCGCCCAGGGCATGCCCTCTGCTGATTGCTACCATCATGGACTGAAGATACACACTCAATGTTTCAGGAACAGCTTCTTCTCCCTCAGTATTTAGATTTCTGAATTGTCCATGAACCCATGAACACTGCTTCAGTAGTTTTGCCCTTTTTTTGCAATACTTATTAATTATAATATATAGACTGTATAGAATATATATATTTCTTATTGTAACTTTGATTTTTTATGTATTGCACTGTCTTGCTGCTGCAAAACAAATTTCATGACGTATGCCAGTGATAGTAAATCTAATTCCGATTCTGATAACACTGTGGAAAGTTGCACACAGCATCTGTATGGATAAACCACTTCTTCCTCAACCCCAGGCTCCTTGTCCCTCCAATCTCCGTCTCCTTGGTCCACAGAAACACTCAATCCCCGGGTTAAAACGGCCACGTGATCCCTTGTCAGCCGGTGTTTTTGGAACAGTAATCTGCACTTTTGCAGACAAAGCCGGTGTTGTGCAAAACCTGATGGAAGCTGTAATGTGGGAGAAATGTGATTCATATTGTCCACAGCTGGCTGATGTGAAGGCTTTGTTGCGATCGCTTCTGTTTGAAACCTGCTGTGTTTGATGAGGCAACTTTCTCTCCTTAGGGCACTGCTGGGCCCAGAGGAACGAAGGGACCCAAGGGGGCAGTGGTAAGTTCAAATGGTATTGTTTAAACGTAGAAACCTTTCCCCCTGTACAAAGCCTTTGTGAAAGACATTGATGCTTGGAAGTTAGTTTAACGTTCAAAGCTCTGCTTCTGTGCATAAAGAGATACTGTTTGTATGAAAGGCATTGGTGGTTCTGTTGAAAATTCTCATTTTGAACTTTTAGACACAAGAAACACCAATAGATCAAGAGTAGGAGAAGACCATTCAGCCACTCAGTCCTATCCCACCATTCAATGTGACTATAGCTGATCTGCCCCAGGCCTCATCTCCCCTCCTGTGCCTGTTCCCCATCTCCCTCAGTCCCCTGATGTGTCAAACATTTCCCTCGCTTCTCATTAAACCACCCTCCCCACCGTGTTCCAGTCTCCACACCCTTTCGGGTGGAGAACTCCAGAGATTCCCTTCCCTCCTGTTAAGTGTCTGCCGCTAACCCTGTAAGTGTGACTGCTCTCCCACTCTGTCATTCTCTGATCTCATGTTCATCCAGGGTCTGAGATCTTACCCTATTTTTTTTTTGTAACTCCAAGGAGCACAGAGACAACATCCTTACCTCCTCTTACTAAGACAATCCTTCCATCCTGCTGAGTCTCATAAAGTCATACAGCATGGGATCGTGCCCTTCGGTCCAACTCATCTCTGCCCGTCTCAGCTCGTCCCATGAGCCTGCATTTATACACCTCTATAAAGTCAACCTTAATCTCCTACATTCCAAGGAATAATGTCCACCCTACACCTGCCCAAAACTCCAGGCAACATGCTGGTAAACCTCCTCCCACTCTGTCCAGTTTACTAAAGCCTGGAATTGCCTCCAATACTGTACACTGTGTTTCACAGGGTCATAGAACACCATAGCTCAGAAACAGGCCCTTTGGCCCATCTAGTCCATGCCATAGTCCTCCATACCACCCCCCCCCCCCCCACCAATGTACCTATCCAAATTTGAAATCGAATCTGCAACCACCACTTTCACTGGCAGCTCCTTCCAGTCTCGGACCACGCTCTGAATGAAGTTCCCCCTCAGGTTCCCTTTCAACATTTCACCTTTCATCCTTAACCTATGACCTCTAGCTCTAGTCTTATCCAATGAGCTGAGTGTTCTGAAAAGGCTGTGCAGACTTTCAGGGAATTCCTTGCACCATGCTAGGAGAACCCCCTCTCATGCTGACAGAGGCAAACATTCCATACAAACAGAGCCAATATTGACACCCACTCCAATACTTCAAAGAGTCGCCTCTCACTCTGAATATTCCTCTCATGATTCATTCAGGAGGCGTAGGTGTTCAAAGTTCGGAGTAAATTTATTATCAAAGTACATATTTGTCACCATATCACACCCTGAGATTCATTTTCATGTGGGCATTACAGTAAGTACAAGAAACACGGTAGAATCAATGAAAGACTGCAGCCAACAGGACAGACAAATGACCAAACTGCAAATACAAAAAGAATTAAAAAAAAACAATAATATAATAAATAAATAAATAATCAATAAATATTGAGGATATGAGATGAAGGTGTAGGGGCCAGAGGGGGTTACAGAGACAGGGAGGGGTGTAGGGGCCAGAGAGGGTTACAGAGACAGGGAGAGGTGTAGGGGCCGGAAGGAGTTACAGACACAGGGAGGGGTGTAGGGGCCAGAGGGGGTTACAGACACAGGGAGGGGTGTAGGGGCCAGAGGGTTTACAGAGACAGGGAGGGGTGTAGGGGCCGGAGAGGGTTACAGAGACAGGGAGGGGTGTAGGGGCCGGAGGGAGTTACAGACACAGGGAGGGGTGTAGGGGCCAGAGGGGGTTACAGACACAGGGAGGGGTGTAGGGGCCAGAGGGGGTTACAGAGACAGGGAGGGGTGTAGGGCCAGAGGGGGTTAGAGAGACAGGGAGGAGTGTAGGGGCCGGAGGGGTTTACAGAGACAGGGAGGGGTGTAGGTGCCAGAGGGTGTTACAGAGACAGGAGGGGTGCAGGAGCCAGAGCGGGTTACAGAGACAGGAGAGGTGCAGGGGCCAGAGGGGGTTACAGAGACTGGGAGGGGTGTAGGGGCCAGAGGGGTTACAGAGACAGGGAGGGATGTAGGGGCTGGAGGGGTTTACAGAGACAGGGAGGGGTGTAGGGGCTGGAGGGGTTACAGAGACAAGGAGGGGTGTAGGGGCTGGAGAGGGTTACAGAGACAGGGAGGGGTGTAAAGGCCAGAGGGGGGTTTACAGAGACAGGGAGGGGTGTAGGGGCCGGAGTGGGAGACAGAGACAGGGAGGGGTGTAGGGGCCAGAGGGGTTACAGAGACAGGAAGGGGTGTAGGGTCTGGAGAAGGTTACGGTGACAGGTAGGGGTGTAAGGTCCGGAGGGGGTTTACAGAGACAGGGAGGCGTGTAGGGTCTGGAGGGGGTTACAGAGACGGGGAGCGGTGTAGGGTCTGAAGGGGGTTACAGAGACAGGGAGGGGTGTAGGGTCTGGAGGGGGTTACAGAGACAAGGAGGGATGTAGGGTCTGGAGGGGGTTACAGGGACAGGGAGGGGTGTAGGGCCTGGGAGGGAGTTTACAGAGACAGGAGGGGTGTGTTTGATCTGGAGTGGGTTACTGAGTCAGAGAGGAGTGTAGAGACGGGCAGAGGTTTATAGAAATGGCGAAATGTGTAGGGACTGGAGGGGATATGCCGGTGATATCAAACCTGATTTTGATTTTAGGCTTTCTCAGGCCACGTCCACACTAGACCGGATAAATCCGTAACCGAAGCTTTTTCTCTTCGTTTTGACCCTCTGTCCACACTGAAACGGCGTTTTCCTCCCCGGAAAGCGGAGCTTTTCAGAAACGCTCTCCAGAGTGAATAAATCTGAAAACACATAATACCCGGTGTAGTGTGTACGGGGTAACCAGCTATTTTTAAAACCGTTGTCATGACGTGCCGGAACAAATGGTAGTGGCAGCGTGACATTTCATTGTTTTCTTGACGCAACCTCCAACACCACAACAATATCTGGCAATAGATGTGTAACAGCCTGATGTAACATTGTATGGAAATACAAGATATCACTGATGCATGTTTTATTTAACAAGATGCTTTATTAATGTATTGCTTGTGCAAACATTCAATAGATGCAATTGTCACTTTTGCCCAGTAACTTGTTTTATTGGACATGTTAAATACAGCAAAATAATACAGAAAGACATGGCAAAAGTAAAGGCAAACAAACGAGGTAACAGCAAATTTCACTTTTGCCCAGTAACAAGTCTTATTGCGTTTAGTTGTAGCCGTCGTCCCTTTCATCATGAAGAGTCTATGGCTGTAGGAAATGTTTCTGGACAAACACACACCAAGTCTTTCGTTTGGCAATTTCCTTTTAAGTTTTTCTAGTCTATAACTGGACAAACGCACACCAAGTACACCGTTTCCTCTTCGCTTGTTTTCTGTGTGTCCTGCGCATGCCCAGTAGGAGGAGATTCACCTAAATATCCGTTCTAATGTGGACAGAGGAATTTTGAAAAAAGCCTTGTGTGGACACCTATCGTTTTTACGGGAAACCGGCATTTTCAAAATTATCCGATCCAGTGTGGATGTAGCCTCAGATAGGCGTATGGATGATCCGAAACGTAGACCAGTACAGCAGGGAAACAGGCCATTCAACCGAACTGGAGAGGTGTGTAGGAGGGAAGGGTAAGATCGATGTTAGAGCAGGTTAAAAGGTCAGCAGAACACCTGGAGAGGCTTGTGAGATCCTGAGATCCCAAGAGCGATGCTGTCTGGAATTTAGCTCCTGGCAGGGTCTCCCAAGGCAGTAAGGTGAAAGGGGAAGTTACAATCCAACCAAGACCTCCAATGTGCAACTGGTGGAAGATGGTGACACGTCGCAGCGGCGGTGAAGGTGGAGGAAGGTGGACGCAGTCGGTTTGTGTTCCAAGCCACTGGGCCCTGGCTCTGATTGGCCGAGGACCGTGTCACACACAGACCAGCTCCACCCTTCAGGAGAACATCGTACTGGACTCCAGTCATATGTTCCACGAGTTGTGACAAGAGCACCTGACAGCTAATGAAGTTACAGAATAGCCTTCGGGGATAACTGCTTCTTCAGTTAACTTGTTCATGTAGTTATTCTGGAACATTCCCAAAATTGCAGCATGCAATTAATACAGGACACGTCACCTGAAAATCTCAGCTTGGATTCCACAATTTAGCAAACAGACAAGCAAAGACATGGTGAATTAAAGTGGTAGTGTTAGCAGAATGCTTTATGATTCCAGCAGTTCCCGGGTTCAATTCCCACTGCTGCCTGTAAGGAGTTTGTACATTCTCCCCATGACCATGTGGGTTTCCTTCCCATGACCATGTAGGTTTCCTCCCCATGACCATGTACGTTCTCCCCGTGACTGTAAGGAGTTTGTACGTTCTCCCCGTGACTGTAAGGAGTTTATACGTCTCCCCGTGACTGTAAGGAGTTTGTACGTTCTCCCCGTGACTGTAAGGAGTTTGTACATTCTCCCCATGACCATGTGGGTTTCCTCCCCATGACCATGTATGTCTCCCCGTGACTGTAAGGAATTTGTACGTTCTCCCCGCAACTGTAAGGAGTTTGTACGTTCTCCCCGTGACCATGTGGGTTTCCTCCCCATGACCATGTACGTTCTCCCCATGACTGTAAGGAGTTTGTACATTCTCCCCATGACTGTAAGGGGTTTGTATGTTCTCCCCGTGACTGTAAGGAGTTTGTACGTCTCCCCATGACTGTAAGGAGTTTGTACGTTCTCCCTGTGACCGTGTGGGTTTCCTCCCCGTGTTCCAGTTTCCAGTTTCCTTCCCCGGCCCAAAGACATCTCGGTCGGTAGATGAATTGGTCATTGTAAATTGTTTTGTGATTAGGCTAGGATTAAATCAGGGATTGCTAGGCAGTCTGGCTTGGTAGGCCGAAGGGGGCCTGTTCCATGCTGTATCTCAATAAATAAAAGTTCAGGTTTATTGCCATTTAACCATATGCATGTACACCGCTTATCAAGACACATATACCGCTAAACAAAACACGGATACACGTTTACCGCTAAACAAAACAACATTCCTCAGAAAACACAGTATATATGTGTATCACATACAGCGCAAAAGCTTTTTGATGCTGCTGGATTACCTGAGCACCCAGAATGTGGTCCAGGAAACCAATGTCCTCATGCAATACTTAAAATTACTATAAATTACAATAAGAATAAATAAAAAATAAATAGGTAGTGCAAAGGATAACAAGATAGCGTCCTGCTGAAGGGTCTCAGCCCAAAACATCGGCTGATTATTCTTTTCCATAGATGCTGCCTGTCCTGCTGAGTTCCTCCAGCATTTTGTGTGTGTTGCAAGACAGTGAGGTAGTGTTCATGGAATCTGACGGCAGAGGGGAAGAAGCTGTTCTTGAGTGATCGACTGTGTGTCTTCAGGTCCCTGTACATCCGGCCTGATGGTAGCAGTGAGAAGAGGGCACGTGTTGAACGGTGAGGGTCTTTAATAATGGATGCCACCGCTTTGAGGCATTGGCTTTTGAAGGTGTCCTCGACGCTGGGGAGGCTGGTGCCCATGATGGAGCTGGCTGAGTTCACAACTCTCTGCAGCTGTTTCCAATCCTGTGTCCTGCAGCCCTCTCACCAGATGGTGATACAACCATTCAGAATGCTCTTCATGGTACATCTATAAAATTCAGTGGAATTCCCTTTAGTGATAACAAAAGACATTGTTAAATCATTTGTAACTCCCATTTTAAACACGCAAGATTCTGCAAATGGTCAGAAATGCACAAAGTGCTGGAGCAGCTCAGCAGGTCAGGCAGCAGCTATGGAGGGGAATGAACAGTCGATGTTTCGGACAAAGGCCCTTCGTCAGGACTGGAAAGGAAGGGGGAAGAAGTCAGAATAAGGAGGTGGGGAGAGGGGAAGCTGTACAAGTTGGCAGGTGACAGGTGAGACCAGGTGAGCTGCAATATCCCTTTTAAGGTCTGTGTATAAGTGCATCGTTTGCTACTGGCACACAAACGGTTGTCACCCTCTACCTCATTGGCACGTTATGTATATTTCACGATCGCACACAATCGCATTTCCTTTTCCGGTTTCTGATGCGGATGGTGTTGACAATGTGGAGTTTGTGATGGGGTACCGCAAGGCTCAGTGCTGGGACCCCAGTTGTTTACAATATATATTAATGACTTGGATGAGGGAATTAAATGCAGCATCTCCAAGTTTGCGGATGACACGAAGCTGGGTGGCAGTGTTAGCTGTGAGGAGGATGCTAAGAGGATGCAGGGTAACTTGGATAGGTTGGGTGAGTGGGCAAGTTCATGGCAGATGCAATTTAATGTGGATAAATGTGAAGTTATCCACTTTGGTGGCAAAAATAGGAAAACAGATTATTATCTGAATGGTGGCCGATTAGGAAAAGGGGAGGTGCAACGAGACCTGGGTGTCATTATACACCAGTCATTGGAAGTGGGCATGCAGGTACAGCAGGCGGTGAAAAAGGCGAATGGTATGCTGGCATTTATAGCGAGAGGATTCGAGTACAGGAGCAGGGAGGTACTACTGCAGTTGTACAAGGCCTTGGTGAGACCATACCTGGAGTATTGTGTGCAGTTTTGGTCCCCTAATCTGAGGAAAGACATCCTTGCCATAGAGGGAGTACAAAGAAGGTTCACCAGATTGATTCCTGGGATGGCAGGACTTTCATATGAAGAAAGACTGGATGAACTGGGCTTGTACTCGTTGGAATTTAGAAGATTGAGGGGGGATCTGATTGAAACGTATAAGATCCTAAAGGGATTGGACAGGCTAGATGCAGGAAGATTGTTCCCGATGTTGGGGAAGTCCAGAACGAGGGGGCCACAGTTTGAGGATAGAGGGGAAGCCTTTTAGGACCGAGATTAGGAAAAACTTCTTCACACAGAGAGTGGTGAATCTGTGGAATTCTCTGCCACAGGAAACAGTTGAGGCCAGTTCATTGGCTATATTTAAGAGGGAGTTAGATATGGCCCTTGTGGCTACGGGGGTCAGGGGGTATGGAGAGAAGGCTGGGGCGGGGTTCTGAGTTGGATGATCAGCCATGGTCATAATGAATGGCGGTGCAGGTTCGAAGGGCCGAATGGACTACTCCTGCACCTATTTTCTATGTTTCTATGTTTCTATTTGTCTGCAGATTTTAGAACTGGCTTATTTATACTGTTTTTATTTGAAGAAATTATTGATTTCCTATGTTGAATTCCAGAGAAGCAAAGAGCATGAAACACAAAGGAACTGCTAGTTCATTTAAAACAGAATGGCCTAATGAAACAGTAGAGACTGCCACTGAAAGCTCATGAGGTCAAGAATGTGCAAGAAACATTTGTGTACAAAGCAGAAACTGGTGTATTGTCGCGATGCAAAGGTTGCTGGAGAATTTGCAAGTGGGAAGAACTAGAGTGATGTTTGGAAACTTCACGTTTTAAAGTATCATTTAGCAGGAAATCCCATCTGAACTGTGTGCGAAAGCTCCAGTGAAAATATCCCTCATTACTTGCCTCAGGACTGCTACATATGTTTTGTGAGAGTGCAGATGAACAAGAGTGAAAATGATAAACCCAGGGGAAATCAACGTTCTTATTGACAGTTATTTTATTCCTTTTAAACAATGAACAACTAACTTGGCAGTTTATTATCCCTAGAAAAGCTTCAGGTAAAATTCAGTGTGTAAGTGTTGTTTGTCACTGGGGAAAAAATTGCACAGCTCAAGATTTAGCGCAGATTGGTCATTACAAATGAGAGGGAACGTTGGCGAGGAGGATGGTGTTGGGGTAGGGGAGAGGGATGAAGTAAGAAGCTGGGAAGTGATAGGTGGAGAGGAAAAGGGCTGAAGAGGAAGGAATCTGATAGGAGAAGAGAATGAAGCATGGAAGCTGCTGGGTGGGGGAGAGGGACGTGATAGGTGGATGAGGTGATTGGTTGGTGGAATAGGCCGAAGAGGTAATGGACCGATAGGAACCTGGTGTGTGTGTAACTCCCATTTTGTTTGGAAGTTTTCATGCTAGCCAAATAGATTTTTAATGTGGTTATTCAGTTAACAAAGATTTACATTCCTGTAACACCTTACCCAGATTTAAATCAGGACAAGGTACTTTGCACACATTGAAGTCCTTACCAATGAAGGCCACAGTTGGATTGAAGGGATTGCAGCTGATCTGTCCACTGCAGGCTCCCACAAACAGCAGTGGCTCAGTTCTCTGTGATGTGCCCCGAGGGATAAATACCAGGACGACAGGAAGGAAACATTTGCTGTACTCTTTAATAAGGAGACAATAGATGCTGCTTCAAAAGGCAGCATCCATCATTAAGGACCCCATCACCCAGGTCATGTAACTAACAAGGAGGAGGTACTGGAGCCTGAAGATACATACTCAATGTTTCAGGGACAGATTTCTTCCCTTTCTCTCCTCTGCCATCAGGTTTCTAGTTGGACAATGAACCATTCTAAACTACCTCACTATTACTTCTATTTTTGCTCTCTTTTTGCACCACACCACTTACTTAGTTTATTTTTTCAAATATATTTCTTATTTTTTATAATTATGTATTGCACTGTATTGCTGCTGCAAAACAACACATTTCATGAATATGCCAGCGGTATTAGATTAGATTATGAAGACACGTAGTCCTCTTTTATTGTCGTTTAGTAATGCACGCATTAAGAAATGATACAATATTTCCTCCGGTGTGATATCACAAAACACAGGACAGACCAAGACTGAAAAAACTGACAAAACCACATAATTATAACATATAGTTACAACAATGCAACAATACCATAGCTTGATGAAGAAGTCCTTGAGCACAGTAAAAAGTTCAAAGTCTCTCAAATGTCCCACATCTCACGCAGACGGGAGAAGGAAGAAAAACTCTCCCTGCCATGCCCAACCACAATCCATCTCTGAGTCATCCGAAAACTTCGAGCCTCCAAATCGTCTCTCCGACACCAAGTACTGAGCACCATCTCTATCCGAACGATTCGACCTCCATCTCGGTCGCCAACAGCAGGCAAAGCCGGGGATTTTGAGGCCTTTCCTCCGGAAGATTCCCGACCACGCAGTAACGACAGCAGTGAACGAGCGTTTCAGAAATTTCTCCAGATGTTCCTCTGTGCTTTCACATCCGTCTCCATCAAATCAAAATTGTCCACGGCCCCTATTTAACGGATACGATATCATTTTTCACTGGAGGGCTGTGCACGCGCGGCGCGCTGCCATCTTCTCCTCCCGCCGTATTAAACTCGATTCTGATTCTGAGTCACTGTTCCAAGTTGAGGGTCAGTGAATGAACTCAGAGATAGGTAGAAATTCCCTTCTGCAGAGAGTGGTGAATCTCTGGGACTGTCTGCCCGGGGGAGTGGGGGGTTTGTGAACTACAAGACAAACAGGTGGATGAGCGCAGCGGGTCAAGCAGTATCTGTGGGGGCAGATTCCTGGGTGGAGTGCTCGCATCAGGACTGGGTTGTGAAGAAGCATTTAAAGAGGAGGAAGAGAGATGTCTGGCGGATCTGGTGGCTGAGGGCGATGGGGAACTGACACAGAAGTGGAGGTGAGGCCTAGGGGCAGATCAGTCATAGTGGGGCCGGACTGGAATTAGAGTTGGTTTACTGTTGTCACATGTACCAAGGTACAGTAAAGTACCTTGTTTTGCAAACCATTCATGCAGATCAAGTTTCAGAACATAGAACATTACAGCACATTGAAGGCCCTTCAGCCTACAATGTTGTGCTGATCTTTTAACCTACTGCAAAATCAGTCTAACCCTTCCCTCCCACAACACCCTCCATTTTTTTATAATCAATGTGCCTATCTAGGAGTCTCTTAAATGTCCCTACGTATCTGCCTCTATCACCACCCCTAGCAGAGTTTTCCATGTGCCCACCACACTCTGTGTAAGAAACGTACCTCTGACATCCCCACGATAGCTTCTCCAATCAGCTTAAAATGATGAACCCTCGTACTTGCCATTTCCACGTTGGGAAAAAGTCTCTGGCTGTCCACGCAATCTTTGCTTCTTACCATCATGTACACCGCTATCAAGTCACTTCTCATCCTCCTTCACTCCAAAGAGAAAAGCCCTCACTCACTCAATCTATCCTCATAAAACGTGCACTCTAATCCAGGCAGCATCCTGGTAAATCTCCTCTACACTGTCTCTATAGCTTCTGCATCCTTCATATAATGAGGTGACTAGAACTGAACACAATGCTCCCAGTTTCATTGCTTCAATGCATTGAGGTAGCACATTGGCAAACATAACAGAGAGCAGAATACAGTGTAAAAGTTACAGGGAAAGAGCTAGCAGACAAGGTGCAAGGTCATAATTTTCAAACTGCTAGCCCTTGTTAATTAGGCCACTCAGCTCATCGAGGCTGGTCCACCATTCCATCATGGCTGCTTATTATCCTCTCCAACTCCATTCTCCTGCCAGCTCCCTGTAACCTTTGACACCCTGACTAATCAAGAAACTAACATCTGCTTTAAATATACCCAATGACTTGGCCTCCACAGCTGCCTGTATCAATGAATTCCACAGATTCACCAACCACTGACGAAAGAAATTCCTCCTCATCTCTCTTCTAAATAGACGCCGTTCGATTCACAGGCTGTGCCATCTGGTCCTAGACTCCCCCACTATAGAAAACATCCTCTCCATTTGCACCCCATAAGACCATAAGACATAGGAGCAGAATTAGGCCATTCAGCCCATCGAATCTGCTCTACCATTCCATCATGGCTGATCCCAGATCCCACTGAATTCCATGAACCTGCCTTCTCACCATATCCTTTGATGCTCTGACTGATCAGAAAACGATCAATTTCCTCCTTAAATATACCCATGGACTTGGCCTCCACCGCAGTCTGTGGCAGAGCATTCCACAGATTCACTACTCTCTGGCTAAAAAAATTTCTCCTTACCTCTGTTCTAAAAGGTTGCCCCTCAATTTTGAGGCTGTGTCCTCTAGTTCTGGATACTTCCATCATAGGAAACATCCTCTCCACATCCACCCTATCTAGTCCTTTCAACATTTGGTAGGTTTCATTGAGATCCCCTCCCCCACCCCCGTATTCTTCTAAATTCCAGTGAGTGCAGGCCTAAAGCTGCCAAACGCTCCTCGTATGTTAACCCCTTCATTCCCAGAATCATCCTTGTTCCTTTTACCAAAATGCATTATCATACATTTCCCAACACTGTATTCCATCTGCCACCTTTTTGCCCATTATTTCAATTTGTCTATATCCTGCTACAATTGCATTGCTTCCTCAGCACAGCCTACCCCTCCGCCTATCTTCGTATCATCCACAAACTTTGCCACAAAGCCATCAATTCCATTATCTGACCCCTGAGGAACACTCTGTCTAGGCCTTTCAACATTCAATAGATCCCACCTGATTCTAAACTCTATTGAGTACAGGCCAGGGGCCATCATGCACTCCTCATACGTTAAACTCTCATTCCCAAAATCTGGACCCTCTCCAAATCCAGCACATCCATCCTTAAGAGAAGGGGCCCAAAACTGCTGACAATACTCCAACTACGTCTGACCAATGCCATATAAATTCTCTGGATCATGTCCTTGCTCTTATATTCTAGTCCTCTCAAAATGAATGCTAACATTGCATTTGCCTTCCCTACCACGACTCAGCAATCCATTTGCTCTTAACATATCTGTAGAATCCCTTAGGATGCCCATTCACCTTGTCTGCTGGGAAACTTCATGCCTTTTTTTAGACCCCCCCCCCCCCCCCGATTCCTTTCTTACGTGTCCTCTGGCATTTTTTATACTCAATAAGCACCTCATTTGTTCCTACCTGCCTATACCTGCTTTGCACCTCCTCAACCAGGTCTTCAATATCTCTGGAAAGCCAATGTTCCCTACACCTGTTATCTTTACCTTTTATTCTGACAGGCACAAACAAGCTTTGTGCTCTCAAAATTTCATGTTTGAAGGCCTCCCACTTACCAAGTATACCTTTGCCAGAAAACAGCCTGTCCCAATCCACATTTGCCAGATATTTTCTGAGTGACCAGACCTATCTTTTAGAAAACTTACTTGTGGCATTATGGTCACTAGATGCAAAGTGTTCCCTGACACAAACCTCTGTCAGCTGCCCTGTCTCGTTCTCTGATAGCAGATCAAGAATCACACACTCTCTCACTTCCCTTCACTGTATTCCATTTGCCACTGCTTTGCCCATTCCCTCAATCTGTCTGACTCCTTCTGCAGACTCCCTGCTTCTTCAACACTACCGGCCCCTCTGCCTATTTCCACGTATCTCTGCAAACTTAGCCACAAAACCATCAATTCCATCATCCAAAACCCTGGCATTCAGTATGATGTGAAAAGAAAAGAAGCAGGTTCCTGCTTACTGTGATGGCCAGCTGCTGAACAGGCCATTTCTCATGGACCGTTGTCTCATCTGTCTCACACTCTCTCCTCCGTGTCACTGTGCTGGCCCTGTCTCTGTCCTTATGAGGGGGTCTTGGCCTGAGAGATCGACAGGTAACTCTTCTCCATAGAAGCTGCCTGACCTGTTGTGTTCCACCAACACTTCGTGTGCAGTGCTCTGTACCGTTCTTCTCACAGAGGGAGGGGAATCTCTGGAATCCTCCACCCAGAGGGTATAGAGACTGGATCACTGTGGGGAGAAATGTTTGGACGATCAGGGGACAGAGGACGATGGGGAACTGGACAGAAGGGGAGGCGAGGCCTGAGGCAGATCAGTCAGGGTCACACTGAATGGTGGGACAGGGTTGAGAGTTTGAGCGGCTTCTTCCCACTCCTGTCATCATATATTGACAGTGAGCGACAACACATAAACAGGCCCTTCGGCCTATCAAGTCCGTCCTGCCCATTAACAGCACACATCCTGTCTGATGACCCCTCGGGCCTTTCGGTGCATGTTCCAATTCTCGCTCCCCAGGAGAGTGCTGAGGCAACACACCGGGGAGTCGCCTGGACTTCGGGGACTTTAGTTCTGGGGGGGGGGCTATTGGAGAGTTGGGATGATTTCCCCTGGTGTGAAAGAGGCTGAGGGGTTGACTTGATAGGGGTGTGTGAGGGTGTGAGAGGCACACATAGTACAGATAGATAAAATCAAGAGGGTGTAAGCTTTAGGTGAGAGGATGGAGTTGTTTAACTCTGTTTTTTTATCCAAGATTCTTACAGAAGTCAGGAAAGAGGCAGAAAACTTGTTCCTTCATAGTCATGTACGGGGTCTTTCTTTTTTTTTGTATGTTAAATTTAAAATGGCTTCTTTGTTATGTTAAACGTTGAGAAAGTCCTTCCCACTAGCAGTTTGTTGAATCACGTTACTGATAAAAGGATGTTATGAACCAATTGGGGTAGTTGTTATGGTTTTGGTGTATTTGAAGATACTGTATGCGTGGGGTTTTTGGGCAGAAGGTGGGAGAGTGACCCTGAGGGTGGCCAGGGGGGCTACACTCATTTTACTGAGTGTTAATAGAACAAAGAAAATCAAAAACTGACAGCAATAGGAGCACAGGAGAAGCAAGAAGAGTAAAAGGTGGTCTTGCCATTTGGTCAGCTCTTTGTATACTCCATTGTTGAGGAACATTCCATTCAAATTTGCAGATAAGAGCCAACCAATCAGATACCCCCTATTCAAATAACACAATACCAAGAGAAGCTTCTGGAATGATATAAGTGTAACAACTACTAGAGGACACACAGAATAACTGCACATACACAGCAACACACACAAAATGCTGGAGGAACTCAACAGGTTGGTGAGCATCTATGGAAGTGAATAAACTGTTGACATTTCAGATCGAAATCCTTCATTGGGACTAGAAGGGAAGGGGGAAGATGACAGAATTAAAAGGCGGGCTGAGGGGAAGGAGGGTAGCTAGAAGGTGATTGGTGAAGCCAGGAGAGTAGGATAGGTAAAGGGCTGTAGAGGAAGGAATCTGATAGAGAGAAGAGTGGACCATAGGAGAAAGAGAAGGAGGTGGGGACTCAGGGGGAGGTGTAAGGCAGCTGAGAAGAGGTAAGAGGCCAAAGTGGGGAATAGAAGAGGGTAAGGCAATGGATTTTTTTTTTACCTGAAGGAGTATTCATGTCTTCAGGTTGAAGGCTACATACTATGACCACTAGGAAACACACTAAACAGTTACATATATATAGGTGGTTTAAAAAGTACAGGCAGGTAAAGCTGCAAAGAAAATAACTATTAAACAGTCTAATCCATGCATCAAATCAGTGCATTTGGGATGCAGAATCCAAAAGGGTAGCATATAGAGTAATCAAAGTGTTATATCTCAATGCACAGGGTATAAGAAATAAGGTGAATGACCTTGATCCACTATTACAGATCGTCAGGTATGATGTTGTGACCATCACTGAATCACGGCTGAAGGATTCCTGTAATTTGGAGCTGAATTTCCAAGGTTACAGTTCTGGTCACCTCACTACAGGAAGGATGTGGATACTACACGGAGAGCGCAGAGGAGATTTACAAGGATGTTGCCTGGATTGGAGAGCGTGCCTTATGGGAATAGATTGAGTGAACTTAGCCTCACTTGGAGGATGGGAGGTGACCTGATAGAGCTGTATAAAATGATGAGAGGCATTGATTGTGTGGATAGCTAGAGGCTTTTTCCTAGGGCTGAAATGGCTAACATGAGCGGGCATAGTTTTAAGGTGCTTGGAAGTAGGTACAAGGGGACGTCAGAGGTAAGCTTTTCACACAGAGTGGTGAGTGCGTGGAATGCACTGCCAGCGATGATGGTAGAGGTGGATACAACAGGGTCTTTTAAGAGGTTCTTAGATAGGTACATGGAGCTTAGAAAAATAGAGGGCTATACGGTAGGAAAATTCTTGGCAGTTTCTGGAGTAGGTTATATGGTCAGCACAACGTTGTGGGCTGAAGGGCCCATTAGTTTCTATGCTTCTTACATGTTATATCGGAGGGACAGGAAGGTAGGTAGAGGGGCTGGAGTGGCTTTGCTGGTAAAGAATGGTACCAAATCATTAGATAGATGTGACATAGAATCAAAAGATGTTGAATTCTTGTGGGTTGAGTTAAGAAACTGCAAGGGTAAAAGGACCCTGATGGCAGTTATATACAGGCCTCCCAACACTAGCTGGGATGTGGACCACAGATTACAACAGGAAATAGAAAAGACGAGTCAAGAGGGCAAGTTATGAGTCATGGGAGATTTCAACATGCAAGTCGACTGGGAAAATCAGGTTGGTAATGGATGAAGAGAGTGAGTTTGTGGAATGCCTATGAGATGGCTTTTTAGAGCAGTTTGTCGTTGAGCCTACCAAGGGATCAGCTATACCGGTTTTGGTGTTAGGTTGTGAATTGGAGATGATTAGGGAGCTTAAGGTAAAAAAAAAACCCTTAGGAGCCAGTGATCACGAAATGATTGAGTCCAACTTGAAATTTGATAAGGACATAGTAAGGTCTGATGTAGCAGTATTTCAGTGGAGTAAAGGAAATCACAGTGGTGTGAGAGAGGAGTTGGTCAAAGTAAATTGGAAGGAGATGCTGGCATGGATGTCAGCAGAGTAGCAATGGCTTGTCTTTCTGGGAAAAATGAGGAAGGTGCAGGATAGATGTATTCCAAAAACAATGGAGAAGTACTCAAATGCCAAAATAGTACAACCGTGGCTGACAAGGGAAGTCAAAGCTAGTGTAAAAGCAAAACAGAGGGCATACAACAAAGCAAAAATTAGTGGGAAGACAGAAGATTGAAAAGCTTTAAATACCCTGCAGAGAGCAACTACAAGAATCATAATGAGGGAATATGAAAGCAAGCTGGCAAACAATATCAAAATGGATAGTGAAAGCTTTTTCAAGTAAGTAAAAAATAAAAAAGAGATGAGGGTGGATATAGGACCACTAGAAAATGAGGCCTGAGAAATAATAATGGGGCACAAGGAGATGGTAGATGAACTAAATTAGTGTTTTGCATCAGTCTTCACTGTGGAAGACATTAACAGTACACCAGATGTTACTATTACAAGGGAGAAGGTGCTCAAAAAGCTGAAAGACCTAAGGGTACATACTGTAAATCACCTAGGCCAGATGAACTGCACCCTAGGGTTCTGAAAGAGGTAGCGGTAGAGATTGTGGAAGCATTAGTAATGATCTTTCAAAAATCATTAGACTCTGGCATGGTGCCAAAGGACTGGAAAATTATGAATGTCACTCCACCCTTTAAGAATGGAGAAAGGCAGCAGAAAGGAAATTATAGACCAGTTAGCCTGACCTCAGTGGTTGGGAAGGTGTTGGAGTCAATTTTTAAGGATGAGGTTATGAAGTAGTTGGTGACACAGGACAAGATAGGACAAAGTCAGCATGGTTTCCTTGGGTGTTTGCCTGACTAACCCATTGGAGTTCTTTGAGGAGATTACACCTAGGATAGATAAAGTAGTAGATGTTGTATATTTGGACCTTCAGAACTCAAAAACCTGAAAGAACTAAATCACCCAGACCAGATGAACTGCACCTTAGGGTTCTGAAAGTTTTATACCTCAAAGCACGGAGTATAAGAAATAAGGTGGATGATCTTATTGCACTATTACAGATTGTTGGGTATGACGTCTTGGCCATCACTGAATCATAGCTGAAGGATGGTTGTAGTTGGGAGCTGAATGTCCAAGGTTACACATTGTATCAGAGGGATAGGAAGGTAGACAGAGGGGGTGGTGTGGTTCTGCTGGTAAAGAATGGCATCAAATCAGTAGAAAGATGTGAGATATGATCGGAAAATGTTGAATCCTTGTGGGCTGAGTTAAGAAACTCCAAGGGTAAAAGGACCCTGATGACAGTTATATACAGGCCTCCCAACAGTAGCTGTGATGTGGACCACAGAGTACAACAGGAAATAGAAAAGGCGTGTCAAAAGGGCAATGTTATAATAGTCATGGAAGCTTTCAATGTGGAGGTTGATTGGTAAAATCAGGTTGGTAAAGGATCCCAAGAGAGTGAGTTTGTTGGATGCCTATGAGATGGCTTTTTAGAGCAGTTTGTCGTTGAGCCTACAAGGGGATCAGCTGTACTGGATTGGGTGTTTATGTAATGAACCAGAGGCGATTAGAGAGCTTAAGGTAAAAGAACCCTTAAGGCAGTGATCACAATATGATTGTGTTCAACTTGATATTTGATATGGAGAAAGTAAAGTCTGATGTAGCAGTATTTCAGTGGAGTAAAGGAAATTACAGTGGTGTGAAAGAGGAGTTGGCCAAAGTAAACTGGAAGGAGATGCTGGCAGGGATGACAGTAGAGCAGCAATGGTGTGAGTTTCTGGGAAAAAATGAGGAAGGTGCAGGATAGATATATTCCAAAAATGAAGAAATACTTAAATACCCGATGGTTGACAGGGGAAGTCAAAGCAAATGTAAAAGCAAATGAGAGAGCATACAACAAAGCAAAAATTAATGTGAAGATAGAGGATTGGGAAGCTTTTAAAAAACTACAAGGAGCAACCAGTTAGAAGTGAAAAGATGAAATAGGAAAGCAAGCTGGCAAACAATATCAAAGTGGATAGTAAAACCTTTTTCAAGTATGGAGAAAATAAAAGGGAAATGAGAGTGGATATAGGACCACTAGAAAATGAGGCCAGAGAAATAATAATGGGGGCCGAAGAGATGGCAGATGAACTAAATGAGTATTTTGAATCAGTCTTCATTGTGGAAGACACTAGCAGTGTGCCAGGTATTGAAGGGTGTGAGGGAAGAGAAGTGAGTGCAGTTACTATTACAAGGGAGAAGGTGTTCAATAAGCTGAAAGACCTAAAGCTACACAAGTCCTTAGGAGGGGAAAGAAAGGATCAGCCATGATTGAATGGTGGAGCAGACTCGATGGGCCAAATGGCCTAATTCTGCTCCTGTGCCTTTTGGTCTTGTGGTTTATGGTCATAGTCATAGTCATACTTTATTGATCCCGGGGGAAATCCAACAGAGTTTAAAAGGGATCTGAGGGGTCTTAATTATTACACTGAGTTGTTAATATCTGGAGCCCACTGCAAGAGGGGGTGGTGAGGTCTGATACGGTCACCATTACTGAGAAATATTTAGATGGGCAGGGCATAGAAGGTCAGTGGTTTAATTTCCCACTGTAAATTATCCCCAGTGTGTGTGAGGCTGTAATCTGGAGGGAGCCGATGGGAATGTGACGAGAATGAAATGGGATCAGTGTAGTATTGGTGTCAATGGGTGACAGTAGGTCAGTCCCAGCTCCATGGGCTGAAGGGCCTGTTTCTAAGCTTTAGGTCTGTACGACCCATCTGAGAGCAAGAGCAGGGAGGGGTGGTTGCATGGGATGCAGCGTCATGTCCAGGTAAGGTGTTGTGTACAGACCAGAAACCCAGATCTGGCATCACTCACAGCCCAAATCCACCTCCGTCACCCGCATTCCCTTGGCATAGGTACCAGCTGAATGCACCGATTCTAATCAGTCTGATTCCTAGGAATGGTCGACTGTGTCCTGCCTGCCTGCCTGCCTGCCTGGGTGGACACATGGAGATATTAGGTAGCATGTTGTCTACTTTTAACCAAGGCCAGTAATGGATTGCATCAGCTGCTTAACGCAACAGTCTTACAGCTCAGTGTAGTGTCCAATTTCGTGACGTCTGTAAGAAAGCTTGTTCATCCTTCCCATGTATGTGTGGCTTTCTCCTCACAGTCCAGTGATGGACCGCTCAGTAGGTTAGTTGGTCATGGTAAATTGGCCTGTGGTTGTGGTGGTTGACATCTGTCTGTCTCGAAGGACAATGGGTGATCATCATCATCATCACAAGCCTGGGAGGAAGATATGGAGATCCTGAGATGTCCAGTCGTCAAGATGTTTCTCTCGGCCTCATCAATATAAACTAAAAGAAAGCTTATGAAGCAATACGTTTGGCACCAGCTTGGCTGCAGGAGCTGCCGGAAGGATGCTCAACGACAATCAGGTGCCTGAGGGGCTCCGCTCTGGATTTGCTGTCCGGGTTTACTCCCGTAGCCTTTGTCTCTCCTGAGGCTGCCTACAAGGCAGTGGGGCAATTTACCCATAGCTGGGGATCTGGTTCACGAGCACCAGGGCATATCCACACGCTGGTGAGCCTGCGTGCTACGTGTGTGTGTGCAGGACCCAGACCTCCTCCCTGTCGTCTGTAACTCAGTCTGAGTCCGAAAGGAGTTCAGTTTCTGTGTGTCGCCAGCGAGGAGGCACGACATAAGACTTGCTGTCGGAGAAGCCACGTACTGGCAAAGAGAGACTTTCACATTCAGCTCTCTGTTTTGCAATACTGCTGGCCAATGGTGGAAGCTGAAAGTGAGAGTGACAAGCACTACTCAATACTTAACCGCACTAAACGCATCACAGCAACCATTTTGTCCTGTGATTAGGCTGGGGTTAAATAGGTGGATTGCTGAAAAGGCCTATTTCGCAGTGTTTCTCAAAATAAAATCAAATTAAGGTCAAAATTAGTTTTATTTGTCACATTTACATTGAAACATTGCAACATACAGTGAAATGCATCATATGCATCAACAGCCAACACAATCTAAGGATGTGCTGGGGGCAGCCCACAAGTTTCACCATACTTCCAATGCCTGGAGACTGGAACTGTGCACGGTTTTCCCAGTGTGATACGGAGACTGGAACTGTGCTCGGTGTTCCCAGTGTGATATGGAGACTGGAACTGTGCACAGTGATCCCAGTGTGATATGGAGACTGGAACTGTGCACGGTGATCCCAGTGTGATACGGAGACTGGAACTGTGCACGGTGTTCCCAGTGTGATATGGAGACTGGAACTGTGCACGGTGTTCTCAGTGTGATACGGAGACTGGAACTGTGCACAGTGATCCCAGTGTGATATGGAGACCGGAACTGTGCACGGTGTTCCCAGAGTGATATGGAGACTGGAACTGTGCACGGTGTTCCCAGAGTGATATGGAGACTGGAACTGTGCACGGTGTTCCCAGAGTGATATGGAGACTGGAACTGTGCATGGTGATCCCTGTGAGATATGGAGACTGGAACCGTGCACGGTGTTCCCAGTGTGATATGGAGACTGGTAGTTTAAGTACAGTATTGCTTAGTGCAGGTTTCATTGAATGGTGTCCCTTTTCAATTTTCTTTGTTTCAAAGTGATCCTAGAGAATATCTCACAAAATGTTCTTGTTCATTTTTTTTTCAGGGATATCCAGGTCCATCCGGCCCAAGGGGACCTCCGGGATCCGATGGCAATCCAGTAAGTTTTACCACTCTCTATCTTGCTCTCTGTGCTGTCTATCAGAGCCCTCTGTCTTTCGGGAGAGCCTTTCAAACGATCTGCTCGAGGATAGGAACCTGGCATTTGGGTGGGTCTGGCAGTGAACATCCCCTGAAGCACAACAAAACCAAGAGAAAACAAAGAGCTGGTGTTAAAGATGGGTGAGCCATAGTCACGCCTTGTACAAATCCCGGCCTCTGTTCAACCCAGCTCACCCTCCCAACCCCAGAACAAGCCTCTGCTCATTCACATACCTCTCTCACTGAATATCCTGTCATTATGCTGCCTGTAAATTGAACACACTATTGTGGATGGCACAGTAGTGTAGCCATTAGCACAGTGGCTTTACAGCATCAGCCGTGTGGTTGCTCGCTCCATGCCTAACCCGTCTCCTTTCGCAGCCGGGCTTGGAGCCATCCATGGCCGTGTTTCGATTTAGTTTCAGATTAGGTTTATCTGTCACATGTACATCATAGATCGGAGTTCGATTCCCACCACTGCCCATAAGGAGTTTGTACGTTCTCCCCATGTCCTTGTGAGTATCCTCCGGGTATTCCGACTGCCTCTGATGTTCCAGAGATGTACTGCTGGGGTTAGTAAGTGTTGAACATGCTCTGTTGACACCAGAAATGTGACAACTCCTGCTGGCTGCCCCCAGCACATCCTTGCAACACATATCAAAGTTGCTGGTGAATGCAGCAGGCCAGGCAGCATCTCTAGGAAGAGGTACAGTCGACGTTTCGGGCCGAGACCCTTCATCAGGACTAACTGAAGGAAGAGCTAGTAAGAGATTTGAAAGTGGGAGGGAGGGGGGGAGATCCAAAATGATAGGAGAAGACAGGAGGGGGAGGGATGGAGCCAAGAGCTGGACAGGTGATTGGCAAAAGGGATATGAGAGGATCATGGGACAGGAGGCCCAGGGAGAAAGAAAGGGGGAGGGGGGAAAAACACAGAGGATGGGCAAGGGGTATATTCAGAGGGACAGAGGGAGAAAGAGGAGAGTGAGAGGAAGAATGTGTACATAAAAATAAGTAACAGATGGGGTACGAGGGGAAGGTGGGGCATTAGCGGAAGTTAGAGAAGTCGATGTTCATGCCATCAGGTTGGAGGCTACCCAGACGGAATATAAGGTGTTGTTCCTCCAACCAGAGTGTGGCTTCATCTTTACAGTAGAGGAGGCCGTGGATAGACATATCAGAGTGGGAATGGGATGTGGAATTAAAATGTGTGGCCACTGGGAGATCCTGCTTTCTCTGGCGGACAGAGCGTAGATGTTCAGCAAAACGATCTCCCAGTCTGCGTCGGGTCTCGCCAATATATAGAAGGCCACATCGGGAGCACCAGACGCAGTATATCACCCCAGCTGACTCACAGGTGAAGTGTTGCCTCATCTGGAAGGACTGTTTGGGGCCCTGAATGGTGGTAAGGGAGGAAGTGTAAGGGCATGTGTAGCACTTGTTCCGCTTCCAAGGATAAATTCCAGGAAGGAGATCGGTGGGGAGGGATGGGGGGGACGAATTGACAAGGGAGTCGCGTAGGGAGCGATCCCTGCGGAAAGCAGAGCAGCGGGGAGGGAAAGATGTGCTTAGTACAGAAACATAGAAAATAGGTGCAGGAGTAGGCCATTCGGCCCTTCGAGCCTGCACCGCCATTTATTATGATCATGGCTGATCATCCAACTCAGAACCCCGCCCCAGCCTTCCCTCCATACCCTCTGATCCCCGTAGCCACAAGGGCCATATCTAACTCCCTCTTAAATATAGCCAATGAACTGGCCTCAACTGTTTCCTGTGGCAGAGAATTCCACAGATTCACCACTCTCCGTGTGAAGAAGTTTTTCCTAATCTCGGTCCTAAAAGGCTTCCCCTCTATCCTCAAACTGTGACCCCTCGTTCTGGACTTCCCCAACATCGGGAACAATCTTCCTGCATCTAGCCTGTCCAATCCCTTTAGGATCTTATACGTTTCAATCAGATCCCCCCTCAATCTTCTAAATTCCAACGAGTACAAGCCCAGTTCATCCAGTCTTTCTTCATATGAAAGTTCTGCCATCCCAGGAATCAATCTGGTGAACCTTCTATGTACTCCCTCTATGGCAAGGATGTCTTTCCTCAGATTAGGGGACCAAAACTGCACACAATACTCCAGGTGTGGTCTCACCAAGGCGTTGTACAACTGCAGTAGTACCTCCCCGCTCCTGTACTCGAATCCTCTCGCTATAAATGCCAGCATACCATTCGCCTTTTTCACCGCCTGCTGTACCTGCATGCCCACTTTCAATGACTGGTGTATAATGACACCCAGGTCTCGTTGCACCTCCCCTTTTCCTAATCGGCCACCATTCAGATAATAATCTGTTTTCCATTTTTGCCACCAAAGTGGATAACTTCACATTTATCCACATTAAATTGCATCTGCCATGAATTTGCCCACTCACCCAACCTATCCAAGTCACCCTGCATCCTCTTAGCATCCTCCTCACAGCTAACACTGCCACCCAGCTTCGTGTCATCCGCAAACTTGGAGATGCTGCATTTAATTCCCTCATCCAAGTCATTAATATATATTGTAAACAACTGGGGTCCCAGCACTGAGCCTTGCGGTACCCCACTAGTCACCGCCTGCCATTCTGAAAAGGTTCCGTTTATTCCCACTCTTTGCTTCCTGTCTGCTAACCAACTCTCCACCCACACCAATACCTTACCCCAATACCGTGTGCTTTAAGTTTGCACACTAATCTCCTGTGTGGGACCTTGTCAAAAGCCTTCTGAAAATCCAAATATACCACATCCACTGGTTCTCCCCTATCCACTCTACTAGTTACGTCCTCAAAAAATTCTATGAGATTCGTCAGACATGATTTTCCTTTCACAAATCCTCCATCAGTTCCTCCATCTCACCGGACCCTCTGTCCCCTACTATTTCTGGAAGATTATTTATGTCCTCCTTAGTGAAGACAGAACCAAAGTAATTATTCAATTGGTCTGCCATGTCCTTGCTCCCCATAATCAATTCACCTGTTTCTGTCTGCAGGGGACCTACATTTGTCTTTACCAGTCTTTTCCTTTTTACATATCTATAAAAGCTTTTACGGTCCGTTTTTATGTTTCCTGCTAGTTTTCTCTCATAATCTTTTTTCCCCTTCCTAATTAAGCCCTTTGTCCTCCTCTGCTGAACTCTGAATTTCTCCCAGTCCTCAGGTGAGCCAGGTTAGTAGTGGGATCCCATTGGAGGTGGTGGTGGTGGAAGTTATGGAGAATAATATGTTGGAAGGCCGAGACCCGACGCAAGAGTCGTCAGGCTTTCAGCACCAACATAGCCTTCCCACGACTTACTAACCCTTTGAACTGTGGGAGGAAACCAGGGCACCCTGAGGAAACCCACACGGTCACAGGGAGAACATGCAAAATCCTTACAGACAGTGGTGGGGGGGGGGGGACTGAACCTCGATCGATGATCGCTGGTACTGTAACTGCATTACGCTAACTGCTATGGTGCTCAGTGCATCGAGGTAGTACAAGGTAAAACAATAACAGAACGTAGAATAAAGTGTAACCGTTACAGAGAAAGTGCAAGACCACAACGAGGTAGACTGTGGGGTCAAAGGCTCATTTTATTGTACCAGTGAACCATTCAATAGGTTCTTAATCAGAAAAAAGCTGTCACAGAGCCTGGAGTTAGGTGCTTTTAAACATTTGTATTTATTATGAGCCTGGTACCGGGCCTTCCAGTTCAGTGAGCCCATGCTGCCCAGTTACAGCTATGTGACAATTGACCTCATAACCCAGACGTCTTTGGATTGTGGGAGGAAACCGGAGTACCCGGTCGAAATTGACGCAGTCGTGGGGAGAACATGCAGACTCCTTTCAGACAGTGGCAGGGTTGAACCTGGGTCGCTGGCTCTGTCATGGCATCACGCTAACCACTCCATCCCAAGCCTGCTTCTCACTGGGAGGGTGAGGGGAAGGAAGAACGATTTCTGTGTTCATTATCCTCACAGAGAGCGGTGTCAGAGAGTCACTCAACTTGCAGACAGGCCCTCCAGCCCACTATGTTTGTACTGACCATTCAGGACCCACCTGCACTAATCCCGTTTACCAGAACTTACCCCATTAACTTCTCCGCACTGAATTCTGGATTTTAAAAATCTCATACACGCCAATTTTCTGAACCATTAAATCCTATCCCAAAAAAGGCTGGTATGATCAGTGTTGAAGTTGGGTGTTAAAAGTGCTTTCGTTCGCATTGTCTTTCATGTGGTTTGCCTGGACTTGCTCTGTGTCGGGTAAGTAGTTTGCAGTGTTGTTATTACCTCTTAAAGAAGGAAAATGTACTCTCACTCTCGAAGTTTCTCAATACTGACACTGAGCTATGCTTCATTTCATATCTTCATTCGGCCCATCGAGCCTTTGCCAACTAAGAAATTTCCCCATTAACCCTTTCTGTAACCTGTTCTCCCCATCTGTGCCACCCACACACACACACAGAGGAACGTTTGATGGCTCTGGAGCTATATTCACTTGGAGTTGAGAAGAATAAGACGGAATCTCATTGAAGACTATTGAATGTTGAAAGGGCTAGAGTGCATGTGGAGAGGATGTTTTCTTTTATGGGGGAGTCGACGACCAGAGGGCACAGCCTCAGAATACAAGGACGCCTATTTAGAATAGAGATGAGAAGGAATTTCATTAGCCAGATTATAGTGAATCCGTGGAATTCATTGCCACAGATGCCTGTGGATGCCAAGTCATTGGGTGTACTTAGAGCGAAGATGAATAGTTTCTTAATTAGTCAGGGTGTCAAATGACACAGGGAGAAGGCAGGAGAATTGGGTTGAGAGGGATAATAAATCAGCCGATTGAATGACAGAGCAGACTCGATGGGCTGAATGGCCTAATTATGAGCCTACATTTTGTGGGTGTAACTCCTCCCAGATTCCACCTCGCAAGCACACACTGGGGAAAATTCACAGCAGCCAATTAACCCACTGACACACTCATCTTTGGGATGTGGGAGAGGAAATGGAGCAGCCCGGGGGAAACCCATGTGTTCATGGGGAGAAGGTGCATACTCCACACAGACAGAACCGGAGGTCAGGATCAAACTGGGGCCTCTGGAAAAATGAGGCAGCAGCTCTATCCGCTGTGGTGATCTTACTTACATTTTCAGATGTGCTGGTCAGTAAGCTCCACCTTCTTGTTCTTGTGATTACTGCTATACATTGAGACAATATTACAGAAACAGGCATTGAGCAATTTACACCCTTTGGCCCATTCAGTCTATACTTGCCTCCTGTTGGTTGGTCTGCTCCACCACGACTCCTCCTCATCTCCCTCCAGCACCAAGTCATTTTGCTCCCACCCACAGAGAATCTTTGGGGCATAGAGCACTGCAGCATAGAAAAACATCCTTCGGCCCAAGTAGTCTACCCCAAGCTATTAATCTGCCTCGCCCATCGACTTGCACCTGCAACACAGTCCTCCATACCTCTCCAATCCATGTACCTATCCAAACTTCTCTTACACTTTAAATGGAACCCACATCCAACACTTTACTGGCAGCTTATTCCACACTTTCACTACCCTCTGAGTGAAGAAGTTTCCCCTCATATTCCCCTTCAATATTTCACCTTTCACTCCTAACCCATGACCTCTAGATCTAGTCTCATCCAACCTCAGTGGAAAAAGTCTGCTTGTCTATCTACACCACTCATAATTTTGTATACCTCTATCATATCTTCCCTCATTCTCCGACACTCCAGGGAATGAAGACCGAACATGTTCAACCTTTCCCGGTAACTCAGATCCCCAAACCCTGGCAACATCCTTGTGAATTTTCTGTGTACTCTTTCAATCTTACTGATAGATGACCAGAATTGCACGCAGTTCTACAGACAGGGTTCTGAAGGAGGTGGCTGAAGAGATTGCAGAGGCAGCTGGTAATGATCTTTCTAGAGTCACTAGATTCTGAAATATTTCCCCAGGACAGCAAAATTTCAAATGGAGGGGAGAGGCAGAAATAAGGAAATTATATGCCAGCCAGTTAGCCTGCTTTCGGCTGTAGGAAACATTTTGAAGTCCATTATTAAGAATGAGGTTCTGTGGCACTTGGAGGCTCTTGGCAAAATAGTCCAAAGTCAGCATGGTTTCCTTAAGGGGAAATTTATCTTGTTAAGCAGCTTCATGTGTGGCGCCTTATCAAATGCCTTCTGAAAATCCAAGTAAATGACATCCACTGCCTCTTCTTTGCCCACCCTGCTCGTTACTTCCTGGAAGAACTCGATTGGATTTGTCTGGCAAGATTTCCCTTTACAGAAACCATGCTGACTTTGACTTATTTTATCATTAGTCTTGAAGTGTCCCAAAACCTCATCCTTAATAATAGACTCCAACACTTTCCCAACCACTGACGTTAGGCTAACTGGCCTATAATTTCCTTTATTCTGCCTTCTTCCCTTCTTAAAGAGTGGAGTGACATTTGCAATCTTCCAGTCCTCTGGCACCATGCCAGAATCAAGTGATTCTTGAAAGATCAAGACAAATGCATCGATGATATCTTCAACAACCTCTCTCAGCTCTCTGGGATGTAGTCCACCTGGCTCAGGTGACTTATCCACATTAAGACCTGTGAGTTTGCCTGGCACTTTTTCCTTTGTAATTGCAATGGCACTCACTCCTGCTCCCTGACACTCATGGACCTCTGGCACACTGCTAGTGTCTTCCACAGTGAAGACAGATGCAAAGTACCCATTAAGTTCACCTATCATTACTACCTCACCAGTATCATTTTCCAGTGGTCCAATAACTACTCTCACCTTTTACTTTTATGTAACTGAAAAAACTTTTGGTCTCCTGCTTTATATTATTGGCTAGTCTGCTCTCATATTTCATCTTTTCCCTTCTTATAGCTTTCTGAGTTGCCTTTTGTTGGATTTTAGAAGTTTCCCAATCATCCAACTTCCCACTCCCTTTTGCTACCTTATATGCAGTCCTTAACTTCCTTTGTCAGCCCAGTTGCCTCCCCCCATCATGGAACATAGAAACCTACTGCACATTTCAGACCCTTCGGCCTGCAGTGTTGTGCTGACCATATAATCTACTCGAGAAACTGCCTAGAATTTCCCTACTAGCATAGCCCTCTATTTTTCTAAGCTCCATGTACCTAAGAGTCTTTTAAAAGATCCTGTTGTAGCCACCTCTCCCATCTTCGTTAGCAGTGCCTTCCACACACCCACCACTCTCTGTGTGAAAAACTTACCCCTGACATCTCTTCTGTATCTACTTCCAAGCACCCTAAGACTATACCCCTCGTGTTAGCCATTTCAGCCCTGGGAAAAAGCCTCTGACTATCCACGCGATCAATGCTTCTCATTATCTTGTACACCTCTATCAGGTCACCTCGCATCCTCTGCCGCTCCAAAGAGAAAAGGTCGAGTTCACTCAACCTATTCTCATAAGGCATGCTCCCCAATCCAGGCAACATCCTTGTAAATCTCCTCTGCACTCTCTATAGTATCCACATCCTTCCTGTAGTGAGGTGACCAGAACTGGGCGCAGTACTCCAAGGTAGGGTCTGACCAGGGTTCTGTACAGCTGTAACATTACCTCACGGCTCTTGAACTCAATCCCACGGTTGATGAAGGCCAACACATCATACACCTTCTTAACAACACTGTCAACCTGTGCAACAGCTTTGATTGTCCAATGGATACAGACCCCAAGATCTCTCAGACCCTCCACACTGCCAAGAGTCTTACCCTTAATACTATACTCTGTCTTCATATTTGACCTACCAAAATGAAGCACTTCACTCTCAGCTGGGTTGAACTCCATCTGCCAATTCTCAGCCCAGTTTTGCATCCTATCAATGTCCCGCTGTAACCTCTGACAGCCCTCCACACTATCCACAACACCCCCTACCTTTGTGTTATCAGCAAACTTATTAACCCACCTTTCTACTTCTTCATCCAGAACATTTATAAAATTTGAGAACTTTTTCCTCTTTGGGACATATCTATCCTGTGCTTTGTGAACTATTCCCAAAAATTTCCACCATCACCCCTGCCAGTATCCTCCTCCAATCCACCTGGGAAGCTCCTCTCTCATGCTTCTGTAATTCCCTTTATTCCATTGCAGTACTGATATATGTGAGTTATGCTTCTCCCTCTCAAATTGCAGTATGAATTCAATCACAGTATGATCACTGAAAATAGAGGAGTATTGTAAACAGAGAGCAAAATGGTGGGGTCGTGTTCATGGGTTCATGGACCATTGTTTCTGAAACCTTGAGTGGGTGTCTTCAGGCACCGTACCTCCTCCCTGATAGTAGTCATGTGCAGAAGGCATGTCCTGGGTGGTGAGGGTCCTTAATGATATCTGCTGGAGGCATCGCCTTTGAAAGTGGCCTCAACGGTGGGGAGGCTGGTGCCTGTGATCGAGCTGGCTGTGTTAGCCATTTTCTGCAGCTTTTTCCGATCCTGTGCAGTGGCCCCTCCATACCAGACGGTGATGCAACTAGTTAGAATGGTCTCCACGGTACATTTGTAGAAATTTGCGAGTGTCTTTGGTGACATAACCAAATCTCCTCAAACTCCTTATGAAATATAGCTCACATTGTTGCTGAAGCAGGGAGCGTTTGTAACACACACAAAGTGCTGGAGGAACTCAGCGGACAGCAGCATCTGTGGAAAAAAGTACAGTCGACGTTTCGGGCAGACACCTTCAGCAGGACTGGAGAAAACGAGCTGAGGAGTAGATTTAAAAGGTGGGGGCAGGAGAGAGAGAAGCACAAGGTGATTGGTGAAACCGGGAGGGGGAGGATGAAGTAAACAGCTGGGAAGTTCATTGGTGAAAGGGAAATAGGGCTGGAGAAGGGAGAGTCTGATAGGAGAGGACAGAAGGCCATGGAAGCAGGAGAAGGGGGAGGAGCACCAGAGGGAGGCAGTGGGTAGGTAAGGAGATAATTGAGAGAATGGCGAAGGGCTGGGTAGGGTGGGGGAGTTGCCATTACCGGCAGTTTGGAAATCGATGTTTATGCCATCAGGTTGGAGGCTACCCAGAAAGAATACAAGGTGTTATTCCTCCAACATGAGTGAAGCCTCATCACATCAGTAGAAGACCATGGATTGACATGGAATGGGAATGGGAAGTGAAATTTAAGTGCGTGGACACCGGGAGATCTCGCTTCTTCTGGCGGACGGAGTGTAGGTGCTTGATGAAACAGTCTCCCAATCTGGCCTCACTGATATACAGGAGGCCACACTGGGAGCACTGGATATTGGTGAGACCCAATGTAGATTGTGAGACCACCTCACCAAGCATCTACACTCCGTCTGCCAGTAACAGTGCAATTTCCCAGTGATTATCCATTTTAGTTCCACTTCCCACTCCCATTTTGAAATGTCAGAACATGGCCTCCCCTACTGTTGTGACGTGGCCACCGTCAGGGTAGGGGAACAACACCTTGTATTCCGTCTAGGTAGCCTCCAATCTGATGGCATGAACATCGATTTCTCAAACTTCCAGTAATGCGCTCTCCCTTTCACTGTTCTCTCACCTTATCCCCTAACCTGCCCAGCACCTCCCTCTGATGCTCCTCCCCCTTTTCTTCCTTCCATGGGCTTCTGGCCTCTCCTATCAAACTCTCCCTTCTCCAGCCTTGTATCCCTTTCACCAATGAACTTCCCAGCTGCTTACTTCATCCTCCCCCTCCCGGTTTCACCTATCACCCTGTGTTTCTTCTCCCCCGCCCCCACCTTTTATATCTACTCCTCAGCTCGTTTTCTCCAGTCCTGCTGAAAGGTCTCGGCCCGAAATGTTGACTGTACTTTTTTCCATAGGTGCCACCTGGGCTGCTAAGTTCCTCCAACATTTTGAGTATGCTGCTTGGACTTCCAGCATCTGCAGATTTTCTCTTGATTGTGGAAGCATTTGTAATAGTTAGCTATCAAGCCATGATCGGACAAAGTCAGCATGGATTTGTGAAAGGAAAATCATGTCTGACGAATCTCATTGAATTTTTTGAGGATGTAACTAGTAGAGTGGATAGGGGAGAACCAGTGGATGTGGTATATTTGGATTTTCAAAAGGCTTTTGACAAGGTCCCACACAGGAGATTAGTGTGCAAACTTAAAGCAAGGTCCCACACAGGAGATTAGTGTGCAAACTTATTGGGGGTAAGGTATTGGTGTGGGTGGAGAGTTGGTTAGCAGACAGGAAGCAAAGAGTGGGAATAAACGGGACCTTTTCAGAATGGCAGGCGGTGACTAGTGGGGTACCGCAAGGCTCAATGCTGGGACCCCAGTTGTTTACAATATATATTAATGACTTGGATGAGGGAAATAAATGCAGCATCTCCAAGTTTGCGGATAACACGAAGCTGGGCGGCAGTGTTAGCTGTGAGGAGGATGCTAAGAGGATGCAGGGTGACTTGGATAGGTTGGGTGAGTGGGCAAATTCATGGCAGATGCAATTTAATGTGGATAAATGTGAAGTTATCCACTTTGGTGGCAAAAATAGGAAAACAGATTATTATCTGAATGGTGGCCGACTAGGAAAAGGGGAGGTGCAACGAGGCCTGGGTGTCATTATACACCAGTCATTGAAAGTGGGCATGCAGGTACAGCAGGCGGTGAAAAAGGCGAATGGTATGCTGGCATTTATAGCGAGAGGATTCGAGTACAGGAGCAGGGAGGTACTACTGCAGTTGTACAATGCCTTGGTGAGACCACACCTGGAGTATTGTGTGCAGTTTTGGTCCCCTAATCTGAAGAAGGACATCCTTGCCATAGAGCGAGTACAAAGAAGGTTCACCAGATTGATTCCTGGGATGGCAGGACTTTCATATGAAGAAAGACTGGATGAACTGGGCTTGTACTCGGAATTTAGAAGATTGAGGGGGGATCTGATTGAAACGTATAAGATCCTAAAGGGATTGGACAGGCTAGATGCAGGAAGATTGTTCCCGATGTTGGGGAAGTCCAGAACGAGGGGGCCACAGTTTGAGGATAGAGGGGAAGCCTTTTAGGACCGAGATTAGGAAAAACTTCTTCACACAGAGAGTGGTGAATCTGTGGAATTCTCTGCCACAGGAAACAGTTGAGGCCAGTTCATTGGCTATATTTAAGAGGGAGTTAGATATGGCCCTTGTGGCTACGGGGGTCAGGGGGTATGGAGGGAAGGCTGGGGCGGGGTTCTGAGTTGGATGATCAGCCATGATCATAATAAATGGCGGTGCAGGCTCGAAGGGCCGAATGGCCTACTCCTGCACCTATTTTCTATGTTTCTATGTTAACCACAGTGACGACTTTCAGACGTGTGCTGGTGAAGATCATGTGTCTATGTGACAAAGGGACAGTATACTGGCACAGCTTGTAAAACCATTAGACCATAAGCCATATAGTAAGACCAAATTAGGCCATTTAGCCCATCGATTCTGCTCCACTGTTCTATGATGGGTGATACATTATTCCTCTCAATCCCATTCTCCTGCCTGCTCCCCATAACCTTTGACATCTAATTAATCAAGAACCTATCAACCTGTTTTAGATCTACTCAATGACTTGGCCTCCAGAGCTGTTTGTGGCAATGAATTCCACAGATTCACCACCCTCTGGCTAAAGAAATTTCCCTTCATCTTTGTTTCAAAGGGACATCACTCTATCCTCAGTCTGCACCCTCTGGTCATTGACTTCTCCACGTAGGAAACTTCCTCTCCACCTCCACCCTATCGAGGCCTTTCAATATACGAAAGGTTTCAATTGAGGTTGCACCTCATTCTTCTGAACTCCAGCAGGTACAGGCTAAGAGCTATCAAACACTCCTCATAATTCAACCCTTCCATTCTCTGAATTATTCTCATGAGTGTCCTCTGGACCCTCTCCAATGCCAGCATGTATTTTCTCTCTTGGATAAGGGGCCCAGAACTGCTCACTATAATCCAATTGCAGCGCCTCCTGGTTTTTGAGGTTCGATACTGCCCTCGGGTGCTGTTTGTGTGGAGTTTGCATGTTCTCCTTGCGATTTAATGAATCTCCTTTGGGTCAGTGGGTTAATTGGCCCATGTAAATTATCTCCAGTGTGTGGGTGAGGGGTGAGTTCGGGGAGGGGGAGTTGATGGGAATGAAATGGGATCAGTGTTAGAGTGATGTCAATGGTCAGAACAGACTCAGAGTTTTGATGCTGTTTGGCTCCATAATATAGATTGGCGGAGAAGTGGCAGATAGAATTTATTCCAGGCACGTGTGAGGTGCTGGCCTTTGTGAGTTCCAACATAAAGGACGAGTACATAGTTAGAACAGGTCGGATTCTGGAGTTCATTTCCAGTGTCCTCTGTAAGAAAGTTTGTACACTCTTCCCAAATGCACGAGGATTTGTTGTGGGTGTTCCAGCTTCCTCTCAAATTCCGAAGATGTGCCAGTTAATAGGTCCTGGGTGGCATGGCTCAGTGGACTGGAAAGGCTTATTCCAAACAAATAAAAATTTAACAGCATTGATGAATGAAGCGATCTGGGGGTTCCACTCAAAGTCGTGTAGCAGTTATTACAGCACAGGGCATTAGAGTTTAGGATTTAATTCTATCATCGTCTGTAAGCAGTCTGTACACCCTCCCCACGGAATGTGTGGGCTTTCTCCAGGTGCCTCGGTTTCCTCCCACAGTCCAAAGACGTACCGGTTAGTAGGTTAATTGGTCAGTGTAAATTGTCCTGTGATTAGGTGAGGGTTAAATTGGGTGTTGCACAAAGAGCCTTAAAGGCCTGTTCTGTGCCGTTTCTCAAGCAACTGATAACAACATGGCTCCCTAAGTGTGGCCTATGTGGATAGGCCAGTGAAGCAGCGTATAGTATGTTTGCCATCATAAGTCGAGGCATTAAATACGAGAGCCATGAAGTTGCAGCTCTATAAAACTCTGGTCCGGACTCACTGGGAGTATTGCGTTCACTCCAGGAAGGATGTGAGGCTTTGGAGAGAGTGCAGAGGAGATTCACCAGGATGCTGCCTGGTTTGGAGAACTTGCTCTGAGGAGAGAAAACTGGGCTTGATTTTTCCAGAAAAGTGGAGGCTGAGGGGAGATTTGATAGAAGTTTATAAAATGATTTTATTTGATTGTATTTTGTTTTATTTAGAGATGCAGGACAGAACAGGCCCAACAAGCCACACCACCCAGCCTAATCACAGATCAATTTAAAATAACCAATTAACCTGTACACCTTTGGACTCTGGGTGGAAATTGGAGCACCAAACTCCTTAGAGACAGAGCTGAAATCTCTGGAACACCTCGAGCTGCAATAGAGTCATGCTAACCACTCCATTTCCGTGGAGCTCTGGAAGTTTTAATAGGAGTTTATAAAATTAAGGGAGGTATAGAGAGAGTAGACAGCCAGCATCTTTTTCCCAGGACTGAAATTTCAAGTGTTAGATGGCATGAAGGAGAGTGGGGGGAAAGTACAAAGGAGATGGGCAGGGCAAAGTCTTTGATGAGCAAGACAGAGAGTGGTGGGTTTGTGGAACGTACTTCTAGGGATGGTACTCGAGTCAGACGGCATAGGAGCATTTAACAGATTCTTCAATAAGCACGTGGATACGCAGAGAAGGGAGGGATATGGTTGATATGCAGTAAGCAGGGATTGGATTAGCATGTGGGGGCATGCTAGCATATCAGTTCACTCCGCCAGCGACCAGGATTCAATTCCTGCTGCAGTCTGTAAGGTGTTTCCCCGTGATCGCACAGTGTTTCCTCTGGGTGCTCTGGTTTCCTCCCACATTCCTAAGGTGTACGGATTAGGGTTAGAAAATTGTGGGCATACTATGTTGATACCGGAAGCATACTGACATTTGTGGACTGCCCGCAGCACATCCTCCGACTGTGTTGGTTGTTGACACAGCAACGCTCTTCCTGTATGTTCTGATGTTTTAACGTACATGTGACAAAGCTAAATTCTCATCTTTAGGACGTATTCAAGATTCGAGATTGTTTAATGTCATCTGCAATACACAAGTGCAAAGGAGAATGAAATAATTGTTACTGAAGATGCAATGCAGCACAAAAACACACTAAGATAAAAAACACAATAATGAAAACAGCACAATAAATATAAATACATAGGATGTCTTATTACATGGATTAATTATATATTACTAAAGTTGTGGGCCGAAGAGCCTGCCCTGTGCCCGACTGTCCTATGAGCAGCTCCTGTCCTGTCATTATGATGACAGGGTCAATGCAAGCAGGCTTTGTCCACTGATGTTGAGTGAGTCTAGAACTAGAGGTCATGGGTTAAGGGTGAAAGGTGAAATATTGAAGGGGAACTTCTTCACTCAGAGGGTGTCGAGAGTGCGGAACGAACTGCCAACAGAAGTGGTGGATGGGCGTTTTATTTCAACATTAAAGAGAAATTTGGATAAAGACATGGATGGGAGAGTTATGGTCCAGGTGCGGGTCAATGGGACTAGGCAGAATAATAGCTCAGCAGGGACTAGATGGGCTGAAGGGCTAGAGGGATGATGAGAGGCATTGATCGTGTGGATAGTCAGAGGCTTTTTCCCAGAGCTGAAATGACTAACACGAGAGGGCACAGTTTTAAGGTGCTTGGAAGTAGGTACAGAGGAGATGTCAGGGGTAAGTTTTTTACGCAGATGGTGAGTGCGTGGAATGGGCTGCCGGCGACGGTGGTGGAGGTGGATACGATGGGATCTTTTAAGAGACTCCTGGACAGGTACATGGAGCTCACAAAAATAGAGGGCTATGGGTAACACTAGATAATTTCTAAAGTAAGGACATGTTCGGCACAGCTTTTAGGGTCAAAGGGCTTGTATTGTGCTGTAGGTTTTCTACGTGTCTATGATTCTGCACTGTGGTGCTCTGTGACTATATTTTATGTATAGGTATGGTCACAGGGTAAGAGCTTGTTACAATTCACTGAGAACCACACAATATGCAGAGAGCTGAGAAATGAAATGTCTAATCTGAAATTCCTCTTGTATTTCCAGGGCATAGTTGGAGGAGTTGGTCAGCCAGGATTTCCTGGTCTTCGGGTATGTAAAAGTCAGATACACAACTTCAAGTCAAATTTGATCTAAAGTTAATTATTAGAGTAATGTGACACCAGCATTTATCCCTCATGCTGAGCTGACCCCTGAGAAGGTGGGTATGAGCTACCTTGAGAACCACTGCAGTCTGTCAGGGCAATGTGCCGGTGGGGAGGGAGACCCAGTGCCTGTGAAGGAACACCGATAGGTCTTCCTGTCAGGGTATTGTGTGACTGGGAAGGGAACCTGCGGGTAGTGTATTCCCCTGCACCTGCTGCCCATGTCCTTCTGGCCGGGAGAGTGGGTGGGTTTGCATATAAGACCATTTGACCAGAAGATCATAAGTTCAAGTTAAATTATCATTCAACCATACACATGAATATAGCCAAATTAAACAGCATTCCTGCAAAGCCAAGGTGCAAAAGACATTACCAAAAGCGCACAGCACATATGGTTACAATAGCAGAAACTGTATTGCCCTGGCTCACATCTTTACTGTTATTCTGTAGGGATTTCATTTAGCAGTTTTGTAAGAGCAGTCTGTTCTGCTTTCAACCTGTTTGGGTTATTGTTGAAGATGAGGGATGATGTGGAATGTGAGCCATCCTATCAGTGGGAGGTTTTCTTGGTGAGGCACGATAAGGTTGGTCCAGGGCTTTTGTTTGTCGGGAGAAAACGCTGGGGAGATCCGGTCGTAGGATATGATCCGGTGGTTCGAGATGGATTGCGAGCGACATTCGGAAGATGGTGTGTGCTTCCACGCTGACCGAGGGTCCAGCGCGTGAGTGACAGAGAGTTCAAGATGAGCTCCAACTTGTGCATATTTGACTGTTTAATTAGAATAGGCCCTTTTCTTTTTGTTTTGTTTTTCTTTACTAACTCTTCAGTCAAGTTAAAATTCATAGATGTAATTCCTTTAATCGTATGCCGTGCACTGTCTGTTAATTTGTGGCACTGATTTGTAACAGGGTGGTGAATTACACAGCATGCACACAGACCGGGGTCTGGGGAGGGAGAGTAGACTCAATCTCACGGGTTTGGAGAGTGTCTTCTCTAGACTCACGCAGACAAGGAAACCAGAATGTTTCACATACAGTCATGCAAAATACTAATATAGACAAAGTACCTGAGGTGCATGGCCTGTAGAATGATGATGCATGGGACACAGGAGCAGAATTAGGCCATTCAGCCCATCGAGTCTACTCCATCAGTCCATCATGGCTGAATTATTATCCCTTTCAACCCCATTCTTCTGCCTTCTCTTTCAAGAACCTATCAACCTCTGCTTTAAATATACTCAATGACTTGGCCTCCACAGCCACCCATGGCAGATTCTCTATTCTCTGGCTAAAGAAGTTCCTCCTCATGTCTGTTCTCAGTGGATGTCCTTCTATTCTGAGACTGTGTTTTCTGGTCCCAGACTCACCCACTGTAGGAAACATCCTCTCCACGTCCACTCTATATAGAGACACCAGGGGCAGCTTCCTCACCCAAATGATGGTGCGTATTTGAGTCTGCTCTGCCAGTCCACCGTGGCTGATGTACTATCCCTCTCAACCCATTCTCCTGCCTTCTAATCAAGAACATATCAACCTTCGCATTAAATATACAGAATACCACAGCCATCTGTGGCAATGTGACGTGGTGGATTTTGGAGGGTCTGTCAGAGTAGCCCAGGTGAGTAACTGTGATGTGTTTTGTAAACGACTAACCCTGTAGCCACTTTGTGCCAGTGGTGGAGGGGTGAATGATCAGCCTAGTGGATGTAGCTTTGATCAAGGGACTATTTCAGGAGCTCTACCCATCCAGATACAAGTGGGGAGTGTTCCCCCTCACTCATAATGGACTATCTAACCTGCACCCACAACACCTCCCGCTTTATTAAGAAGATACAGCAGCGTCCACACTTTCTGAGGAGACTGAGGTGTGCAAGGGTCCCCACCCCCATTCGAACGACTTTCTACAGGAGCACCATGGAGACTATCCTGTCTGTCTGCATCATCGTGCGGTCCGGAAGCTGCAAGGCCTCGGACTGCAAGACCCTACAGAGGACAGTAAAGAACGCCGAGAGCTCATTGGGTCTCCCTCCCCCCATTTGTGATATTTACCAGGATCATTGCAGACAGAGAGCCTAAGGCATTGTTGAGGATTCCTAACACTCATCCCACAATCTCTTTGACTCACTGCTGTTGGGAAGGAGGTATAGGAGCATCAGGACTAGGACTGCCGGACTGGGTAACAGTCTGTGACCACCGAGGCTGTGAGATTAATGAGTACCCTGTCACCACCGAGGTCTCCTCACTAGGACAGTGAGCAGTTTCCTGTTTACCTGTGCTGCACTTTACAACATAGTGGGGCATCAGCTCCCACTATCTATTAAATGCTTCCAATGGTGTGCATCTCGAATAGCCTCTGACAGCCAAATTCATATCCTGGCCTTCCTGTGTGACTTAGCTACCAAGCCCAGCAGAAATCTAATCAAATCAAGTTGAATTATCATTCAAACCATACCTAGATACGGCTGAACGAGACAGTGTTTCTCTGGGGCCAAGGTGCAAAACATACAAAATAGCAAGCAAACTTAAAAATAGTGAGTAACATTCAAAAAGCAGGTACAGTAGCATAATTCGAAATACCAAGCAAAGAAGCATATTCATCAAAAATAACATCTATATAGTCCTAGACCCTGAGCGACAATGTCTGGCGATCAGTGGTACGGTCTCTCGGCAGTGTACAGACACACGTACTCCAGCCTGTCATTCCACCGCTCAAACAGGAGAGGGCAGCACTGATGGGTGAGGCCAGGCCCCAGGCAAACTCCATCGCACTCTCACACTTCCGTGCCTTCACCTGGTCTACCACAGGGGGTAAGCCCGAGGCTTGAGACCCAGTTGTTCCAACAGAGTCCAACGATTGGAAGTAAAATGGCCGAGACAATCCCCCATGGTAACGCTGCAGCAAATCCGATGTTTCTGAGTAGTGGGCAGCAACCTGGTCTGCAGCCAGGTTCAGGTCTGGTCCTCCGAACCCAAACCAGTTCCTCCCACACACTGACCGGCTGCTCTGATATCCGGACCGGCTCCTCCGATATCCAACAGGCTCCTCCGATATCCGACAGGCTCCTTCGATATCCCGACCGGCTCCTCTGATATCCCGACCAGCTCCTCTGATATCCCGACCAGCTCCTCTGATATCCCGACCAGCTCCTCTGATATCCCGACAGGCTCCTCCTATATCCTGTCTAGCTCCTCTGATATCTCGACAGGCTCCTCCGATATCCCAACCAGCTCCTCCGATATCTGACAGGCTCCTCCGATATCCCGACCGGCTCCTCCGATATCCCGACCGGCTCCTCCGATATCCGACAGGCTCCTCTGATATCCCGACCGGTTCCTCCGATATCCCGACCGGCTCCTCCGATATCCCGACCGGCTCCTCCGATATCCAGTCTGGCTCCTCTGATATCCCGACCGGCTCCTCCGATATCCCGTCTAGCTCCTCTGATATCCCGACAGGCTCCTCCAATATCCCGACTGGCTCCTCTGATATCCAGTCTGGCTCCTCTGATATCCCGACAGGCTCCTCCGATATCCCGACCGGCTCCTCCGATATCCCGACAGGCTCCTCCAACATTATGGCTGGCTCCTTCAACATCCCGGCCAGCCCCCTCGACATCTCGGGCGTCTCCTTCACCAACATCACCAGGAACCATTTCTACTGACAGAAGAAAGAGCAAAGACAGGTTATCAGTCGCTTTAGGCAGGTGGGGCTTGTCTGCTGTGGTTGGCATCTCATCTCAGAGATTGAAAATTCCGATCTCAAACCTCCGCTGCCTTGTGGCTAAACCCACTCAAAGGGAAGGCTTCAGGAATAAACCCTGAAGAGAAGTCCTGATGCCACTTGCTTAGTATCTCCCTAGCAAGGTGAATTTCTAGCAAGTGTTCTTTTGTCCGAATCCCAGATAGTTTAGGATTAAATTGGTAAATTATTTTATTATTGTCACATGTACTGAGGTAGAGTGACAAGTTGTCTTGCATACTGTTTATACAGATCACGTAAAGGGTGCCGCAGTAGTGTAGTGGTTACCACGATGTTTTTACAGCTCAGGGCATTGGAGTTCAGAGTTCAGTTCCAGCACCTTCTGTAAGGAGCTTGTACGTTCTGTGCGAGTTTCCCCCAGGTGCTCTTGTTTCTTCCCACTGGCCAAAGGCGTACCAGTTAGGAGGTCAATGAGTCATTGTAAATTGTCCCGTGATTAGCATAGGATTTTATCACAGGTTGCTGGCAGCACAGCTTGAAAGGCCAGCAGGGCTTGTTCCGGGCTGTATCGCTAAATAATTACTGCTTTGCATTGAGGGAAAACAATAACAGAATGCAGAACAAAGTGTTACGTTACAGAGAAAAATGTTCCTGAAACACTGAATGTGTCTTCAGTCTCCTGTACCTCCTCCCTGATGGTAGCAATGAGAAGGGGGTATGTCCTGGGTGATGGGGTCCTTAATGAAGGACACCATTTTGAGGCATTATTTTTTGATCTATCCTCGATGCTGCGGAGGCTACTGCCTGTGATAGGACTGACCAAGTTCGCAACTCTCTGCAGCTTTTTCTGATCCTGTGTATTGGCCCTCCCATACCAGATGGTGATGTAACCAATCGGAATGCTCTCCATGATACATCTACAGAGATTTGGTGACATTCTAAATTTACTCAAACTCCTAATGAAATATAGCTACACACATCAAAGTTGCTGGTGAACGCAGCAGGCCAGGCAGCATCTCTAGGAAGAGGTACACTCGATGTTTCAGGACGGTCCTGACGAAGGGTCTCAGCCTGAAACGTCGACTGTACCTCTTCCTAAAGATGCTGCCTGGCCTGCTGTGTTCACCAGCAACTTTGATGTGTGTTGCTTGAATTTCCAGCATCTGCAGAATTCCTCTTGCTAATGAAATATAGCTGCTGGCATGCCTTCTTTGGAAATGCATCAATATGCTAGGACCAGGGTACAGTAGATCTTCAGAGATGTTGACACCCAGGAATATGAAACTGCTCACCCTTTCCTCTGCTGGTCGCTCGATGAGGACAGGTGTGTGTTCCCTTGACCTCTCCCTCCTGAAGTACACAATCAATTTCTAGGTCTTACTGACGTTGAGTGTGAGGTTGTTGTTATGACACCAGTCGACCAACTGATCTATCTCACTCCAGTACACCTCTCGTCACCATCTGAAATTCTGCCAGCAGTGGTTTTGTCACCAGCAAATTTATAGATGGTGTTTGAGCTGTGCTTAGCCATGCAGTCATGGGTATAGGGAGGGTAGAGCAGCGGACTAAGCACGCATCATTGAAATGTGCCTCTGTCGATTGTCCGCGAGGAGGAGGAGATGTTATTTCTGATCCGCACTGTCTGTGGTCTCCCATTGAGGAAGTCAAGGATCCAATTTTAGACGGAGGTACAAAGGTTAAAGTTTTGAAGCTTGTTGATTGAAAATCCAGATTTCAAAGTCACATCCGAGTTGTTATCTCCATCCCATTCATTCTGCATTGAGCGATGGTAACCATTGAATAGATACTTCCCGCCGTGGTATCCATCCCATTCATTCTGCAGTGAGCGATGGTAACCATTGAATAGACACTTCCTGCCATGGTATCACTTGATGCAACTGCAGTTTTCTTTTATGCCTTTAAACATTAAAAGCTTTTTAAAGTGAATTTGTCAAGATTGCTTGTAAATCCTTGACCTCGGCTCAGCCGTGGGTTGACTCCAGATGTAGCGTCCCCACAGCTGTTCTGGAGACAAGCTCAGTACTGTGAATTGCTAGCGGGAATCTTGCCAGCAGCCAAATGCCTTGCAAAGTGCCGCTGTTAAGGCAGGAACTTCAAACGCAGTTGCTCGAGGAGTGGATTTGAACTGTGAAATGATATTGCACTGAAGGAGGCTGTTCTCACTCTTAGCCATCTATCTGGAGATGCGCTCTGTTCCTTGGAGGAACTGACTGCCAGAACTGACGGAACGATGCTTGGGGTAGCCTGTTCTTTTCCCTCATATCGACAGCCGAGCAAGATAACGGAGGATTTGGATCTCTGCCAAATTGGCGGGGCTGATAATTCTTCGGAAGGAGCAAAATCTCGAATTCAGGGAAAGCCTGCTGGCGTAGATTTCTGAGAATTCAATCAAGATGAAAGGGCTGGGTCACTGAACTCAAGTCACACAGCACAGGACCAGGCCTTTCTGCCCACTGAGCATGACTGACAATAAACCACCCATTCACATGGATCCTACACTGAAGAGTCTCAATCCAAAATGTCGATTGATCTCCTGAATCAGGGTCTCAGCCCAAAATGTTGACTGTATTTCCATAGATGCTGCCTGACCTGCTGAGTTCCTCCAGCATTTTGTGTGTGTTGCTCTGGATTTCTGGCATCTGTGGAATCTCTTTTGCTAGTACTTGAGTTGTTGGGAAAGATAGAATAGGGTAGGACTTTATTTTCTGGAGCATAGGAGAATGAGGGGAGATTTGTTAAGAGATATACAAAATTATGAGGCATATAGATACAGTTAATCCAAGCTGGCTTTTTCCACTGAGGTTGGGTGAGGCTGCAACTACAGGTCATGGGTTAAGGGTGAAAGGTGAAAAGTTCAAGGGGAACATGAGGGGGAACTTCTTCACTCAGTGGTCATGAGAGTGCGGGATGAGCTGCCAGCACAAGTAGTGCTTGTGAACTTGACTTCAGCATTTAGGAGAAGTTTGGATAGGTACATGGATGGTAGGGGTATGGAGGTTTATGGTCTGGGTGCAGGTCGATGGGAATAGGCAGTTTAAATGATTTGGCACAGACTAGATGGGCCAAAGGGCCTGTTTCTGTGCTGTACTTTTCTATGACTCTATGGCTCTATGACCCTGAAGGTTTAGTGGGATCTGGGCACAAACGCAGATAAATGCTGCTAACTCAGTTAGGCTACTTGTTCGGCATTGATAAGATGGGCCGAAGGGTCTGTTTCCATTCTCAATAACTCTGTTCTCTGTGTTGTCAGTAACCACAGTTCACATCTCTTCCCACGCAGGGTGATGTGGGTCCTCAAGGCTCAACTGGTCTCCCCGGAATCCCCGGACCTCAGGTATCGTTTCTAAACCACAATTCTATACGATCTTTGATGAATTATTCTTCCACCAGGTGGTCGATATCTTTCAGGCACTGAGATGCCCTCTGTTCCAATTCTTGTTGCAGGGTCTGGTGGGAGATGTCGGCCAACCCGGACTGAAAGGTGATAAGGTGATCTAAATGTTTCTATCTTTAAATATTTTAATTTGTAAGGAATCTTTTCTTCTAAGGATCTGAATGGTCCTGAACAGTGATAATTATATAACGAACACAGGGTATCTCTCAGATTCATGCTACAGGGTAAATGCAAGGAGGCTTTGCCATTGAGTCTGGGTGAACATAGAACTAGAGATCCGAATCAGGTTTCATATCACTGTCGTGAAATTTGTAGTTTGCAGTAGCAGCACATTGCAAAACATAATAATAAAAACTGTAAATTACAGTAAGAAAGTATATAGATTAAAAATAGTTAAATTAAATTATTGTAAAAAGAGAGAGAAAAAGTAGTGAAGTAGTATTCATGGACTCATTGTCCATTGAGAAATCTGATGGCAGAGGGGAAGAAGCTCTTCCTGAAACACTGAGGGTATGTCTTCAGGCTGCTGTACCTCCTTCTTGATAGTTCATGGATTAAGGGTGAGAAGTGAAATATTTAAGGGGAGTATTAGGAGGAACTTCTTCACTCAGAGCTTGGAGCAAGTGTGAAACAAGTTGCTAGTGAAAGTAGTAGATGTGGTTTTGATGGCAATGTTTAGGAGAAGTTTGAGTAAGTCGGTGGACAGGAGGGGTGTGGAGGCTATGGTTCAGGTGCGGTTCAATGGGACTAGGCAGAATAATAGCTTGGCACAGACTAGATGGGAAGAAAGGCCTGACTCTATGACTCCATCTCCCAGGGCGACAATTCCATCAGTCCTATTCCTCAACTGCCCATGTATCTGCAACTTATTCACTCTTGCACTTGCCCATCAGCTCTCCATTGGTGCATTTTGCCATGAAGCTGTAGTACAGGACAATTCCGAGTGACTGATTAACCCACTGACCTGTGGGAGGAAAACAGAGCATGCGGTCACAGGGGGAACGTGGCCTGACCTGGGAAGCCTTCTTTTTATGAATTTTATAAATGACTCGGATGAGGAAGTGGAAAGGTGGGTTAGTAAGTTTGCAGATGATACAAAGGTTGGTGGTGTAGATTACAACAGGACATTCGCGGGATGCAGAGCTGGGCTAGGGAGTGGCAGAGCGAGTTCAGTCTGGAAAAGTGCAAAGGATTCACTTTGGAAGGTTGAACGTGAAGGCAGAGTACGAGGTTAATTGTATGTTTCCTGACAATGTGGAGCAACACAGACCAGTTCAGCACAGCAGCCGAGGATTTTATCCAACTTGTGTAGTGGCACAGTACAGTGAGGCGGTAGGGCATTGAGGAGTGCAGTGGAACAGAGGGATCCGGGAATACAGATTCATAATTCCTTAAAAGTGATATCACACATAGATAGGGTAGTAAAGAAAGCTTCTGGCCTTCATAAGTCAATGTATTGAGCACAGGAGTTGAGATGTTATAATAAAATTGTCATAGTGGCCATCAAACTTTTCAACTCCTCCCTTGGAGGGTCAGACACCCTGAGCCAATAGGCTGGTCCTGGACTTATTTCCTGGCATAATTTACATATTACTATTTAATTATTTATGGTTTTATATTGCTATATTTATACTCTACTCTTGGTTGGTGCAACTGTAACGAAAACCAATTTCCCTCAGGATCAATAAAGTATGACTATGACTAGAGACCATAAAACACAGGAGCAGAATTAGGCCATTCCACCCATCGAGTCTGCTCTGCCATTCCATCATGGCTGATTTATTGTTTCTCTCTACCGCATTCTGCCTCCCCCCCCCCCCCCCCCCCCCCCATAACCATTGTATAAAACGTTGCTGAGGCCTACTTTGCAGTATTGTGTGCATTTCTGGTCACACCCCTATAGGAAAGATATCAATAAGATTGAAAGAGTACAGAGAAAATTTACAAGGATATTGCTGGGAGTACAGAACCTGAGTTACAAGGAAAGATTGAACAGGTTAAGATGTGTTTCCCTGGAGCATAGGGGAATGACAGGAGATTTGACAGGAGTATACAAAATTATGAAAGGCATAGATAGGGTAAATGCAAGCAGACTTTTTCCAGTCAGGTTGGGTGAGACTAGAACTAGAGGTCATGGGTTGAGGGTGAAAGGTGAAATATTTGAAGGAAGCTGAGGGGGAAACTTCTTCACTCAGAGGATGGTGAGCAGTGTAGATGGGAGGCATATGGAGGGTGGTGCTCCGAGGTGCAGATCAATAGGATTAGGCAGAATAACAGTTCGGCATGGATTGGATGGGCCAAAGGGCCTGTAGTGTTCTACAGTAGTCAGCGATCACTTCAGTCTTATCCCCATCCCTGAACATGTGCCAACCTCGCCTGAAGCTTATAAAACTGACAGGAGACGGAAGCAACTGCATGTGGAACGAGTTTTTCCGAAATGAGCTCAGTGCTTATGACATGACATCCTTGTGATTCATGAGTCCCATCTCCTCTTGTGAATGTGCCTTCCACCTTACAATAACGTCTCCAGGGAATCCAGCGTCAATTGAATCCATACCGCAGTCGGGGAGAAACATGGGCTCAGTATGCTTTGATTCCTGCCCAGTTCTCCGAAGAAACATTTTAACAGATTACTTCCAAGTTTCCAAGGTATTTGTTCTGTCAAAATTAACAACATCAGCTTCAAAGTGAGCAATACCACAGCTCTGTAGCCACCATTCAGCACCAGATTCCAGAAAATTGAGGGGTGCTGCCCAGTCAGTTTTTGTGTTGTTGATCTGGAATAAAGAATGCAACCAACAGACCATCAGACCAAAAAGACCATGAAACCGCAAGGCTTTAATAGACCATAAAGCCTTGGTATTATATCCTTGCTTTTCAATCTGAATGGCCCTCTGTTGTTCAGGGTCAGCCATGGATGATGCGTGCTAGCTGTTTAAGTCAGTATGCAAGCCTGGGCAGTACGATATGGAAAGGGAACTGTTGTCCGTGTAGCAAGCTCCCCTTCTCCACACATCTGATGAATCCAAAGGAACAACAGAGACCAATACTGTTTGGTACGAGCAGTGTCGCAGGAACTGCCTCTCTCACTTTGCACCTCTGATGTTTGCGCTACCCTGAGCAGGGTGAATGTACGGAAGGCAGCTGGTCCAGATGGAATACCTGGCCGTGTGCTCAGAGTCTGTGCGGGGCAGTTGGCCGGGGTCTTCACAGACATTTTTAATCTGTCCCTGGCCCAGGCAGTTGCCCCCACAAGCTTCAAGATCGCCACCATCATACCAGTGCCGAAGCATTCCACTGCCACGGGCCTGAATGACTTCCGTCCAGTTGCACTCACCCCCATCATTGCAAAGTGCTTTGAGAGACTGGTTCTATCACATCTGAAATCCTGTCTGCCCGCTATCCTGGACCCCCATCAATTTGCCTATCGCACCAACAGGTCCACAGAGGACGCCATCTCCACAGCACTTCACTCTGCCCTGGCCCATCTGGACAGCCCCAACTCTTATGTCAGAATGCTGTTCATTGACTTTAGTTTGGCATTCAATACTGTGATCCCCTCCAAGTTGATCGCCAAACTTCGCCAGCTTGGTATTAGCTCATCCCTCTGCAATTGGACCTTGGATTTTCTGACTAACAGACCCCAATCAGTTAAGTTAGACAACCTCTCCTCCTCCACTCTCACCCTGAACACCGGCGTGCCTCAAAGCTGTGTGCTGAGCCCTCTTCTGTACTCCCTTTTCACCTATGACTGCATTCCTGTACACAGTTCTAACTCCATAATCAAGTTCACAGACGACACCACGGTGGTTGGTCTGATCAGAGGGGATGACGAGACGGCCTACAGGGACGAGGTTCAGCACCTGGCTGCGTGGTGTGCCGACAACAACCTGGCCCTTAACACCCAGAAGACCAAGGAGATCATTGTGGACTTCAGGCATGCCAGGAGCCACACTCACATCTCCATCTACATCACAGAGCTGTAGTGGAGCGTGTAGTGGAGCGTGTATCAAGCTTCAAATTCCTTGGTGTCCACATTTCCGAGGATCTCACCTGGTCCCTAAACTCCTCCATCCTGATCAAAAAGGTGCAACAGCGCCTTTATTTCCTGCACAGCATCAAGAAAGCTCACCTCTGTCCCAGGATACTGACAGACTTTTACCACTGTACCATTGAGAGCATACTCACCAACTGCATCTCAGTGTGGTATGGCAATTGTCCCGTATCGGATCGCAAAGCACTCCAGCGTGTGGTGAACAGGGTCCAGCAGATTATCGGCACCCAATAGCCCACCATTGAGAACATCTACCATAAATGCTGCCTGGGCAGGGCGAAAAGCATTATCAAGGATGCATCTCACCCTAACCATGGACTTTTTACTCTCCTCCCATCCGGTAGGTAGTACAGGAGCCTCCGCTCCCGCACCAGCAGGCACAGGAAGAGCTTCTTCCCTGAGGCTGTGACCCTGCTGAACCTCACATCACAGCGCTGAGCAGTATTGCACCCATATTGGACTGCCTCAGTGCTTATATATTTGTGTGCACTTTTAATTTGCAGTTATTTTGTAAATAACACTATTCTTTGCATTTCAGGTCAGATGCTAACTGCATTTCATTGGCTTTGTATCTGTACTCGGCACAATGACAATATAGTTGAATCTAATCTAATCTAATTAATGTTGAAGTCAGCCTAGGCCTGCTTTAGAGACCCTGGCTCTGGATTTTAACTCTGGGTTTTCTCTCAAAGCCTTCCCCGTGAGTGGGTATGGCTACAAGGCAGCAAAGGTTTGAGAAGGAGTTTTCCTTCTCCTAGATAAGCTGCCAACCATGGCTGACGAGCCCCATCTGCTCAAAGCATTTGTTTTTATGGGACCAGTAGCTTGCTTTTGCCCCTTCTCCTGTCAGTAGAAATGGGTCTGCTGGGTTTGGTAGCTAAGCCACACATGAAGACCAGGAGCTGGATTTAGTTGTCAGAGGCTACTTGATTCGCATTGCCATTAGAGCATTTAATAGGTGGGATAAGGTTACACTACTTGTTAAATGCTCCCAGTTGTGTGCATCATTTATTAAATTAATTTTATATTTGATCCTCGAAATGAACACATTTGTCTTCCTTACCACTGACTCAGCCTGCTGGATCTAGTCAAAGTCGAAGTAAATTTATTATCAAGGTACATAATTGTCACCATCTACTAGCTTAAGAGCAGGCACAGAGGGCTGACTATCCCTACCTGACTCCATTTCCCAACATCCTCCTCTGCTCCCCAGTCCACCAATCACCAACCAGACCCTAGTCTCATCCCTCTTCCTCCCCACTTCATCAGATTCAGATTTAGTAATCATGTGTACATGGAACCATGCAATGAAATGCTTCATTAGGCATTGGTCAGTTGCACTTTGATTACTGTCAACATGTCATCGGTCCTTTATCTAAGAGAAGATGTGCTGGCATTGGAGAGGATCCAAACGAGGTTCACACGAATGATTCTGGAGATGAAACGGTTAATGTATGAGGAGCATTTGATGGCTATGAGCCTGTATTCAAACAAGAGAAAATCTGCAGATGCTGGAAATTCAAGCAACACACATAAAATGCTGGAGGATCTCAGCAGGCCAGGCAGCATCTATGTAAAAAAAGTACAGTTGACGTTTCGAGCCTAGTCCCTTCGACAGGACTGGAGAAAGAAAGATGAGGAGTAGATTTAAAAGGTGGGGGAGGGGAGAGGGAAACTCAAGGTGACAGATGAAACCAGGTGGGGGAGGGATGAAGTAAAAAGCTGGGAAGTTGATTGGTGAAAGAGGTACAGGGCTGGAAAAGGAGAAGTCTGATAGGAGAGAATAGGAGACCATGGAAGAAAGAAAAGGGAAGAGGAGCACTAAAGAGAGGTGATGGACAGGCAAGGAGATGAGGTGAGAGAGGGAAAAGGGAATGGGGAATGGTGAATGGAGGGGGGGGGGCATTCCTGGAAGTTTGAGAAATCAATGTTCATGCCATCAGGTTGGAGGCTACCCAGACGGAATATAAGATGTTGTTCCTCCAACCTGAGTGTGGCCTCATCGCGACAGTAGAGAAAGCCATGGACTGACATGTCAGAATAGGAATGGGAAGTGGAATTAAAATGGCTGGCCACTGGGAGATCCCGTTTCTCCTGGCAGACGGAGCGTAAGTGCTTGGCAAAGTGCTCTCCCACTCTATGTTGGGTCTCACCGATATACAGGAGGCCACATTGGGAGCACCGGACACAATATAAGACCCCAACAGACTCACAGGTGAAGTGTTGCCTCACCTGCAAGGACTGTCTGGGGCCTGAATGGTAGTGAGGGAGGAGGCGTAGGGACAGGTGGAGCACTTGTTCCGCTTGCAAGGATAAGTGCAGGAGGGAGATCAGTGGGGAGGGATGAATGGACAAGGGAGTCACATAGGGAGGGATCCCTGCAGAAAGGGGAAGGGGGTGAAGGGAAAGATGTGCTTGGTGGTGGGATCCCGTTGGAGATGGTAGAAATTGCGGAGAGTTAGGTACTGGACCTGGAGGCTGGTGGGCTGGTAGGTGAGGACAAGAGAAACCCTATCCCTGGTAGGGTGGCGGGATGTAGGGAGGATGTTCTCCTTCCAGCCTTTTGAACCATGTCACCCCAGCAACTCCACGACCCCAGTTAATCTGAACCTAATCACAGGACAATATACAATGACCAATTAGCATACATGGACTACGGGAGGAAACTGGAGCACATGAGAAAAACCCACGGGTTCTGTGGGGAGGATGTACAGTGAGTGCTGGAATTGAATTCTGAACTCCGTGATGTCTGGAGCTGTAACAACGTCACACTAACCACCACCCTATAGCGGGAGAGTCCAGAGGGCACAGCCTCAGAATAGAGGGACATCCTTTTAGAACAGAGGTGAGGAGGAATTTCTTTAGCCAGAGGGTGGTGAATCAGTGGAATTCATTGCCACAGGCTGCTGTGGGGGTCGAGTCATTGGGTATATTTAAAGCAGAGGTTGATAGGTTCTTGTTTAGTCAGGATGTCAATGGTTGTCAGGGATGTCAGGGAGAAGGCAGGGGTTTGGGTTTGAGAGGGAAAATAAATGAGCCATTATTGAATTACAGAGCAGACACGATGGGCCAAATGGCCTAATTCTGCTCTATTTCTTATTGTGGTATGGTCTCCCTGGCAGATCTGCTGGGTTTTCTCTTCCTTGTACTCTCTTTGCCAACTTACACCAAGTAAAAAATTACAAACTGCACAGTTACATGACATTGTTTACACATTGGTAATACATTTGGAAGGAATAGATTGTTTTTAATATTATTTTGTTGAAGTATTTTAGATATGTAACAGTTCCTTTGGCCTTTGGGTGAGAGTAATATTTATCCAAACACACTTCATTAGCATTAAAGTTTTGCAAGGTCTAATTCCAAATATAATACAGTGTTACTCTGTTGGGCGGTGGTTGGGTATTTTTAAGTTTCAGTGTATGTGTGATACTGTAAAGGCTTGGAAATGTCTATCCCAGCACTTCTTTCAATTGTGTCTGAAAATCAAAAAAATTGCAGATTTGAAGTAAAAACTAAAAATGCTGGAAGGACATGAGAGGTCAGGCAGCAGCTGTGGAGAAAAAAATGGTTAAATGTTTCATCAGAATGAGAGAGGAGAGAAAATTAGGTTTGTTTTTAATGAAGATTGGGAAGGATTGGAAGAAGACTAATGGGGTTTGATGGATTGAGAAAATTGGGAAGGATTGGAAGACATAAATACAAGAGATTCTGCAGATGCTGGAAATCCAATGCAACACAGATAAAATGCTGGAGGAACTCAACAGGTCAGGCAGCATCTATAGAAATGAATAAACAGTCAACGTTTTCAGGCTGAGACCCTTCATCAGGACTGGAAAGGAAGGGGGCAGAATCCAGGAGAAGAAGATGGGGGAAAGGTGGAGCACAAGCTGGCAGGTGACAGGTGAAGCCAGGTGGGTGGGTGAGGTGTGGATAAAGTGATAAGCTGGGAGGTGTTAAGTGAGAAAGGTAAAGAGCTGGAGAAGAAGAAATCAGATAGGAGAAGAGAGTGAACCACAGGAAGAAGGGGGAGGCGGTTGGCAGGTGAGCAGAAGAAAAGGGTTAAGAGGGGAGTCAGAAGAGGGAATGGAAAATAAGAGATGGGGGAGGGGAAAATCATCAAAACGTAGGGACATTGATGTTCATGCCATCAGGTTGGAGACTACTCAAACAGGATTTGAAGTTGCTCCTCAAACCTGAGAGAAACTTCATCATGACAGTAGAGGAGGCCATGGACCAACATGTCGGAATGGGTATGGGTGTTGGAATTAAAATGGTTGGCCACAAGGAAAACTTGCTTGTTGCAGATTGAGCGAAGTTCCTTGTCACCGTGGCCCTCCAATCTACATGGGGTCTCACCTGGAAGGACTATTTTGCGCCCTGAATGAAGGTGAGGGAGGAGGTGAATGGGCAGGTGTTGTATTTGTCCTGCTTACAGGGACAAGTTCCAGGAGAGAGATTAGTGAGGTGGAACGACTGGACAAGGCAGTCACAAGAAGAGCGATCCCTCGCAGGGAGTGAGGGAAGGAGGTGAAGATGTGCTTGGAGGTGGGGTTCCATTGGAGATGGTTGAAGTTCTGAAGAATGATGTGCTGGATACAGAGGTTCATGAGGTGGTAGGTGAGGACAATCGGAACTCTATGCTGTTAAGGCAGAGGGAAAATGGAGTGTTGTAGCATAACTTTTAGTGTAACACTTTACAATGCCAAGCGATCAGGGTTCAGTTCCCATTGCTGTTTGTGTGTTCTCCCTGTGACTCTGGGGATTTCCTCCCACAAAAGGGTTAGGTTTAATGAGTTGTGACCATGCTATGTTGGTGCCAGTGGTATGGAGATGCTTGTGCACCCTGCACATTCTCAAAACTTGTTCGTTCTTTCATTCTGGCTTCTGCCCCCTTCCTTTCCCATCCTGATGAAGGGTCTTAGCCCAAAACATCGACTCTTTATTCCCCTCCGCAGATGCTGCCTGTCCTGCTAGTTCCTCCAGCATTTTGTGTGTGTTGCTCTGGATTTCCAGCATCTGCAGAATCTCTTGTGGTGATGATTTGCCGCAGGAACTCAGTGGGGTCGAGCAAAGCACCTGGACAAAACCCAGGAAACCCACGCACACACAGGGAGGACTGTACAAACTTGATTACAAAGGACACCGGTATTGACCTCCGAAATCCAATGCCCTGAGCTGTAATAGCACCATGCTAACCGCTATACTACCGTGGCACCCGATTATACAAGACAGCGAAGGAAAAGGCTGTAGAACAGGAAAGTAGCAGGTTGAGACAGCTTCTAGGAATTAAATTATACGTAAATAATACAAAGCAGTGAAGAACAAGGAGACAGTGCAAATCAAGACATTAGCACAAAACAAAAACAGAGAGACAAGTCCATGATAATGCAAGAGGTGGTCCGCAGTGCACTGTGTACCTCTATTCTCATGTCTTTCTATAAACGCTCCGTAAGCAAATTCCTAACAAGCTGCATCACTGCACGGCATAGAAACTGCACCGTGGCAGAGAGCAAGGCTCCACCACAGGTAATCAAAACTGCCCAGCACATCACCAGCCAGCAAGGACATTGATACAGATCGGTGCCAGAAGAGGCCCAGTAGCATCATGAAGCATCCCACCCTCCCTGCTCGTGGACTGTTTGTCCCACTCCCATCGGGGAGGAGGCTGCGTAGCATCCACACCAGGACCACCAGACTCAAAAACAGTTACTTTCCCCAAGCAGTGAGGTTGATCAACACCTCCACCCACTAACCCACCCCTCCACACCCCCCAATCACCACTACTTTATCATTTCCTGTCAGTCACCTTATGTACAGACACTCCTGTGCCTAAAGTCACTTTATGGACATACAATCAATCTGTGTAAATAAGCTATCTGATGTATTCATATTTGTTGTGTTTTATTATTATCATGTTCCTTATCTTATTGTTTCTTTGCACTGCCTTTGATTTGAAGTAATAATTATTTCATTTTCCCTTACGCTTATGTACTGGAAATGACATTGAATGGTGGCACAAAAGATGGTCTGTTGTTGGAGTAGGTTTATGGCTGTGCTGCTTGGTTCAAGAACCTGATTTTTGTAAGAAAGTAGCTTTTCCCGAACCTGCTGATCTGGGACCTCAGGGCTCTGTATCTTCTTACCTAATATTAGCCTTTAATTTCCAACCTGAAGTTGCTCGCCTGGCTGTTTTCTGCCCCAACGGTCTTTGATGTGGTTTCTCACTGAGACACACTGAGGGAGGTTGCCATCAGTGTTAAAGGAACTGAGTGATTTAGGTCTGCACGGACCTTGGTGTTTTCACATTGACCTGAAATTAACAAAAAAACTCACAAAAACACAAGATGTTCTGCAGCCGCCGGAAATCCAGAGCAACCGCCACAGTAGTATAGCGGTTACCATGGCGATATTACAGCTCAGGGCATCAGAGTTCAGCGTTCAATTCCGGCATCCTCTGTAAGGAGTTTGTACGTCCTCCGGGTGGATTTCCTCTGGGTGCCTCCGTTTCCTCCCACAGTCCACAGGTGTATTTGTTACTAAATTAATTGTCCCCTGATTACGCTGGGGTTGAATTGGGGGAGCTCAAAGGGCCTGTTATGTGCTGTATCTCCAAATAAAATAAATAAATAAACACACACAAAACGTCGAGGGAATTCAGCAGGTCTCGCAACATCTATGGAGAGGAATGAATAGCCAATGTTTCAGGCCGAAACTCTTGGTCAGGATGAGTGAGCAGTAAGAAAGATGAAAGAGCAGAAAGTTAACGAGCAGTTTGGGTGTGTTTGGTCGAGCTGTGTGCTTGGGGAACGTGCGCAGTGTTTCTGCAGCTTAAGTGGGAGCACTCACTGTGGACAAACGTTTTAATCTGTGTGTGATGATATTTTACCCAGGGTGATCACGGTCTGATGGGACCTCCCGGAGAAAGAGGATTCCCTGGCGATCGGGTACGTACACATCTATATTGGTCTCTTGGTGTCTTACAAACTTTAACACCATCACTCTTAAATGTAGCATTGGTACTGCGGGAGGGTTCGTACTGAGGGAGGGTCACACTGTGGGAGGGGCGGTACTGAGGGAGGGGTGGTACTGAGGGAGGGTCACACTGTGGAGGGGTGGTACTGAGGGAAGGTCACACTGTGGAGGGGTGGTACTGAGGGAGGGTCACACTGTGGAGGGGTGGTACTGAGGGAGGGTCACACTGTCGGAGGGGTGGTACTGAGGGAGGGTCACACTGTGGGGGGGGCGGTACTGAGGGAGGGTCACACTGTGGGAGGGGCAGTACTGAGGGAGAGTCACACTGTGGGAGGGGTGGTACAGAGGGAGGGTCACACTCTGGGAGGGGTGGTACCGAGGGAGGGTCACACTGTGGGAGGGGTGGTACAGGGGGAGGGTCACACTGTGGGAGGGGTGGTACCGGGGGAGGGTCACACTGTGGGAGGGGCGGTACCGAGGAGGGTCACACTGTGGGAGGGGGCGGTACCGAGGGAGGGTCACACTGTGGGAGGGGCGGTACCGAGGGAGGGTCACACTGTGGGAGGGGTGGTACCGACGGAGAGTCACACTGTGGGAGGGGTGGTACAGAGGGAGGGTCACACTCTGGGAGGAGTGGTACTGAGGGAGGGTCACACTGTGGGAGGGGCGGTACCGAGGGAAGGTCACACTGGGAGGGGTGGTATCGAGGGAGGGTCATACTGTGGGTGGGGCGGTACTGAGGGAGGGTCACACTGTGGAGTGGGGGGTGGTACCGAGGGAGGGTCACACTGTTGGAGGGGTGGTACCGAGGGAGGATCACTCTGTGGGAGGGGTGTTATTGAGGGAGAGTTACACTATGGGGGGGTGGTACAGAGGGAGGGTCAAACTGTGGGAAGGGTGTTACTGAGGGAGAGTCAGATTGTGGGAGGGGTGGTACTGAGGGAGGGTCACACTGTGGGGAGGTGGTACTGAGGGAGGGTCACACTGTGGGAGGGGCAGTACTGAGGGAGAGTCACACTGTGGGAGGGGTGGTACAGAGGGAGGGTCACACTCTGGGAGGGGTGGTACTGAGGGAGGGTCACACTGTGGGAGGGGTGGTACCGGGGGAGGGTCACACTGTGGGAGGGGTGGTACCGGGGGAGGGTCACACTGTGGGAGGGGGCGGTACCGAGGAGGGTCACACTGTGGGAGGGGGCGGTACCGAGGGAGGGTCACACTGTGGGAGGGGCGGTACCGAGGGAGGGTCACACTGTGGGAGGGGTGGTACCGACGGAGAGTCACACTGTGGGAGGGGTGGTACAGAGGGAGGGTCACACTCTGGGAGGAGTGGTACTGAGGGAGGGTCACACTGTGGGAGGGGCGGTACCGAGGGAAGGTCACACTGGGAGGGGTGGTATCGAGGGAGGGTCATACTGTGGGTGGGGCGGTACTGAGGGAGGGTCACACTGTGGAGTGGGGGGTGGTACCGAGGGAGGGTCACACTGTTGGAGGGGTGGTACCGAGGGAGGATCACTCTGTGGGAGGGGTGTTATTGAGGGAGAGTTACACTATGGGGGGGTGGTACAGAGGGAGGGTCAAACTGTGGGAAGGGTGTTACTGAGGGAGAGTCAGATTGTGGGAGGGGCGGTACTGAGGGAGGGTCACACTGTGGGAGGGGTGGTACTGAGGGAGGGTCACACTGTGGGAGGGGCGGTACTGAGGGAGGGTCACACTGTGGGAGGGGCGGTACTGAGGGAGGGTCACACTGTAGGCAGGGATGGGTTATTGCTGAGCCATTATAATTGTAGATATATATTTTGTCATTTCTTTTAAAAGGGCACCATTGGCCTCCCTGGAGCACCCGGACTGAGAGGGAAACCGGGCCCACAGGTAGGTTGCATCCATCCACCCGAATGAATCTGCCACATCAAAACTCAGTGGGTGTTTGTGGGACGAGCGAGCTATTTGGCTTGGAGACAAGGCTTTTGGCCCAACTCATCCATCCATACTGACCAAGAAGCTCTTCTCAGCCAGTCCCCTTTAAAGATTTAAACATTATCTTTATTGTCACATGTACATCGAACAATCAAAACGTACAGTGAAATGCATCATTTGTGTCAACGGCCAAGACGGTCCCAGAATGTGGTGGGCATCTTCCCACAAGTGTCACCACGCTTCTAGTGCCAACATAGCATGCCCACAAATTATTAACCCTGGAGGAAACTGGAGCACCCAGAGGAAACCCATGCAGTCACAGGGAGAACATACAAACTCCTTACAGACTGTGGTAGCAATGGAACCCCTATTGCTGGCGCTGTACAGCGTTGTGCTAACTGCTACGGGCTACAATGCTATCTGCATTTAGTCCATATCCCTCCTGCTCATTCGTTACGTGCCATGTTGTATGACATCATCGTTACGTGCCATGTTGTATGACATCATCGTTATGTGCCGTGTTGTATGACATCATCATTATGTGCTGTGTTGTATGACATTATCGTTATGTGTCTTTCCACGACCATGCTCGTTCTTGGCAAATATTTCGACAGAAGTGGTTTGCTATTGCCTTCCTCTGGGTAGTGTCTTACAAGACAGGTAACTCCAGCCATTATCAACACTCTTCAGAGATTGTCTGGCTGGTGTCAGTGATTGCAAAATCAGGACTCGTGGAGTGCCTCAGGGATCTCTTCTGGGACCCCCTACTCTTCGTGATTGTTATAAATGGCCTTGATGAAGAAGTGAAGTGGGTTAGTAAATTTGCTGATGACACAAAGGTTGAGGGTCTTGTGGATAGTGTAGAGGGCTGTCAAAGGTTACAGCCAGACATCAATAGGATGCAAAAACTGGGCTGAGAAGTGGCAGATGGAGTTCAACCCAGATAAGTGTGAGGTGGTTCATTTTGGTAGGTCAAATATGATGACAGAATATTGTATTAAATGTAAAACTCTTGGCAGTGTGGAGAATCAGAGAGATCTTGGGGTCCGAGTCCACAGGACACTCAAAGCTGCTGCACAGGTTGATTCTGTGGTTAAGAAGGCATACGGTGCATTGGCCTTCATCAATCGTGGGATTGAATTTAGGAGCCGAGAGGTAATGTTGCAGCTATATGGGATCCTGGTCAGACCCCACTTGGAGTACTGTGCTCAGTTCTGGTCGCCTCACTACAGGAAGGATGTGGAAACCATAGAAAGGGTGCAGAGGAGATTTACAAGGATGTTGCCTGGATTGAGGAGCATGCCTTACGAGAATAGGTTGAATGAACTCGGCCTTTTTACTTTGGAGTGACGGAGTTTGAGAGGTGACCTGATAGCTGATAAGGTAGGATAAGATGATGAGAGGCATTGATCATGTGCATAGTCAGAGGCTTTTTCCCAGGGCTGAAATGGCTAGCACGCGAGGGCGCAGTTTTAAGGTGCTTGGAAGTGGGTACAGAGGGGATGTCAGGGGTAAGTTTTTTGTGCAGAGAGTGGTGAGTGCGTCAAATGCGATGCTGGCAACGGTGGTGGAGGCGGATATGATAGGGTCTTTTAAGAGACTCCTGGACAGGTACTTGGAGCTTAGAAAAATAGAGGGCTATGGATAACCCTAGGTAATTTGTAAGGTAGGGACATGTTGGACACAGCATTGTGGGCTGAAGGGCCTGTATTGTGCTGTAGGTTTTCTATGTTTCTATGTAACTAGAAGGGCCAGAATGGCCTATTCTGCACTCTATCTCAATAAATAAATACTTTTTTTAAAAAGTTGCTGTCTGACCTACTGAGTTCCTTCAGCACTTTGTGTGTTTCCGTGAAGCTTAATTCTGTTTTTATTTCATATCTCCAGATCTGCAGGCTATTTTTTTGAAATTTATTTTAATTACGCTTTGACTCAGTGTTTGCTGTTTGTCCTAGGGTAAATTGGGTGACGCTGGACCACCTGGTTTGCAAGGACTTCCAGGACCAGAGGTAACTGGATAAATTTGTTCAGTTTAGTAATTGCTGTTTGTAACACCATTAGAAAGTAAGCAATGTTGAAATGATGAATCTAGGTTATAAACATTTGCTATGCTCTCGGACACCACAGCTACTCCGGGTCCAATCAAAGGTGTATTTTTTCATCTGTACATCTTTATTACGATAACAAGTCACTGCAGGATACTCAGATCGTCAAGCACTGCAGGACTTTCCTGTCGGCAAGTTGCTTATGCAGCTGGGCTTGTTGCGTACCATTGTTGTGTTGTTGCCCGGACAGGGCTATTGTTAGATGGTGCACAGTGCGAGGAATTGTCTTGGATGTTTCTATTGTGATCACAAGACCCTGTTGGACATTGGTAATGTAGAATACTGTCAGACTGGTTCACTGGTTCATTGGCGTGACCGACAGTGGGGAAGCTATATTGCCTCGGTTGTGGTGAGGACTAGGACAAGGCTCCGTGTTCACCTGTTACAGCTGGCCAGGAGATGAGCACTGAGGCGGAGAGGCAGGGCGCGCTGGAAATTGTGTCTGAGTTGGGACTGGCCCCTTCCGTTGGGGCTGCTGTCCAGTGTTCACTCAGTGCTGCCCTCCTGTGTTCACTCGGCGGAAGAACAAGCTTGGCCAGGCCTGGCTCTCTTCCCCTTCTCCCCCTCCCTTTCTCCCCTTACCATCAATTCTCAGTCATGCCACTCAGGGACTTAGGCTATATATACTTTTGTTCTTTGTGACTATGTTTTTCTGAAATTTTAACCATACTTGTTTACGGTTGTAACTACTTGTGCTATGTGCTGTGTGTTGTTGGTAATGTTGTTCCTGAAGAAACACTCTTTCAGTAAGTTGTATTCATGTGTGGTTGAATGACAATTGAACTTGAACATGTGCTGGTGAGGCACAGTGATGACTTGCAGGTAGCAAACAAAACAAACAAAACTATAAATCACTGTATTAAACAGACTTTTTCTCGGATACGCTCACTGCGATCGGTAGCCTGTACTTTCCTTTTCGGAGCTGAGCTTTCGAGCCGCCTGCACAACCTGGCATTTGTGCGGTGTGAACGGCAGTCCTGAGGGTGCAGGTCAGCTGCAGCGTGGCGGGTACGGGCTGAATCGAGGCGGAGGGCCCAGGCCTGAGACTGGGGAAAGAATCAATGTTTGACCATCACTGCAATGGAGTTGCAGGCAACTCAATGAGGCAGAACCGAGGTGAGGTGACCGGAGGCAAGGCAGAGTCAAGGTGGCAGGTCCCGGACCAGGACCTGGGTCTGAGAGCAAGGAACAGCCCAGGTTGTGAGTTTAAGTGCTGGGCCAGATCGAAAAGGTCAGGGTGTCGAGGTCAGAGGTGAGGGACTGGCCAGTATTCAGCTTGCTGCTCCATGAGGCTTACTGTTCACTGCACTGAACTGAGGCTGTGGAGTTATATGGGAGGGAAGGGTTAGGTTGATCTTGGAGTAGGTTAAAGTGTTAACACAACATCATGGGCTATGCTGTACTGTTCTAAGTTGTTTATCTAAGAAAGGATATGCAAGCATTGGAAAGGACACAGAGGAGCTTCGTAAGATGGGGTTCGTGTATGGGAAGCGCTTGATGGCTCTGGGCCTGTACCCACTGGAGTTTAGGAGAATGAGGGGGATCTCACTGAATCAGAATCAGGTGCAATATGTACGCCACGAAATTTGTCGTTTTGCGGCAGCCGTACGTTGCAATGTATAATAATAAAATCTATAAAAAGAGAAAATAGAATTAAATAAGTAGTGCAAAAACAGAGTAAAAATGGTGTAGTGTTCATGGTTTCACTGTCCATTCAGAAATCTGATGGTGGAGGGGAGGAAGCTGTTCCTGAAGTGGTGGGTGTGTGTCCTCAGGCTCTCGTACTGTACCTCCTTGGCGGCAGCAGTGAGAACAGGGCATGTCCTGGTGATGGAGGGTGTGAATGACAGATGCTCCTTTATTGTGGCAGCACCTTTCCAAGGTGTCCTCGATGCTGGGGAGGCTCGTGGCTATGATGGAGCTGGCTGAGTTAACAACTTTCTGCAGCTTTTCCTCATCCTGTGCAGTGGCCCCCACCCCTCCATACCAGACAGTGATATAACCAGTTAAATGTTCTCCACGGTGCATCTATGGAAAATTATGAGCGTCTTTAGTGATCTACCAAGACTCCTCAAACTCCTAATGAAATATAACCGCTGTCATGCCTTCTTTGTAATTGCATCAATATGTTGGGCCAGAATAAATCCTCAGAGAGGTTGACACACAGGAATTTGAAACTGCTCTCTTTCCGCTTCTGATCCCTGAAGGATAATTAGTGTGTGCTCCCTCAACTTCCCCTTCCTGAAGTCCACAATCAATTCCTTGGCCTTACTGACCTTAAGTGCAAGGTTGTTGTTGTGACATTACTCAACCAGCTGATCTACCTCGCTCCTATACATCTCCTTGTCACCATCTGAGATTCTGCTTGTTGATTGTCAGCGAGGTGGAGACGTTTTTCCAATCTGTACAGACTGTGGTCTCCTGGTGAAGAAGCTGAGGATTCAGTTACAGAGGGTGGTACAAAGGCCCAGGTTTTGGAGCTTTTTGATTAGAACTGAAAGTAAGATGATGTTGAACACTGAGCAGTGGTCAACCTACCTAATATTGAAAGGCCTAGATAGATTGGACATGGAGGGGTTGTTTCCTATAGCAGGAATCTAGGACCAGAGGGCACAGCCTTAGTATAGATGGACATCCATCTCGAGCAGAGATGGGGAGGATTTTTTAGCCGGGGGGGTGAATCTGTGGAATTCATTGCCACAGGTGCTGTGGAAGCCAAGTCATTGGGCATATTTAAAGCAGAGGTTGACAGGTTTTTGATTAGTAAGAGTGTCAAAGGTTACAGAGAGAAGGCAGGAGAATGGGTTTGAGAAGGAAAATAAATCTGCCGTGATTAAAGACTGGAGAAAACTCGATGGGCCAAAATGGCCTAATTTCGCTTTCAGGTCTTATGACCTTGTTTTGAGAATTGCTGACAAGTGTTCAGCATCTGCCACCCTGTGGCTGCTAGCAACCACTGCACGTACAGTGACACAATGCAGAGAGTCACTATCTCGCAGCTCCACAGACCTGGGATCAATTCCCAGCTCCGGCTCTGTTTGTAAGGAGTGCGTGGTTGAGGGGTGGAATCTGGGGAGAGCTGATGGGAATAAGTTGCCGTGGTTAGGCTGGGAGGTCTACATGGTTGTTATTGTCTCCCAAATTAATGGAGGAGGACAGTCAAGTGACCAGATTTCCCAAAGTGTGGTCTAGGCATAGAATGGTAGTCATTGGGTGCATTTAAGGCAGAGATAGATAGCTTCTTGAGTAGCCAGGGCATCAAAGGGTATGGAGAGAAGGCAGGGGAGTGGGGATGACTGGAGGGATTGGATCAGCTCATGATTGAATGGCGGAGCAGACTCGATGGGCTGAATGGCCTAATTCTGCTCCTATATCTTATGGTCTTATGGTAGGCATTGCTTCTCATAGTATAGCTGTGATTGAGTGCTCTCCTTGCTTTGCACTTATGTCTGTGCGGCTAAACACAGCTCTAATGACATATTTAAGTTTGCTGATGACAGACACCATTGCTGTTGGACAAATCAATGGTGGTGACAAATCGGCATATAGGAGGGAGGTTGAAAATCTGGCTGAGTGGTGCTGCAACAACAACCTTTCACTCAATGTCAGCAAGACCAGGGACCAAGGAATTCAGTAGGAGGAAACTGAGGTCCACGAACCAATCCTCATTGGGGGATCAGAGGACGAGAATGTCAGCAACCTTAATTTCGTTGGTGTTATTATTTCAGAGGACTAGTCCTGATTCCAGTGCGTAAGTCCAATTACGAAGAAAGTACAACACCTCTTCTACTTCATTAGGAGTTTGCAAAGAGTCCGCATGACATCTAAAACTTTGACTAACTTCTATAGATGTATTGTGGAGAGTATACTAACGAGCTGCATCACAGTCTGCTATGGAAACACCAATGCCCTTGAATGGAGAATCATACAAGAAGTAGTGGACGTAGCCCAGTCCATCACGGGTAAAACACAACAACACAGAACGCTGTCACAGGACAGCAGCATCCATCATCAAGGACCCCCTCCACCCAGACCGTGCTCTCTTCTCACTGCCGATATCAGGAAGAAGATACAGGAGCCTCAGGACCCACACCACCAGATTCAGGAACAGTTATTACCCCTCAACCATCAGGCTCCTGAACCAAGGGGGATAACTTCACTCAATTTCACTTGCCCCATCATTGAAATGTTCCCACAACCTGTGGACTCATTTTCAAGGACTCTTCATCTCATGTTCTCAATATTTATCGCTTATTTATTTATTTATTTTTCCTTTTGTATTTGAGCAGTTTGTTGTCTTTTGCACATTGGTCGTTTGTCTGTCCATTGTGTTTCTTGGACTACTGTGAATACCTGCAAGAAAATGAATCTCAGCATTGTATATGGTTGATAATAAATTTACTTTGAACTTTGAGAGCGAGGAGCTAAGCACACAGCCTTGTGGTGCACATGTGCTGATGGAGACTGTGGAGGAGATGTTGCCAGTCTGAACTGCCTGAATCAAAATGCTGTCGCAGCAATAGGACTTTGATTAGGACCATATCACAAATACTTCGGGAATTGTGCACAACTCTGGTCACTACATTCCAGGAAGGATGTTGCGGCTTTGGAGAGAGCACAGAAGAGGTTCACCAGGATGCTGCCTGAATTAGGGGGCATAAGTTCTAAGGAGAGGTTGGATTCTTTTCTCTAGAGCAGCAGTGGATGAGAGGAAACCTGTTAGAAGTTTATAAATTTATGAGAGATGTAGATAAGTAGGTCATCAGAGTCTTTTTTCCAGGGTCAAAATGTCTAAGACTAAAGTTCAAAGTAATGTTGCATCTTTATAAAGAGGGTTTTACCCATGATGGACTGGACTGTATGTAAACTCTGTTAAGTCTGCATCTGGAGTACGGCATTCAGTTCTGGTCACTCCAATACGTGGAGACTTTGTGGCTTTGAAGAGGTTTACCAGGATGCTGCCAGGATTAGAGGGCATGTTCTAATACAAGAGCCAGGACAAACCTGGGTTGATTTTTCTGGAGCAACTAAGACTGTTTGGAGATCTTATAGACATTAGTACAATTATTAGGCTCATAGATAAGGTTCAAAGGTTCATTTATTATCAAAGTAAACTTTTTAAAAATCTATTCAATATACCATATAACCATATAACAATTACAGCATGAAAACAGGCCATCTCGGCCCTTCTAGTTCGTGCCGAATGCTTACTCTCACCTAGTCCCACTGACCTGCACTCAGCCCATGACCCTCCATTCCTTTCCTGTCCATGTAGCTATCCAATTTAACTTTAAACGACAACATCGAACCTGCCTCAACCATTTCTGCTGGAAGCTCATTCCACGCAGCTACCACTCTCTGAGTAAAAAAGTTCCTCTTTGAGTTACCCCTAAACTTTTGCCCTTTAACTCTCAACTCGTGTCCTCTTGTCTGAATCTCCCCCACTCTCAATGGAAAAAGCCTTGTCTTCTGTAATTGATTTACTTGTTTATTTATTCTTATTTTTATTATTTTTTCTCTTCTATATTATGTACTGCATTGAACTACTGCTGCTAAGTTAACAAATTTCATGTCACATGTCGGTGACAATAAACCTGATTCTGATTCTGATTCTGAGTATACAACTCTGAAATTATTCTTCTCCAGATAGCCAGGAAACCAAGAAAGACAGCATGATCATCAACCCCTAAATCACACCTCCCACACAAAAAAACAAACAGGCACATCAACACCCAAATCCCCCTCCCCACACAAAAATATAAGAAGGGTAGGGCAAAAAACAGAGGATATAAAAAGCTATAGGACTGAAAATAAGTCTATAGTCCAAGTCCACATCCAAAATGCAGAAAATCTGGGTTACATTCACTGGGCATAGTTGGCAGTCTCTCCCTCTCCTGCGGCTTAGCAGAGCCATCCTCTGTGATCAAAAGACAGGCAGCCGGTGCTCACCCTCTGAACTTGCCTTGATGCTTCAATTTCCCTCATCACTTTAATGGGCGAAATAGAGTCAAACATTGTCTGGCACCCCTATCGCAGGCCTTCTGCCGCAAGGTTTGCACACGCTGACTGGAATCGTCTCGTAGGCTGCAGAGTGCTAAAGCATCCAAACAATCTCCAAACGTTCGCATTTGCCCTGATGGTTCAATTTCCCTCTTCGCTTTAATCATCGAAATGGGTTGAACATTGGCTCGCGTGCCACCCCACAGCCTAGCCTCGCTCGCCACCTCTGTCTCCCGGAATCCACTCGGAGACTGAAGAGCACTGGAGCACCCAAACAGCAAACCAGAAGCTTCAGCAGTTCCAAAATCACATTCAAGATGATAAACGAACATAAAAGAAGTGAAATATACGGTTTCATGATCTATCCAGAAGACGCTGACCAGAGGAGCATTGTACACAGGTGCCATCTTGAAGGTAGACAGTCAGAATCCTTTCTCCATAGTGGGACAGTCAGATATTCGAGGACATGTGTTTAAGGTGAGAGGGGATATTTTAATGGGGATGTGAGGGGCAAATTATTTTACACCAAGAGTTGTGGGTGTCCGATACAGGCTGCCAGGGTGGGAGTGGAAGCAACTACAGCAGAGGTGATTTAGAGGCTGTTAGACAGACACATGAATGCGTAATGAATGAGAGGACAGAAGGGATTTCGATTCAAGATGGTTTAATGTCAGCTCCAGTACACAAGTGCAAAGGAAAACAAAATAATTGTTACTCCAGATCTATTCCAGCACAAAAAAACACAATAAAATAAAGAACATTATATTAATAAAAGCACAATAAATATAAATAAATGAGATATCTTCTATACATAGATTGATTGTATGTCCATAAAGCGATGCCAGGCACTGGAGGGGCTGACGGGAAATGATAAAGTAGTTGATAAAGTGATAATAAAGATTAATTCAACATCACGTTCAGCACAGGCACTATGGGCTGAAGGGCCCTTTCCAATACTGTAAACTTCTACGTTCTTTCTATGATCAATAGCCCAGTTCCCAAGTCCCACAGAACATGGTTGAGACTAGGACTTGAGGTTAAAGGTTAAGGGTGAAAGGTGATATATTGTAGGGCAACGTAATTGGTGGAAATGTACATAATTCACAACCCCCGACATTAAGTTGGGATTTCACTTGAAGAGGCTGGACTAACATGATGATGTAATTACATAAAGGACTGTTATCGTGCTTTGTGTTCAGTGTTTGGAGTACAATAACCGAGCTGCTACGGGTTTTCTTAAGCATAAAGTGCCTCAGCCATTTTTATTTGTGAAAACCTATATTGGTGACCCCAATGCTCTAAGACTATCCCAGGGTTATTGAACATTTTGGCCAATGCAGTCACTTTGAAACTGCTGGAGTTTGAGAGCAAAATGCTGTTGCTTGGTTTGTACAAGGCAGGGCCAAATCCACACTGCGAGAAATCACTGCCAACAACACCAAATGTGGTAACATCACTCAGCAATTTCACCGCTATGAGAGTAGTGAAACTACTAGAACATCTGCCTGAATAAGATAAGTAACGATCGCTGAAAACTCACCTTTTACGGACTTTTGCCCTATCGGAGTCTGAGCACACCAAGCAATTGCTGTCCCTGCCCGGTCTCAGTGATGCTAAACCATTGGAGCTAATGGACCACATGCTGTCTCTCCTGGGAAATTGGGAGGATACTGGCAGGGATGATGGCAGAGTTGAGATGGCTGATGTTTATGGGAATAATTCATAAGGCACGGGATAGATATGTCCCACAGAGGAAGAAACTCTCAAATAGGCAGGGGTGGGCAATCGTGTCTGACAAAGGAAGATAAGGACTGCGTAAAAGCCAGGGGAAGGGCATATAAGGCAGCAAAAGTGAGTGGGAAGTTGGATGATTGGGAAGTTTTAAAAATCCAACAAAAGGCAACTAAAAAAGCTATAAGAAGGGAAGAGATGAAATATGAGGGCAATCTACCTAATACCAACATTTTTTTCAGTTATATAAAGAGTAAAAGGGAGGTGAATTGGATGTATGAAAAATGATGCTGGGGAGGTAGTAATGGGAGACAAAGAAATTGCAGATGAACTTAATGGGTACTTTACCTCTGTCTTCACTGTGGAAGACACTAGCAGTGTGCCAGAGGTCCGTGAGTGTCAGGGAGCAGGAGTGAGTGTCATTGCTATTACAGAGAAAAAAGTGCTAGGCAGACTGAGAGGTCTTAATGTGGATAAGTCACCTGGACCAAATGGACTATATCCCAGAGAGGTTGCTGAAGAGATAATGGATGCATTGGTGAAGATCTTTCAAGAATCACTTGATTCTGACATGGTCCCGGAGGACTGGAAAATTGCAAATGTCACTCCACTCTTTAAGAAGAGAGGAAGGCAAAAGAAAGGAAATTATAGGCCAGTTAGCCTAACCTCAGAGGCTGGGAAAGTGTTTGAATTTATTATTAAAGATGAGGTTTCGGGGTACTTGGAGACAAATGATAAAATAAGTCAAAGTCAGCATGGTTTCTGTAAAGGAAATCTGTTAGAGTTCTTCAAGGAAGTAACAAGCAGGGTGGACAAAGGAGAAGCAGTGGATGTCATTAACTTGGATTTTTGGAAGGCATTTGATAAGGTGCCACACATTAGGCTGCTTAGCAAGATAAAATTCTATGACGTTACAGGAAAGATACTGGCATGGATAGAAGAGTGGCAGACAGGCAGGAGGCAATGAATGGAAATAAAAGGGGCCTTTTCTTGTTGGCTGCCGATGACTAGTGTTCCTCAGGGGTCGTTATTGTGACCATTACTTTTCACATTGGTTGTCAATGATTTCGATAATGGAATTGATGTCTTTGTGTCAAAGTTTGTGAATGATACGAAGATAGGTGGAGGGGTAGGTAGTGCTGAGGAAGCAATGTGATTGCAGCAGGACAGACAAATTGGAAGAATGGGCAAAAAAGTGGCAGGTGGAATATAGTGTTGGGAAATGTATGATAATGCATTTTGGTAAAAGGAACAATAATGCAGACAATTAACTAAATGGGGAGAAGGTTCAAACATCAGAGGCGCAGAAGGACTTAGGAGTCCTCATGAAAGACTCCCAGAAGTTTAATATACAGGTTGAGTCTGTGGTAAAGAAGACAAATGCAATGTTGGCATTTATTTCAAGGGGAATAGAATATAAAAGCAAGGAGATAATGCTGAGCCTTTATAAGACACTAGTCAGGCTGCAGAGGAGTATTGTCAATAGTTTTGGGCTCCATGTCTCAGCAAGAGTGTGTTGTCAATAGAGAGAGAGTCCAGAGGAGGTTCACGAGGATGACTCCAGGAATGAAGGGGTTAACATAGGAGCATTTGGCAACTTTAGGTCAGTACTCACTGCAATTTAGAAGAATGCTTGGGGATCTCATTGAAACCTATGGAATGTTTAAAGGACTAAATAGGGTGGATGTGGAGGGGATGTTTCCCTTACTGGGTGAATCTAGAACCAAAGGACAAAACCTTAAAACTGAGGGGTGACCTTTTAGAACAGAGATATGAAGGATTTTTTTTTAGCCAGAGTAGTGAATCTGTGGAATGCTCTAACACAGACTGTGGTAGAGGCCAAGTCCGTGTGTATACTTAAGGCAGAATTTGGTAGTTTTTTGATTGGTCAGGGTATCAAAGGATATGGCGAGAAGGCAGGTGTATGGGGTGAGTGGAGTCTAGGATCAGCCATGATGGAATGGTGAAGCAGATTCGATGGGCTGAATAACCTAATTCTTTGGTCTTTGGTCAAATGCCTGATCAAGTTCACATAGCCCTCCCTAATGCACCCATGAAGGACTATAGGGAGCTTGCTAAAACGGCTGACAGTCTACACTCAGCTAGGCAGTGGCGCATCATTCCTCTTCCTTTCTCTACCTCAATAAGCCTGGTCAGCAAGGCCCTCAACATAGGAATGCCCACGGCTACAAAACAATGCCGAACCTCTGTATAAATCACGCTCACTTTGGCATGAACACGAGGAAATGCTGACCACCTTTAAGCTTTGACACTGCCAGCACATCAGAGATCTGCGAACGCTGTGGGTTTCAGCTGTCAGGGTTGTCTACTGTTCATTAAGGACACCCTTTTAGGGCGACACTTTCTGTGTGGCGCAGGTGTTCAAGTGAGCGTACTACTGGCATCACCTATTGATGAGAAGGCAAAGAGTGACAAAACCTCATAGGAGGCCGTCAACGGGGGCAGGATCCAGACTTACGGGACACGACAGGGGACGTTACACATGGGACTATGTCCTGGCTAAAGTGGCTAGACCTCTGCTCGGTGCAGATGTCCTGCGTGCCCAAAGATTATTAGTCAATCTTAAGGAATGCTGGCTTGTGGATGTCAAAGGTTTTGGGTCATAACCCTGCTCCCCTCGTAACTTCCCCACAACGACTGTCAAGCACATGCCTCACTCACCGCATGTGAGTTTGTCTGACTGCTGGACAAATTCCCAAACCCCACCAAGTCCACATTCTCCACTACAGTCATAAAACATGGGATTAAGCATCAAATTTCTACAACTAGCCTGCCAGTCCATGCCTGCACATGTTGACTGGACCCAGAAAAGCTAGGAACCATGAAGGCTGTGTTTTCCAACATGGAAAGACTTGGCATCGTATGCCAGTTGAATAGCCCCTGGGCTTCGGCCCTCCATATGGTGGTTGCAGCCTATGTGGCGGCTACCAACTCCAAAAACCAGGTCACCACCCCTGACTGTTACCCATTCCCACATATCTAAGACTTTTCAGCTCGTTTAGACTTAGATTTTCTTTTTGTTTGCCTGGATGACATGCTTGTCACTAGTGTGTCCAAATCCAAACATGTATCTCATCTCCGCACACTTTTCGAGCGCTTATGCCAACCCTGCTAAATACCAGTTTGGGCTGTCGAGCATTGATTTTTTTGGTCATCGCATATCCCCAGAAGGTACAAAACCCCTTCCATCAAAGTTACCCACCATTCCCACTGGCCCACACTACAAAAATCTACCGGAGTTTTTAGTGGTGAATTTCTATCAATGCTTCACTTCATGAGCTGCTAAACGTATGCTTCCCCTGTAAAGTGCACCTAAAGCCAATACCCCTAATCACATGTTGACTGGTCAGTGTACATGACCGGGGCATTTGATGATACCAAATGAGCTCTTTATAAAATGATGCAACTGGCGGACCCACTCTCTAATGCACCCATGCACCCACAGCCATTACTACTGACACTTCAGACTCCGCCCCCCCCCCCAAAAGGAAGTACAGCACGTTTGACCAGAAGCTTCTCATTCTCTGTCTGGCTCTTTGCCATTTTCTTTGTTCTGCTAGAGGGTTACCATTTCACAGTGTTTGTTGACCTCATGCACGTGATGGCCAAAATATCAGACCCTTGGTCTGCATGGCAGCAACACCACCTGGCCCACATATCAGAGCTCCCAACGGATATACAACATATCAAGGGGAAAAATAATGCCATGGCTGATTGCCTCTCGTGGCCAGCAGTGAGACCGTACACATAGGGGTTGACAATGCCGGCTCAGCAGCTGACCAAGTTACTAACCCAGAGGTCCGGGCTTACTGAACAGCACTCACTGGCTTGCGGTTGGCTGACATTAAGTTCGGGGAAGTTGGGGTTTCTCTCCTGTGGGATGTCTCAACCGGTTGCCCTCGCCCCATAGTGCCCGCAAACTGGAGACAGACTGTTTACTACTCCATACGTTGGATCCAGGTTGGAAGGCCTCCCAGAAACTGGCTGCACCAATGTTTGCTTGGCGCGGTTTAGTAAGGACCTGCGTGATTGGACTGCAGCCTGTGTGGAGTGCCAGTGGGCAAAAATTAAACCGTCATGTTCAGGCATCATTGGCACCTTTTGAAGTCCCCGAGCGACGGTTTGACCACATCAATGTTGGTCCTCTTCCCCCCTCTCGCGGTTTGACACACAGGAGGTACCACCGTACCACCAGGTGGCCAGAGGTTGTCCCTCTAGCATCGACGATGGCTGCAGACATGGCTCGGGCGTTCAGCAGCAAATGGGTTGTTCGGTTTGGCACCCTATGTGATATTTCTTCTGACCGCAGACCTCTGGGCTGTAATAGCCCAGAACCTCAGCGTTAGGCTAAATCAGACCATTGCGTGTCACCCGCAGTCCAATGGCCTAGTTTTCCCTGCTCCTTAAAGGCTGTCTTTAGCGTGGTCGTACTGCTGGGGCTCAGAACAACTCAGAACAGCTGCAGCTGAATTGGTATATGGACAGCCATTACAAGTGCCAGGTGATTGTACACCTGATGTCACAACTGCCTGGTTGGCTTCTCAACAGCGTTCCACCCTCCTCAGTAAATTCAATTCCTTTGCACCTGTTCCTACCTCCTAACATGGTGTATAGCACTCTAAGGTTCCTGTTGACTTACATTCCACCTATTCACCCTAGGCAACGGGAGACAGTGGGGGCAAATGCTTTGGTGCGGATAAGGTGTGAGTCGTCCAATGATCAGCCACGACACAAATATGAAACAATATACAAAGTGCGAGTAAAGAATTATACGTTATAGCAAATTTTGGTGATGGGATAGTAGCAACAACTAAAAGAAAAGGTACCACATAAGTAACTTAACACATAATATTTTAATACGTTGGAGCTCACGCTTCCGATTCCATCCACAACATCCTTCCGAGACTCCGGCCACCATCCGAACCCCCAAGGTCCAGTATCCGCCGCTCTGGAACCGCTGTCCGTTCCTCACATGTCCGTCCTCTCTGCTCGCCTCCCGAAAAAAACCCACACTCCTCAACTCAGCACACGTATACAAGATAACAGAACATGGCTTCCATTGGCTAACAAATCAATACAGTTTCCATTATCATATTGTATAACCCAAACATGCTGGTACAGGGAACCCCTTGCTCAGCAGTTAACAGTACGAGAAGCCATTTTAATACAACACCTCAGAGAAGCCACTTTGGTAATAAGCGATTAACAGTTAACAGTCCGTCTAGTATTGCAGAGAGCCCTACACTTGTTTTCATCCGCCATGATGCACACTAACGTCCCCTTAGACCTTCTTAACGATGGCCTGTTCCATGTTTTGGAATGGGGAAAAAAAGACTTTTATCATAGATAAGAGGGGTAACTCCGAATGTGTTCCAGTAGAATGCTTTAAAATGACCCACAAAGATTGGGAGAATTCCACTATCATGTCCCTGGTGTCACAACGTGACCATGTGCACCTCAACACGTCTCTTGATGAGCCAGGGGCCTCTGCCTGAGGAACGTAGGACCCAAGCCGGGTGGCTCATCCCAGCTCCGGTCACGCTCACACTGCTGATCTTAGTGAATTCTGGGGGGCGGGGAGGGGGGGGGGTTTCTGTGTAGGGTAACATAATTGGTGGAAACGTACATAATGCACAACCACCGACATTGAGTTGGGGTTCACTTTAAGATGCTGTTCTGATGTGATGACATAAAGGATTGTTACTGCTCTTTGTGTTCAGTGTTTGGAATACAATAAGTGAGATGTTCTGGTTTTTCTTAAACATAAAGCACTTCCCCTGTTTTTATTTGTGAAAACCTTCAAGACTTAAGGGGAAACGTCCTCGCTCAGACAGTGCTGCAGGTATGGGACGAGCTGCCAGCACCAGTGTTGGATGTAAATTCCATTTCAGCTTTTAAGAGAAATTTGGACAAGTACGTGATGGGAGGGGTATGGAGGGCGATGGTCCAGGTGGGCATCAATGGAACTAGGCAGTATAATACCCAAGCATGGACCAGATGGGCCACAAGGCCTGTTTCTGTGCTGTAGTGCTCTGTGTCTCTATAGCAGGCCAGTTCACAAGCTTGTTCAATCCCATTCCAGGAAAAAGCATGCTCTCAAATCAATTCGACTATAGATCACAATTGAAATACAAAGCCCAGTAGAGTTTGTGGTGGGAATGCTGATCACTTTGTAATTCTGAAGGGCAAGAACAGCTGTGACCAATTTGGCAGGAAGATGGCTGGACAGATTACTAATCAGGCCTGGACTGCAGTGTCACGGAACCTCTGAGAACACTTCCTGCTGGGTTTGATAAGGAATTCCGTGGTTAACTCTGGCATCTACCTCGTTGTGGCATGGGCTGAGTATCCCAGATAGCAGATAAACAGCGGGTTCCGATCCTTTTCCACAGCATTGTAGGTATGGCAGCAGATGCTCCGAGGATCTAATTGGATGACAATTTGCTGCTTTCCATGGGAAGGGAGATTTAGTCACGCTGAAAGCACGTTCCTGAATTCGGTGAATGAACTAAAAGTACTGAAAGGTCAAGTCGAGTTTAGTGCCTTGTGTAATGAAAAATTCTCTTGCAGCAGCATCATGGGCACAAAGCATCAGATAAGCAATGTTCACAAGAAAACCATAAACTAAACAAAAGTGATATATTTAGTTGAAGTGAAGGGATGTGGCCGTGATGTATCAGGCAGAGATCACTACTCTCTACAGTTTCTGAATTCCTATGCCTTTGAATTGCCTTACTGTTTTGCCATTATGCAACCAGTCAGGACACTGTCAACGGTACATCTGTAGAAGCTTGCTAAAGTGTTGGGTAACAAACCAAACCTTCTTCATCCCCGATGGGTCAGCGGTTCCGAACATTGTTTATGCCATGAACCCCAATCATTAACTGACTGTGGTGCCCCGGTGATGAAGTGACTGACTGTGTCCCGGTGAGGAAGTGACTGACTGTGGTGTCCCGGTGAGGAAGTGACTGACTGTGTCCCGGTGAGGAAGTGACTGACTGTGGTGTCCCGGTGAGGAAGTGACTGACTGTGGTGTCCCGGTGAGGAAGTGACTGACTGTGTCCCGGTGAGGAAGTTACTGACCGTGTTTCCTGGTGAGGAAGTGACTGACTGTGTGTCCCAGTGAGGAAGTGACTGACTATGGTGTCCCAGTGAGGAAGTGACTGACTGTGGTGTTCCGGTGAAGAAGTGACTGACTGTGTTGCCCGGTGAGGAAGTGACTGACTGTGTTTCCCGGTGAGGGAGTGACTGACTGTGGTGTCCTGGTGAGGAAGTGACTGACTGTGTTTCCTGGTGAGGAAGTGACTGACTGTGTTTCCCAGTGAGGAAGTGACTGACTGTGGTTTCCTGGTGAGGAAGTGACTGACTGTGTTTCCTGGTGAGGAAGTGACTGACTGTGTCCCGGTGAGGAAGTGACTGATTGTGGTGTCCCGGTGAGGAAGTGACTGACTGTGTTTCCCAGTGAGGAAGTGACTGACTGTGTCCCGGTGAGGAAGTGACTGATTGTGGTGTCCCGGTGAGGAAGTGACTGACTGTGTTTCCCGGTGAGGAAGTGACTGACTGTGTTTCCCAGTGAGGAAGTGACTGACTGTGTCCCGGTGAGGAAGTGACTGATTGTGGTGTCCCGGTGAGTAAGTGACTGATTGTGGTGTCCCGGTGAGGAAGTGACTGACTGTGTTTCCCGGTGAGGGAGTGACTGACTGTGGTGTCCCGATGAGGAAGTGACTGACTGTGTCCCGGTGAGGAAGTGACTGACTGTGGTTTCCCGGTGAGTAAGTGACTGATTGTGGTGTCCCGGTGAGGAAGTGACTGACTGTGTTTCCCAGTGAGGAAGTGACTGACTGTGGTTTCCCGGTGAGGAAGTGACTGATTGTGGTGTCCCGGTAAGGAAGTGACTGACTGTGTTTCCCAGTGAGGAAGTCTTCATGGAGGGTGTCTTCATGTCAGCCAGTACTGTCTGGTCTGGTGCAGCATCCCCTCACAATATGGAAAACTACAGTGAGCTGTCAGGCCATCAGAAAATGTCAATGTCTGCATTCTATCATCACTGCAGGACTTGTTTGTGTCCAGGACAAAGAAGTGGGCACAAAATAATCCCTGGGCACACTACCCACCCTGCAAAAGGTATTGTAATTATGTGGGCACTGTTAAAATGATCCCTCTTCTGTTTCTTTATCTCGTTACTGGAGATTCCGTGTCAAGCAACCCTGCCACTTCGATCTGGCCCATGCCTTCATTAACCAGGTCCAACACTTGCCTTTATTGGGATATTCCTCCTCCTTACACAAATCTTAAGGTTTATGGTTATGAATATGTTAAAATGTTGAGGTTATTACGTACGTTTGGTGTGGGTGGTGTGTGATGGATTGTAGGGAATGGGTGCTCCAGAGTGGGGTATCTAGGAAAGGGATTGTGGGGGTGGATGATGGATTGTAGGGAATGGGTGCTCCAGTGTGGGGTATCTAGGAAAGGGATTGTCGCGGTGGGTGATGAATTGTAGGGAATGGGTGCTCCAGTGTGGGGTATCTAGGAAAGGGATTGTGGGGGTGGATGATGGATTGTAGGGAATGGATGCTCCAGTGTGGGGTATCTAGGAAAGGGATTGTGGGGGTGGATGATGGATTGTAGGGAATGGGTGCTCCAGTGTGGGGTATCTAGGAAAGGGATTGTCGCGGTGGGTGATGAATTGTAGGGAATGGGTGCTCCAGTGTGGGGTACCTAGGAAAGGGATTGTCGCGGTGGGTGATGAATTGCAGGGAATGGGTGCTCCAGTGTGGGGTATCTAGGAAAGGGATTGTGGGGGTGGATGATGGATTGTAGGGAATGGGTGCTCCAGTGTGGGGTATCTAGGAAAGGGATTGTGGGGGTGGGTGATGGATTGTAGGGAATGGGTGCTCCAGTGTGGGGTATCTAGGAAAGGGATTGTGGGAGTGGGTAATGGATTGTAGGGAATGGGTGCTCCTGTGTGGGGTATCTAGGAAAGGGATTGTGGGTGGTGTGTGATGGATTGTAGGGAATGGGTGCTCCAATGTGGGGTACCTAGGAAAGGGATTGTCGGGGTGGGTGATGGATTGTAGGGAATGGGTGCTCCAGTGTGGGGTATCTAGGAAAGAGATTGTAGGTGGTGTGTGATGGATTGTAAGGAATGGATGCTCCAATGTGGGGTATCTAGGAAAGGGATTGTCGGGGTGGGTGATGGATTGTAGGGAATGGGTGCTCCAGTGTGGGGTATCTAGGAAAGAGATTGTAGGTGGTGTGTGATGGATTGTAAGGAATGGATGCTCCAATGTGGGGTATCTAGGAAAGGGATTGTCGGGGTGGGTGATGGATTGTAGGGAATGGGTCCTCCAGCGTGGGGTATCTAGGAAAGGGATTGTGGGTGGTGTGTGATGGATTGTAGTGAATGGGTGCTCCAGTGTGGGGTATCTAGGAAAGGGATTGTCGCGGTGGGTGATGAACTGTAGGGAATGGGTGCTCCAGAGTGAGGTATCTAGGAAAGGGATTGTCGGGGTGGGTGATGAATTGTAGGGAATGGGTGCTCCAGTGTGGGTTGTCTAGGAAAGGGATTGTGGGGGTGGGTGATGGATTGTAGGGAATGGGTGCTCCAGTGTGGAGTATCTAGGAAAGGGATTGTCGGGGTGGGTGATGGATTGTAGGGAATGGGTGCTCCAGTGTGGGGTATCTAGGAAAGAGATTGTAGGTGGTGTGTGATGGATTGTAAGGAATGGGTGCTCCAGTGTGGGGTATCTAGGAAAGGGGTTGTCGGGGTGGGTGATGGATTGTAGGGAATGGGTGCTCCAGTGTAGGATGTCAAGGCAAAGGATTGTGGGGGTGGGGGGCCAGAGTTAGGTTTAAGTTTGGGATGTAATTATGTGGGCAGCAGGAAAATTATCCCACTTGTTTTTCTTGATCTCATTACAGAAATTTCAGAGTCACTTGACCCTACTAGTTTGACCTGGCCCATTCCTTTCATTAACCTGGTCCAACACTAATTGGCTTTATTAACCTGGTGTGCATAAATAGTTCTAGATCATCAGCAATGTAAGCTGGGGTCCTCAGGTGTCTTGAGTCTTTATACATAGGACACCTTCGCTAGGTGACCTAAAATTGCCATTTATTAGATGATTTTTTCTTTTTCGCATCATTATCTGTAAACTCTAAAGACTGTTGTGCATGAAAGTTCCCAGATCAGTAGTTTCTCAAATGCTCAAACCATTCTACGTGGCACCAACAATTATTCCACAGTCAAAGTCACTTAGATCATACTACTTCTCCATTCTGATGTTGGGTCTCTGAACAAAAACTGATTCTTGACGATGTCTGCATTCTTTTACGCAATGAGGTGCTGCCACGTGATTGGCTGATAAGATATTTGATTAATGAGCAGGTGCACTGGTGTACCTAATAAAGTGGCCACGGACATGAGTTTAGAGACTGTCGATCAGCGGCTAAATGGATCGAAGCCTCCAGCAGTAATTCTGTCGACCATTTACGCTGAGCTAATTAAGAGTCTTGTCCGTAAGGTTTTGAGTTTAGAAATGGTTTGTTTTGCATATTCAGTGAGTGTCTGTATTGCAAGTGTGATCAGCTTTAAAAATCTGAACATTTGGAACATAAATAGTTCCAGATCAGCCTCAACTGTTTCCAGAACTTTGAAGTATTGACACAGTATTTCCCGAAACTCCTTGACACATTTCAGTCAGACTGATGTTAGATGTAACTTCAGATTGGGACCAGGTAGCACAGTGGTGAGCGTGGTGCTTCTTTACAGCACCAGCGAGCTGGGTTCAGTTCTGCTGCTGTCAGTAAGGGATTTGTACATTTTCCCTGAGACCGAATGGGTCTCCTCCAGGTGCTCCAGTGCCCTCCCACCTCCAAAGAGATATGGGTTAGGGTTAGCAAGTTGTGGGCATACTATTTTGGTGCCGGAAGCATGCCGACATTTGCAACCTATCCCCAGCACATCCCTGGATTGTGTTGGTTGTTGATGCAAATGATGCTTTTCACTGTTTGTTTTGTGTTTTCAACCATAAGATATAGGAGGAGAATTAGACCCTTTGGCCCATCCAGTCTGCTCTGACATTTCATCATGGCTGATCCATTTCCCTCTCAGACCCAATCTCCTGCCTTCTCCCCGTATCCCTTCAGACTCTGACTAATCAAGAATCTATCAACCTCTGTGTTAAACATACCCAATGACTTGGCCTCCACAGTGACCGACCAGTGACTGGAAGTGTTATACCTGAATGTGCTCAGTATACGGAATAAGGTTGATGAACTTGTAGCAGTTACAGATTGGCAAGTATGGCGTTGTAGGCATCACTGAATCATGGCTGAAAGAAGATTATTTCTGGCAACTCAATGTCCAAGGATATACATTGTATCAAAAGGACAGGCAGGAAGGCAGAGGAGGTGGCGTGGCCCTGTTGGTAAAAATTGAATCAAATCATTAGAGAGAGGTGACGTAGGGTCAGAAGGTGTTAGATGATTGTAGATAGAGCTAAGGAACTGCAAAGGTAAAAAGACCCAGCTGGGAGTTGTATACAGATCCCCAAAACAGTAGTAAGGATGTGGTCTACAATTACAATGGGAGATAGAAAATGCAGCCAAACAGATAATGTTACAATTGTCATGGGGGACTTCAATATGCAGGTAGATTGGGGAAATCAGGGTGATTCTGGATCTCAAGAGGGAGAATTTTTAGAATGCCTGTGAGATGGCTTTTTAGAGTAGCTTGTGGTTGAACTCACCAGGACTCACGAAGGGTCTCGGCCCTAAACGTCGACTGTACCTCTTCCTATAGATGCTGCCTGGCCTGCTGTGTTCACCAGCATTTTTTGTGTGTGTTGGTTGATATGATTAGGAATAGTCAGCATGGCTTTGTCAAAGGCAGGTCATGCCTTACGAGCCTGATTGAATTTTTTGGGGATGTTACTGGGCACATTGATGAAGGTAGAGCAGTAGATGTAGTGTATATGGATTTCAGCAAGATATTTGATAAGATACCCCATGCAAGGCTTATTGAGAAAGTAAGGAGGCATGGGATCCAAGGGAACATTGCTTTGAGGATCCAGAACTGGCTTGCACACAGAAGGCAAAGAGTGGCTGTAGACGGGTCACATTCTGCATGGAGGTTCTGAACAGTGGAGTACCTCAGAGATCTGTTCTGGGACCCCGACTCTCTGTGATTTTTATAAAGGATCTGGATAAGGAAGTGGAGGGATGGGTTAGTAAATTTGCTGATGACACAAAGGTTGGGGGTGTTGTGGATAGTGTGGAGGGCTGTCAGAGGTTACAACGGGACATTGATAGGATGCAAAACTGGGTTGAGAAGTGGTAGATGGAGTTCAACCCAAATAAGTCTGAGATGGTTCATTTTGGTTGGTCAAATATGATGGCAGAATATAGTATTAATGGTAAGACTCTTGGGAGTGTGGAGGATCAGAGGGATCATGGGGTCCGAGTCCATAAGACACTCAAAGCTGCTGCGCAGATTGACTCTCTGGTTAAGAAGGCATACCTTGGAATTGAATTTAAGAGCTGAGAAGTAATGTTACAGCTATATAGGATCCTGGTCAGACCACACTTGGAGTACTGTGCTCTGTTCTGGTCACCTCACTACAGGAAGGATGTAGAAACCATAGAAAGGTTGAAGAGGAGATTTACAAGGATGTTGCCAGGATTGGGGAGCGTACCTCATGAGAACAGGATGAGGGAACTCAGTCTTTTCCCTTTGGAGCGACGGAGGATGAGAGGTGACCTGATAGAGATGTTCAAGATTGATCATGTGGATACTCAGAGGCTTTTCCCCGGGGCTGAAATGGCTGGCATGAGAGGGCATAGTTTTAAGGTGCTTGGAAGTAGGTACAGAGGAGATGTTGGGGTAAGTTTTTTATGCAGAGAGTGGTGAGTGTGTGGAATGATCTGCCAGCAACGGTGGTGGAGGCGGAAACGATAGGGTCTTTTAAGAGACTCCTGGATGGCTACATGGAGCTTAGAAAAATAGAGGGTTATAGGTAACACCTAGGTAGTTCTAAGGTAGGGACACGTTCGGCACAACTTTGTGTATTGGCCTTCATCAATCGTGGGATTGAGTTTAGGAGCCGAGAGGTAGGTAGAGGGTGTGGACAGTGGTAGCCTGTGTTGTTCATCCACGTGTTGCACTGGATACGGAAGGGGGAGGAGGGGAGGTGTTGGTGCTGAGGGAGCTTTGGGTGCCTTGGCACCTGGACTGGTGTGCTAGAGGGGGTGAACAGGGGGACAATTGCCAAACCTATTGAAGAATTGGGTTAACTCATTAGCCCGCTCTCGGCTGCATTCCAAGGATTTACAGCCAGTGATGTTCTTCATGCCTCTCCACACCTCTCGTGCGCTACTCTGCCCAGGCTTGTTCTCCAGCTGTCTCCTGGATTCCCCTTCAGCCACCTTGATCTTCACCTTTAGCTCCCTCTGCACTTTTCAATTCCTCTAAAGGCTCTCTGTCTGTGGTGGAGAACAGCCTTCAGATCACTGGTGAGCCATGGCTTGTTCTTAGGGAAGTAGCAAACAGTCCTTGATGGTACTACAGTCTGCAGACAGTTGATGTAGCCAGTGATGCAATCAGTAAGTCAGTTAGGAGAATGGGCAAAGAACTCACAGATGGAATACAGTGTCGGGAAGTGTATGATCATGCACTGTGCTAGAAGAAGTAAAAGAGTAGACTATTTTCTAAATGGAGAGAAAATACAAAAGTCTGAGATACAATGGTACTTGGGAGTCCTTGTGCAGGATTCCCTAAAGGTTAATTTGCAGCTTGAGTAGGTGGTGGTGAAGGTATGAATATGATGTTCGTATTCATTTCAAGAGGATTAGAATTTAAAAGCAAGTATGTTATACTGAGGCTTTATAAAGCACTGGTGAGGCTTCACCAGTATAGATATGTCACCATATACAACTCTGAGATTCATTTTCTTGCAGGCATTCACAGTAAATACAAATAACATAATAGAGTCAATGAAAGACTGCACCAAACAACAACCAATGTTTAAAACAATCAACAAACTGTGCAAATACAAAAAGACAGTGAATAAAAGGAAATAATAATAATAAATAATAAACAATAAATATAGACACATGAGATGAAGTGCAATAGACAATAGGTGCAGGAATAGGCCATTCGGCCCTTCGAGCCAGTACCACCATTCACTGTGATCACGGCTGATCATCCACAATCAGTATCCAGTTCCTGCCTTATCCCCATAACCTTTGATTCCGCTATCTTTAAGAGCTCTATCCATCTCTTTCTTGAAAGCATCCAGAGACTTGGCCTCCACTGCCTTCTGGGGCAGAGCATTCCATATATCCACCACTCTCTGGGTGAAAAAGTTTTTCCTCAACTCCATTCTAAATGGTCTACCCTTAATTCTTAAACTGTGGCCTCTGGTTCTGGACTCACCCATCAGCAGGAATATGCTTCCTGCCTCCAGCGTGTCCAATTCCTTAATAATCTTATATGTGAGGCCATTGGTTTTGGAAGCGAGTGAAGTTGAGTAAATTTATCCCCTCTGGTTCAAGACCCCAATGGTTGAGGAGTAATAACTGTTGCTGAACCTGATGGTGTGAGTCCTGAGGCTCCTGTACCTTCTCCCTGATGGCAGCAGCAAGAAGAGAGCCTGGCCTGGGTGGTGGGGGTCCCTGCTGGTGGATGCTGCCTTCCTGTAGCTTATGTAGATGCGCTCAATGGTGGGGAGGGCTTTCCTTATGATGGACTGGGCTGTATCCACTACTTTTTGTAGGATCTTCTGTTTAAGGGCATCGGTGTTTCCAAACCAGGCTGTGATGCAACCCAGTAAATATACTCTGCACCATACATCTGTAGAAATTCGTCAAAGTTTTCGATGACATAGAGTCTTCACATAATTTTAAGAAAGTAGAGACACCGCTGTGCTTTCTTCATAATGACCTTCATGCTGAGCCGAGGACAAATCCTCTGAAATGACAACACCCAGGAATTTAAAGCTCTGACCCTCTCCACCTTTGATCCCCCAGTGAGGACTGGCTCATGGACCTCTGGTTTCCTACTCCTGAAATCAATAATCATCTCTTTGTTTTTTTCTGACACTGAGAGAGAGGTTTTAGTTATGGCACGACTCAGCCAGATTTTCAGTCTCCCTCCTATGTGCTGAGTCCTCCCCACCTTTGATCTGTCAATGTCAATGTTGTCATCGGCAGACTTGAATATGGAATTGGAGCTGTGCTTAGCCACACAGTCATAAATGTAAAGCGAGTAGAGCAGGGGGCTAATGGAAGAGATGTCACTACCAATCCAAACTGACTGGGGTCCACAAGTGAGGAAATTGAGGATCCAGTTGCACAAGGAGATATTGAGGCCAAGGTCTTAAAGCTTATTGATTAGTTTTGAGGAGATGATAGTATTGAATGCTGAGCTGTGGTAATGATAAGCATGCAGATGTATGTATCTTCACTGTCCAGATATTCCAGGATTTAGTGAAGAGCCAATGAATTGGCATCTGTTGGTTTGCCTGTTGTAGTGGTACACAAATTGGAGTGGATCCAAGTCACTTCTCAGGCAGGAGTTGATATGTTTCATCACCAGCATCACTAGCCTCTCAAAGCACTTCATCACAGAGGATGCAAGTGCTGGTGGACAATAGTCATTGAGGTAAGTTACGGTGTTTTTCTTGCGCACTGGTACAATTGAATCCTGCTTGAAGCATGTGGTACCTCAGACTGCCAAAGTGAGAAGTACTGGTGATTAGCACAGGTCTTTAGTCGTTGGCCATGGGTTCACCTTCCTGAACAAATCTCTCTCATTGGCCTCAGAAATTGAAATCACGGTGTCATCAGGGGCTGTGGGGGTTCGTGAAGGTGCCCACATGTCTTGATGGTCAAAGCGAGCATAAAAGGCATTGAGCTCATCTGGAGGCTAAGCCTTGTTGTCACCTATGTTGCTTGATTTAACTTTGTAGGAGTTGATAGGACTTAAGCCCTGCCACAGCTGTCGAGCATCCTTCAAATATTCAATCACAAACAAGAGAAAGTCTGCAGCTGCTGGAAATCCAAGCAACACACACAAAATACAGGGCGAGCTCGGCAGGCCAGGCAGCCTCTGTGAAAAAGGCTATAGCTGACGTTTTACAATCAGATTTAATTTCACTGGTATACAGTATATTGTGAAATGTGTTGTTATATGGCAGCAGTATATAATTCATTGTCCATTCAGAAATCTGATGACGGAGGGGAAGAAGCTGTTCCTGAATTGTTGAGTGTGCCTTCAGGCTCCTGGACCTCCTCCCTGATGGTAGCAATGAGAAGAGGGCACGTCCTGGGTAATGGAGGTTCTTAATGATGGATGCTGTCTTTCTGAGGCATTGCTGGTTGAAGATGTCCCGGATGGACAGACAATTTAATGGAAAGAGTACTTAACAGATGTTGAGCAGGGACAGTTAGGGGATTACAGCGGAGTGAGTTTTGTTCAGAAGCTGGAGAGCTACGTGAAATGATCTGTGTAGATGGTGTGTCAAACAATTTTGTCTCTTGTACATCAATCCAACCTACAGTAATAAACCAATTGATCAATCTGACACCTGTTTTTCAGGGTTTCCCCGGAGATATTGGGCAGCCAGGCCCTAATGGAATTGAAGGTCCAAAGGTAGGTGGATAAAAAAATCCATTTATTTTAGATCACGCTGCAACAATTGTTCATCCCAGTTTGGCAAAAGAATAAACCAGGGAAGGTAGTGCACCCGTGGCTGACAAGGGAGATTAGGGATAATATCAATTCCAAAGAAGAAACATACAAATTAGCCAGAAAAAGCGGCACACCTGAGGACTGGGAGAAATTCAGAGTCCAGCAGAGGAGGACAAAGGGCTTAATTAGGAAAGGGAAAAAAGATTATGAGAGAAAACTGGCAGGGAACATAAAAACTGACTGTAAAAGCTTTTATAGATATGTGAAAAGCAAAAGACTGATTAAGACAAATGTAGGTCCCCTACAGACAGAAACAGGTGAATTGATTATGGGGAGCAAGGACATGGCAGACCATTGAATAATTACTTTGGTTCTGTCTTCACTAAGGAGGACATAAATAATCTTACGGAAATAGTAGGGGACAGAGGGTCCAGTGAGATGGAGGAACTGAGCGAAATACATGTTAGTAGGGAAGTGATGTTGGGTAAATTGAAGGGATAAAAGGCAGATAAATCCCCAGGGCCAGATGGTCTGCATCTCAGAGTGCTTAAGGAAGTAGCCCAAGAAATAGTGGATGCATTAGTGATAATTTTTTAAAACTCTTTAGATTCTGGACTAGTTCCTGAGGATTGGAGGGTGGCTAATGTAACCCCACTTTTTAAAAAAGGAGGGAGAGAGAAACCGGGGAATTATAGACCGGTTAGCCTAACGTCAGTGGTGGGGAAACTGCTGGAGTCACTTATCAAAGATGTGATAACAGCATATTTGGAAAGCGATGAAATTATCGGACAAAGTCAGCATGGATTTGTGAAAGGAAAATCATGTCTGATGAATCTCATAGAGTTTTTTGAGGATGTAACTAGTAAAGTGGATAGGGGAGAACCAGTGGATGTGGTATATTTGAATTTTCAAAAGGCTTTTGACAAGGTCCCACACAGGAGATTAGTGTGCAAACTTAAAGCACACGGTATTTAGGGTAAGGTATTGATGTGGATAGAGAATTGGTTGGCAGGCAGGAAGCAACGAGTGGGAATAAACGGGACTTTTTCAGAATGGCAGGCAGTGACTAGTGGGGTACCACAAAGCTCAGTGCTGGGACCCCAGTTATTTACAATATATATTAATGACTTGGATGAGGGAATTAAATGCAACATCTCCAAGTTTGCGGATGACATGAAGCTGGGTGACAGTGTTAGCTGTGAGGAGGATGCGAAGAGGATGCAGGGTGACTTGGATAGGTTAGGTGAGTGGGCAAATTCATGGCAGATGCAATTTAATGTGGATAAATGTGAAGTTATCCACTTTGGTGACAAAAACAGGAAAACAGATTATTATCTGAATGGTGGCCGATTCGGAAAAGGGGAGGTGCAATGAGACCTGGGTGTAATTATACACCAGTCATTGAAAGTGGGCATGCAGGTACAGCAGGCAGTGAAAAAGGCGAATGGTATGCTGGCATTCATAGCAAGAGGATTCAAGTACAGGAGCAGGGAGGTACTACTGCAGTTGTACAAGGCCTTGGTGAGACCATACCTGGAGTATTGTGTGCAGTTTTGGTCCCCTAATCTGAGGAAAGACACCCTTGCCATAGAGGGAGTGCAAAGAAGGTTCACCAGATTGAGTCCTGGGATGGCAGGACTTTCATATGATGAAAGACTGGATCGACTAGGCTTATACTCTTTGGAATTTAGAAGATTGAGGGGGGATCTTATTGAAATGTACAAAATCTTAAAGATATTGGACAGGCTAGATGCAGGAAGATTGTTCCCGATGTTGGGGAAGTCCAGGACGAGGGGTCACAGTTTGAGGATTAAGGGGAAGCCTCTTAGGACCGAGATGAGGAAAAACTTCTTCACAGGGAGAGTGGTGAATCTGTGGAATTCTCTGCCACAGGAAACAGCTGAGGCCAGTTCATTGGCTATATTTAAGAGGGAGTTAGATATGGCCCCTGTGGCTAAAGGGATCAGGGGTATGGAGGGAAGACTGGTACAGGGTTCTGAGTTGGATGATCAGCCATGATCATACTGAATGGCGGTGCAGGCTCAAAGGGCCGAATGGCCTACTCCTGCACCTATTTTCTATGTTTCTATGTTTCTAACAGTGACTTCACAAGTTAAAGATTAGATTAACGGTAAGCTTGTCGCATGTATGTCGAAAGATACAGTGAAATGTGTTTGCTTGCATCAAATCAAATCAGCGATGATTGTGCTGGGCAGCCTGCAAATGTCCTGGATCATTTACAGGAGTCAACACGGCTCACTGACCCTAACCCATAGGTGCTTGCAATGTGGGAGGAAATACACCGGTCACTGGGAGAACGTACACACTCCATACGACCAGCAGTGGGAATTGAAAACCTGATCTTACAGCTGGCGTGCTGAGTACATGATGCTAACTATGAAGAATCTGTGCATCTGATCACACTAACTTAATACACTAGGTAGACAAACAGAATGAAGAAAACATAATTTATTTTGCAAATATTATAAACTGTTTGAAGTTTTTACTAAAGATTATAACAAGATATAATCACTGAAGCAAAGCAATATGTTAGTTGCAGTTCCACCCACCACGTCCATGTCAATGTCTCTGGCCATCTGCACTAATCCAACATGTCTACATTGTCGACATCTTCTTATGCTTTGCCATGTAAGTGTCCGTCTTAATGTCTCTTAAACATAGTGACTGTAACTGATCCCGCCAGCAAGTTCCAGATACCACCCACAGCCTGTGTTTAAACAAGAGCCTATGGTATTACAGGAAAGATAGAAAGAGCATTGGCTGACTGGCAGGAGGCAAAGGATGGGAATAAAGGGAGTCTTTTCTCTTGGCTGCTGATGGCTAGTGGTGTTCCATAGGGGTTGGTGCTGGGATCGATTCTTTTCACATGATGTTTCAATGATGGAAGTGACGGCTTTGTGGCCAGGTTTGCAGACGATATGAAGATAGGTGGAGGGGCAGGTGGTGTCAAGGAAGCAGGGTGTCTGCAGGAAGACAGATTGGAGAATGGTCAAATTAGTGGCAGATTGAATATAATGTAGGGAAGTGTATGGTCATGCTCTTTGGCAGAAGGAATGTTTCAGAGTGTGGACTATTTTCTAAATGTGGAGAAAATTCAAAACTCAGAGGTGCAAAGAGACTTGGGATTCCTCATGCAGGATTCCCCAAAGGTTAACGTGAAGGCTGAGTCTGTGGTAGGAAGGCAAGTGAAACGTTAGCATTCATTTCAAGAGGTCTAGAATATAACAGCAGGTTTGTAATGCTGAAGCTTTATATTCCATTGGCCAGACTGCACTTGGAGTTTTGTGAGCAGTTTTGAGCCCCTTATCAAAGAAAAGATGTGCTGGCATTGGAGAGAGTCCAGAGGAGGTTCACAAGAATGACCTCAGGAATGGAATGGTTTACATATGAGGAGCCTTTGGCTCTAGACCTTTACTCAGTGGAGTTTAGAAGAATGAGGGAGGATCTCACTGAAACTTATTGAATATTGAAAGGCCTAGTTAGAGTGGACGTAGAGAGAATGTTTCCACCAATGATTAAAGTCTTCCAATCCCAGCACCATCCTGGTGAATCTCCTCTGCGCTGTCTCCAGCACAATCCTGTGGTGGGATGACCAGAATAGCACACGGTACTCCAAAGTGTACAGTATTCTGCTGTAAAGTAACAACATAATGCCTTAAATTTTTATATTCTATGCCCCGACCTATGTGCCAAGTGTTCCATTTGGCTTTTTCATCACCCTTTCCCACAGTTACCTGATTCAATAAAATTCCTTAAATGCCCTGCCATTTATTGGATGCATCCTACCCTACCTACAGGAAAAATACCAATAAGATTGAAAGAGTAGAGAGAAAGTTTACAAAATCATGAGGGACATAGATAGGGTAAATTCAAGCAGGCTTTTTCTACTGAGGTTGGGTGAGACTAGAACTAAAGGTCATGGGTTAAGGCTGAAAGGTGAACATAAGGCGGAACTTCTTAGACCATAAGACCATAAGACATAGGAGCAGAATTAAGCCAATTGGCCCATCAAGTCTGATCCACCATTCAATCATGGCGGATCCTTTTTTCCCTCCTCAACCCAACTCCCCTGCCTTCTCCCCATAACCTTTAATGCTGTGGTCAATCAAGAACCTATCAATCTCTGCCTTAAGTAAATCTAACGACTTGACCTCCACAGCTGTCTTGGTTGGGCTGAGATGGATGGTATGGTACTTACTAAGGAGGGATGAAGGGGAAGAGAATGGGTGCTACAGTACTGTGGAGGTTAGTGTGATAAGACCATAAGACAAAGGAGCAGAAGTTGGCCATTCGGCTCATCGAGTCTGCTCCGCCATTTTATCATGAACTGATCCATTCTCCCATTTAGTCCCACTCCCCCACCTTCTCACCATAACCTTTGATGCCCTGGCTACTCAGATTCCTATCAATCTCTGCCTTAAATACACCCAATGACTTGGCCTCCACTGCTGCCCGTGGCAACAAATTCCATAGATTCACCACCCTTTTGCTAAAAAAATTTCTTCACATTTCTGTTCTGAATGGGTGCCCTTCAATCCTTAAGTCATGCCCCCTCGTACTAGATTCCCCCATCATGGGAAACAACTTTGCCACATCCACTCTGTCCATGCCCTTCAACATTCGAAATGTTTCTATGAGGTCTCCCCTCATTCTTCTAATCTCCAAGGATACAGTCCAAGAGCGGACAAACGTTCCTCATATGTTAACCCCCTCATTCCTGGAATCATTCTAGCGAATCTTCTCTGTACCCTCTCCAACATCAGCACATCCTTTCTTAAATAAGGAGACCAAAACTGCCCACAGTACTCCAAGTCAGGTCTCACCAGCGCCTTATAGAGCCTCAACATCACATCCCTGCTCCTATACTCTATTCCTCTAGAAATGAATGCCAACATTGCATTCGCCTTCTTCACCACCGACCCAACCTGGAGGTTAACCTTAAGGGTATCCTGTACGAGGACTCCCAAGTCCTGTTGCATCTCAGAACTTTGAATTCTTTCCCTATTTAAATAATAGTCTGATGCTATTACAGCTCAGGGCATTGCAGTTCAGAGTTCAATCCCAGTGTAAGGAGCCTCTGTTTTTTTCTAGATGCCCCAGTTTCCCCCCACAATCCAAATGTACACCGGTTATGTTAATTGGTCATTGTAAATTGTCCCATGATTAGGTTAAGGCTAATCGGAGTTGTGGGGTTGCTGGGGTAGTACAGCTCGAAAAAGCAAAATTAAAACAAAAACTTTACGCCATCTTAAAAAATTTTTCCCCAGGCAGTTAATCTGAACAACCATTCTAGTTAGCCCCCCCACCCCCTCTATTACCTCAGTCAGCACACTGCACTGCAAACACTTTAAACCACTTTTTACAAAGCTGTTTACATTGTAAATATGTACATGCTGGTCTATGTTCCCTCTAAGCTGTGCGCGTGTGCGCACGCACATACGTTTCCCAACTAACGCACAAAGGAAATTAATGTGTGCACAAAAGGTTAGTTACCTAAAATACTGTAGTAATTAATAATTATACTTATTAAAAATAACCTTTTAGCTAAATGTTTCTGTTAACTAGTTAGTCAGCTTTTCAAATACCACAATGCACGTCACTAATTTACGTCACCTCACCTTTCCTGTTCCGGTTTGTACAGCTACATCACGGCGGCAGCCATCTTTGGCAGACAGTGTTCATATCGTAAAGTTTACAAAGATCTGTTTCAAATCCTGTAGATAGCTTATTAAGTTTTTATTGAAAAAGATTAGTCAAATGACCCTGTGGCTAAATACTGTCACAAGAAATTGATAGGCATCACATACAAAGTAGCTTTACAGGTTTTAAGTGATGTTTTTGATAAACTGGCTGCACTGTGCAAGATTCTGCAAAGAGTGGCCTGTCACTGATTGATTCACTTCATTTTGCGCGAGGCAAAATTAACAAGATAAGAAAGCAGTACCTGGGAGACAATGTTTCGTGGAGTGACAAAGTTAAAGTTTTGATAAGCCAACAATGTGAAGAAAATGTCACTGTAGATACAAGTTCGCTGTTGACTTTTATAAATAGTCTTTGTGTTCATTTAGAAGAAAGGTTTCCTGAAGATGAGGTACAAGAATGGTCAGCTTTTGATTTCTCTGCAATTGCAGATTGTGACTTCACATTTGGCGATGAACAAGTTAATGCCTTCTGCCTAAAATATCATGATTTTCTCGCTGAAAATACTGTAATAGTTAGACAGTTTAATGATTTCAAATTTTCCGTGCAAGAAAAAATTAAATCCAAACTGATTTCAAACTTTGTTCAAATGGTGGCATTTGTACTTCAAAATGAACAGTTTTGTGACCTTGCACAGTTGATGGACACTGGGGAACCTTTCTTGCGTCTATTGCGGACTGTGAGCGAGATTTTAGCCTGAAAAATCAACTCAAAAACAAGTTGAGAAACCATTTAGGTGAATGTCATTTGGATATGTTAATGAGAATCAAAAGCTATCAATTGGATGGAGGTTCTATTAGTCTAGATAGAGTTTACAAAGAATGGGTAAATGCCAAAGACAGGAGAGAGAAAAAATAACTGAGTGACTTAAATATGTATGTTATTTTGTTGTTATTCTGTGCAGTTTTATGTAAAATATTTTGTAAACCTACATAAACTGTGCCATGTGTGCATTCAGTGCGCACATTCTTGTGTCACAGGAAAAAAATTTGCACAACATAAGATTCTGGTGCACACTGACGACCAAAAATTAGAGGGAACATTGATGCTGTTATATATGCACATTTTATTCCCATTCCATTCGTTAACCTCTAGTTTTATTTTTTTATATAACTTTCATTCTTTATAATTAGTAAATATCGTTTTTTGAAGCATGTCACACCCTGACCAACACATCACAGCAAGTTCCTAATCGTGTAAATGTATATGGTGGATAAAGTTGATGCTTGATCCTTGAATTTGCATGGATCTTGTGTGTATGTAGTGTTGTAGCGTGGATGAAATTACCGGAGAGACAGAGTCACTGGTAGATACAAAGCAGATTCTTTATTCGACACAACAAGGTACAGTAGGCATCTTACGGACGGAGACGCTTTCTGCAGAAAGGTCTGCTAGCTAAATGTGGGCTCAATATTTATATGCTAAACACAAAGACAGTCACTACTTTAAAAAGTTACAGACAATGTGTAGACAATGCTTCCTTTTGAAGTTACATACAAACATCACACCTTCAGATTTCATCCTTACCTTCTGATGCCAACCTGTCTGGGTTGGTATCCACAGCCTTTAGTTCAATCCACAATACATTTATCTGGAATTTTACGTGCTAACATAGAAGCCAATTAATATTTATAATGTATAGATAATATTGTCTTCGAAACTACGCATCAGGCACCAGAAGCATCTGGTATTTACACCTTTCAGGAAGCCCATTGTGGTGGATCAATCCACAGTCCTTTGTCAAACAGTTAAAATAGAAGTCTGGTGGCCAAAGTCATTTAAGTGTGAACAAATCATCTACCCAAAAAGAAATCCATTCTAACATGTAGCATACTTTTCATGTCTTTATAAGCCTTTAATTACATTCCTCCTGTCTGGCCATCTAGGGTGAACCTGGTGACAGAGGACTGCCAGGCCTTTGTGGACCCAAGGGCCAAGAGGTAAGATTAGTTGTCACATGAACATTGAAATATCCAAGCACACAGTGAAATACATCAATTCTGTTAACAACCAACACAGTCCAAGGATGTGCTGAGGGCTGCCCGCAAGTGTCTCCATGCTTCTGGTGCCAACATATCAGGCCCACAACTCACTAATCCGTGCTTATACATCTTTGGAATTTGGGAGGAAACCCACACAGTCACTTCAACGTACATGAGTTCATGTCGCTGGTGCTGTAATGCGTTATGCTAATTGCTACACCACTGTACTGCCCTCAAAAAAGAAAGCAATGCCTCATGAATTTGTATAGGAAGGTAAGAGGGAACTGTCAAGGTTATCTGTCCAAGTGTCTTTTAAATGTTATTAATGTACCTTATACATACAACATAGAACCTCACTGCACAGTACAGGCCCTTCAGCTCACAATGTTGTGCTGACCTTTTAACCCACTCCAAGATCAGTCCAACCCCTCCCTCCACTATAGCCCTCCATCTTTCTTTCATCCATGTGCCTATCGAAGAGTCTCTAAAATATCCCTAAATGTCTCTTAAATGTTCTTAAATGTCCCTGGGTGAAAACTTTGTCCCTCAGGTTCCCTTTAGTTCTCACCTTAAACCTGTGCCCTCTGGTTCTTCATTCCCCAACTGTGTGTGCAACCTGTCCCTGTAACTCAGGCCAGCCCTCGATTCCGGGCAGCGTTCTCATCAGCCTCCTTTGCTCTCTTTCCAGAGTTTGTGGAGTTGCAGACAGAGCAGGAAAACGGGCCCTCCGTGCTGACCATCAATAACCCATTCACATCAATCCTACACTGATCCCATTTCAATCTCCCCACATTCCCATCAACTCTCCCCAGGTTCCACCCCTCACCCACACACTGGGGATGATTTACAGCAGCCAATTAACACTTCTCTCGGATGTGGGAGGGAACCGGAGCACCTGTGGGACACCCATGCGGTCACAATGAGAACATGCAAACTCCACACAGACAGCGCCAGAGGTGGGGATCGAACCGAGGTCCGTGGAGCTATGGGGCAGTGACTCTGCCCGCTCGTTTCCAGGTGTCTGTCATGACTGACACAACAACATTTAACCCATTTGTCCTTGTTCAACAGGGAGCTGAAGGGCCACAGGGGCCACCAGGGAGCCAAGGGTCACTTGTAAGTCTTCAACCTGACAGCTGTGCTTGTGTTTCAGAATTGTGTGTAGATACCAAATGATGTAACAGTGTTTGTCTAGGACACAGAATTAGACCAGGGTTAAATCGGGGGTTGCTGGGTGGTATGGCTCAAAGGGCTGGAAGGACTTATTCTATGTATGTAAGTAAGTAAGTAAGTTGATAGATAGATAAATATAGACATTGGGGTTGGGATGTCCTGGGTCGATTTCTTTGGTGACTCAGTCAGATCTATGTTACAGTTCAGATCGTCAGTGGATTAAACCATAAGAGCATACAATATAGGAGCAGAATTAAGCCATTTGGCCCATTGAGTCTGCTCCACTATTTCATCATGGCTGATCCATTTTCCCTCTCAGCCCCAATCTCCTGCCTTCTTCCTATATCCCTTCATGCCCCGACAAGAATCCATCAATCTCTGCCTTAAATATACTCAATGACTTGGCCTCCATGGCTGACTGTGGCAATGAATTCACCACCCTCTGTTTGGTTCAGGATGTGGAGAAGAACTGCTGTTTGACCTACTGAGCTCCTCCGACTGGTCATGTGCTGCTCCAGCGTCTCTCTTCTCTTCTCTCAGTTCTTCTGTCTCTGCTGCATCTGTTTGCAGATGAGGCATTCCATTCCAGAGCATCTGAGTTGTTGTTCCCCTTCTGTTATCGATACTGCCCTCACCTGCATCTCCTCCACTTCCCAAACAGCCTCCCTCATCCAACCTTCTTACCGTCATACCAGTGATGGGGTTCTCCTTGACCTTATCTATCATTTCACGAGCCTCTCGACGAGCATATCATTTTCCACAACTTCCACCATCTCCAACAGGATGCCAATACCAGGCACATCTCACTCTCTGCTTTCCACAGGGATTGCTTTCTGCATTACTCCCCTGTCCACTGATCTCCCTCCTGGTACTTAACCCTTAACCTGCAAGTGGTCTAAGTGCAAAACCTGCCCATTCACCTGCTCCCTCAGCTCGATTCAAGGACCCAACCTGTCCTTCCAGGTGAGGTGACACTTCACCTGTGAGTCTGTCGGGCTCATTTATTGTATTCGGTTCTCCCAGTCCGGCCTCCTCTACATCAGTGAGACTTGACATAGATTGGGGAATCATTTTGTCGAACACCTTCGCTCTCTCCACTGCAAAAGGCAGCATCTCCCAATGGCCACCCATTTCAATTTGTCTTCCCATTCCCATTCTGACATGTTAGTCCATGGCCTCTTCTTCTGCCATGATGAGGCCACACTCAGGCTGGAGGAGCAACATCTCATGTTCCAGCTGAGCAGCCTCCAACATGATGCAAGAACATCTGCTTCTCCAAATTCCAGTAATTCTTCCTCTCTTCCTTCTCTCTTTTTCCATTCTCCATTCTGGTTTCTCTCTCACCACTTCCCTTCTCCTCACCTGCTCATCCGCTCCCTCAGTCCCCACCCTCTCTCCCCTCCTATCAGATTCCTTCTTCTTTAGCCCTTCCACCTATCAGCTCCCAGCTTCTCACTTCATCCCCTTCACCCACCCGTGACCTTCCCCCTCACCTGGTCTCACCAATCACCTGCCAGCTTGTACTCCTTCCCACCGCACCAACTGCCTAGTCTGGCTTCTTGCCCCTTCCTCTCCAGTCCTGTTGAAAGATCGGAAACGTCAGTTGTTTATTCCCCTCCCCTGTCTGGCCTGCTGACAGCATTCTATGAGCGTTGGATCTAAATTTAATCCCCTGTGGAGCCAGTACTGATCGTTAGACCTAATATCCATGTCGAGTGAATCTTATATGATTGTGTGAAGCAATCATGGTAACTACACTAAACACTGAACTCTATGTTTTAGGGGAGACCAGGCCGGAAAGGATACCCTGGAGAGCTCGGACTGGAAGGCATGAAGGTAATAAAAAAGAAAATAGGAAATAGGAAAACAGGTGTAAGCCACTGGGCCCCTCAGTCCAATCCCACCATTCAATGTGACCATGGCCGATCCATTTTGCCCTTTCTGTGTCACTTCCCACAGCACATAAGATGTAGGAGCAGAATTAGGCTATTCGGCCCGTCGAGTCTGCTCTGCCATTCTATCATGGCTGATTTATTTTCCCTCACAACCCCATTCTCCTGCCTTCTCCCCATAACTTCTGATGCCCTGACTAATCAAAACCCGGTCTATCTCCACTTTAATTATACCCAATAGCTTGGCCTCCACAGCTGGCAATGAATTCCAAGAGTTCACCACCTTCTGGATAAAGAAATTTCCCCTCATCTCTGTTCTAAATGGATGTCCCTCTATTCTGAGGTGCCTTCCCACCAACCCGTTAAGTTCTTTCAGCAGTCTTTAACCCGTCTCTCCTCGCAAAAATGATGGTGCTAATGGTAAAAATGCTTTGTGTCATTGTTCTTTCCCAAAGGGGGAGCAAGGAGATCTGGGAAACATTGGCAAGATTGGAGAGCTGGTAGGTTTAGAATTTTTTCCTGCTCAGTGTCTGTCTGTGAAATTTCGGTGGGGAGAGCGCATTTAGATTTTGACTTAAGTTTAAGCTTCGAACTTTGTAAACTGAACAGTTGCTGGGAAAAAGAATGGGGGGCAGGCAATCTTGTCAAAGAGTTTCCTTAAAACTCTAGTGAGGCCGCATCTGGACTATTGCATACAGTTCTGATCTCCCCACTACAGGGAGGATGTCGAGGATTTGGAGAGGGTGTAGAAGAAGTTTACCAGAATGCTGCCTGGATTAGAGGGCATGAGCTGTAATGAGAGGTTGGGCAAACCCGGGTTGTTTTCTCTGGAGTGGCAGAGGGTGAGGGGAAGTTTATAAGATTATGAGAGGCATAGATAGATTGGACAGACAATATCTTTTTCCCAGGGTTGAAATGTCTAATTCCAGAGGAGATGCATTTCAGGTGATAGGGGGTAATTTCAAAGGAAATGTAATGGGTAAGCTTTTTTTACACGGAGCTGGTGGGTGCCTGGAATATGCTGCCTGGGGTGGTGAAACATTAGAAACTTTCAAGAGACATTTAGATAGGCATTTAGATAGAATGTGAGGAAAATGGAAGGATATGGACATTGTGTAGGCAGAAGTGATTAAGTTAGTTGGCCATTTGATTACTAATTTAATTGGTGCGGCACAACATTGTGGACCAAAGGGCCTGTTTCTGTGCTGTACTCTTCTATGTTCTAAAACCTTTTGGAAATGCAAATTGTCAAGAATATATCAAATTCCACTTTAAATATACCCCATAATTTAGTCTCCACAGCCAACTGTGGCAATGGATTCCACAGATTCACCACCCTCTCGCGAAAGAAATTCCTCCTCATCTCTGTTCTGAAGGGGCATCCCTCTATTCAGAGGATGTGTCCTCTGGTTCTAGACTCCCTCACTATAGGAAACAGCCTCTCCTCCTCCATTCTTTCTCAGCCTTACAATATTAGATTAGATTAGATTCAACTTTATTGTCATTGTGCCAAGTACAGATTCAAAGCCAATGAAATGCATTTAGCATCTGACCAGAAATACAAAGAATAGTGTTACTTACAAAATAACTGTGAATAAAAAAAGTGCTACAGCACACAAATATAAAAAGTACTGGGACAGTACAATACGGATGCAATATTGCTTAGCGCTGTGATGAGAGGTTCAGCAGTGTCACAGCCTCAGGGAAGAAGCTATTCAACAGATTTCAATGAGATCCCCCTCTCTTTCTTCTAAACTCCAACGAGTGCAGTCCTAGAGCTATCAAACACTCCTCATACGTTAACCCTTTCATTCCTGTTATTATTCTCATGGATCTCCTCTGGACCCTCTCCAATGCCAGCACATTCTCTTACAGATATGGAACCCCAAACTGCTCACAATACTCCAAATTTAGTCTGACCAGTGCCTTATAAAGCCTCAGCATTACATCCTTGCTGTTATATTCTCGTACTCTCAAAATGAATGCTAACATTGCATTTGCCTTCCTCACCACTGACTCGGCCTGCAAATTAACCTTCAGGGAATTCTGCATGAGGATTTCCAAGTCCCTATGCATCTCTGTTCTCTGAATTTGCTCCCCATTTAGGTCACCAATCTGTAGTTGATGCCTATCTTTGGTGCTTTATAGTGATTGCATCAATATGTTTGGCCCAGAGTAGATCTTCAGAGCTGTTGACACCCAGGAATTTAAAACTGCTCACCCTTTCCACTGCTGATTGCTCGATGAGGACTGGTGTGTGCTCCCTCGACTTCCTCTTCCTGAAGTCCACAATCAATTCCTTGTTCTTATTGACGCTGAGTATAAGGTGGTTGTTGCAACACCACTCAACCAGCTGATTGATCTCACTCCAGTACACCTCCTCGATGTCTCATTGGCCAGTTTATAGATGATGTTTGAGCTGTGTCTAGGCACACGGTCATGGGTGTAGTGAAAGTAGAGTGGTGGACTAAGCACACGTCCTTGAGGTGCACCAGTGTTGACTGTCAGTGAGGAGGAGATGTTACTGATCTGCACTGACTGTGGTCTCCTGATGAGGAAATCACATGGGCCAAAGCCTTCCGTACCCCTCCCATCCATGTACCTATCCAAACTTCTCTTTAGCATTGCAATCAAACCCGCCTCCGTCACTTCCACTGGCCGCTCATTCCACACTCTCACCACACTCAGAGAAGAAGTTTCCCCCTCAGGGACTACCAGACCAGTCAGAGAATTCCAGCAGGGTTTTGCATTTGGAATAAATACATACAGGAGAAAAATTGGCAGGTGTAAGTTTAGCATTAGGAGAAAGTGCTGGCGTTTGGAATTAGATAGTTGACTGAGAACTGAAACAGATGTAATGGGCTGAATGGCCTCCTCCTGCCTTACAACCATTCTGTGGTTGGAAAATCATCCAGTCACTGCTTCCTGGCTTCTGATAATTTTGTGAGTTTGTGTGTGAGTTTGCACATTCTCTCTATGGCCACATGGATTTCCTCCCACATCCGAAGTCTGCAGGTCAGTGAGTTAATACACCGTCTTAAATTGTTACTTTTGTAAGTAGGAGAATGAATAGGAATTGTCAGGGAGTTGAGAGGAAAGAGGTCCCAGAAATAGTGGGTGGTGTGGGATGGCTCTGTGAGCTGGTAGGGACTTGATGGGCCAAACAGCCTCCTTCTGTGTCATGACAGCTTTGGGAAAGAGAAACAGTTAACATTCAGGTCAACAACCCTTCATCAGAACTGGGACAGGAGGAAGACACGAGGGTGGTGAGTTGCAGAGAAGGTGGGAAAGTGTGGAGAGACCATGCCTGGTAGGGAGATGGTGCCAGGGTTACTCAGGTGGGGGGCAGTACTGCAACACTGAGGCACAGTTGACGTTCCTGGACACCTCCACCTCCACCTGCACAGAGCACAGGAGATCCTCACTTGATTTAACGGGGGCTGAGGTAAATGCATGGTGTTAAGGTGAAGTCCGGCACCATCTCAATCAGAATCGAAACAAGCTCCTCTGTCAGCTCTATTCAGTTCTGGTCACCTCACTGTAGGAAGGATGTGGAAGCTTTAGAGGGGGTGCAGAGGAGATTCACCAGGATGCTGCCTGGATTAGAGAGGGTGCAGAGGAGATGTACCAGGATGCTGCCTGGATTAGAGAGGGTGCAGAGGAGATTCACCAGGATGCTGCCTGGATTAGAGAGGGTGCAGAGGAGATTTACCAGGATGCTTCCTGGATTAGAGAGGGTGCAGAGGAGATTTACCAGGATGCTGCCTGGATTAGAGAGCATGTCTTATGTGAAAAGGCTGAGTGAGGCGAGGTTTTTCTCTGTGGAGTGAAGGAGGATGAGAGGTGATTGATGAAGATGTGCAAGATGATATACTAGATAGAGTAGACAACCAGAGAACTTTTCCCTGTGTGGAAATGGGTAATACAAGGGGACATAATTTTAAAGAGATTGGATGTAAGTATAATGGGGTGTTAGAGGTAGATTTTTTTACACAGAGAGTTGTGGTTGCATGGAATGCGTTGCCGGGGCGATGGTAGAGGCATATATGTTAGGGGTGTTGAAGGGACTCTTAGAAAGGCACAAGGATGATAGAACAATGGAGGACTATGTAGGAGGGAAGGGTTAGATTGACCTTAGAGTAGGTTAAAGGGTTAGCACAACATTGCAGGCTGAAGGGCTGTACAGTTTGATGTTCTACGTTTAATTTCTCCCCATAAACACTGTAATCTTAACTTACTGATTTTTCTGTCTGTTCACAGGGTCCTGTTGGTTTGCCAGGACCACGGGGGCCCCGTGGGATTCTCGGCGAAAAGGTAAACTTTTCATATTATGGTGAAGACTGCCAGAATCACTGACGTATGTCATGAAATCTGTGGTTTTGTGGCAGCAGTACAGTGCAACACTTAAAAAATTACTGTAAGTTGCAGAAAGAAATATATTTTAAAAATTAGGTAATGCAAAAGGAGAGCAAAATAGCAAGATACTGTACATCAGTTCATTGTCCATTCAGAAATCTGACGCCGGAGAGGAAGAAGCTGTTCCTGTAATGTTGTGTGTATGTCTTCAAGCTCCTGTACCTTCTCCTTGATGGCAGCAATGGGAAGAGGGTACATCCTGGGTGATGAGCACAACATGCCACTGATGAAGAAATATCCCCAGAACTCATGGTGAAATACCAAAGGTCTAGCGAATTTCTACAGAAGATCATTCGGACTGGTTGCATCACCGTCTGGTATGGAAGTTCCAATGCACAGGATCAGAAAAAGCTACAGACTCAGCCACTTCACAAACCTCCCCACCTTCCAGGACACCTTTAAAAAGAGGTGCCCCAGGCAGAAGGCATCCAACACTAAGGACCCTTCGCATCCAGGACACGCCCTCTTCTCATTGCTACCATCAAGGAGGAGTTAGAGAAGTCTGAAGACACACACTCAATGTTTCAGTAACAGCTTTGTCACTCTGCCATTAGATTTCTGAATGGACAATAATGAACCCATGAACACAGCCTCAGTATTCTGCAGAGCTGGAAACTCAGAGCAATGCACACAGAATGCTGGAGGAACTCAGCAGGTCAGGCAGCATCAGTGGAAAAGAACAAGCATTCGACGTTCATCAGGATTGGAAAAAAAGGGGGAAGATGCCAAGAGTGCTTCTGGGAGAGTAACAGAGGGATTTTGAGACATTTTATTTTTATAATTTTAATTTAGAGATATGGAGGAATTTAAGGTGGGGGGGTGTTGTATGGGAGGCAGGGTTTGAGGGTCGGCACAATGTGTAGGCCGAAGGGCCTGTAATGTGCTGTACTATTCTATGTTCTATGCTCTATACAGCAGAGTAACAAGTCCCTCCGGCCCAACGAGCCCGTGCTGCCCGCTCACACCCATGTGACCAATTAACTTACCAACCTGTGCACCTTAGTAATGTGGGAGAAGTACAAGGGGCAAAGGCGAGTTACTGACATCTTAAAACCAGTCGCTCTGGGCAGATGGGGTTCATCAGCCGTGGTTGGCAGATCATCGAGAAGGAAAACTCTGATCTCACACCTCTGCTGCCTTGCAGCTGTACCCACCCATGGGGGAAGCTTTGGGAGTAAACCCCAAGGAAATACTTGGAGCTGGAATCCCTAAGGCAGTCCTACATTAAGTTCAACACTGATAGGCAACTTTTGTGACACCACTGGTCCCACACTATATTGGTCTCTGCCGTTCCTTTGAGTTCATTAGCTGCATGGAAAGTGGGGCCTGCTACTACATGGGCAACAGCTTGCTGTCCATATCATACTGGCCTGTCCTGCATGTTAAACAGCTACAACGCAACATCTGTGGTGGACCCCGACTGACAGAGGGCCAATAAATATGGTATGGTGCCACTCCTTACTTGGTCAGCTAGTGTTTAACATGTCTCTTCCTTCCACGGCAGGGTGATCGTGGCGATCCAGGTCCTCTGGGCCCAGCCGGGGAGAAGGGTGCCATGGTAAGCTGTACGTCAGAGACATGCAACTGTACAGGTTTGACAAGGTCGCCACTTGGTGTTTCTCCTTATGTTCTGTCGTCACTGTGGCTCAGAGGGCTCCACGAGGCCCACAGACTCTCTGCTAGCTCCGCAATTCCATTCTCCACCCCTCTCCCTGGAGCCTGGCAACAATATAACCACATAACCTCGGCCCTTCTAGTCCGTGCCGAACTCTTACTCTCACCTAGTCCCACTGACCTGTACTCAGCCCGTATACCCTCCATTCCTTTCCTGTCCATATATCTATCCAATTTAACTTTAAATGACAACATTGAACCTACCTCAACCACTTCTGCTGGAAGCTCGTTCCACACAGCTACCACTCTCTGAGTAAAGAAGTTCCCCCTCATGTTACCACTAAACTTTTGCCCTTTAACTCTCAACTCATGTCCTCTTGTTTGAATCTCCCCCACTTTCAATGGAAAAAGCCTATCCATGTCAACTCTATCTATCCACCTCATAATTTTAAATACCTCTATCAAGTCCCCCTTCAACCTTCTACGCTCCAGAGAATAAAGACCCAACTTGTTCAACCTTTCTCTGTAACTTAGGAGATGAAACCCAGGTGACATTCTAGTAAATCTCTTCTGTACTCTCTCAATTTTATTGACATCTTTCCTATAATTCAGTGACCAGAACTGTACACAATACTCCAAATTTGGCCTTACCAATACCTTGTACAATTTCAACATTACATCCCAACTCCTATACTCAATGCTCTGATTTATAAAGGCCAGCATACCAAAAGCTTTCTTCACCACCCTATCCACATGAGATTCCACCTTCAGGGAACTATGCACCATTATTCCTAGATCCCTCTGTTCTACTGCATTCTTCAATGCCCTACCATTTACCATCTATGTCCTATTTTGATTAGTCCTACCAAAATGTAGCACCTCACATTTATCAGCATTAAACTCCATCTGCCATCTTTCAGCCCATTCTTCTAAGTGATCTAAATCTCTCTGCAAGCTTTGAAAACCTACTTCATTATCCACAACTCCACCTATCTTAGCATCATCTGCATACTTACTAATCCAATTTACCACCCCATCATCCAGATCATTAATATATATGACAATCACCATTGGACCCAGTATAGATCCCTGAGGCACACCACTAGACACCGTCCTCCAATCTGACACACAGTTATCCACCACTACTCTCTGGCGTCTCCTATCCAGCCACTGCTGAATCCATTTCACTACTTCAATATTAATCCCTAACGATTGAACTTCCCTAACTAGCCTTCCGTGTGGAACCTTGTCAAAGGCCTTACTGAAGTCCATATAGACAACATCCACTGCTTTACCCTTGTCAACTTTCCTAGTAACCTCATCGAAAAATTCAATAAGATTTGTCAAACATGACCTTCCACGCACAAATCCATGTTGACTGTTCCTAATCAGACCCTGTCTATCCAGATAATTATATTTGCCATCTCTAAGAGTGTTTTCCATCAATTTACCCACCACTGACATCAAAGACACAGGCCGATAATTGCTAGGTTTACTCTTAAAACCCTTTTTAAACAATGGAACAACATGAGCATAACGCCAATCCTCCGGCACCATCCCCATTTCTAATGTCATTTGAAATATTTCTGTCAGAGCCCCTGCTATTTCCACACTAACTTCCCTCAAGGTCCTAGGGAATATCCTGTCTGGACCCGGAGACTTATCCACTTTTATATTCCTTAAAAGCGCCAGTACTTCCTCTTCTTTAATCATCATAGTTTCCATAACTACCCTACTTGTTTCCCTTTCCTTACACAATTCAATATCCTTCTCCTTAGTGAATACGGAAGAAAAGAAATTGTTCAAAATCTCCCCCGTCTCTTTAGCCGTCCACTCAGATTCTCTAAGGGACCAATTTTATCCCTCACTATCCTTTTGCTATTAATATAACTGCAGAAACCCTTTGGATTTATTTTCACCTTACTTGCCAAAGCAGCCTCATATCTTCTTTTAGCTTTTCTAATTTTTTTTCTTAAGATTCTTTTTACATTCTTTATATTCCTCAAGCACCTCATTAACTCCAAGCTGCCTATATTTATTGTAGATCCTTCTCTTTTTCTGAACCAAGTTTTCAATATCCCCTGAAAACCATGGCTTTCTCAAACTTTCAACCTTTCCTTTCAACCTAACAGGAACATAAAGATTCTGTACTCTCGAAATTTCACCTTTAAATGACCTCTATTTCTCTATTACATCCTTCCCCATAAAACAAATTGTCCCAATCCACTCCTTCCATATCCTTTTGCATCTCCTCAAAGTTAGCCTTTCTCCAATCAAAAATCCCAACCCTGGGTCCAGTCCTATCCTTCTCCATAATTATATTGAAACTAATGGTATTGTGATCACTGGACCTGAAGTGCTCCCCAACACATACCTCCATCACCTGCCCTATCTCATTCCCTAACAGGAGATCCAACACTGCCCCCTCTCTAGTTGGTACCTCTATGTATTGCTGCAAAAAACTATCTTGCACACATTTTACAAACTCCAAACCATCCAGCCCTTTTACAGAATTGGCTTCCCAGTCAATGTGTGGAAAATTAAAATCTCCCACAATCACAACCTTGTGCCGACTACAAATATCTGCTACCTCCTTACAAATTTGCTCCTCCAATTTTTGCTCCCCATTAGGTGGTCTATAATACACCCCTCTAAGCATCACTACACCTTTCCCATTCCTCAATTCCACCCAAATAGCCTCCCTAGATGACTCCGCTAATCTATCCTGCCAAAGCACCGCTGTTATATTTTCTCTGACAAGCAATGCAACACCTCCCCCCTTTCCCCTCTGACTCTATCACACCTGAAGCAATGAAATCCAGGAATATTTAGTTGCCAATCACACCCCTCCTGCAACCATGTTTCACTAATAGCTACAACATCATATTTCCAGGTATCTAAGCTCATCCACCTTTCTTACAATGTTCCTAGCATTAAAATAAAAGCATTTAAGAAACTCTCCACCTCTTACTCTCTGTTTATTCCTAATGGAGCAAACAACTTTGTTATCTTTTTCTTCCTTCTCCCCTACATCTTCGGTCTGAGTGCTCCCATTCTCTGTCCCCTGCCTATCCTCCCTCACACACTGTCTACTAGCTTTCTCTATTTGTGAACTAACCTCCTCTCTCCTAGTCTCTTCAGTTTGATTCCTACCCTCCAACCATTCTAGTTTAAAGTCACCTCAGTAGCCCTCGCAAATCTCCCCACCAGGATATTGGTCCCCCTAGGATTGAAGTGCAACCCGTCCTTTTTGTACAGGCCATACCTGCCCCAAAAGAGGTCCTAATGATCCAAAAACTTGAATCCCTGCCCCCTGCTCGAATCCCTCAGCCACGCATTTATCCTCCACCTCATTCCATTCCTACTCTCACTGTCACATGGCACAGGCAGTAATCCCGAGATTACAATTCTCTTTTCAGGACCTCTCCCCTTTTCCTATCTATGTCATTGGTACCTGTATGTACCATGACCTCTGGCTCCTCACCCTTCCACTTCAGGATATCTTGGACGCGATCAGAGACGTCCCGGACCCTGGCACCAGGAAAGCAAGCTACCATCTGGGTCTCCTGACTGCGTCCACAGAATTGCCTATCTGACCCCCTAACTATCGAGTCCCCTATCACTACTGCCCTCTTCTTCCTTTCCCTACCCTTCTGAGCTACAGAGCCGGACTCTGTGCCGGAGGCACGGCCACTGTCGCTTCCCCCAGGTAAGCTGTCCCCCTCAACAGTACTCAAATAGGAGTACTTATTGTCAAGGGGCACAGCCACTGGTAGGGTTACTTCCTAAAACAGGCTCTCAATTCTAAACATCCATAGTTCGTTCGCCTCTGCAAATGCTGTCTGACCCATTGAGCCAGCACCTGTCTGATCCAGCAACTTAGAGCAACCTGTACAAATTACCTGCAAAGTTTTTCACTGTAACGCACACAAAATGTGTGAATGGATGTGAAGAGGATGTTTACTATAGTGGGAAAGTCTAGGACAAGGGGGCAGAGCCTTAGAATAGAAAGACATCCTTTTAGAACAGAGATGAGGAGGAATTTCTTTCACCAGGGGATGGTGAATCTGTGGAGTTCAGTGACTTGCAGTAACTAGAATGGGGAATGGAAAGGAAGAGTAGCAGAGGGTTAGGGGGCAAAATTACTGGAAACTGGAAAAATCAAAGTTGAGGCAACACACATCAAAGTTGCTGGTGAACGCAGCAGGCCAGGCAGCATCTCTAGGAAGAGGTGCAGTCGACGTTTCAGGCCGAGACCCTTCGTCAGGACTAACTGAAGGAAGAGTGAGTAAGGGATTTGAAAGTAGGAGGGGGAGGGGGAGATCCAAAATGATAGGAGAAGACAGGAGGGGGAGGGATGGAGCCAAGAGCTGGACAGGTGATAGGCAAAAGGGGATACGAGAGGATCATGGGACAGGAGGTCCGGGAAGAAAGACAAGGGGGGGGGGACCCAAAGGATGGGCAAGAGGTATATTCAGAGGGACAGAGGGAGAAAAAGGAGAGTGAGAGAAAGAATGTGTGCATAAAAATAAGTAACAGATGGGGTATGAGGGGGAGGTGGGGCGTTAGCGTAAGTTAGAGAAGTCGATGTTCATGCCATCAGGTTGGAGGCTACCCAGACGGAATATAAGGTGTTGTTCCTCCAACCTGAGTGTGGCTTCATCTTTACAGTAGAGGAGGCCGTGGATAGACATGTTAGAATGGGAATGGGATGTGGAATTAAATGTGTGGCCACTGGGAGATCCTGCTTTCTCTGGCGGACAGAGCGTAGATGTTCAGCAAAGCGGTCTCCCAGTCTGCGTCGGGTCTTGCCAATATATAAAAGGCCACATCGGGAGCACCGGACGCAGTATATCACCCCAGTCGACTCACAGGTGAAGTGTTGCCTCACCTGGAAGGACTGTTTGGGGCCCTGAATGGTGGTAAGGGAGGAAGTGTAAGGGCATGTGTAGCACTTGTTCCGCTTACACGGATAAGTGCCAGGAGGGAGATCAGTGGGGAGGGATGGGGGGGACGAATGGACAAGGGAGTTGCGTAGGGAGCGATCCCTGCGGAATGCAGAGAGAGGGGGGGAGGGAAAGATGTGCTTAGTGGTGGGATCCCGTTGGAGGTGGCGGAAGTTACGGAGAATAATATGTTGGACCCGGAGGCTGGTGGGGTGGTAGGTGAGGACCAGGGGAACCCTATTCCTAGTGGGGTGGCGGGAGGATGGAGTGAGAGCAGATGTACGTGAAATGGGGGAGATGCGTTTAAGAGCAGAGTTGATAGTGGAGGAAGGGAAGCCCTTTTCTTTAAAAAAGGAAGACATCTCCCTCGTCCTGGAATGAAAAGCCTCATCCTGAGAGCAGATGCGGCAGAGATGGAGGAATTGCGAGAAGGGGATGGCGTTTTTGCAAGAGACAGGGTGAGAAGAGGAATAGTCCAGATAGCTGTGAGAGTCAGTAGGCTTATAGTAGACATCAGTGCATAAGCTGTCTCCAGAGACAGAGACAGAAAGATCTAGAAAGGGGAGGGAGGTGTCGGAAATGGACCAGGTAAACTTGAGGGCAGGGTGAAAGTTGGAGGCAAAGTTAATGAAGTCAACGAGTTCTGCATGCGTGCAGGAAGCAGCGCCAATGCAGTCGTCGATGTTGCGAAGGATAAGTGGGGGACAGATACCAGAATAGGCACGGAACATAGATTGTTCCACAAAGCCAACAAAAAGGCAGGCATAGCTAGGACCCATACGGGTGCCCATAGCTACACCTTTAGTTTGGAGGAAGTGGAAGGAGCCAAAGGAGAAATTATTAAGAGTAAGGACTAACTCCGCTAGACGGAGCAGAGTGGTGGTAGAGGGGAACTGATTAGGTCTGGAATCCAAAAAGAAGCATTGAGCTTTGAGACCTTCCTGATGCGGGATGGAAGTATATAGGGACTGGACATCCATGGTGAAAATAAAGCGGTGGGGGCCAGGGAACTTAAAATCATCGAAAAGTTTAAGAGCGTGAGAAGTGTCACGAACATAGGTCGGAAGGGATTGAACTGCCCCTGGCCCCCACCGCTTTATTTTCACCATGAATGTCCAGTCCTTATATACTGGAAAAATCAAAGTTGATCCCATCATGTTGGAGGCCAGATCAGATATCTTGCTAAGAAGGGCATCAGAGGACCAGAGACATTCAGCTTCTTGGCAGAGCAGTGGGTGATCAGAGCCTGTCTTCAACAGTTCAGCCAATGCACAGGCTGCGCAAACACATTCCTCAGCTGCAGAGGAGATTGCCCGGGGTGATGGCCAGCTGTTTAATCGCTCTCTTTGTATCGTTTGTCTTGGCAGGGTTACATGGGACCTCCCGGGACACCCGGACCTGTGGGGCCGGAAGGAAAACCAGTGAGTAACCTTCTGAAAATAATGGCAACTCATCTCCTGACCTGATGCCCTGTACCCATTGAGTCATAGAGCACTATGGCAGGAACAGACCCTTTGGCCCATCTAGTCCATGCTGAACCGTTATTTCTCCTAGTCCCATCGACCTGCCCTCCATACCCTCCCATCCATGTACCTATGCAAGCTTCTCTTAAATGTTGCAATCAAACCCGCCTCCACCACTTCTACTGGCAACTCATTCCACACTCTCACCATCCTCTAAGTGAAGAAATTCCCCTTCATGTTCCCTTACATGTTTCACCTTTCACCCTTAACCTATGATCTACAGTTCTTGTCTCATCCAACCTCAGTTGAAAAATTCTGCTTGCATTTACTCTATAATCCTCATAACTTTGTATACATCTATCAAATCTCCCCTCTTTCTTCTATGCTCCAGGGAATAAATTCATAACCTATTCAGCCTTTTCCTATAACTCAGGTCCTCAAGTCCCGCAACACCCTTGTAAATTTTCTCTATACTCTCTCGATGTTATTGATATATTTCCCGTAGGTAAGTGACCAGAACTGTACACAATACTCCAAATTAGGCCCCACCAATGTCTTATACAACTTCATCATAATCTCTCAACTCCTGTACTCAATACTTTGATTTAGGAAAGCCAATGTGCCAAAAGCTCTATTTATGACCCTATCTACTTATGACACCACTTTCCAAGAACGATGGACCTGTATCCCCAGATCCCTTTGTTCCACCACACTCGTCTGTGCCCCACCGTTCACTGTGTAAGTAATATCCTGCACAGTGCCACTATATAAGTTGGCCAAAATTCTCGGCCTCTATGCTGAACTCCTCTGATAAGAATTCTACCATTAACCTTGTACTCTGCCTTCAAGTTCAGCCTTCCAAAGTGAGTCACGTGTAAGTCCTGTCTGGGTTTGTCCTCTGAAAGTGCAACACCTCACACTTGTTTGCATTAAATTCTGTCTATCTATACCCATCATTATTTTGTCCATATCCCTCAAGCTCACATGAAGACAGGAGCTGAAGTAGGCTATTCAGCCCTTCTAGCCTGTCCCACTATTCAATGTGCCCATGGCTTATCTGCACCAGGGTCTCATTTCCTTCTCTGTGCCAAAGTTCCCCAAAGACCTCCCACTCAGGCCTGACTGCTCTTGTCCCATGTATGGGTCTCAGGGTCAGGGTCTCAGTGCCCAATCTCACATGGGTAGAGATTGGCTTCGATCATTTCATCCCCACAGACACTGACTTCTTTGGGCTAGTTGGAACACGTGGCTGTGACCATGGCGTGATTTTAGCAGTAATGTAGAGCTGAGTTTTCTACTATGTACCTACGGTTGACAGCTCATTCCAAACTGGGTAAAGGATTTTACAGCAATCGTGGTCACATTCTCCAAAATTACACCACACTTTGGTAGGTTGAATTTCAAGGCAGAATACAGAGTGAATAGCCAGATTCATAACAATGTGGAGGAACAGAGGGATCTTGGGGTCCACGTCCGTAGATCTGTCAGAGTTGCCACCCAAGTTGATAGGGTGGTTAAGAAGGTGTATAGTGTGTTGGCCTTCATTAATCTGGAAATTAAGTTCAAGAGCCGGAAGGTAATGTTGCAGCTCTATAAAACTCTGGTTAGACCAACTTTGGCATATTATGTTCAGCTCTAGTCATTATAGGAAGGATGGGAAGACTCAGAGATTTAACAGGATGTTGCCTGGATTAGAGAGCATGTTTTATGACGATAGGTTGAGTGAGCTTGTGCTTTTCTTTTTGGAGTGAAGAAGGATGAAGTGTGATTTTATGGAGGTGTACAAGATGATAAGAGGCATAGATAGAGTGGACAGCCAGACATTTATTCCCAGGAAGAAAGTGACTAATACCAGGGGGTATAATTTAAAACTGATTGGAAGAAAGTGTTAGGCAGATGTGAGAGGCATGTTTTTTACACAGAGAGTGGTGGGTGTGTGGAAGACGCTGTCAGCAAGTAGTGGTAGAGGCAGATACATCAGGGACGTTTAAGTGACCCTTAGGTAGGCACGTGGATGATAGAAAAATGGAGAGTGACAGAAAAGTGAAGAGTTACTTTGATCAGGTTGAAAGGTTGGCACAACATGGTGGGCCAAAGAGACTGTACTTTGCCGTCCTGTTCTACATTCTATATTTCTCTATTTTCTGCATATTCATGTGTCTGCCTAAGTGCCTCTTAAACAACACTATCTTGTCTGCTTTTACCATTACCACCTTTGGAGAACATTCTTTGAAGGAAGGAGCTGTTCCTGAACAATTGAGTGTGCGTCTTTAGGCTCCAGTACCCCCTCCCCGATGGTATTAAACTTGATGTTGGTACATTCACCTCATGCTGATGCCAGCTCTTCCATCTGCCTTCTAGGGGCTCCCTGGACGACGAGGACCACCAGGGCTACAAGGTGTGAAAGGGAGAAGGGTAAGTGGTATTTATCAGTACACAATGTCCCCCGTCATTTCACCGGTCTGCCCCATCTATTCCCAGATCTCAAGGATTCCCAAGTGCGCTTGTTCTCTGTTTGATCTGTACGGAACTCGTTGCTTGGATACCCTCTCATCCTTCCCTTTCGTAGACTGTCGAACTATTAACTGCACTCGGATAACTTACATCTCCTCCCAGTCTCACGTTATTTACTTATTTACTTGTGCACAAAGAGAACAGTTCAGCCCCGTCACCAAACTTCTCTGAAACTTCAGCTCAGAATTGTCCATTTTTTATACAGATATTGATCCAATCAAAAAGTTGTGCACATTCTAATTTCATTATTTGTATATGTAGCTACCAATCACAATACATTTTTCAGAAGTTAATAACCAATAAAAATCTATGTGTTAATGACCAATGAAGCCCTAGATTGAGTAAAAATAATCAGAATCCAGTTTATTTGCACTGGCATACTGTATGTTGTGAAATTTGTTCTTTTCAAGAGGTTCTAGATTGTTTAATGTCATTTCCAGTACACAAGTGTAAAGGAGAATGAAATAATTGTTACTCCAGATCTGATGCAGCACAGAAATACACATTTAGATAAAGTGAAATAATAATATATATATAAATATGTAAAATAGATTTTGTGGCAGCAGTACAGTGCAATATATAAAATTACTATAAATTACAATAAGAATATAAATAGATAATAAAGCAGATAAATAAGTAAATGAATGAATGAATAAACAGATATGCGGATAGATAAATAAATAGTGCAAAAAAAGAGCAAGATACTGAGGTACTGTTCATGGGTTCATGGAATATTCGGCAATATGATGGCAGATGGGAAGCTGTTCCTGAATCGTTGAGTGTGTGCCTTCAGGCTCCTGTACCTCCTTCCTGATGGAAGTAATGAGAAGAGAGCACGTCTCAGATGGTGGGGGGCCTTAATGATGGATGCTGCTTTTTTGAGGCCTTGCCTTTTGAAGATGTCCTCAGTACTCGGGAAACTGGTGCCCATGATGGACTGCCTGAGTCTACAGCTTTCCGCATGTCTTTCCGATGCTGTGCAGTGGTCCCCCCGTACCAGGCGGTGACGTAACCAGTCAGAATGTTCTCCATGGTACCTGCCGTAGAAACTCGCTAGAGTGTTTGGTGACATATCAAATCTCCTCAAACTCCTAAGGAAGTACAACTGCTGGCAATAACTGTTCAATTGCTGGTGAGTGCCTACAATCCTTCTTTTGCATCCTTGTCTTTGTCTGCCTGCTGACCTTGGATGGCAATCTGAAACAAAGAGGAGGTGCAGAGACGAACTGAGTTCTCAAGGGTGTGTTCAGCTTGGGTAACTGTATAATGTGCTGTAGGGAGCATCCTAACAAGCTGCATCACTGCACGGTACGGAAACTGCACTGAGATGGACAAGAAGGCTCTACAATGGGTAGTCAACACATCAACAGCACCACCCTACCAAGATCAAGGACACAGATACAGAAGGATGCTGAAACAGGGCCAGTAACATCGTGTAGGTTCTCCACCACACTGCTCATGGACTGTTTGTCCCACTCCTGTCGGAGAGGAGGCTATGTGGGACCACCAGACTCAGACACAGTTACTTTCCCCAAGCAGTGAGGCTGATCAACACCTCCACCCACTAACCCACCCCTCCACACCCCCAACCACCATGACTTTATCATTTCCTGTCAGTCACCTTATGTACAGACACTCCTGTGCCTACTGTCACTTTATGGATGTACAATCAATCTACATGTATAAGATATCTTATGTATTTATATTTATTGTGGTTTTATTATTACTGTGTTCTTTATCTTATTAAATGATTATTCCTGACAAATCACTTGTAGTACACAAAGAAACAATACACTGGGCCAGTAAGAAGTCTTACCATGCTATCCCACACCCACACGTTAGAAAGCCTGATCACCTGGCTGTACTCCTACTCCCTGAAGACCACAGCACCAGTAGTGAGGATCAAGAAGCTATGGACAAGGGAGGCGCGTGAGTGCTTTGTATCAGTGGTCTGGACTGCATCCAAGGATTCATCTGCGAGTCTGAAGGAGTACGCCACAGATGTCACTGATTTCATTAAACCTGCATGGATGAGTGTGTGCCTACGAAAACTTGCTGTACATTCCCAAATCAAAAGCTGTCGATGAATCAGGAGGTCTGTAGTCTGCTGAGGGCTAGAGTTGTGACATTCAAGTCTGGTGACCCAGGTCTGTACGAGCAAACCAGGTACAACTTGCAGAGGTTAAAGAGACAATTCCGAGCGAGGTTGAAGGTAAAGCAACACACATCAAAGTTGCTGGTGAATGCAGCAGGCCAGGCAGCATCTCTAGGAAGAGGGACAGTCGACGTTTCAGACCCTTCGTCAGGACTAACTGAAGGAAGAGCTAGAAATCTCTTACTAGCTCTTCCTTCAGTTAGTCCTGACGAAAGGTCTTGGCCCGAAACATTGACTGTACCTCTTCCTAGAGATGCTGCCTGGCCTGCTGCGTTCACCAGCAACTTTGATGTGTGTTGCTTGAAATTCCAGCATCTGCAGAATTCCTCGTGTTTACGAGTTTGGAGGTGATGTAGGATGCACGTCAACTCTGGCAGGGTTTGCAGGACTTTACTCCCTACAAAGCAGAACCCAGTAGTATGAATGGGAGCAGTGCTTCACTACCAGATGAGCTCAACACCTTCTGGCATAGAAAGGGAGAATAAAACTACAGCTATGAGGATCCCTGCTGCACCCAGTGACCCTGTGATCCCTGTCTCAGAGGCTGATATGAGGCCCTCGACAGGTGACAAGCTCTGATGGAGTACCTGGTAAGGCTCTGAAAACCTGTGCCAACCAGCTGACGGAGGGGATCAGAGGTATTTTTATCTCTCATTGCTACAGTCGGAAGTTCCCACATGCTTCAAAAGGACAACAGTTATAACAGTACCCGAGAAGAGCAGGGAGAGCTGCTTTAATGACAATCACCCAGTAGCACTCACATGGATGGTCAGGAAGTGTTTTGAGAGGCTGATTATGGCTAGAATAAACTCCTGCCTCAGCAAGGACCTGGGCCCACTGCAATTTGCCTATCGCCACAATAGGTCTACAGCAGATGCCATCTCATTGTCTCTCCATGCGGCCTTGGACTATCTGAACAATACAAATACCTATGTCAGGATGATTATGCTCAGCGTTGAAAACCATTATTCCTACAGTTCTGATCAAAAAGCTGCAAAATCTGGGCCTCTGAACCTCCCTCTGCAACTGGATCCTCGACTTCCTAACCGGAGACACTTTCTGTGTGCATTGGAGATAAAATCTCCACCTTGCTGACGATCAACACTCGTGCACCTCAGGAATGTGTGCTTAGCCCACTGCTGAACTGTCTCTACACCCATGACAGCTCAAATACCATCTATAAATTTGCTGATGATATAGCCACTGTTGGCAGATGGTGACGAGAGGGCGTACAGGAGTGAAATATACCAGCTAGTTGAGTGGTGTCGCTGCAACAAGCTGGCACTCAACATCAGTAAGACTAAAGAATTGACTCGGACTTCAAAAAGGATAGGCGAGGGGACCCACACCAGTCCTCATAGAGGGATCAGAAGTGGAGAGAGTGAGCAATTTCAAGTTCCTGGGTCTCAATATCTCTGAGGATCTAACCTGGTCCCAACATTTCAATGCAGTTACAAAGAAGACAAGACAGCGGCTATATTTCATTTGGAGTTTGAGGAGATTTGCTATGTCACCAAAAACACTTGTAAGTTTCTACTTATGTCACATGGAGAGCATTCTGACAGGCTGCCTCACCATCTGGTAATGGGGGTGGGGTGGGGAAGGTGGGGTTGGCTATTGCACAGGATTGAATTAAGTTGCAGAAAGTTGTAAACTCAGCCTGCTCCATCATGGGCACTAGCCTCCATAGATTCCAGGATATCTTCAAAGAGTTATACCTCAAAAAGGCAGTATCCATCATTGAGGACTCCCATCACCCAGGACACGCCCTCTTCTCATTGCTACCATCAGGGAGTTGGTACAGGAGCCTGAAGTCACACTCTCAACCATTCAGGAACAGCTTCTACCCCTCTGCCATCAGATTTCTGAATGGACATTGAACCCATGAACATTACCTTATTACTTTTTTATTTCTTTTTTTGCACTACTTTAATTTAACCTAACTACTTAATATACATACTTATACTGTAATTCACAGTTATTTTTCTCTATTACTATGTGCTCCATTGTACTGCTCTTGTGAAGTTAACAAATTTCATGACATATGCCGGTGATATTAAACGTGATTCCGATTCTTTTTTTGTTCTGCATCAGATTCAGAATAGCAATTATTTAATTCTCCTTTACACTTGTGTACTGGAAATGACATGAGTCAATCTTGAATCTCACTGTCTCTATCAGCTCATTATCTTCACCGTTGCCTTGTTGCAACTTCCACCCGTGTTCAGCTTGGGTTACTATTGCTGGATTTCGATGTTTTAATCCAAGGTTCTTTCAGAAGCCAGGAAAGAGGCACAAAGCTTGCTGCTTCACAGTCATTCTATTAAACGCTAATAGGACAGAAAGAGTTGACAACGGATAGTGATAGAGGTCTACTGATTGAAGAGGGAGAGATAAAGAAAGATGGCAATCAGCATGGAGCAGCTCTTTTTATGCTATAGATAGGAAAAAATCCATTCAAATTCAAAGATAAGAGTCAACCAATGAGAAAGCTCTTATTCAAATAAAGCAGCACCAAGAGAAGCTTCCAGACTTTCTAGAATAACCATTAGGGGACACATTGAACAACTGTATATACCCATTTTGACCACTAGGAAGTACATTAAACTGTTACATGCATATAAGGACTACTTAAAATACTAGCAGACAGTTAATTGTTAAGCTGAAAATTCAAATTTCAAAGTAAGTTAATTATCAAGGTATATATATGTCACCATATACTACCTTGAGATATATTTTCTTGTAGGCATTCACAGTAAATACAAGAGACACAATAGAATCAGTGAAAGACCACACCCAACAAGACGGACGAACAACCAATGTGCAAAATTCAGCAAACTGTGAAAATACAAAACTAAACAAAAAATAAATAATAATTAATAAATAAGCAATAAATATCGAAAACATGAGAAGAAGAGTCCTTGGAAGTGAGTTCGTAGATTGTGGGAACAGTTCTGTGATGGGGCAAGTGAAGTTGAGTAAAGTTATTCTCTCTGGTTCAAGGGCCTGATGAGGGATAATAACTGCTTCTGAACCTGGTGGTGTGGGTTCCTAAGGCTCCAGTACCTCTTTCCTGTGGCAGCAGCGAGAAGAGAGCATGGCCTGGATGGTGAGATCCCTGATGATGGATGCTGCTTTCCTGTGACAGTGCTCTGTGAGGAGGTGCTCAATGGAGGGGAGGACTTTACCCGTGATGGTCTGGCCCACATCCACTAGTTTTTGTAGGATTTTCCTTTTAAGGGCATTGGTGTTTCTATACCAGGCTGTGTTGCAACCAGTCAATATACTCTCCGCCACACATCCACAGACTGGAAAGAAAATGACAATTAAACTGTCTAATCTAAGAGTGAAACAGTCGACTCCAACACTACTCACTGTCTCCATCAGAATATCATCTTAACCCTTGTCTTGCTGGAACTTCCACACGGTGAGGTGCCAGGGTTAACGGTTCAGGACACTGACAAATCCAGATCCTACTTTGGACATAGGAGGCAGTGTGGAGGGCATGATGTTCAGAAGCCATGGGGTGTGGCATGCAACAATTCACATGGTATCCTTTGACTTTACAGGGACCACGAGGTCTGGATGGATTGCCTGGTGATCAAGGATCTCCAGGTAAAAAGGTAATTATTTACTTTGTGACATGACCAAGGAGGAGTTCGGGAACCCATTCCTTGCAATTCGAAGCTCACTGAAGCAGTATTTGGATTGAGTGTCCTCAGAGTCAGAGAACTGGAGCCCACAACTCTGATTCCATATTAAAGATAAACACAAGAGACTCTACACTTGCAGGAGATCCAGAGCAACACGCACAAAATGCTGGAGGAACTCAGCAGGTTAGGCAGCATCTATAGGAAAGAATGAAGAGTCAACATTTCCGGCCACGACTCTTCATCAGGACTGGAAAAGAAGTGAGAAGATGCCAGAAGAAGAAGTTGGGTGGAGGGGAAGAATAATGAGTGAGAAGGTGATAGGTGAAGCCAGGTGGGTGGGGGAGGGGGGATGAAGTAAGAAGCTGGGAGGTGATAGGTGAAGCCAGGTGGGTGGGGGAGGGGGGTTGAAGTAAGAAGCTTGGAGATGATAGGTGGGAAAGGTAAAGGACTGGAGAAGAAGGAATTCGATTGAACCATAGGAGAAGGGGAAGGATGAGGGGCACCAGGGTCAGGTGATAGGCGGGTGAGGAGAAGAAGCAAGAGACCAGAGTTGGGCATTGAAGAAGAGGGAAATGGTAGGTGAAAGAAATACCAGAAGTTGGAGAAATCGGTGTTCATGCTGCCAGGCTAGAGGCTACTCAGATGGAATATGAGGTGTGGCTCCTCCACCCTGAGAGTAACCAATTGTGGTAGATGAAAGTTATTGAAAGTATCTTGTTTTGTCCAAGAATCCCTGAGAGAGAGAAGGAGGGGATGAAATGAAAGGACAGCGATGGTTTCACGTATATCTATGATGACCTCCAAGTTCCGATCCACACCAATCCCACCCCCCCCACGTTCAGTCTGGACCCTTCTAGGCCCTGGTGATTCAAGTGAGAGTCAAGATACTGGTTCAGTGTTGTGAGGGTCTCTGTCCTCACCGCCCCTCAGGCAGTGAGATCCAGATCCCAACCCCCTCTTGGGAAAGCTTTCAGAATCAGAATAGATCTATTATCACTGACATTCAGGATGTCATAAAATCTGTTGTTTTGCAGCAACAAACAGTGAAATAATATGGTAAACCTGGTCAGATTGCACTTGTTTTGGGCCCCTATCTAAAAAAAGGAGTGCTGGCATTGGGGGTGGTCCAGAGGAGGTTCACAAAAATAATTCCAAGAATGAAAGGGTTAATGTGTGAGGAGCATTTGATGGCTCACCAGAGTTTAGAAGAATGGAGGGGGAATCTCATTGAATATTAAAATGCCTAGATAGAGTGGATGTGCACGGGATAACACTTAATTTTCTTATAGTGGGAGAGGCTAGGACAAGAGAGCACAGCCTTAGAATACAAAGATGTCCCTTTAGAACAGAGATGAGGAGGAATTTATTTTGCCAGAGGGTGGTGAGTCTGTGGAATTCATTGTCACAGATGGCTGTGAGGCCAAGTCATTCGGTATATTTGAAGCGAAGGCTGATAGGTTCTTGATTAGTCAGGGGTCACAGATTATGGGAAGAAGGCAGGAGAATGGGGTTGAAAGGGATGATAAATCAGCCATCATAGAATGGAAGAGCAGACTTAATGAGACGAATGACCTTATTCTGCTCCTTTGTCTTATGGAATGTTGCTCAATAGCTCCAAGTTTTGTTGTGCAGATCAGATTCAGGTTTATAGTCACTGACGAACACACTGTTAACGTTTGACAAAGGCACAACAATATCAGTTATGGGGAGAAGGTGTAGGGCATTCAGCCCTTCAGCAATGTAACCATGGCCGATCTGTTCTCGGCCTCTCAAACGCAAGAGATTCTGCAGATGCTGGAAATAGAAGCTGCCTGAAATGCTGAATTCTTCCAGTATTTCATCATCCCTGTTTCTGTGGAATTACCCCCATCACCCTCGATTCACGATCTGTCTTCCTCCTCATTCTTGGCCCCACAGTTGCACAGGGGTAGCGCTTCCTTCTCAGTGCATTTCCGAATTCGGCATTCAATGTCGGCACCGATCTGTAAGGTGTGTCTGTACGTCTTCCCTGTGGAATGCATAGGTTTTCCCCAGGTGCTCCAGTTTCCTCCCACAGTCCAAAGACGTACGAGGTAAGATAGTTAGTCATTGTGAATTGACCCCTGATTAGGTCAGGTTTAATAGGGGTTGTGGGGTTGTTAGTGCAGACTGGCTCAAAGGGCTGGAAGGGCCTACTCCGTGTTTATTTATCACTAAATAAATATATTAACCCCCCACCACCCCGTGATCCATTCTCCACACCCTCTGGTTCCTATCCTTCTGTGAGAGGTTTCTACACACCTCAGTTTTAAACGTCTACCCCTAATCCTGCGTCTGTGCCTGCTTGTTCCAGACTCTCCCACTGGTGGAAACATCTCCACAGAAAGTCAGAGCACCACAGCACAGAAGCAGGCCCTTCTGCCCATCTAGTCTCTCATGTCCACTCAGGATCAGAGATGATTCAGTAAGGTCTCCCCTGTTCTTTTAAACCATATGGAATTCGGGTCCAGCTTCTTCAGCTGATGATGAGGAGAGGGAGAGGTGGAGAGTCCGTCATCATGCCCGACGCCGGCCCCCTAGGCCTGAGTCGACGTAGTAGCAGCAGTAGTAGTAGTTCTTTAGCTGCTCGTGAGAGGAGAATCTTTTCACTCTGGGAGCTAGTCGGGTGAGCGATCGTCGGCCTGTCTCCAGAGCCCGTGCCACACTGTGGGGCATGGTTCATCAGCACAGAGGCTCGTTCTGTTGTGGTGAGCTACATAGAGTTCAGAGTAAGTATATTATCGAAGCATCAATGTCACCATGTACAACCCTGAGATTCATTTTTTGTCGGCATCCACGATAGAACAAAGAAATAAAATAGCATCAATGAAAAACTGCATGCAAGCAAAGACGAACAACCGATGTGCAGAAGGAGACAAACGGAGCAAATAAAAAAAAATAATAATAAATCAGTAATACATAATATTGATCATACTGAGCACATGAGGTGAAGAGACTTGAAAGTGAGTCTAAGGTTGTGGAATGAGTTCATTGTTGAGGTGAGTGAAGTTACCCATGCTGGTTCAGGAGCCTGGTGGTTGAGGGGTAATAACTGTTCCTGAACCTGGTGGAGTGTGTCCTGTGGCTCCTTCCCAGTAGCAGCAAAAAGAGAGCGTGGCCTGGCTGGTGGGAGTCCTGCTTTCCTGCAATAGCTCGCCTTGTAGATGAGCTCTGTGGTGGGGAGGGCATTACCTATGATGGACTGGCCTGTATCCACCACATTTTGTAGGCTTTTTCGTCCCTGGACAATGGTATTTCCATACCAGGTTGTGATGCAGCCTGCCAGGATTCTCTCCAGAGGCCTTCTTTGCAATGTCATTACGTGCTGGACACAGGGCAGATCCTTTGAATTGTTGTTTGCCTTGCAGGGGCAGAGAGGTGACCCAGGAGCACAAGGTGACATTGGACTCATTGTAAGTGTGCACCTTTGCTAAGATTTGTGACTATCTCAGGGTGGGGAGGGTCTCCACAGTCCAACCAGAGTTTATTCTGCAAATTCTTTACATTGCATCATCTTCTGAATTGCAGGGCAAAGCCGGGAATCCTGGAGAACAGGGAATGCCGGGAGCTTCGGTAAGTTTCTTTGGGCTTTTCAAAGTTCAAGGTAAGTTTATTAACAAAGTACATATATGTCACCATATACAACCCTGAGGTTTATATTCTTGTGAGCATCTTTCTCCTCTTTTTATTGGCAGGATGTGGAAGCTTTAGAGAGGGTGCAGAGAAGATTTACCAGGATGCTGCCTGGATTAGAGAGCGTGCCTTATCAGGATAGGTTGAGTGAGCTAGGGGTTTTCTCTTTGGAGCAAAGGAGAATGGGAGGTGATTTGATAGAGTGTACAAGATTATAACAGGCCTAGACAAAGTGGACAGTCGGAGACTTTTTCTCAGGGCAGAAATGGCTAATACAAGGGGGCATAATTTTAAAGCGTTTGGTGGAAGATATAGAGGGGATATCAGAGGTAAGTTTTTTACACAGAGCGATGAGTGGGTGGTGACAGAGGCAGATACATTAGCAGTGTTTAAGAAACTCTTAGGCACAAGGAAGATAGAAAAATGGAGGGCGATGTACAAGGGAAGGGTTAGATTGATTTTAGTATCACTTCAAAGGTTGGAATAACATCATGGCTAAAGGGCTTGCACTGGACAAAGTTCAAAGTACATTTATTATCAAAGTACATATATGTCACTACCTACAACCCTGAGATTCATTGTTTGTGGGCATTCACGATAAATACAAGAGACACAATAGAATCAATGAAAGACTGCACCCAACAAGATGGATAAACAACCAGTGTGCAAAAGACAATGAACTGTGCAAGTACAAAAATAATAATACTAACTAAATAAGCAATAAATATGGAGAACGTGAGATGAAGAGTCCTTGAAAGTGAGTTTGTAGATTGTGGGAACATTTCAATGATGGGGTGAGTGAAGTTATCCCCTCTGGTTCAATATCCTGATGGTTGAGGGGTAATTACTGTCCCTGAACCTGGTGGTGAGAGTCCTGAAGCTCCTGGACCTCCTCGCTGATGGCAGCAGTGAGAAGGAAGCTGAAATGGGCTAAGGACAATGTGCCCAGCATAAACCCACAGAGGTTTGTGAGTAGATGGAATGAGCTGTCAGAGGAAGTGGTAAAGGTGGGTACAATTACAGCGCCTAAGGGACACTTGGACAGGTATAGTACTGTCCAAAAGCCTTGTGCACCCTAGCTATATATATATTCCAGAGGCTTTGCACAGTACTGCATCTGGATGGAAGGAGTTGAGGGGGATATGGGTCAAATGCAGACAGACGGGACTGGTTGAGGTCGGTGACCTGATCAGTACAGTTTAATTGGGCCAATGGGCCTGTTTCTGTGCTGTACGACCCTCTGAGTTGATTTCCTGTGCTTTGTTTCGCTGGGGGAATACAGGAAACCTGGACCACACTGTTGATCAGATTTCAGATTCAGATGTATTTATCACAGCCAGATCTGTCGGCCAGCCTGTTGATCAGATTTCAGATTCAGATGTATTTATCACAGCCAGATCTATCCGCCGGCCTGTGAGACCATTAGACTTAGGAGCAGCATCAGGCCATTCGTCCATCAAGTCTGCCCTTCCACTCTATCACGGCTGATTTATTTAGAAATACAGCGCGAAATGTGCCTTTCCAGCCCTCTGAGTCGCACGGCCAGCTACCCACCAATTTAACCCAAGCCTCATCATGGGATGATTTACAATGGCTGGTTAATGTACTAATAGGTATGTTTGTGGACTGTGGGGAAACCCACGCACACAAGGGAAAGAACATATAAACTTGCTTAAAGAGGATGCTGGAATTGAACTCTGAACTCCTATGCCCTGCACTGCAATAGCGTTGCGCACATTGCGATTCTCCTGTTATTTATTATCAATCCCATTCTCCTGTCTTCTCTCCATAGTCTTTACTGCCCTAACTACACAAGAACCTCTCAACCTCCACTTTAAATATACCCAATGACTCGGCCTCCACAGCCATTCATGCAATGAATTCCACAGATTCACCATCCTCTGGCTCAAGAAAAAATTCCTCCTCATCTCCGTTCTTAATGGAAGTCCTTCTGTTCTGAGGCTGTGCTCTCTGGTTCTAGACTCCCCAACTATAGAAACATCCTCCACACATCCACTCTATCTAGGCCTTTCAATATTCAACAGGTTTCAGTGAGATCCCTGCTCCATTCTTCTAAACTCCAGCAAGAACAGTCCCAGAGCCATCAAAAACTCCTCATTTGTTAACCCGCTCATTCCTGGGATAATTCCTGTGAAACCCCTTTGGACCTTTTCCCTGGAGTGTGGGAGATCTGTAGATTTGTTGTGATATACAGACTCAGATTTAGATTTATATATCACATGTACATTGAGAGATGGAGTGAAATGCATCATTTGCATTGACGATCAGCTCAACCCAAGGGTATGCTGGGGGCAGCCCGCAAATGTCACTACATGTTCCGTTGCCAGCAGAGCTTGCCCACTGGATCAACAGAAGCAATGACGCCCACAGAACGACAGCAAAATGAGCCTTCCCCACTGTCCCCCCCACCCCCCCCACACACACACACACACTCACACTCACTCTCTCACACACACACACACACACACACACACACACACACACATAAAACACACACACACACACACACACACACACACACAGGCACACACACACACTCACACACACACACACTGTCACACACACGCACCCACACACCCACCCACACACACACACTCTCACACACACACTCACTCACACTCACACACTCACTCACTCACACAGACAGACCTCCAACCCCAAAACAGGTCACCTACAACAAGTCTTAGTGTTGAAATAGGATGGAATACGTAGGGAGGGGGCAGAGCGGATCTCAATTGGAGACAGGTAACGTGCTTTGTGTTTGAGAGAGGGAGTGGAGAGCATCTGAGATGGAGAGAGGGTGTCGGATACATCTCTAATAGAAGGAGAGACCATGAGACCATAAGACATTTAGCCCATCGAGTCAGCTTCTTATTCCATCATGACTGATTTATTATTCCTCTCAACCCCAATTTTTCCTGCCTTCTCCCTATAACTTTTGATGCCCTGATAAATCGGGAAGCTATCAACCTCCACCTTATATATACCCAATGACTTGGCCTCCACAGCCATTCATGCATGAATTCCACAGGTTCACCACCTTCTGGATAAATAAATTCCTCCTCATCTCTGTTCTAAATGGACGTCCCTCTTTTATGAGGCTGTGCACTCTGACTCCCCCTCTATAGGAAGCATCCTCTCTATCTCCACGTCCATTCTATCTAGGCCTTTCAATATTCAATAGGTTTCAATGAGATCCCCTGTCATTCTTCTAAACTCCAGCGAGTACAGGCCCAGAGCCATCTAATGCTCCTCGTACACTAACCCTTTCATTCCAGGAATCATTCTTGTGATGGGGGGGAGGGAATGTCAGGGAGCATTGCTGTTGTCAGTGAGGATAAGGGAAAGGGTGAGTCTGAAAGGAGGAGGTAGAGGAGAACGTCTTGTCAACGGTTGGGAAAAGATGTCTCTTTGAGTTAGGAAGATGGTGGAGAGTATTGGACATCTAACCAAAATCTTCGGCATAAGGAGCTCTCTCTACTGTCCACATCCACATTCATCCACATTCTTCATTGTTTCAGGGGCTGCCTGGACCTTCGGGAAGCTCTGGAGACATGGGACCTCCTGGACAACCAGTTGAGTCGACCTTCAGTCTACTGTGACTCTGTGCAGTGATGGGATGTTTAAGGGGAGGGAGGGGAGAGGCCAATCATTCCTTCTTGCTTGTGCTAGCCCTGTCAGTGCCTATTGCCTCACTAAATCTGTGTACATCTATCTCCCTCCATAAGAACAATGAATCTTCTCCAGCAGTGCACAACAGAATAGGAGCAGGAGGCCACTCAGCCCATTAGTCCTATCCCACCACTCAATGTGACCAATGCAGATCTGCCCCAGGCCTCATTTTCACTTCTTTTCCATGAGACCATAAGACATTATGGTGCCAGTTCCCCCTCACCCTCAGTCCCCTGATCTGTCAAACATTCCTCTCCCTCCTCGTTAAACTTCCCTCCCCATCCTCACTGATCCTGGCTCCACGCCCACTGGGACAGGGAATTCCAGAGGTTCCCCTGCCTGTCTGAGAAGAAGTGGTAACACAACACAATCCAAATGTTAATTTATGCCAAGGAGAGAGATTGTAAGATTTTAAAGTTTAGCTTTATTTGTCACATGCACATAGAAACAGTGAAATATTCAGTGAAATGTGTTGTTTGTGCTAATGACCAGCACAATCTGAGGGCAGCCCACAAATATTGCCACACTTCTGACACGAAAACAACAAGCCTACAGCTCACTAATCCTAACCCGCACATTTTTGGAATGTGGAAGGAAACCAGAGCACCCGGAAGAAACCCACACGGTCACGGGGAGAACAGACTGCAGAGGGAACTGCACTCAGCTCTGTGGTACTACAAGCTCCCCTCTACACTTACCATTCCACCCTCCTACCACGCCGGTGAATAAAATAAAATATGAGGCCACCGGAGTGCATTGAGACACTTTCCAACGGTCTGGATGAGTGTGGTTCCAACAACATCACAGAAATTTAACAGCATTCAGGATAATGATACCAAAAGGCAGAATAAGGCCATTCAGCCCATTGAGTCTGCTCCACCAGTCTATCATGCCTGATTTATTACCCCTCTCAAACCCATTCCCCTGCCTTCTCCCCGTAACCTTTGACACCCTGACTAATCGAGAACCTATCAACCTCCATCTTAAATATACCCAGTGGCTTAGTCTCCATTAAATTCCACAGATTCACCGCCCTCTGGCTAAAGAAACTCCTCCTCATCTCTATTCTAAAAGGACGTCCTTCTGAGGTTGTGTGCTCTGGTTTTAGACTCCCCCCACTATAGTCTGTATGTCCACTCTATCTCGGCCTTTCATTATTTGATAGGTTTCAATGTGATAAAACAACTCATTTTCAGCATGTCATCCACCTCCAACCTCCCCCTAAACACCTCTCATTCTGCCACCAGCACACGGTGGCTGGAGAGTGCACCGCCTACAGAAATGTCATCCACCTCCAACCTTCCCCTAAGCACCTCTCACTCTGCCACCAGCACGCAGTGGCTGGAGAGTGCACCGTCTACAGAATGCACCATGGTTACTCAGCCAGACTGCTCCCACAGACCCTCCCAGACCCACCCATCCTATAATCAGAGACGTGGTCAGAGGGTCCAGGGGAACACCAGCACCCACAGGTTCCCTCCCAGTCTCACATCATCCTAACTTAAAAATGTATCACCATTCCTTTCTCTGTACCTGTAACACTTTATTCTGCATTCTGTTATTGTTTTATCTGGTTCTACTTCAATGCATTATGTAATGATCTGATGTTTTATGGAAGACCAGTATTTCACAATATGACATGTGACAATAATCAACTCATCTTCCAAGCAGCCTCACCCCACCTGCAAAATGCAAGATTTCCCAGTGGCTAATCATTTAAATTTTTATTCCCATTCCTATTCCAACAAGTTGGTTCATGGCCTCCTCTACTGCCACGACGAGGCCACTCTCAACTCGAAGGAGCAACACCTCACATTACAACTGGATAGCCTCCAACCTGATGGCATGAACATCCATTTCTCAAACTTCCAGTAACTTTTCCTCCCCCCTTTCCCTCATCGTCCATCTCCCACCCTGGCTCCCCTCTCACCACTCCTCATCTCCTTACCTGCCTATCACCTCCTCCTGATGCCCTTCTCCTTCCCTTTTTCCCACGGTCCACTCTCCTCTCCTATCAGATTCCCCTTTTCAAGCCATTTACCTCTTCAACCTATCACCTCCCAGCTCGTTACTTCCTTCCCCCCTCCCACAGCCACCTGGCTCTACCTATCACCTTCCAGCTTGTTACTTCCTTACCCCCTCCCACAGCCACCTGGCTTTACCTATCACCTTCCAGCTTGTCCTCCCTCCCCTCCCTGAACCTCCTTATTCCGGCTTCTTCCCCCTTCCCTTCCAGTCCTGATCAAGGGTCGCAGCCGAAATGTCGACTGTTTGTTTATTTCCATAGATGCTGCCTGGCCTGCTGAGTTCCTCCACATTTTGTGTGTGTTGCTCTGGATTTCCAGCTTCTGCAGAATCTTTTGTGCTTACCAATTTACTCATCAGTAAAGGATTAGATTTTGCTCCTTTTAACAAAACTGATTACTCGCATTTTCAAATACGTCTCTTTGACCAATGTTTTTTCTGTGCAGGGGCCTCGAGGACAGAATGGTGAAGTTGGACCTGTTGGAGAAATTGGTCCTGAGGTAAAGCTTTATGTATTTTAGTGTTTCCATCAGCTGTGCTTGTACTTTAAATTGATAGAGATGATCCAGTGCACGGCCGGAGACTTTTTCCCAATACAAGCAGGCATAATTTTAAGGTGATTGGAGGATGGGGGTGGGGTGCATTGCCAGAGGTAGGTTTATTTTTAAACACAAAGAGTAGTTAAAAGGCTGGCACAACATCAAGGCTGAAGAGCCTGTACTATGCTCTTTGAGGTATACAAGATGAGAGGCATTGATCGTGTGGATAGTCAGAGGCTTTTTCCCAGGGCTGAAATGGCTAGCACGAGAGGACACAGGTTTAAGGTGCTTGGAAGTAGGTACAGAGGAGATGTCAGGGGTAAGTTTTTACGCAGAGAGTGGTGAGTGTGTGGAATGGGGTGGCGGTGGTGGAGGCGGAAATGATAGGGTCTTTTAAGAGACTCCTGGATGGCTACATGGAGCTTAGAAAAATAGAGGGCTATGGGTAAAGCCTAGGTGGTTCTCAGGTAAGGACATGTTCGGCACAACTTTGTGGGCCAAATGGCCTGTATTGTGCTGTAGGTTTTCTATGTTTCTATGTTTCTATGCTGTAATGTTCAATGTTCTGTGTTCTCCCTTATGTGTTCTGTGTTCTACGTTCAATGCTCTACGTTTGTATGTTCTATATTTTGTGTACGGTGTTCTATGTTCTGTGTTCTATATTCTGTATTCTGTGTTCTGGATTCTATGTTCTGTCTTCTGTGTTGTGTCCAATGTTCTATGTCTGTTCTATGTTCTCTGTTCTGTATTCTATGTTCTATGTCTCTGTTTTATGTTCTATGTTCTATATCATGTTTTAAGTTCTGTGCTCTCTGGTAAAGCTAGTGGAGAAGGTGCTGTCGAAGAAGTCTTGATGAGTTGCTGCGTTGTGTCCCATTGTTTTTAATCCAAGGTTCTTTCAGAAGTCGGGAAAGAGCCAAAAAACCTGCTGCTTCACAATTGATTTATTAAGAGTTAACAGAACATTGAGAAATTGAAACGAACGGTAATAGAAGTCTACTCAGTAAATGGAGGGACAAAACGCTAAGAGACTTGATGTGCAGCTCATTTATACCTATTCAAATTTGTAGATAGGAGTCAACCAATGAGATAGATCTTATTCAGTTAATGCAGTACCAGGAGAAGCTTCTAGAACCACTTTGTATAACCACTAGGAACACAATGAACTTGCATAAAATGCCACCATTAGGAAGCTTACTAAAGAATTAGATGCATGCAAGAACTACTTCAACTACAAGTGGCTAATTAATTGTTAACCTGCCTAAGAAAATAACAAGTAAGTATCTATTCTAAAATTTAACAGTCTGTCCAGCAGTGTGGACAGTACTATTGTGCATTGGTGGGACGAGTCAGTGAGTCGTCGTGAATGGGGAGCCTATCGAGCAGGCTACCAGGTCCCGAGTGATATCAAGTTTCTTGATGCTTCACTCATCCAAAATCTCTGTGAGACTGGGAGGTCGAAGCCCACTGTCTGTGGCCTGAGTCCATATCCTCTGGAGGCCTGTCCTGGGGTTAAAGATCTGTGTATGTGGGTGGGTAGAAAGAAGGCAAGGAGCTTGATCTTGCTGCTTTGTTGTTTGTTGTGTTCCATGTTGTTCTGCTGAACTTGCGGGTATTCTTTGTCGGTGCCAGAATGTGAGTTGACACTAGCAGACTGCCCCCAGCACATCCTCGGCTGTGTTGGTTGTTAATGCAAACAACACGTTTCACTGTATGCTCCAATGTACACGTGATAAATAAACTTGAATCTTGGATCATCCGAGCAAGTAGCGAGTGTCCCATCATACTCCTGGCTTGTGCTGTGTAGATGGGGCACTGACTCTGGGGAGTTAGGAGACAGGTTCTATGACCTTATTATGAGAAAATGCTTTCCAGTGTAACGAGATGGGTGTGTTCATTACACAGGGACTCCCAGGACCAGAAGGAGAAGCTGGTCACCAAGGAGAACGTGGAGCCAAGGTAGGAACAGAATGTCAACTCCCTGAGTGAGGGATGTCCTGGCCAGTGATACAGTGTGGTCAGAAAATGGAAAGCAATTTGCTGGTGATATTGGGAATGTGCAGTGTTCATCCAGGAAGTCTGTTCATTCAGTGATATCCTGTGGCTCTCCACTTTCACAGCCAGTCCCTGGATGCCTGGATTTCATTACACTTCCAAAATCTACCCATCCCAAAGTCAAATTCAAAGAACATTTATTTTCAAAGTACATATGTGTCACTGTATCCTGAATTGAGATTCATTTTCTTGCAGTCATTCACGGGAAAATGAGGGAACACAATGGAATGTGTGAAGATATGCAGAAATGAAAAATGCCCAACAATGTGCAAATAAAATTAAATATATATATATATATATATATATATATATATATATATATGTATGTATATGTATATATGTATATATATGTGTGTGTGTGTGTGTGTGTGTGTGTGTGTATATATGTATGTGCGTGTGTGTGTATATATATATATATATATATATATATATACATACATACATGAATAATACTGAGAACATAAGTTGTAGATTTCTTGAAATTGAGTCTGTAGGTTGTGGAATAAGTTCAATGCTGTGATGGGTGAAGTTATCCTCTCTGGTTCAGAAGCTTGATGGTTGAGGGGTAATAACTGTTCCTGAACCTGGTGATGTGGGTCCTGAGGCTCCTGTACCTCCTTCCTGATGGTTGAGGGGTAATAACTGTTCCTGAACCTGGTGATGTGGGTCCTGAGGCTCCCGTACCTCCTTCCTGATGGTTGAGGGGTAATAACTGTTCCTGAACCTGGTGGTGTGGGTCATCAGGCTCCTTATCTCGTTCCTGATGGCTGAGGGGTAATAACTGTTCCTGAACCTGGTGGTGTGAGCCCTGCGTCTCCTGTACCTCCTTCCTGATGGCTGAGGGGTAATAACTGTTCCTGAACCTGGTGATGTGGGTCATGAGGCTCCTGTACCTCCTTCCTGATGGCTGAGGGGTAATAACTGTTCCTGAACCTGGGGGTATACTGAAGGACTGATAGAGTCAGGCTTGAGGTATAGAACAGCACAAGTTTATCACTACCTGCCTATACTAGCTTACAAATGCCCAGCTTATGGACACCCCTATGTGTAAACAACCTCTCACAGTGTTATTAGATCATAGAACATTACAGCACAGTACAGAGCCTTCAGCCCAAGATTTTGTGCTGGCCTTTTAACCTACTCTAAGGTCAATCTAATCCTTCTTTTCTACAAAGCCCTCCACTTTTCTTTCTTTCTTTTTCAATCTTTTTATTAAATTTCAGATTAATATACATAACAATATTAATGATACAAAGAGATCATTATAACATTGATAATAGTTAACATGTACAAACATAATTTGAGTAAAATATATAATTCAAGCTTCCCAATCTCCGAGTAATTGAGCATGAAAAGGAGTTTTATAAAGAACCCCCTAAACTAAAAACAAAACAAAACAAATACTGGTCTGTCCTATTCCCTCGGATAACAACATTATTTGTCATTAACTCCGCTCCTCCATAGATAAACAAAAGAATATTTAAAAAAAGGAGTTCTGAAAGGGACAGCTTACATCATATGAAAATGTTGTATAAACAGTCTCCAGGTTTCTTCAAATTTATCTGAAGAATCAACCATACCACACCTAATTTTTTCCAGGTTTAAACATAATATAGTTTGAGAAACCCATTGAAAAGTCGTAGGGGGATCAGGATCTTTCCATTTAAGTAAGATGGATCTTTTAGCTATTAGTGTAACAAATGCAATCAGACGGCAAGCTGAAATGGGTAAATGACCAACATCTGTCACTGGTAATCCAAAAATTGCAGTAATAGGGTGAGGTTTTAAATTAATATGCAAAACTGTTGAAATAAAATCAAAAATATCTTTCCAATATTTACCTAAAAGAGGGCAAGACCAAAACATATGTGTCAGAGAGGCCACCTGAGAATTACGTCTGTCACACACAGAATTTATATGTCGGTAAAAACGAGCTAATTTATCCTTAGACATATGAGCCCTATGAACTATTTTAAATTGTATCAGTGTATTGAGGAAGTATTAACTAGTTGAAGAATTTTCTCCCATTTCTCTATAGGTAAAGATCCCTGAAGTTCTCTTTCCCATTCATTTTTTATTTTATCAGATGTACCTAGATGTATTTTCGTTATTAAATCATACACAACTGCTATTAAGTGCTTCTGATGGGGATTTAAACCTAAATTTTTTTCTGTAATTATTAGTTGGATGAAATGTTGGAAAATTAGGTAAAATAACATTCAAAAAACTCCTAATCTGCAGATACCTGAAAAAGTGTGAACTACACAACTTATATTTATTAAATAATTGTTCAAACGACATGAAACAATTATCCATGGATAAATCATGAAAGCATGTTATTCCCCTCGTTTTCCATAAGGAAAAACCTTGATCAATTCTAGAAGGTTGAAAAAAAAATTAGATATAATAGGACTAGATAAATTCGTTCAATCCCAAAAATTTGCGAAATTGAAACCATATTCGTTTTGTATGTTTAATTATTGGATTAATTATTTGTTTATTCAGTTTGGTTAATGCAAAGGGGAGGGAAGCTCCTCAAATAGAAGCTAATGAGAACCCCCTGCACAGGCTCACCCTCCAGGTTCGCCCATTGTGGACAATGAATTTCATCCCAATCTTGCGTCCAAAACATTAAATATCGGATACTAATTACCCAATAATAAAATCTAAAATTCGGTAATGCTAAACCACCATCCTTTTTAGATTTCTGTAGATATTTCTTACTCAATTTAGGATTTTTATTCTGCCATATATATGAAGAAATTTTAGAATCAATAATATCAAAAAAGGGTTTAGAGATAAAAATTGGTACCATTTGAAATAAATACAGAAATTTAGGTAAAACAGTTATTTTAATAACGTTAATTAGACCAAGCAATGATAAGGACAGTAGGGACCATTTAGTAAACAATTGTTTAACATGGTCTATTAAATGTAAAAAAGTTAACTTTAAATAGATCTTTATATTTTTTAATGCAAACACGAGGAAATCTGCAGATGCTGGAATTTCAAGCAACACACATAAAAGTTGCTGGCTCACCAGCAATTTTTATGTATGTTGCTTTATATTTTTCAGTAATTTTGACACCTAGGTAAGTGAAATAATCAGTAATTAATTCAAATGGTTATTATCTATAAATTGGAACTTGCATATTTAATAGAAAAAGCTTACTCTCATTAAGATTTAGTTTATAACCAGAAAAACTACTGAAATGAGCTAGTAGTGATAAAACTGCCGGAATGGATTTCTCTGGGTTAGCGAGATATAGTAACAAGTCATCTGCATACAATGATACCTTATGCGTCTGATTCCCACAAGTAATTCCAAATATATTGGGTGAATCACGAAAGGCAATTGCCAAGGGTTCCAAAGCTATGTCAGATAACAAGGACTTAACGGACAACCCTGTCTTGTACCTCCGAAAAGCCAAAAAAAGGGGGATCTCTGATTATTGGTATATATGGAAGCCAAAGGTGAATGATATATCAATTCAATCCGAGAAATAAATTTTGGGCTAAAATTGAATCTCTCAAGCACATTAAATAAATATTTCCATTCAACTCTGTCATACGCCTTCTCAGCGTCGAGCGAAATAACACATTCCGGAACTTTAGATGAAGGAGTATATACAATGTTCATTAGCCTCCTAACATTAAAATACGAAAAGTGATTTTTAATAAATCCTGTATGATCATCAGAAATAATTTGTGGCAGTACCTTTTCCAATCTATTTGCTATTATTTTAGAAAAAGTTTTGGAATCTACATTCAACAAAGATATAGGTCTATATGATGCACAATTTCTTTTTTAGGAAATAAAGAAATTGATGCTTCATAAAAGGATTGTGGTAATTTACCTACAAGTAAGGCATCCTTAAAAATTTTACAAAGCCATGGTGAAAGTAAATTTGAAAAAGATTTATAAAATTCTACTGTAAATCCATCCAAACCTGGTGCTGTTCCAGTATTCATCGCAAAAACTGCTTTCTTAGTATCATCTTCCGTAATGGATGCATCTAGTTCTAAGCGTTCATTAAGTGGTAATTTCAGAATGTTTAATTTCCTTAAAAATTCATGTATTATGGTAGACTGTTCAGGAAATTCCGATTGATATAGAGAGGTATAAAATTCTTGAAAAGATTTATTAATTTCGTCATGATCAACCGTTAAGGTACCATCCCGTTTAGAAACTTTGCGAATCAAACGTTTAACCGAAGCAGCTTTCATTTGGTTTGCCAGTCCAGCACTTTTCTGTCGTTCATGTGCCTATCTAAGAGTTTTTAAACACCACTCATGTATCTGTCTCTATCAGAATCAGAATCAGGTTTATTATCACCAGCATGTGTCGTGAAATTTGTTAACTTAGCAGCCACAGTTCAATGCAATAAATAATATAGAAGAGGGAAAAAAATAATAAAAATAAATGAATAAGTAAATCAATTGCAGTGTACATATATTGAATAGATTAAAAATCGTGCAAAAAAAAACAAATAGTATATATCAAAAATGTGAGGTGACAAGGTGTTCCATACACCTACCACTCTGTGTTTGAAGAAAACCTACCTCTGACTTTCCCATATACTTTCCTTTAATCACCTTAAAATTTACCGCTTAAGTTCAAGATTCCAATGTACATATAAATGTTCGTTCCTCTGAATGACAAAACTAGGTTCCTGAGACACACAAGGTGGCGGATGCTGGAATCTGGAGCAGCAAGCAATCTGCTAGAGGAATTCTGCAGGCCAAGTGGCATCTGTGGGGGAGAGGAACTGTCAATGTTTTGCGTATCTGAAACGCAACAATTCCTTTCTCCCCTGAGATGCTGCTCGACCCGCTGTTCCTCCAGCAAATTGTTTAAAACCAGTACCCTGACTCACCGTCTCTCTCTCCCAACATTTAGTAATTGTTCTTACCTATCGGTCTTAAGTGTATTTGATGCCTTTTATTACAATCATCTAGAGGTATGGCTCCGATATTGAGCAATTTTTTGTGTATTTTCCAACTTACCAATCACTAATGAAAACATGAGAGATCCTGCAAATGCTGGAAATCCTGAGTAACGCACACAAAATGCTGGAGGAACTCAGTAGGCCAGGCAGCATCTATGAAAATAAATAAACAGTTGGTGTTTCAGGTCAAGGTCCTTCCTCAATACTGGAAAGGAAGAGTGGGGGGAACCACAATAAGATGATGGGGATGGGGAGGAGGACAAGCTGGCAGGTAAGATCAGGCGATGGGGAAGGTGGGTGGGTGGGAGAGAGGGACGAAGTAAGAAGCTGAAAGATGATTGGTGGAAAAAATAAAGGGCTGAAGAAGAAGGAATCTGATAGGAGAAGAGCATGGACCATGGGAGAAAGGGAAGGAGACGGGCACAACGGAGAGGTGACAGGCAGGTGGGGAGGAGGAATAAGAGGCCAGAGTTGGAAACTGAAGAAGAGGAAAGGGGGAGGGGATAAATTACCAGAAGCTGGAGAAATCAATGTTCATGCCATCATGTTGGAGGCTACCCAGATGGAATATGAGGTGTTGCTCCTGCCTCATCGTGGCAGAAGAGGAGGTCGTGTACCAACATGTCAGTACGTGAATGGGGATAGGAGTTTAAATTCCTAAGCCAGAGAGTGGAGATTCTGTGAAAGTCTATGCCACAGGCAGCTGTCGAGGCCAAGTCTTTATATATATTAAAGTCTTGATGTATATTAGATTCTTGACCGGTCAGGGAACGAAAGGATTTGGCGAGATTGGAGCTGAGAGGAAAATTGGATCAGCTGTGATGGAATGGTGGAGCAGACTCAATGGGTTAAATGGCCTAATTCTGGTCTAGAATGGTTGGCCGCTGGGAAAGTCCACTTTTTACAGATGACTTGTAAATCGCTTACGGATTTAAAATCAGAATCTGGTTTATTATCGCTGACTTACATGCTGTGTAATTTGTTGTTCTGTGTTTGCAGTACAATGCAAAGACATAAAATTACTGTAAATTACAAAATAAAAATACAGTGCTGAAAGAAAAGGAATAGTGAGGTTGTGCTCATGGGTTTATGGACTGTTCCAAGATCTGATAGTGGAGGACAAAAAGCTGTTTCTAAATCATTGAACGTGGCACTCACAAAATGCTGGAGGAACTCTGCAGTTCAGTACTGAGTGAGGGTCTTCACATCCTTGCCATGGTGGCAACAAGAAGAGGACGTGGCCTGCATGGTGAGAGTGATGAGTTTATTTCCCAGGGGCAGTCTGTATTCAGATTAAGGTGAAGAGCTCACACACACTCTCTACGTATATATACCTCATCAGTAACACCATCACTGATGAATTCTTTACATCTCAGTGACACCAACACTCTTTATCTGATCTCCAGATTCAGGTTTATTAATCACCTGTACATTGAAATATACAGTGAAATGTGTCATTTGCATTAACACAAACTAAGGATGCGCTGGGGGCAGCCCACAAATGTCACCAAACAAAAGTGCAAACACAATATGCCCGCCGTGTTCAGCAGAACAACAGAAAACACAGCAAGCAACAAAACAGCAACAGCAAAACAAGCCCCTTTTCTTCCTTCCACCCTCCCAGTCCAACACCACGGCAGGCCTCCGGGCCTACAGTCTCCAAGCTTCAGCCATCAGGCATCGACTTCGAGACTACCGATCAACCTGCGTGCGTGCTCTGATCTTTGGTATTAACTCCCAGAATAACCGTCGACGAAGGATCCCGATTCACCAGCCCTTGTGCCTCCTGCGTGCATGGACATCTGATCCTGGGATAAATCCAACAACCACAGATGTCCTTCATCACCTGAGCAAAGGCCTAGACTCTGGATATCCTTCCACACCCGTCCATGTCACTGGCCTTTGAACATGGAGCGCAGGCTGCACTCTAGGTACCCTTCAGCACTCATCCATGTCGCTGGTCGAGTAACAATTTGTTGAGTTCAACATTTGACATTCCTGCCACTGTACCGTAGTGGTTTGCACAGCACTATTCCAGCTCGGGACGTTGGAGTTCAGAGTTCAATTCCAGCATCTCTGGAAGGAGTTTATATGTCCTCCCAATGGAACATGCTTTCCTGTGGATGTTCCGGTTTCTTCCCACGGTCCACAGGCGTACCGGTTAGCGATTTAATTGGTCATTGTGATCAGGTTGGAGGGTTGCTGGGTGGCATGGCTCAATGGGCCAGAAGGGCCTGTCGTGCACTGTATCGCTAAATAAATAAATAAATACATAACCAGAAGACATTCAGACTGTCAGAAAACCAGTGATTCTGTTGCTAGAAGCAAATTCTGATGCCAGATACTCTAAATGGCTTGAAATGACAAAATTCCAGTTGTAGAAATGCATTTTCTTTTGGCCATTTTGTGAATCTGTCTGGTCCTGGAGGTGGAGACCCCTGTGTGTGTGTGAGTGAGTGGGGGTAAGGGGTCTGATCTGCTGTTGTTTCTTGTGGTCTGCTGGCTGTGTGTTGTTCTGCTGAACATGGTGGGCATGTGTATGTGTGAGTGGGGGTGGAGGGTGGTGACGGTAAGGGGTCTGATCTGCTGTTGTTTCTTGTGGTCTGCTGGCTGTGTGTTGTTCTGCTGAACATGGTGGGCATGTGTATGTGTGAGTGGGGGTGGAGGGTGGTGACGGTAAGGGGTCTGATCTGCTGCTGTTTCTTGTGGTCTGCTGGCTGCGTGTTGTTCTGCTGAACATGGTGAGCACGTGCTGTTGGCGCTGGAATGAGTGGCGACACTTGCAGGCTGCCCCCAGCACATCATCGGATAGTGTGGGATGTTAAGGCAAACAATGCTTTTCAACGCATGTTTTGATATATCTGATAAACAAGTAAATCTAAATGTAAGTCACGAGAATCCACGTTAAACCGTGACGATTTTCTTTGTTAATATTTACACAATTGCTCATAATACTACCCCACACAATTCCCTCAGTGGGTCTGACTATAATTAGCTGAACACATCAGTGTTTGAGAGAATGGTATCCGTGCAACATGGAGTCAGGGAAGCAGAGACCACCACAGCACAGAAACAGGCCATTTGTGCCATCTAGTTTATGCTAAACCATTAACCTGCCTACTGTCAACAACCTACACCCAGCCGAGCCCTCCATACCTCTCCCATCCACGTACCCATCCAAATGTCTCTTGTATGTTCAAATCGAGCTCACATGCACCACTTGTGCTGGCAACTCATTCCACACTCTCACCACCCTCTGAGTGAAGAAGTCTCCCCTCATGTTCCTCTTGAACATTTCACCTTTCACCCTTAACCCATGACCTTTAGTTCTAGTCTCACTTAACCTCAGTGGGAAAACCCTGTCTATACCCCTCATAGTTTTGTCGACCCCTATCAAATCATCCCTCACTCTCTGATGTTCAATTGACTGAAGTCCCAACCTATCCAACGCGTGTTGCGTGTTGTCAAAGACAGGTTTTTACCACATTGCATTCAAAAAACTACCATGTGCCTAAACTTGTGATAAATTCTGAAAAGAGTACATTTGCCAACTCTCTCAGAAAAACTTGCTTAAATTACTTCAAAGTAAAGTGAAGGGAGAAATTTTAATCTAAATTGTCTTTGTGTTGACACAGGGTGAAATCGGACCGACTGGCAAAGAGGGAGAAATTGGCCAGCCGGGAATGAGGGTGAGTTGTGCCAAAGACTCCTCAATATTCAAATCAACATTTTCCAGATGACTCTGTAAAATTACACATAGGCTCGTTTTCAGAGACAGGATGAAACATGCCACCTGAGCTTCATATGATCTTGTATCAGTCAAGGTGACAGGTGTGACAAAGCACAGGTAAAATACCACATATTCAGCAATGGCTACAGACAGCAACAGGTCAGGACAGCAGTGGGAGAGGTCTGGGAAGAAAGCCAGATCCACCCTGACAACTTCACAACTGAACAGCAAACGTAAGTGAGGAGACAGGAACATCTTCCGTTCTGGATTTGGTGTGGAGAATGTAGACGTACATGTTGAAGCTCACAAGTGGGGTTGGTAGCTTCTTGATAAGTCAGATAATCAAAGGTTATGGGGAGAAGGCAGGAGAGTGGGAATGCGACAGATAACCATAAGACCATACGACATGCAAACTGTGTGAAGCCATTTGGTCCATCATTCCATCATGGTTGATTTATTATCCCTCTCGACCCCATTCACCTGCCTTCTCCCAATAACCTTTGACACCCTGACTAATCAAAAATCCATCAACCTCTGTTTTAAAAATATACTCAATGACTTGGCCTCCACAGCTGTCTGTGACAATGAATTCCAGATTCACCACTGTCTGGCTAAAAGAATTCCTCCTCATCTCTGTTCTAAATGGACAGTTCCAGTCTCCATATCACGCTGGGAACACCGTGCACAGTCCCAGTCTCCATATCACGCTGGGAACACCGTGCACAGTTCCAGTCTCCATATCACACTGGGAGCACCGTGCACAGTTCCAGTCTCCAGATCACACTGGGATCACCGTGCACAGTTCCAGTCTCCATATCACGCTGGGAACACCGTGCACAGTTCCAGTCTCCATATCACACTGGGATTCTGTGCACAGTTCCAGTCTCCATATCACACTGGGAACACCGTGCACAGTTCCAGTCTCCATATCACACTGGGAACACCGTGCACAGTTCCAGTCTCCATATCACACTGGGATCGCTGTACACAGTTCCAGTCTCCATATCACACTGGTAACACTGTGCACAGTTCCAGTCTCCATATCACACTGGGAACACCGCGCACAGTTCCAGTCTCCATATCACACTGGGAACACTATGCACAGTTCCAGTCTCCATATCACACTGGGAACACCGTGCACAGTTTCAGTCTCCATATCACACCAGGAACACAGTTCCAGTCTCCATACCACACTGGGAACACTGTGCACAGTTCCAGTCTCCATATCACACTGGGAACACCGTGCACAGTTCCAGTCTCCATATCACACTGGGACACCGTGCAGAGTTCCAGTCTCCATATCACACTGGGAACACCGTGCACAGTTCCAGTCTCCAGATCACACTGGGAACACCGTGCACAGTTCCAGTCTCCATATCACACTGGGAACACTGTGCACAGTTCCAGTCTCCATATCACACTGGGAACACCGTGCAGAGTTCCAGTCTCCATATCACACTGGGAACACCGTGCACAGTTCCAGTCTCCATATCACACTGGGATACCGTGCACAGTTCCAGTCTCCATATCACACTGGGAACACCGTGCACAGTTCCAGTCTCCATATCACACTGGGAACACCGTGCACAGTTCCAGTCTCCATATCACACTGGGAACACCGTGCACAGTTCCAGTCTCCATATCACACTGGGCACACCGTGCACAGTTCCAGTCTCCATATCACACTGGGAGCACCGTGCACAGTTCCAGTCTCCATATCACACTGGGAACACCGTGCACAGTTCCAGTCTCCATATCACACTGGGAACACTGTGCACAGTTCCAGTCTCCATATCACACTGGGGTACTGTGCACAGTTCCAGTCTCCTACTTACATCTCTCATCCACCTTCACTCCAAAGAGAAAAGGCCTAAATCACTCACTCTTTCCTTATGAAACATGCTGTCTAATCCAGACAGTATCCAGGAAAATACAAGTGGTTCTGCAGATGATGGGAATTCAGACACCCCTGAAATGCTGGAGGAACTCTGCAGGTCAGGCAACATCTATTCAGAAGAATAAACAGTCAGTATTTTGGGCCTGGACTCTTCATCAGAAATCAAAAGGAGGAGTCCTGAAGAAGGGTCTCAACCCGAAATGTTAAAAGTTTATTCCTCTTCACAACTGCTGCCTGATCTGCTGACCATTCTGGTAAATCTCCCCTGCAAACTTTCTAAAGCTTCCACATCCTTCCTATGATGAGGTAACCAGAAATGAACACAATATTCCAAATGTGGTTGGACCTGAGTTTTATGGATCTGCCACATTATCTTGTATGTTGTTACTTTCATGCAATATTCAGCCCATCTTGCCAACACTGGCATTTGTTGGTGTTTTTGTATCACACCTGGCATCTCTGAGCCTGTCAGGCTCTGCTTCAGCCTGCTGCTATTTGCTTTCTGAATGCAACAGTATTTAACGTCATTTCCAGTACACAAGTGTAATTGAGACCAAAACAATTGTTACTCTGGATCTGATGCAGCACCTAAAAAACACAGTAAGATAAAGGACACAATAATAATAAAAAACTCAATGAATATAAATACATGAGGTAGCTTATCTCCATAGATTGATTGTATGTCTACACAGAGCACAGGGTGACTGACAGGAAATGATAAGTAGTGGTGGTTGGGGGTGTGGAGGGGTGGGTTAGTGGGTGAGGGTGTGGAGGGGTGGGTTAGTGGGTAGGGGTGTGGAGGGGTGGGTTAGTGGTCGGGGGTGTGGAGGGGTGGGTTAGTGGGTGGGGGTGTGGGTTAGAGGGTGGGGGTGTGGAGGGGGGTGTTGATCAGCCTTACTGCTTGGGGAAAGTAACTGTTTTTGATCCTCCTCCCTGATGGGAGTGGGGCAAAGAGTCCATGGGGGAGTGGTCTTTCATGATATTACTGGCCCTATTCCAGCACTTTTCTGTACAAACAGTGCTGTGCAAAAGTCTTAGGCACGTATTTATAGCTGGATGCAAACACAGTACTGTGTTTGTCAATGTGGAGTGCCGAGCAAATTTGTAAATCTGGCGGGAGCAAAATTCGTTGTGTATGGTGAGGGTAGGGTGCCGCGGGAGGGGTGTGGGACAGGTGGCAGAGAAGGAGTGACAGGGGCAGGGAGTAGCGCAGCTGCAAACACACCCAGTCCTGAGATACCAGTCCTTCCCACACCCTCCCCCCTCCCTTCTCCTTTTCCCAAACATGATTCTCCTCTCTCTGTTCCCTCCACTCTCCATCCAGAACAGAAACCCATATCAGAATCAGGTTTACCATTGCTCACCTATGTCATGAAATATGTTTTGTTTTTGTGGCAGCAATACAGTGCAATACATAAAATTACTACAGAACAGTGGAAAAGTCTGAGACACCCTGGCTTTTTATATGTGGCTGACACCTTTGCACAGTACTGTATGTCATTGATGGCGGGTAGGCTGGTGCCTAAGGTGTAGAGTGTATCACCAAATCCTACACTGTGATTCAAAGAACCATCTCTCTTTCTGCTTTAGGGTGAGGCAGGCCCCCCTGGAGAAGATGGACGTCAAGGCAAAGACGGACTGAAGGTAGAGCTTACCTAACCGAGACTCACATTGGGGAACCAGTGTCGGGAAGGCGTGCAGTTTAGATAAGGCCGTACCCCTGCCCTCTGTATTTACATGGTACAGATAAAGATAGAGATTAGCTTTAATTTGTCACAGGTATATTGAAACATTGCGTGGCCAAGTGGAGATACACCAAAGGAGGTGTTGGGCACTCCTTCCCTCCGCTAGCCTGCAGGTCACCCTTGGGCAAGGCGTAGCACCTGTTTAGCCCCCCCCCCCCATCAGCGTCACATGGACCTATGGGAGCCAGTGGTCGACGGTCATATGAGCAGTTGGTGCATATCACAAGTCCTGGTTACATAAGAACATAAGAAATAGGAACAGGAGTCAGCCATCTGGCCTGTCGAGCCTGCTCTGCCATTCAATAAGATCATGGCTGATCTGGCCATGGACTCATCTCCACCTACCTGCCTTTTCCCCACAACCCTTAATAACTCTACGATGCAAAAATCTAACCAAGCTGTCTTAAATACATTTACTGAGGTAGCCTCCACTGCTTCATTTCACAGAATTCCACAGATTCACCACTCTCTGGGAAAAGCAGTTCCTCCTCATCTCCATCCTAAATCTACTCCCCCAAATCTTGAGGCTATGTCCCCTGGCTCTAGTCAGTGGTTACGCAACCACTGATGCCAGGCAGACAATCTCTGAAGAGTATTGGTAATGGCTGGGCTCACTTGTCCTGTAAAGACACTGCCCAGAAGAAGACAATGGCAAACCACTTCTGTAGTCATAGTCATAGTCATACTTTATTGATCTTGGGGGAAATTGGTTTTCATTACAGTTGCACCATAAGTAATAAATAGTAATAAAACCATAAATAGTTAAATAGTAGTATGTAAATTATGCCAGGAAATAAGTCCAGGACCAGCCTATTGACTCAGGGTGTCTGACCCTCCAAGGGAGGAGTTGTAAAGTTCGATGGCCACAGGCAGGAATGACTTCCTACGACGCTCTGTGCTGCATCTCGGTAGAATGAGTCTCTGGCTGAATGTACTTCTGTACCCAACCAGTACATTATGTAGTGGATGGGAAACATTGACCAAGATGGCATGCAACTTAGACAGCATCCTCTTTTCAGACACCACCGTCAGAGAGACAAACGTGTAGACAAACGTGCCAAGATCAATGGTGGTCATGGGATCAGGATTGCCCACAGCACATAGCAAACGAATGAACATTGAAACATAGAGTGAAATAGATCGCTTGCATCAAATTGAATGAGTAGGATTGAGCAGGGCAGCCCGCAAGCGTCGTCACACTTCCAGTGCCAACATAGCATGCCCACAACTAGCCCGTACGTCTTTGGGATGTGCGAGGAAACGAGAGCACCCAGAAGAAACCCACGCGGTTACCAGCTTGTTACAGAGAGCAGCAAGAATCGAACTCCGATCTTCCAGCTAGCACTGTAATAGTGTTAAACTAACCGCTACATTACCGAGCTGCCTGTGTTCCGCATTGTAAGATAGAGAGACGCTTCCACACATATTGAGGTACTGGGACCTTGGAGCATTGCCAAGGTGAAGAGAGACAGGGAGAGTGTTTTCCAGAGCTCAGAGCCCAGGCCACCGAAGGCAGAGCCAACACTAGTAGCAAACTGGGGACGGTCAAGAGGCTGTGATTGCAGGAGGGCGGAGGAGGCTGTGATTGCAGGAGGGCGGAGGTTCCAGAGACAGGGAAGGGTGTACAGTCAGAGGGGGTTACAGAGACATGGAGTGGTTACGGAGACAGGGTATGTATGAGGGCTGCAGGGGTTACAGAGACTGGGAGGGTTGTAGGAGCTGGAGGGATTACAGAGACAGGGAGAAGTTACGGAAATGGAGAGGGGTGTAGGTGCTGGAGGGGGAGGGATGGTCACAGAGACAGAGATGGGTGGAGTGGCTGGAGGGGGTAAGCAAGTTGGGGAGGTGTGTAGGGGCTGGGGAGAATTATTGAGATGAGGAGCAGTGTAGGGGCCAGAGAGAGTTACAGAGACAGAGAGGCATGTAGTGGCCAGAGGAGAATACAGAGATGGGGAGTGTTGTAGGGGTTTGAGGGGTTTACAGAGACAAGGAGGGGTGTAGGGGTAAAAGTGGGTTACAGAGACAAGGAGGGGTGTAGGGGTAAGAGTGGGTTACAGAGACAAGGAGGGGTGTAGGGGTAAGAGTGGATTACAGAGACAAGGAGGGGTGTAGGGGTAAGAGTGGGTTACAGAGACAAGGAGGGGTGTAGGGGTAAGAGTGGGTTACAGAGACAAGGAGGGATGTATGGATAAAAAGAGTTTACAGAGACAAGGAGGGGTGTAAGGGTAAGAGTGGATTGTTGTTGTTGTTGTTGTTGTTCGTCCATCATACGTTGATGAGGACCTCGACACCATAATGATGGTATTGAGACTAGCGTGTGACTTGGATTTAAGTGAGGGAGAGTTGCGCAGCGTCAGCCTCACTCTCTCTTCCCAATTCCCATCTGGATCCAGTGGCAAGACAAGAGTCGAGACGGCTGGAGATGGGACTAGGCGCAGTGGATGACCAGGACGTCTTCTGTGTCTTGTCCTGCTCTACATGTTCCACGACACTTGCAGAGACCGCTTTCTAGACCATTGGACCTTCCATTGGTCTCGTCCACTCAATCCGCCGGAGTCTGTCTTCACATGCTGGGATAGGCAACTCCCTATCTCACCAAGGGTTTGAGACCCGTCGGCTACCCTCACCTGGTTTAGCCGGCTTGTTGAAGCCGTTGCCCGGGGTGTGGCCGCTGTCGCATGCAAACAGCTACGGGGAGCCACAGGTGAGAGCTGAGTGCCAGGTGGGGACGAAAGGTGGACTAACCCGCCTTGAAAAGGATGCAACATGCTCCCCCACCAGAGGTGCTACCCCTCCCTGACACCCCATACACCCCATACACAAGAGTGGATTACAGAGACAAGGAAGGGTGAAGCGGTAAGAGGGGGTTACAGAGACAAGGAAAGGTGTAGGGGTAAGAGTGGGTTACAGAGACAAGGAGGGTTTAGGGGTAAAAGAGGGTTACAGAGACAGGGAGGGGTGTAGGGGCCAGGAGGATTACAGAGACTGGGGAGAGGGGCTTAGTGGCCAGAAGCTGTTATGAGGAAGGGTTTAGGGGTTTGGAGGGAGTTACAGATGAGGAGAGTTGTGAGGCAGAGGGGTTTACCAGGGTGGTGGGTTGACCCTTGGGATCGGAGCCGTAGGCTGGGGTACTGGGGTAGGACAGATCAAGTGCCAGAGGGGTGAACAGCTGCACCCAGTGAGCGATCTCTCTGCAGGAATGAAGGCAAATCTGTGATGGTTGTGTTGAACAGGCCGAGGCAGCTCCCACAGTGTTTGTTTAGGTTGACGCTGGGGACAATGCCAATGTAGACAAACCGTGACTGACAGCCCTGTATATCAGAACACACAGCTACACTTTCTCAGGTGACTGACCCAATCCGATTAACCTGTTCCATTCGGGAAGGACAGGAATTCCTGTAGCGCCTTCAGTGTCAGGATTGATATCACTGGCATATGTCAGGAAATTTATTGTTTTGCAGATGCGGTGCACTGTCATACATAATCATTTTAAAAAGCTATAAATTACAATAGGAAATACATAGTGAGGTCGAGTTCATAGTCCTTTCAGAACTCTGATGGCAGAGCAGATGAAGCTGTTCCTGAGTGTGTGTCTTCAGGCTCCTGTACTTCTTTCCTGTTGGTAGCAATGCGAAGAGGGCATCACTTCACTTCCTAGCCGTGGAGGAGACTGAGGGCAGCATGGTAGTGTACTGGTTGGGGTAGTGTTTTACAACACCTGCAAGCCAGGTTCCATTCCCATCACTGTCTGTACATCCTCCTTGTGATCACATGTATTTCCTCTGGGTGTTCCGGTCTTCTCCTACATTCCAAAGACGCACGGGTTAGGATTAGTAAATTCTGTTAGTGTCGGAAGTGTGACTTGTGGTTGTGGTATGACCACAGCATATCTATGAACTGTGATGCAAGCAACGCATTTCACTGAATGTTTTGATGTACCTGTGACAAACAAAGCTATAAAGCCATAGGGTGAATGCACTCAGTCTTTCACCCAGGGTTGTTGAGTCATATCTAGAGGGCAAAGGTTTAAGGTGAGAGGGGAAAAGTTTTACAGGGGCCTGAGGAGCAACTTCTTCACCCGGAGGGTGACGAGTGTGTTGAACGAGAACGTAGATGAAGCAGGTACAATTACAACATTGAAAAGACCCTTGGTGGGTACACAGATAAAATAGAATAGAAGAGAACTTATTGTCATTGCTCAAGTCTGTGCAAAACAGATATTTACAATACATGCGGTACTGTCTAATTTTTTAAAATTCCTGTATTTATATGCAACAAGTGACTTTGATAGTCCATAACACTCAAAGCATTGCAAGCTGGGCTGTAGTGTTATTCAGCTCCACAACAGCCCTTGGAAAGAAGCTGTTGTTCACATCGACTGTCTTGGCTAAGATTCTATATCTCCTACCAGATGGCAGGAGATTGAACAGACAGTGTGCGGGATGGGATGGGTCTTTGATGATGTTCCAAGAGTGTCGTCATTGTAGATTGTCTCCAGATCCAGTGGCTGAGTCCCAGTGATGCACTGAGATGTCCTAATCACCCGATGGAGTGCTTTGTGATCTTCCTTGCTGCAGTGAGAATCCCACACTGCTATTCCATCTATCAGTATGCACTGTATTGCACATCGATAGAAGTTGGCCAGCAGATTAGCTCTCCTTAAGCACCTCTGTTAGTGTAGTCACTGTTGTGCCTCCCTACTATCGAGGTTGTATTGACGGACCAAGAGAGCTCCTCGGTGACGTTCATCAACAAAAACTTGAAACCAGAGACCCTTTCCACTACCTCACCGTTTGTGAACAGTGGCGAGAAGGATATGGCCCCAACACAGGCAAATGGGACTAGCACTGGTAGGCACCTCGGTCAGCATGGATGAGTTGGGCCAAAGGGCCTCTCCACACTGTATAATGCCATGACTTTGTGGAAATTGAAAATGGAACTGGTGGAACAGTGAACGGTTTGTCTTGCAAACTGTCCATACAGATCAATTCATTACACAGCGCACTGAAGTTCAAGTTTATTGTCATCTGACTGTACACACATACGACCAAATGAAACAACGTTTCTCCAGATCATGGTGCACCAACAAAACATATATCACACATCAGCCAAAATATTACCATAAATCAGTTAATAAAATTTAATTAAGTATCACTGAAAAGTCATGTAGTGCACAGCACAGGTAAACAGTAAATGGCTCACTGTCCCAGTGACAAGACCTCGGTGACGGCAGTCTGAGGGAAGAAGCTGTTACCCAGTCTGATAGTCTGAGTCCTGATGCTCTTGTACCCTCTTCCTGATGGTCATGGGTCAAAGAGATTGTGGAATCCTCAACAATGCTCCAGGTCCTTTGTCTATAATGTTCCCAGTGAATGGGGGAGGGTAGGAGACCTTGGGGATCGCCTGTCCTCTGTAGGGTCTTGCGTTCCAATGCCTTGTAGTTTCCATACCAAACAATGATGCAGCCAATCAGGGTGTTCTTGATGGAGCTCTGTAGAAAGTTGTTAGAATGGGGGTGGGGAGCCTTGGTCACCTGAGTCTGATCAGAAAGTGTAGACACTGCTGTGACTTCTTGGCCAGAGGAATAGAACAAGGTAAAGCAAAGACAATGCACGATGAAGTGCAACCGTGACAGGGGAGGTGCAGTGCAGGCAGACAATAGGGACATATTGAGGTGAATTGTGAGCACAACTTCTGCCCCACTGTTGTAAGACTACTGAATGCTTCTCCAATACGCTAAGTTAGACTCTTGACCTCACAATCTACCTCGTTATGGCCTTGCACTCTATTGTCTGCCTGCACTGCACTTTCTCTGTATCTGTAATAGTTTAACGATTAAAAATGAGCTTTGCTTGTCACTGTATATCAAAACATACAGTGAAATACATTGTGTCAAATCAAATCAGTGTGGATTGTGCTGGGGGCAGCCAGCAAGTGTCGTCACGTGGCATGCCCATAACTCATTATCCCTAACCCGTACATCTTTGAATTGTGGGAGGAAGCCAGAGCACCCAGAGGAAACCCACATGGTCACGGTGCAAACATACAAACTCCTTACAGACAGTGGTGGGAATTGAACCCGGCTCATGCTGGAATGTGATGCCCGAACCACTACGCTACTGTTATTCTGCATGCTCTACTCTGTATTCTGTTCCAGCTTTTGTAATGCACTGTGTAATGATCTGATCTGTATGAACAGATTTACTGTATCTTTCCACTGTGTCTCAGTACATGTGACAGTAGTAAACCAATTTATTTTTTTACCAGTCCTTGCAGTTCAGAAACAGGTCATTGAGAGCTGGTGTGAGATGTTAGCATATCCTGAAGTAGGATGTTTTCTCTGGAGCGGTGGAGACTGAGGGCAGATCTGACAGAGGTTTTATTTATGTCTCTCGGAGTCGACAGACAATATGTTTATCCCAGGTTTGAACTGTCCAATACCAGAGGGAATGAGGTGAGGGTGGAGGGAGTAGATGTGAGGGCAGTGTTTTTACACAGAGAGTGGTGGGTAGAGGCTGATGCATTAGGAACTTTTAAGATAGGCACACGAATGTGAGGTGAATGGAGGGATATGGACGTTGTGTAGGCAGATGAGATTAGTTTAGTTGGCCATTGGATTACTAATTTATTTGGTTCTTCACAACACTGTGGACGGAATAGCCTGTTCCTGTTCTGTACTCTTCTATGTTCTGGGGAGACTCTATAACAAACATTGCCACTGTTTTCTCAGGGTGAACCTGGTGACGAAGGTCCTAAAGGTGAGGTGGGAGAACGCGGTGACTCTGGAGATCGAGGATCAGCAGGTGAAGCCGGAGGTCTTGGGATTAACGGGTTACCGGTAAGTGAAGCGAGGTGTTTGGCGTGAACTCTCAAAACCAAACTTTCTACCTGAGGTGTACTCTGTAATGATTTGATCTGTATGAACAGTATGCAAGACAAGCTTTTCATTGTATGTGTCAATAATAATCAAGTCATAGTTGAGTTTATTGTTATACCCACAAATCCAGATGTGCAGAGGTGCAATGAAAAACCTTCTCACAGCAGCATCACAGGTGTGGAGCATCAGATAAGCAGCATTGCCAAGAAAACACATTGTAAATAAAAACACCAATTAAAACACATAAAACACAAAGTTCATTTTATTACAAAGTGATCAAAGTTGTCACTGTGTTGCTGAACTGTAGTGATTACAGTTTGCCGGTAGGTTCAAGAACTGAATTCAAATCAAATTCAGAATTCAAGTTCAAATGTAATTATCATTTCACCAGACAGGAATACAGCCGAATGAAACAGTGTTCCTCTGGAGCCAAAGTGCAAAACATACACAGCCCATTCAAACTACCGAGAAAAACAATAGTCACGCAAAAAACATCTATATAGCCCAAGTCCCTAAGCAGCATGCCCCACAAATTCAAACATGAGGAATTCTGCAGACGCTGGAATTTCTACCAACACACATCAAAGTTGCTGGTGAACGCAGCAGGCCAGGCAGCATCTGTAGGAAAAGGTACAGTCGACGTTTCAGGCTGAGACCCTTCGTCAGGACTAACTGAAGGAAGAGTTAGTAAGAGATTTAGCTCTTCTTTCAGTTAGTCCTGACGAAGGGTCTCGGCCTGAAACATTGACTGTACCCCTTCCTAGAGATGCTGCCTGGCCTGCTGCGTTCACCAGCAACTTTTATGTGTGTTGTCCCACAAATTGATGATATGCAATCGAGCTTGTCATTCCACTGATCAAACACTGGAGGGCAGCACCAGTGGGAGAGACCAGCCCATAACCGAGCACAGATGCCACACTACACCACCTCCAGCACCTCCTCTCCTGGACTGCAAAAGCAGGCAAGCCCTATTCCTTGCTACATCCGAAGCCATGCAGCTCCCCTGCCATCTGTCCAACCACCAAACAAGGGAAACAGGCCTGTGGCACTTTACTTTATAAATGTCCAACAAGGTCTTGTGATCACAAGGGAAATGTCCAAGACAATCACCCACAGTTACACCGCCTCAACTCCAATGCCTTTGATGCCTTCCTGTAGCAGGCATCGACATGGTCTGCACCCAGTCCAACACCCCCGCCAATAAGCAGCTCACAGATGGACTAGACCTGCAGTATCTGAAGTTCTTAGAGTCCAGCATTCTCTTGTGATCATAAAAAAAGACATTTTATAAAGAAAAGAGACACCTTTGGCTGGCCCCTGAGAGGCAGCGGCATGCAAACACACCATCATCATGCCGGAATGGCTGAAGGGAAAGGGTTGCTCTTGAACCTCCTTTTCGATGGTAGCAGTGAGGAATGCGACCATCCAGATGGCGGGGACCTTTGATGATGGGTGTTACTTTTTTGAGGCAGAGGCTCCTCTAGATACTACTGATGGTGGGGAGGGATGTGCCCGTGATATTTCGGGCTACGTCCAATACTCGCTACAGCCTTTTACATTCCTGTGGACTGGATCGCTGGATGGGAAGGAAATAGAACATGGGAATATCCCAGGCATTCCCTCTTCTCCCCTCTCCCATCAGGCTGAGGATCCAACAGCTTGAGCGCACGTGCCACCAGGCTCAAGGGCAGCTTCTACCCCATTGTTATCAGACTCTGTGTGTGACATGGCAGACTCTTGGCCTCACAATCTATGTCATTGTGCCTTTGTATGTTCGCCTGCACTGCACGTTCTCCAGCTCTTACACTTTGTTCTGCATTGTTATTTTTTTATTTTACTCTAGTTGCACGTACTCTGCAATGATCTGATCTGTATGAGCAATATGCAGGGCAAGCGTTTTAACGTATCTCAGTACATTTCAGTAAACCAGAGCATTGGCACAAGCTCTTCAGCCCACTGAATCCACAACATCGCAGAACAGTAATCGAGGACCCCACTCACCCCGGACATTCTCCCTTCTCCTCTCTCCCTTCGGAGAGAAGATACAAAAGCCTGAAAGCATGTACCACCGGGTTCAAGGACAGCTTCTTTCCTGAGCAACACACACAAAACGTTGGAGTAACTCTGTTGGTCAGGCAGCATCTATGGAAACGATTAAACAGTTGACGTTTCAGGCCGAGACTCTTCTATCCCACTGTTATAAGAGTATTGAATGGTTCCCTAGTATGATAATTACAGGACACATGGTTTCTCAATAGAACTTTTGACTTTACAATCTATTTCACTATGGACTGGAACCTGACTGTACGCCTGCACCAGACCTGCTCTGTAACTGTAACACTTATTCTGCATTCTTTTATTGTTTCTTTGTACAAGCTCAGTGCACTGCTGTCATGAAATGATCTTTCTGGATGACATACAAATAGATTCCATCCATCCAGCAATCTCAGAACCCCTACCAGACACCGTAGCATTAGGACAAGGGCTGTTAGAATGTGAACCAGCTTCTTCCCCCAGGACGTGAGATTACTGAACTCTGTGTCACCACTCAGGTCTCATCACACATGAAGCACCAGTGGCATTATACTGTTTATTTTTTAATGTGAAGTGAAAAGGAACACTGTTTCATTTGGTGATATGCATGTGTATAGTTGAATGACTATAAACTGAACTTGAAAACAAAGTTTTTCATTGCACCTTGGTACATGTAATAATAATAAACCAATTTTCTGCAGTAAATTGAGGCACAGCAGGGTAGTGTGGCAGTTAACATAATGTTTTACAGTGCCAGCAGGAAGACTGGGGTTCAATTCCCACTGCTATTTGTAAGGAGTTTATACGTTCTCCCTATGACCACATGGGTTCCTCCCACATTTCATAGACAATAGACAATAGGTGCAGAAGTAGACCATTCGGCCCTTTGAGCCTGCACTGCCATTCTGAGATCATGGCTGATCATCTACTATCAATACCCGGTTCCTGCCTTGTCCCCATAACCCTTGGTTCCCCTATCCATAAGATACCTATCTAGCTCCTTCTTGAAAGCATCCAGAGAATTGGCCTCCACTGCCTTCTGAGGCAGCGCGTTCCACACCTCCACAACTCTCTGGGAGAAGAAGTTCCTCCTCAACTCTGTCCTAAATGACCTACCCCTTATTCTTAAACCATGCCCTCTGGTACTGGACTCTCCCAGCATCTGGAACATATTCCCTGCCTCTATCTTGTCCAATCCCTTAATAATCTTATATGTCTCAATCAGATCCCCCCTCAATCTCCTTAATTCCAGCGTGTACAAGCCCAGTCTCTCTAACCTCTCTGCGTAAGACAGTCCGGACATCCCAGGAGTTAACCTAGTGAACCTACGCTGTACCTCCTCCACAGCCAGGATGTCCTTCCTTAACCCTGGAGACCAAAACTGCACTCAATACTCCAGGTGTGGTCTCACCAGGGCCCTGTACAAATGCAAAAGAATTTCCTTGCTCTTGTACTCAATTCCCTTTGTAATAAAGGCCAAGATTCCATTAGCCTTCTTCACTGCCTGCTGCACTTGCTCATTCACTGACATACAGGTTAGGGTTAGTATGTTGTGAGCATGTTGTGTTGGCACCAGAAGTACGATTAGAGTTGTGGGCCGTCCCCAGCACATCCTTGAGCTCTGTGGGTCTATACGCAAACGACACGTTTCACGGTGTATTTCAATGCACATGTGATAAATAAAGCCGTCCTTCTCCGACTGGCACTGAGGTCAGTCAGCCTGATCTCCATGAATGGTGGGGTGACCGCAGGGACTGGAAGGACTACTGATACTCCCAGTTTAGATGTTGCTATTTGTGAAGCTGCTCCCGATGTATTAATGAAACCATCGTTTCTGCCCACAGGGACCTGACGGGGCACGAGGCAAACGAGGACAGCAAGGGCGCGCAGGACGAAAGGTGCTCTCAGTTCCTTCAAAGCTGAAATGAAATTTGTGATCACAGTGCACGCATGTCACCGTGTACAAACCCGAGATTCATTTTCTTGCGGGCGTTCACAGTAGGGGGGATGATAGTATTGAATGCTGAGCTGTCGTCAATGAAGAGCATCCTGATATATGCATCTTCACTGTCCAGATGTTCCATGGTTGAGTGAAGAACCTATGAGATGGCAATTGCTTAGGACCCCTTGTGCTGATAGGCAAATTTCGCTGCTCAGGCAGGAGTTGATGTGTTTCATCGTCAACCTCTCAAAACATTTGATCACAGTGGGTGTAAGTGCTACTGGACGATGGTCATGGCGGCAGCTTACCGCATTCTCTTGGGTACCGGAGTAGTAGATGCCTACCTGAAGCAGTGGCTTCCTCAGACTGCCGAAGTGAGAGTTTAAAGACCTCAGTGAACACTCCAGCACAGGTCTTTAGCGAATGGGCTGATTGGTCAGTGGGGGTGGGGGGGGAGAGAAGGATTACGCATCTGATTCCAGGGAATACATTGTGAAACTGAGAATCCGTAATGTGCTGCTTCTCTCCTCCTTCAGGGAAAGAAAGGCCAGCAAGGTCCTCCGGGAGAGCAGGGAGACCCTGGGGAGCGAGGGCTACAAGGAGAAAAGGGGATAAAGGGCGTGAGAGGATCGCGCGGAGTGATGGTGAGTCTCAACATTTCTGCCGTTCTTCTCGTGTCCTGCTGGATGCTCCAACAGTGTCCAGAAAGAATGCGATTGCTTTGAAATGTGGTCTATGTTGCAATATTGGGATAATATGTTGAAGTTGTATAAGACGTTCGTGAGGTCTAATTTGGAATATTGTGTACAGTTCTGATCACCTACCTACAGGAATGATGTAAATAAGGTTGAAAGAGTACAGAGAAACTTTACAAGGATGTTGCCAGGACTAGAGGACCTGAGTTATTGCTTCAGACTTTATTCCCCGGAGCGCAGGGGAATGAGAGGAGATTTGATAGAGGTATTCAAATTTATGAGGGGTAAATGCAAGCAGGCTTTTTCCACTCAGATTGGGTGAGACTAGAACTCGAGGTCATGGGTTACGAGTGAAAAGTGAAATATTTAAGGGGAACCCGAGGGGGAATTTCTTCACTCAGAGGGCAGTGAGAATGTGGAACGAGTTGCCAGTGGAAGTGATAGATGTGGTTTGATTTTGGATGTACGTGGATGGGAGGGGTATGGTCAGATACTGGTCCATTGGACTAGGCAACATAACAGTTTGGCACAGACTAGACTGGTCGAAGGGCCCAGTTCTGTGCTCTATGACAGTATTGGAAAAATGGACAGCAAGTGTTGTCCCCTGTGTGACCCACATACAGCCACCATTTTCTACACAATGGATTATCTGCAGGTATTACTGGCTGCCATAAACCACTTAAAAGTTATTTATCCCACTAACAACCTTGGCCTCACTGCATCAGAGACATCCTGCTCAATTCTTCTGAACCAAAAGCTACCTTTGTATCTCTCCAACCGATTTCTAATCAATGGACCCGGACCTGACCATTCACTGTTTCACCCTCTACAGATCTGGTAGACCCATAGCTTTGGCTATCAGATCTTGACTTCCGAATTTCTGATGGATCCTCGGGCTTCACTGCAGTTCCTTGCCAGTCCTAACTTGCCAACTCCTATACAGGGAGACCAGTGTACAAGGGTTACTTACAGCAGCCAGTTAAACTACCCCACTCTACACATCCTTGGGATGTGGGAGGGAACTGGAGCAACCGAAGGCTCCACGGGGTCATGGGGGGAACATGCAAATTGCACACAGTCAGCGCTGGAGGTCAGAATCAAACCCAGGACTCTGGAGCAGCATGCATTGGCTGGGCCCTTACTCCAAGTGAGGGAGGCCCAGTGGTGTAGTGGTTAGCACAACACTTTACAGCACAGCACACTCTCAGCAGTTCGGACGTGCACTCTCCCCAGATCCATGAGGGTTTCCTCCAGCTGCTTCTGTTTCCACCCACATTCCCCGCGATGTACAGCTTAGGGTTGGTAAGATGTGGCATGCTGTGTTGGGGCTAGAAGCTTGGTGACACTTCTAGAGCACTATAGCACAGAAACAGGTCCTTTGGCCCATCTAGTTTGTTCCAAACTTGTGGGCTGCCTTCAACATATCTCAGATGGTGTTGGCCATTGATGCAAACAACGCATTTGACTATATGATTATATGATTATGAAGACACGTAGTCCTCTTTTACTGTCATTTAGTAATGCATACATTAAGAAATGATACAATATTTCCTCCGGTGTGATATCACAAAACACAGGACAAACCAAGACTGAAAAAACTGACAAAACCACATAATTATAACATATAGTTACAAACAGTGTAACAATACCATAACTTGATGAAGAAGTCCATGAGCACAGTAAAGTTCAAAGTCTCTCAAATGTCCCACATCTCACGCAGACGGGAGAAGAAAGAAAAACTCTCCCTGCCATGCCGACCACAATCCAACTCTGAGTCATCCGAAAACTCCAAGCTCTGATGAGCTCTCCGACACCGAGTACTGAGAGCCATCTCTGTCCAAACGATTCGACCTCAACCTCGGTCGCCGACAGCAGGTAAGGCCGGGGATTTTGAGGCCTACCCTCCGAAAGATTACAACCACACAGTAACGACAGCAGCGAACGGGCATTTCAAAAATTTCTCCAGATGTTCCTCTGTGCTTTCACGTCCATTCTCCATCAAATCAGATTTGTCCACGGCCCCTATTTCACAGATACGATATCATTTTTCACCGGAGGGCTGCGCACACGCAGCGCGCCGCCATCTTCTCCTCCCGCCCTTATACACTTCGATGTTTCAATGTTAACGTGACAAATGAACCTGGTCTTTATCTTTCTTTAAAGTTGGCAAGCGATGGCGCTGATTCAGTAATTTCAGTGAACTGTGAAGGTGTGGGTTGTTACCCGAGCCCAGATCTGGCTCTCACATTTCCCCTTCAAAGACTCAGCAATTATCAGTGGCATTTATTGCCAATCACTGTACAACTCCATATGCAAATCTACAGCCTGGGTCAAGTGCAGATGCTGACATGTCAGCCAGAAACAATTTAACCGTACTCCACACTGACACGGTCTCTGTTTTCAGCTGCCCTGCTCCTACCTAGAAGAGTTGCTCTTGCCAAGGATCAGATTGTTAATTCCTGTCTCCTGTTCCGATAATCCTGCACCTAGGGTCACTTTATGTACCTACAATCTGTCTGTGTACAGTGCACAAGCCAACTGTATGTATTTTAATTGTTTCTTGAGATAAAGAGTGGAATAGGACCATCCTAGCCTTCGAGCCATTCTGCCCGGTAATCCCCCAACTTAATCCCAGACCAATCACAGGACGATTAACAGTAACCAATTAACCTATCGACCAGTACGTCTGTAGATTTTAGCAAATAAAATGAAGTCAGCAGTTTTATGTTTAATGAAACCATAACACATTTTATTGAACTGCAAAACCTACACACAAAATCATGCTCACAATTCTTATATAACAATGTCATCACATCAGACCAGCCTCTTAAAGCAAAACCCCAACTCAATGTCAGTGGTTGTGAATTATGTATATCTCTACCAATTATGTTACCTCCACAGCCCCCACCGCCCCCCCCCAGTATTCACTAAAACCAGCGATATGAGCCTGTCTGGAGCTCGGACGAGCTGCCCAGCAGTGGCACTCCAGCAGAATACTCCAAATCTCGGTTCTCTGGTTTAAGGCCATCTATCGAAATACATTCAGGTTTACCCTTCTTAGCTATGATGAAAGTCTTTCCTCCCCCGATCCAAAACACAGAATGGGCCATTGTAAGGGGGTCTAGGGGACGTTGGTGTGTGTCATTACGGACAAAGACAAACAAGGCAGAACATAGGTCAACAGGAACCCGAGAGTGCAGTACGCTGTGATGGGAGGTAGGAATAGGTGAAAAGGAATTAAATATACTGAGGAGGGTGATGTCGTGTACCAGGAGGTTGTGGCATCAGGAATTAAATCACCTGGCACTCATAATGGCTGCCCTTCTATCAGCTCAGCCGCAGGCAACTGCACATTCTCTCTCGGAGCTGTTCTGAGCCCCAGCAGGACCCAAGGGAGATGATCATGCCAATACTCATCGGTCAGCGAAGTCCTCAGAGCAGCCTTTAAGGAGCGGTCAAAGGCACTGGCATTGGGCCATTGGACTGCGGGTGATATGCCATGGCGTGATGCAGCCCAGCAATGAGGTTCTTGGCCATTGCAGCCCAGAGGTCTGAAATGAATTGGGGACTGCGGTCAGAGGAAATATCAGAGGGGGTAGCAAACCAAGCAGCCCAGGAGATGAACACCCAAGCCATGTCTGTGGTCAGCACCGATGCTAGAGGGGTGACCTCTGGCCAATTGGTGGTATGGTCACCATGGTAAGAAGCTGCACGAAACCACGGGAGTGGGGAAGAGAACCAGCAAGATCCACATTGACATGGTTAAACCATCACTCAGGGACCTCAAAAGGTGCCAATGGTGCCTGAGCATGACCACTAATCTTTGCCCACTGGCACTCCACCCAGGCTGCAGTCCAATTGTGCACATCCTTTCTGGGGGTGCCAAGCAAACTTCATTGCAACCAGTTGCTGGATGCAAGAGGCCATGTATGGAATCAAAAATAGTCCATCTCCAATTTGTGGGCACAATGGGGTGAGGGGGACCGGTTGAGACATTGCACAGGAGAGAAACTCCACCTTCTCCAAACTTGATATCAGCCGATCTCAGGCTTGTGACTGCTGTTCGGTAAGCCTGGACCTCTGGGTTGGTAGCTTGATCAGCTGCCATGCCGGCATAGTCAATCCCAATGTGTACGGCCTCAATGGCTGTCCATGAGAGGCAATCAGGCACGCCATCACTTTTCCCCCTCATATGGTGCGTATCCGTTGTGAACTCGGACATGTAGGCCAGGTGGCATCGCTGCTGTGCAGAACAAAGGTCTGATATTTTGGCCATCACACGCACGAGGAATTTGTGGTCAATATACGGTGTGAAATGGCGTCCCTCTAGAAGAAAATGAAAATGGCGGACAGCCAGATAGAGACCAATAAGATCATGGTCAAACACGCTGTACCTCGTTTTGGGGGTGGGAGCTGAGACGGAAGAGGGTGAGCTGCTGCCACACGCCTTTAACAAACTGTTCATGCACAGCACCCACAGCATCGTCTGAGGCATCGCCAGTAACCTGGTGACTATGGGTGCATTGGGGAGCCGGTGCACCCCTAGGGTTGTATTAGAGAGAGCTTGTTTGGTGTCATCAAATGCCCGGGTCATGTACGTGACCATTCAAGCATGTGATAAGGAGCATTGTCTTTGTGCACTATTCGAGGGCCTCTACAATTACCAACTATCCTGTCATCACTCCTGGGGTCTCTTCTTCCCTCCTGCGAAGAATCAACCATCGTCAGGGGGCGAGCATAAGATCAGCAGCTCGTGGAATGAAGCAGTGATAGAAATTTACTATTCCTAAAAACTCCTGTAGCTCTTTAGCAGTGCAGGGTACTGGGAAATCCATAACAGCGGCTACTTTTGATGGGAGTTTTGCACTTTCTCTGGAGATGCAGTGGCCGAGAAAGTCAATGATTGACAACCCAAACTGTCATTTAGCAGAGTTAATAATCAACCCGTGTGGGCTTAAACGCTTGAAGAGTGTATAGAGATGAGATACGTGTTCAGATTTGGAAGCACTGGCAACAAGTATGTCATCCAGGAAAACAAAAAGAAAATCTAAGTCTTTCAATACAGAGTCCATCAGCTGTCGGAAAGCTTATGCTGCATTTTCACAGTCCAAACGGCATGCACAGAAACTCAAAAGGGATTATCACAGCTGTTGTAGCAATGTCCTTTGAGTGCGCAGGTACCTGATGGTAGCCCCTAACTAGATCAACATCGGAAAAAAATTAACTTTCTGGCTAAACGTGCCGAAAAGTCTTGCATACGTGGAACCAGGCAATAATGGTGGGGGTGTGGGTGAGGGAGGTGGTTGATGACCCAATTAAAGCATCAGTAATCACCACATGGGCGGCAACCACCATCGGACTTAGGGACCATAAGGAGGGGCAAAACTCAGGGGCTACTCGACCGGCATGCAATGCCGAGTCTTTTTGTGTTGGAAAACTCAGCCTTCATGGTTGCCAGCTTTTCTGGGTCCAATCTATGCAAACAGGCATGGACAGGGAGGCAAATTGCAGAAATGTGATGCTTAACCCCAGGTTTTATGATCGTAGTGGAGAATGTGGACTTGGTGAGGTTTGGGAATTTGTCCAGCAGTCAGACAAACTCACATGCGGTGAGTGAGGCATGTGCTTGACAGTCGTTGTGGGGAAGTTACGAGGGGAGCAGGGTTACGACCCAAAACCTTTGACATCCACAAGCCAGCATTCCTTAAGATTGACTAATAATCTTTGGGCACGCAGGAAATCTGCACTGAGCAGAGGTCTAGCCACCATGTGTAACGTCGCCCACTGAAGCAGAACGTCCCCTGTCGTGTCACGTAAGTCTGAATCCTGCCCCCGTTGACGGCCTCCTATGAGGTTTTGTCACTCTTTGCCTTCTCATCAATAGGCGATGCCAGTAGTACGCTCACTTGAACACCTGCGCCACACAGAAAGTGTCGCCCTAAAAGGGTGTCCTTAATGAACAGTAGACAACCCTGACAGCTGAAACCCACAGCGTTCGCAGATCTCTGATGTGCTGGCAGTGTCAAAGCTTCAAGGTGGTCAGCATTTCCTCGTGTTCATGCCAAAGTGAGCGTGATTTATACAGAGGTTTGGCATTGTTTTGTAGCCGTGGGCATCCTTATGTTGAGGGCCTTGCTGACCAGGCTTATTGAGGTAGAGAAAGGAAGAGGAATGATGCGCCACTGCCTAGCTGAGTGTAGACTGTCAGCTATTTTAGCAAGCTCCCTATAGTCCTTCATGGGTGCATTAGGGAGGGCTATGTGAACTTGATCAGGCACTTGCTGCCTGAGAAGTTCTTTAAAAATAAAACAGGGATGGTGATTTGCCAGGAGAGACAGCATGTGATCCATTAGCTCTGAAGGCTTAGTATCGCTGAGACCAGGCAAGGACAGCAACTGTTTGGTGTGCTCAGACTCCGCTAGTCCCAAAGTCTGTAAAAGGTGAGTTTCCAGCGCTCAGTATTTATTGTGTTCAGGTAGGTGACTCACCACTCTCACAACTGCCGAGCGACACCACCATGTGGTAGAATTTGGTGTCATTGGCGGTGATTTCTCACAGTGTGAACTGGACCACGGCTTGTACAACCCAAGTGACCACATTTTGCTCCCTAACCTCCGGCAGTTTCAAAGCGACTGTGTTGGCCCACATGTTCAATAGCTCTGGAATCGGCCTAGAGCATCGGGCTCATCAATGTAGGTTTTTGCAAATAAAATGAAGTGAGGCATCTTATGTCGAATGAAACCCGTAACACATAAGTGCGCTCACAATCCTTGCATAACAATGCCATCGTGTCAGACCAGCCTCTTAAAGCAGAACCCCAACTCAATGTCAGTGGCTGTGAATTTTGTACATTTCTTCCAATTACGTTACCCTATGCGCCTTTGGACTGTGGGAGAAAACTGGAGAAAACCCATGCACACACGGGGAGAAAGTACAAACTCCTTACAGGCAGCAGTGGGAATTGAACCTGGGTCGCTAGTACTGTAAAGCATTGTGCTAACCAGGGTGGTACTGCGCCGCCCTATATATGGCCACACTTAAACAGTTACTTGTATGAAAACACAAGAGATTCTGCACATGAGATGCTGGAAATCACACAAAATGCTGGAGGAACTCAGCGGATCAGGCAGCATCTGTGTAGATGAATGAACAGTCAATGTTTCAGGCCAGGACCCTTCATCAAGACTGGATTATTGAGTCCTGATGAAGGATCTTGGCCCGAAACGTCATCATCCGTTTATTCCTCTCCACAGTTTCTCAGGCATTTTGTGTGAGTTACTTCTACATTGTGTTTTGGAAGTAATTCCGAAAACATTTATCTAGGTAGTGTTTGACACCGGAAGTTGTTGGAAATTAGTCGGAAAATCCAAGCTGCATATTTCCTGAATTATTTCTTAACAACTTTGGGAGTCAAACATTCAAATATGCTTGCTGTCGGGAAAACATTGCCTGCAGGAAAGCCTCCGAATGGGAGCAACTTTTCCCCAAGCTACACATTGTATTTTATTGGACTGCTTTTATATTTAAGTTTATTGTGTTCTTCTAATACATTGTGTTTTCTATGCTGCATTGGGTCCAGAGCAGCAATCATTTCATTCTCCTGTACATTCCTACTGAAGAATGGTAATAAACAATCTTGAATCTAGAATCCCAAACAACCAACACAACAGAAGGAGCCCGCAGGTGTCACCACACATTCTGGCACCAGCATAGCACGTCCACAGTGCTCGGCAGCAACACAACAAATCAACAACAACAGAACAACAATAACAAAACAAAAACAACAAAACAAGCCCCATTGCTCCGTCCACCCAGCCACTCACTCACACAGGCAATCCTCCATCTTCAGGACACTACACAAAAATCGCATGTTCCCAGTTTTTCTATCACAACGCCACAGTAGTTTAATGGTTAATACAACACTATTACAGCTCGGCGTATCGGAGTTTGAAGTTTGATCCTGGCATCCACTGGAAGGAGTTTGTACGTTCCTTTCCATGGAATGCATGGTTTTTCCCTGGTGCTCCAGTTTCCTCCCACAGTCCAAATATGTACTGGTTAGAATATTAATTGTTCATTATAAATTTGCCATGATTAGGTTCGGATTAAAATGGTGGATTGTCGCATTGGCGAGTGGCCAAGTGGTTAAGGTGTTCGTCTAGTGATTTGAAGGTCGCTAGTTCAAGCCTTGGCGGAGGCAATGTGTTGTGTCCTTGAGCAAGGCACTTAACCACACATTGCTCTGCAACGACACTGGTGCCAAGCTGTATGGGTCCTAATACCCTTCCCTTGGACAACATCGGTGTCGTGGAGAGGGGAGACTTGCAGCATGGGCAACTGCTGGTCTTCCATACAACCTTGCCCAGGCCTGCGCCCTGGAAACCTTCCAAAGCGCAAATCCATGGTCTCACGAGCCTATAAAAAAAAAGTGGATTGTCAAACAGTGTGTCTTGAAAGGCCAGAAGGGCCTGTTCCATGCTGTATCTCTAAATAAAATAAAATAATAAATAAATAATTGTTCTCTGCACTAATTATCTGTGTTTGTGTAGGGATCTCCTGGTCTGATGGGCCCGGTGGGAGAACCAGGGATTCCGGGATACCAGGTGAGCAGACAAATATAACAACCTACCTTCACGTATTGTCTTCAATCTGGGAAAATAACCAACAATGCTTTGCAGGAGAGTTATCAAACAAAACCTGAGACCAGAGAATGCAGGAAAGAGAGCGGGTCTGGGAAAGAATCAAAGAGGGGAGCAGGGTGGTCCCCTCTTCCTCACCACCTTATTCTGGCATCTTCCCCTTTCCTTTCCAATCTTGGTGAACGGTCTCAGCCCGAACCATCGTCTGCTTATTCCCCTCCATTGCTGGTGCCCGACCTGCTAACAACATTCTGTGTGTAGATCTGGAATTCCAGCATCTGCAGAAGCTCTTGTGTTTAGGGTTCTGGGAGAGAGTCAGAGATAGGAAGAGGGAGAGTCAAGGAAGGAAACAGAGAGAAAGAGTGGGAGAGAGAGAGTCAGGAAGAGGGAAGAGGAGGCTCTGGGCAGTCAGAGAAGGAAAGAGAAAGAGATGGGGAAGAGGGAGGGTTCTGGGAGAGAGTCAGAGAGGGAAAGAGGGAGGGTTCTGGGAGAGGGCAAGGGAAAGAAGGAGGTTTCTGGTAGAGAGTTCGAGAGGGGTGGAGGGAGGGTTCTGGGAGAGAGTCTGAGAGGAGAAGAGAGAGGGTTCTGGGAGAGAGTCAGGGGAGGAAGATGGGGGGTTCTGGGAGAGCGAGGGGAAGAGGGAAGGTTCTGGGAGAGAGTCAGAGAAGAGAGGAGACTGCTGGGGAGAGATGTGCAGGTACATCTACAAGGTCAGAAGTGGTGGGGCACAGAGTTCACTGCAGCAGGAAGTTTTGGACCACGTTATAGAGACAGGGATCAAAACACACAAATTCTGCAGGACAGAAAGCAGCCATGGAGCAAGTGTACAGTCGACGTTTTCCTTCATATTGAGCTATCATTGCGGAGACTATCCACCCAGTAAACTGTCTTTTCCAAAAGCTCCCTTCTGGACAGAACTATGGGGCTATTAATACGAAATCTTTATGCCACCTTAAACTTTTCTACCGCCCCCCCCCCAACCGATAATCTGATTAACTATTCTAATTAGACCCCCTCTCCATCCCACTCTATTACCTCAGTCACTGCACTGTAGACACTTTAAAGCACCTTTTATAATGCTGTTACATTGTCAGTACTTACTGATATTTATGTATTTATGCACATTTTATTCCATATCGGTACTTTAACCTCTAACTTTATTTTTTATACAATCTTTCATACTTTATAATTGTTGAATATTGTTTTTTGTTGCATGTCACACCCCAACCAGCACACCACAGCAAATTCCTGATACTTGTAGATATATATGATGAATAAAGATGAACCTTGATCCTTGATCAAGATCGAGGCGAGAAGACTGCAACTAGCAGAGCACTGTCTACGCCACCCCAAGCTACCTGCCAGCCTAGTCATCATATGGGAGCCCAAGCACGGGAGGATGAACCCTGGCACCCTCTCAAGACTATGGTCAACACGCTCCTAGAAGACAGCGGCACGGCTAATGTAGATGAACTGAACACACTGATGAGGGAGAGGGAGAAGTGAAGAGTCCGTCATTGTGCCCGACGCCGGCCCCCTAGGCCTGAGTCGATGTAGTAGTGGTTGATTCTTGACATTTTGGACCAAGACCCCGCAGAATTACAGCATCTGTAGTCACTTTAGTGCAACCAACCCCTTGATTTGTGTTAGGAGTCCATGCCATGAAAACGTTGGGAAGCCCCTGCTTTCGTGTCTTCAGTTAGAGAGAAGGGTTGGCAGGAGCTTACAGATCGTGTTAAATGATAACAGTTACTAATGTCTTAAAATGGCACAATAGCGTAGCAGTCAACAGAACACAATTTCAGCTCCAGAAAACCAGGTTCAATTCGTGCTGCTGTCTGTAAGGAGTTTGTACATTCTCCCCGTGACCGCGTGGGTTTCCTTCGGGTTCTCCCACATTCCAAAGAAGTATGGCTTAGGGATAGTGAGCTGTGGGTCACCATGTTGGCACAGGAAGCACAGTGACACTTGCAGCCTGCCCCCAGCACATCCTCGGACTGCACTGATCATTGACGCAAATGGCGTCTACGGTGTATATTTCAATGTTTGTTTGTTATGTGCCGTGTTGTATGATGCAGACGATCATCACCTTTCCATGACCATCATTGTTCTTGGCAAATTTTTCTACAGTAGTGGTTTGCCATTGCCTTCTCCTGGGCAGTGTCTTTACAAGACGGGTGACCCCAGACGTTATCAATACTCTTCAGAGATCATCGTGTAACTAGGACTTGTGATCTGCACCAGCTGCTCATACAACCATCCACCACCTGCTCCCATGGGTTCACGTGACCCTGATCTGGGGCGAAGCAGGTTCTACACCTTGCCCAAAGGTGACCTGCAGGCTGGCAGAGAGAAGGAGTGTCTTACACCTACTATGTAGAGACATATCCCCACCCCGCTACCCAATGTTCCAGTGTTTTTAATGCACCTGTGACAATTAAAGCTAAGTTATCTAATCTTCTCTGACATTAGACATAAATTTTGTGGCAAAGTTAGCATTGAGACAACTCAGGAGCTAGAACATGAAACATAGAAGAGTATAGCGTAGTACAGACACCTGGCCCACAATGTTGTGCTGACCTTTTTAACCTACTGCACCTTCTCCTTCCCTCCCATGCAGCCATAACCCCTTGTTCTTCTTGCATTCATATGTCTGTCTGTGAGTCTCTTAAATGTCCCCACCTCCATCACTTTCCACACAGCCACCACTGCCAGTGTAGAAAACTCACCTCTGACATCCCCCCTATACTTGCCTCCAATCACCTTAAAGTTATGCCCCCTTGTATTAAGCTCCATGCGCCAGAAAAAGCGGGATCTCCCAGTGGCCAGCCATTTTAATTCCACTTCCCATTCCCATTCCAACATGCCAGTCCATGGCCTCCTCCACTGTCGCCATGGGGCCACCCTCAGGTTGGAGGAGCAACATCTTCCCAGTCACAGGAAGACAGTACAAACTGCACACGGAGAGCGGTGAGGACTGAGCCGGGGTCGCTGGCTCTGTAATAGCACCGCGCTGCCGTGCCGCCCCTTGGCGTTGTGTTGGTTGTTAACGCAAACGACATTCTTCATTGTACGTTTCAATGCACAGTCAAAATCTAAGTTTAAATCTCAGTCAGACTTAAGCTTTACTGCAGGTCAGTAAACAATTCTTTTCACTAGGCTACAAAACACCTTTCAAAACTTCAACAACAATTTATAAATGACCTGTGCTTCTGTCTCAGGGTCACCGAGGACCAGCGGGACCTTCTGGGCCACCAGGACCCAAGGGTGAGAAGGTAAGTGAGATCCATGCTCTCTGTGTCACGAGCCCTGGCTGGATTGGCGGGCAGATCTAAGGAGGGAGAGGAATGTTTTACTGATCAGGAGACTGAGGACAATGGGGGAACTGGCACAGAAGGGGAGATGAGGCCTGGGGGTATATCATCCATAGTCACATTGAATGGAGGGACAGGACTGAGGGGCTATCACTGTTTTTGTGTCCACTCTTGTGCATTGTTACAAGAAAGGAGGGTGGTTCCACATAGCTGAAATTTGTAGGAACATTTGCTCACAAAAAGAGGTGAATCTCGAATTCTCCACCCCAGAGGGTGTGGAGACTGGATCATTGGTGGGAGGGTGGTTTAAAGAGGAGGGAGAGAAATGTTTAAGAGATGAAGGGACTGGGGTGATAGGGAACTGGAGAAAGGGAGATGAGGCCTGGAGCAGATCAGCCATGCTCATATTGACAACACTGAGGGGTAGCAGGGCCTGATATTTCTGATGTTTTGACAAAGAATGTGACATTGGATTTGGTTCCAACTGCTGATTGTACCTACTGCAAAATATTTCAAATCACAGTAGAGATTAGAACTTAAAACTTTAAAAGGGTCGAGAACTTCAGTTATTATCCTCTTATTTTGAAGGAACATGGTATTTGTATTTCTTACGTGCACTTAAAATAGCTAAATTTTAGAAGTTCAATTTCAACATTTCAAATTTGCAGATTGTGTAATGTCATTTCCAGTACACAGTGTAATGGAGGGCTAGATAATTGTTACTCCAGATCCAATGCAGCACAGAAAAAACACAAAAGATAAATATCAATACAATAGTAACAGATATGAGCTATGAGAGAGGATGGGGAGAGAATGATCATGGTATTGAAAGGCAGAGAGGACTCAATTGGCCTACTACTGTATCTTAAGTCTGGAAGTTACAAGGAGAATGATGTAGATCAGAGATATAAAGCTGCTTTCAATTTCTGTCCCGCTGATGACACTGTACTGCTGTGAAGTGTTGTAGGTTGAAGAGGTAATCCCTGTTCCTTTCCTTCCACTATTAGGGCTTTCCAGGTGAAGACAGCAGTGCTCCCGGACCACCTGGGCCTCTAGGTGAACCAGTAGGTCATTCTTTTCGTGGCAAATATTGTTAATCTCTGTAAACAATGTTTAACATTGTGTTTCACTGCATTGTCCTTCGCACACCGGGAAGCCATTTCAGAGTATCTAACTTCTTTTTCTTCTGTCCGATGCTCTCGCGGAAAAGAGGGAAGGCTGAGGTGTTAATCTGAAATGCCTGAATGGGTGGGTTAGTAAATTTGCAGATGATGCGAAGATTGGTGGCGCTGTGGAGAGTGTAGAAGACTGACAAAGGATACAGTGGGATATGGATCAGATATGGGCGGAGAAATGGCAGGAGTTTAACCTGGCCAAATGTGAAAGGTCGCACCATGGTGGGTCAAATATAAAGCAGCAGCACATCGTTAAGGGCAGGATCCTGAATAATGTTGATGAGCAGAGGGACCTTGAGGTACAGGTTCATTGCTCCCTGAAAGAGGCTACTCAAGTTGATAGTGTGGGTACAAAGGCGTATGACATGCTTGCCTGTTTTAGTGAAGCTATTGAATTCAAAAGTCAGGAAGTTATGTTGCAGCTTTATACTTTGTACTTTTATACTTTATACTTTATTGTCGCCAAACAATTGGTACTAGAATGTACAATCATCACAACGATATTTGATTCTGCGCTTCACACTCCCTGGATCACAAATATTAAATATTAAAGATATTAAAAATAGTTAAAATTAGTAAATATTAAAAATTTAAATTATAAATCATAAATAGAAAATAGAAAAATGGGAAGTAAGGTAGTGCAAAAAAACCGAGAGGCAGGTCCGGATATTTGGAAGGTACGGCCCAGATCTGGGTCAGCATCCGTTCAGCAGTCTTATCACAGTTGGAAAGAAGCTGTTCCCAAATCTGGCCATACGAGTCTTCAAGCTCCTGAGCCTTCTCCTGGAGGGAAGAGGGACGAAAAGTGTGTTGGCTGGGTGGGTCGTGTCCTTGATTATCCTGGCAGCACTGCTCCAACAGCGTGCGGTGTAAAGTGAGTCCATGGACGGAAGATTGGTTTGTGTGATGTGCTGCGTCCTGTTCACGATCTTCTGCAGCTTCTTTCGGTCTTGGACAGGACAAATTCCATACTAGGTTGTGATGCACCCTAGAAGAATGCTTTCTACGGTGCATCCATAAAAATTAGTAACACACATCAAAGTTGCTGGTGAACGCAGCAGGCCAGGCAGCATCTCTAGGAAGAGGTACAGTCGACGTTTCGGTCCGAGACCCTTTGTCAGGACTAACTGAAGGAAGAGCTACTAAGAGATTTGAAAGTGAGAGGGGGAGGGGGAGATCCAAAATGATTGAAGAAGACAGGACGGGGAGGGATGGAGCCAAGAGCTGGACAGGTGATTGGCAAAAGGGATATGAGAGAATCATGGGACAGGAGGCCCAGGGAGAAAGAAAGGGGGGAGGGGAAAAAGCAGAGGATGGGCAAAGGGTATAGTCAGAGGGACAGAGGGAGAAAAAGGAGAGAGAGAGAAAGAATGTGTGTATATAAATAAATAACAGATGGGGTACGAGGGGGAGGTGGGACATTAGCGGAAGTTAGAGAAGTCAATGTTCATGCCATCAGGTTGAAGGCTACCCAGACGAAATATAAGGTGTTGTTCCCCCAACCTGAGTGTGGCTTCATCTTTACAGTAGAGGAGGCCATGGATAGACATATCAGAATGGGAATGGGATGTGGAATTAAAATGTGTGGGCCAAATTTATTTAGTTTTCTCAGGAAGCAAAGGTGCTGGTGGGCCTTCTTGGCAGTGAACTCTGCTTGGTTGAACCAAGTCAGGTCATTTGTGATATTGACCCCGAGGAACTTAAAGCTTTTGACCTGTTCCACTTGCACACCACCGATATAAATTGGGTCATGCGGTCCGCTACTCCTTCTGAAGTCAACAACCAATTCCTTCATCTTGCTGACGTTGAGGGATAGGTTATTGTCTTCGCACCATGCCACCAGGTTCTTAATTTCCTCTCTGTACTCAAACTCATCATTACCCGAGATACGGCCTACAATTGTTGTGTCATCAGCAAACTTATATATTGAGTTTGATGGAAACTTGGCTACACAATCATGGGTGTACAGTGAGTACAGCAGGGGGCTGAGTACACAGCCTTGTGGGGCACCAGTGTTCAGAGTGATTGTAGAGGAGAGCTTGTCCCCTATTTTTACAGCCTGGGTCCTGTCTGTGAAGAAGTTGAAGATCCAGCTGCAGATCTGAGTGCTAAGGCCCAGGTTCCGGAGCTTAGGAATCAGTTTATTTGGAATGATGGTATTAAAGGCAGAGCTGTAGTCAATGAAAAGGAGCCTTACCTATGCATCTTTATTCTCCAGGTGTTCTAAGGAGGAATGTAGGGCCAGAGAGATGGCATCTGCCGTTGACCTGTTGCTCCAATAGGCGAATTGCAAAGCGTCGAGGTTGACCGGTAGACTGTGGTTGATGTTGTTGCCTTCTTAAAACACAAGGGGATCTTAGACTGAAGCAAGGAGCAGTTGAAGATGTCAGCAAACACTCCAGCTAGCTCACTTGCACAGGCCCAGAGAACCTGTCCCAGGATGCCATCTGGGCCCGTCGCCTTCCTTAGATTTATCTTCAGGAAGGCCCTTCTAACGTCCTCCTCGGTGACGATGAATCTCGATGCCACCAGGTCCGGTTCATCCGGAGGGAGCGGGACACTCCTGTTCTGTTCGAATCTCGTGTAGAATACGTTAAGTTCGTCAGGAAGAGAAGCACCACAGTTATTGATATTCCCAGCCTTTTCTTTGCGCCCAGTGATCTTATTTAGACCCTGCCATAGTCTACTGGCGTCCCTTTGGTTAGCCTGGGCTTCCAACTTGGCTCAATATTGCCTCTTGGCGCCCTTAATGGCTTTCCAGAGTTCACGCCTGGATTCCGTGTAGCGACTGGTATCCCCGGACCTAAAAGCCGTAGCTCTAGCCTTTAAAAGGGACTTGACCTCATAATTCATCCAAGGTTTCCGGTTAGGGAATACCCGGATTGTCTTGCGAGACACACAGTCCTCCGTGCATTTCCTGATAAAGTCCGTGACAGCTGAGGCATACTCATCGAGGTTAGCTGCTGAGTCCTTGAATACTAACCAGTCCACCGGTTCAAAGCAGTCACAGAGGACCTTGTCCATTTCCTCCGTCCAACGCGACAGTTTATAAAACTCTAATTAAGCTACATCTAGATTATTGAATAAAGTTCTGGTTGTCTCATTATAGGAAGGATCTGGAGGCTTTGGAAAGGGTGCAGAAGGGGTCTACCAGGACCCTGCCTGGAGGGTACGTCCACAATGAGAGAGTGGAAAATTTGGGCTGCTTTCTCAGGACACCAGAGGCTGAGGGGAAACCTGACTGACGTTTGTAAGATGATGAGTGGCACAGATAGAGAGGACAACCAGCATCTTTTCCACATGGTTGAAATGGCTTTTTCCCCCTTCCCTTCCAGTCCTAATGAAAGGTCTCTCCCCAAAATGTTATTCCCCTCTGTTGATGCTGCCTGGCCTGCTGAGTTCCTCCAGCATTTTGTATGTATCGCCGAATACTACGGGGCATGTATTTAAGGTGTTGGGGGGTAAGTTCAAAGGAGTTCTTGATTGGACACGGCATCAAAGGTTACGGAGAGAAGGCTGGGGAGTGGGGCAGAGGAGGGGTAAAAAAAGGATCAGCCATGATTGAATGGCAGAATAGGCTCGATGGGCCAAAGTGCCTAATTCAGCTCCTATGTCTTATGATCTTACAGAGATGTGCTGTGCCAGATTTTTTTAAAAAAGTGCTCCTGAATCTAAGTGACTTTGACTGTGAAATGATTATAGGTGGCAGTTGGGATGCTTTGAGTATCTCAGAAACTGCTAATTCCCTGGGATCTTCATGCACAAAGTTTCTAGAATTTACAGAGGATGCTAACAATAACGAGAACATACCCAGTAAATGGCAGTTTTGTGGGCCTAAACGCCTTGTTAATGAAAGAAGTCAGAGAATAACCAGACTGATTCAATCTGACAGGAAGGCGACAGTAACTCAAATAACCACACGTTACAACAGTGGTGTGCAGAAGAGCATCTCTGAACGCACAACATGTCAAACCTTGAAGTGGACGGGCTACAGCAGCAGAAGACCACGAACATACAACTCAAATGTTAAAACGGTGCTCCCATATAGCTCTGAAACCTGGAGAACAACAAAGAAGACTCTACAAAAACTCACATCAAAGTTGCTGGTGAACGCAGCAGGCCAGGCAGCATCTCTAAGAAGATGTACAGTCGACGTTTCGGGCCGAGACCCTTCGTCAGGACTAATGAAGGATCTGAGCCCGAAACGTCGACTGTACCTCTTCCTAGAGATGCTGCCTGGCCTGCTGCGTTCACCAGCAACTTTGATGTGTGTTGCTTGAATTTCCAGCATCTGCAGAATTCCTCGTGTTTGCACTCGACAAAAACTGCAGGCTTTCATCAACCACTGCCTGAGACGGATTGTAAGCTTCAGACAGACTGACAAAGTAACCAATGAGACACTGTGGGAAACTGTGGAAATGCAGGTGGATTGGCCAGACCTTGAGGAAGCCAACCAACAACATCATCAGGCAGGCATTAAAATGGAATCACCAAGGAAAGAGGAAAAGGAGATGTCCAAAGAACACATGGAGGGAAGAAATCAAGGCTGAAATTAGATGACTGGGGCTCTCCTAGTCCACGCTGGAGAAACTGGCTCAGAACAGAGGATGGTGGAGACGGGAGGTCATTAATGGCCTATGCCCCACTGGGAGCGAAGGGCTCCAGAGGAAGAGGAGAATGTCCAGACTGGTTCAAGCTGACAGGAAGGTGATAGTCACTAAAATAACCACGCATTTAAACAGTGATGTGCAGAAGAGTATCTCTGAATGCACAACACATCGAACCTTGAAGTGGATGGACTACAACTGCAGACCATGCCGGGTTCTACTCCCATACCTAATAAAGTGACCATTGATTGTATGTTCCATATTCTACATAAACAGCACTATTTTGGAAATGAATAGGAGGGGATTTCAATAGGTTTCAGTAGGTACATTTCGTGTCAGAGAAATGTATACAGTCTGCATCCTGAAATTATTTTTCTTTGCAAGCATCCACGAAAACAGAGTGGTGCCCCAAAGAATGAATGACAGTTGAACATTAGAACCCCAAAGCCCCCCCCAGCTCCCCCCTCCCCCAAACAAGCAGCAGCAAGGCAACAACCCCTCCCCCTACCAGCAAAAAAGCATCTGCACCTCCCCCCACCAAGTACTCAAGCATACAGCAAAGCATCAGTAAAGACACAGACTTGCAGTACCCCAAAGACTACTCCTTCACCCGGAAATTCGACGTACCACAGGCTCTCTCTCTCCCTAATAAGGGAAAACGAGTTGTCCCCGTTTCACAGCGAGAGGGGAGATATAACAAACAACGCACTGATTTACGATGTTAAAAGTCTGTTGCATTACTTTTTCCAAGCTCTGTGCCCAGAGAGCTCAGGTCTCTCAACCTACAACTCCCAGCAGCTAACCCGCTGCTCCCAATGTTCCATGTTCTCCTGCGACGCTTCACTCAGGGCAACTGGCCTTGAATCAGCCCGTCTACAGAGCCACAAAAGTCCGGCACCCTGAAGGTGCGCTAGTCTTCCAGGCCACGTCCTTGGGATATCAAAAAGCTGCTGGTCGTGAGGCCCTGAGAGCAGGTCCCATTCCTGCAAAGAACCAAAGTCAGAGCGTAACTCCAGGTCAGGGTCTTCAAAAGAACCTTGAAAAGGAAAAAAAAGAGATATTGAAGATAGAAATAGAGTTGTTTCTGAAGATGCAAGCAGAGAAGTTGCCGTTTTGCACCATCTCCCTATTATGGTTGATGTCACTCTCTGAACTAAGGTTCCTAACATGAATCAAGACATACTGGCCATGGAAGCTTGCTATGTACAAATTAGCTGACAAGTTGCAATGGCATCTAAATTCAATAAGCATTGGGACATGCAGCTAAGTGAGGTACTGGAAAAACTCACGGGTCAGGCAGCACCTGTGGAGGGAAGCAGACAGTCAATGTTTCAGGTCGGGACCCTTCATCTGGATGGATCTTAACGTTTAGAATCTAAATCTTTGTTCTCTTTACTTGTGGCGTCTTCACTGGAGAAATTGTCCTCTTTTTGGAAGGAAGATATTGCTATTTCAAAGGGCTTTTCTTTAAGTAGGCTCTGTAGACCATCAGCTCCAGCTTAAACAAACTTGAGTCCCTCTGTTAGTTGGGGTCAGCCTTGAATATTGCGTCCCAGCTGTTCACATGATACACAGGGCAGGATTGTACAAAACGGAGTGCGAGCTGTTGCCCCTCTCCATGCAACAGATGAATCCAAAGGAACGGCAGTGGCACCAGCAGCATCACAGGAGATGCTGGTCAGTGTTGAACTCAATGTAAGACTGCGTTAGGGACTCAAAGTCCAGATTTTCCTTGGGGTTTATTCCTGAAGCCTTCCTCACAAGCGCATATATTGCAAGAAAGCAGAGGTTTGAGATCAGAGTTTTCCCTCTTCTAGATGAGCTGCCAGCCATGACTGATGAGCCCTATCTGCCCAAAATAACTGGTTTTAAGGCTCCAGTAACCCATTTTTACCCCTTCTCCTGTCAGTAGAAATGGTTCCTCTGGGCATAGTAGCTAAATCACTTATGAAGGCCAGGAGCTGGACTTGGTTGTTAGAGGCTATTTGAAACACACGCCATTGGGAGCGTTTAATCGATAGTGGAAGCTTGTCCCCACTAACACCCCACCCACTGGCTATGACAACCTTAAGGGGCCAATCAGATTTATTTTGCGATAACATGAACTCTTTTTTTCTGAAACAAAAACAGAAAATGCTGGAAACACTGAGCAGGCCAGGCAATGTCTTTAGTTTGAAACTTTGACCATGTTTCTCTCACCACAAATGCTGCCTGACCTGCAAGTGTTTCCAAAGTCCTCTGATTTTATTTCAGATCTTCAGCTCCTGCAGCTTTCTTTGATTTCATCTCTTCTTTTCCTCCTGTTTGGCTGACACCGGTGATGCTTTGAAGGCTGTGCCTCACCTAATATACTGGGAATGTTTGGCCTGTGTTTCATAGTTTGTCTAGTAGCTGGGCTCCGAGGAAATCAGGTTTATTATCACTGATATATGTTGTGAAATTTGTTGTTTTGTGGCAGCAGTACTGTGCAATACTTAATAATAAAAGTAAATGTAAATATAAATTACAATAAGAAATATATATTTTTAAAAAGTAGTACAAAAAGAGTGGAAATAATAGTAAGGTAGTGTACATGGATTCATTGTCCAATTGGAAATCTGATGGTAGAGGGGAAGGAACTGTTCCAGGAATATTGTATGTGTGCCTTCAAACTCCTATACCTCCTCCTTGACAGTAGCAATGAGAAGAGGCATGGCCAGCATGATAGGGATCCCGAATGTTGGATGCCCCCTTTTTGAGGCATCACCTTTTGAAGTCGTCCTCGATGCTGGGCAGGCTAGTGTCCATGATGGAGCTGGCTAAGTTTACAACTTTCTGCAGCTTTTTCTGATCCTGTGCAGTGGCCCCTCCACACCAGACGGTGATGCAACCTGTCAGAATGCTCTCTACGGTACACCTGCAGAAATTTGGTGATATATCAAGTTTCCTCAAACTCCTAATGAAACATACCATTGTTGTGCCTTCTTTGTAATTGCATCAATGTTTTGGGCCCAGGATAGACCCTCAGGGATGTCAACACCCTGGAACTTAAAAATGCTCACTTTTTCCACTGATGATTCCTCGATGAGGGATGTGTGTTCCCTTGACTTCCCCTTCCTGAAGTCAACTATAAGTTGCTTGGTCTTACTGACACTGAGCTTGTTACAGGAATATAGTCAAAGAATATTTCCATCTGGAAGCCTGCTTCCCATTACAATGAGTTCTTGTGGTTTAATAACAAGGATGTGCCCTGCGTAATAGACAAGGGAAATCAATTGCACGTCATCTTGATGCAAAGGAGACCAAATGAGAGAGGCGCAGATGATCAGGGAACTTCACAGTGATTTATTCGGTGGGCAACACAAGAGACGTGTGTTGCCAAGCTGCAGATCTCACACTGTTGTCTCTCTATCTCAGGGTCCTGTAGGTCCCCGTGGAGATCGCGGTGAACCAGGAGATGAAGGCTATAAGGTAACTTTGGGTCGTTCTGTTGAGGAAATTGAACAACTGCAGATACAAGATTTAAGATTGTTTAATGTCATTTCCTGTACACAAGTGTAAGGAAAATGAAGAAATATTACTCTGGATCCAACACAACATTAAAAAAAATACAAATGATAAAGAACACAATAGTTTAGGAAACACACAATAAATATAAATACATTAGATATCTTATATTTACAGTATATAGATTGATTGTATGTCCATAAAGTGATGCCAGGTGTAAATAAGGTGACTGATGGGAAATAATAAGGGACCGGTGGAGTTATTGGGTGGAGGTGTTGATCAGCCATACTGCTTGGGGAAAGTAACTGTTTTTGAGTCTGGTGGTTCCTAGCGTTGATGCTACATAGCCCCCTATTTGGTGGGAGTGGGACAAAGAGACCATGAGCAGGGTGGGTGGGATCCTTCAATTTACTATTGGCCCTTTCTCCTGCACCTTTCTGTATATATATCCTTGATGCCTTGATGGCGGGTAGACTGGTTTTCACTGCCCGCTGTAGGGCCTTCCTGTCCTCCACCTGGTATGCAGTTCCCATACCAGGCAGTGATGCAGCTTGTTCGGATGCTCCCTACTGCAAATCTGCAGAAAGAGGTGGGAGTTACAGTTCAGAGAGACAGTGGAACTCTACAGGAAAAGTCATAACAAGACTGTGGAACTGTACGGGACAGTCATAGCAAGAAGACTGTGGAACTGTATGGGACAGTAATAACGAGAATGCTGTGGAACTGTATGGAACAGTAATAACGAGAAGGCTGTGGAACTGAATGGGACAGTAATAACGAGAAGACTGTGGAACTGAATGGGACCTCATAATGAGAAGACAGTGGAACTGTATGGGATACTATACAGTGGCTTTTCATTTAGTACATGAATCTCATTGCCAACATAAATTTTCAGTGATGCCTTTTTGGTTGGAAGGGTAAGCAGGTGGCTCAGTTTTTGGAAACTGGAATGTGATTGGAACTGAGTTACCTTCAGGTTCAAGGTCGATTTATTGTTATACAACTGTAACCATGTATACCACCAAACAAAACAACCTTCTTCCGGACCAGGGGGCACAACACAATACATATGACTCACACATAACACATATCACCACAAAAAATTAACAAACAATAAGGTGCATTTATGATACAAGTTAAAAAGTAAACAGTATAATACTACTGGCACATTATACGTGATGAGACCTGAGTGGTGACAAGGAATTCAGTGGTCTTACAGCCTGGGGGAAGAAGCTAGTTCCCATCCTAATGCTCCTTGTTCAAATGCAATGGTGCCTCCTGCCGGATGGTCGGGGGGGGGGTCAAAGAGATTGTTGGACGATGAGATGGATCATTGACAATGCCGAGGGCCCTGCATATGCAGCATTCCTGATAAATATCTCTGATGGGTAGCAAATACCACAAACGCCACTGTTATGAAGTCACAGGTTCTTTGGCCCATCTAGTCCTTGCCAGCCTGGTTTTCTGCCCAGTCCCTTCTACCTGGACCCGGGCCGTTGTCCTCCATATCTTTCTCTTCCATGTTACAATCCAAACTTCTCTTCAATGATACAACTGGACTTGCATAGAGTCATAGAGCACCGCCACAACGAAGGAGATTGTGCGTTCTCCCCGTGACCGCGTGGGTTTCCTCCGAGTGCTCCAGCTTCCTCCCACATTCCAAAGACATTCCAGTTAGGGTCAGTGACTTGTGGGCATGCCGTATTGGTGTGGGGAGTGTACTGACACTTGCTGGCTTCCCCCAGCACATCCCTGGACTCTTGGTTGTTGATGTAAAGTGACCTATTTCACTGTACACTATATTTCGATGTGCCGGTGACAGATAAAGCTAATCTTCTCTACACTAATCCCATTTCATTTTCACTAGCTTCCCCCCCCCCCCCACCCGATCCAACTATTCACCCACATAGTGTGGGCAATTCACAGTGGCTAATTAACCTGCAAGTTGGTAGGATGTGGGAGAAAATCGGGGGGGGGGGGTGACCCACGTGGCCACAGGGAGAACGTGCAAACTCCACACAGACAGCGCCAGCAGATCTGGATTGAACCCGGGTGCTGGTGCTGAAACCTTGGTGCCATTATGGAAAGTATTAGAGACTGGATAAATTAATTGGGATTTCATGCTCTTTTCACAGGGTCATCTCTCCAAAGGTCAATCTTTGTTCCAGGGGGGGCACACCGCAGACTACATAGCTGAGTAGAGGCTCTTTGTCCCACGACCTTATAGCTTACTTTAAGATCACTCTAACCCTTCCCTCCTACATAACCCTCCATTCTTCTATCATCCATGTGCCTCTGTAGGAGCTTCTTAAATGTCCCTGATGTATCTACCTGTACCCGCACCCCTGGCAAGGTGTTCCATACACCCACCATTCTCTGTGTAAAAAAAACCTACTTCTGACCTCCCCCCATACTTTCCTCCAATCGCCTTAAAATTATGCCCCTCACATTAACCACTTATGTCCTGAGAAAAAGGAACTGGCTGTCACTCTATCTTTGGCTCTTATCATCTTGTATATCTCTATCTAGTCACCTCTCATCCTCCTTTGCTCCAAAGAGCAAAACCCTAGCTGGATCAACCTATCTTCATAAGACATGCCTTCTAATCCAGGCAGCATCCTGGTAAATCTCCTCTGCACCCTCTCTAAAGCTTCTGCATCCCTCCTACCAGAACTGTGCAGCATCGGAGGCAAAGTGCCGACCTGGTAGAAGGTTATAAAATTACAAGAGGTATAAATAGGGTAGATAGTCAGAGCATAGGGTGGAAATGCCAAACACTGGAGGACATCTCTCAGGAGAGTAGCTTCCTGGTAAATCGCCTATGCACCCTCCTAAAAACCAAACCTTCTCAGCAACCTATCAACTTCTATGGCAACTTTGAGAGTTCTAGAGATGCTTGCTCAATCTATCCTTGAGTAATGTTGTAGTGTCGATTAACTTCTCAAGAATTGGCTGCACAATTAACTGGTCTCCCTTTGTAACCAAAACTGGCAGGGTTACCCGGGTGTTCCTGGACCAAGAGGAAACGTGGGACAGCAAGGAAGACCGGTAGGACATCTTGACAAAAAATTTGAATGAATAGTCAAATGGTGACCATTAATCTTCAAAAATCTCGCCTGACTTACCAGGAACAAGATTCAAAATCTATACTGGTGACTGAAGCAGATTCCCATGGCACTAAACAGGGAATGCTGCTGTGTGGGAGGGGCAGGCCTGAGATAGGGTCACACTATGGAGGGGCGGTACTGAGGGAGGGTCACACTGTGGGAAGAGTGGGGGGAGCCTTGTTAAAGGTCAGGATTGAACCTTGGTCACTGGAAGGCTGAGGCAAATACTCTACTAAATGCCCCTTGGTGATGCACCTTTGTAATTATCATGTTGATGTCCATGGGATGGATATATATATATATCCCCCTCTCCCCCTCTCTCCCTCTCCCTCCCCCTCTCTCCCCCTCTCCCTACCCCTCTCTCTCTCTCTCTCCCCTCTCTCCCCCCCCCTCTCTGCCTCTCCCCCTCCTCTCTCCCTCTCCCCCTCTCTCCTCCCTCTCTCCTCCCTCTCTCCCCCTCCCCCTCTCTCCCCCCTCTCTCCCCCTCTCCCTCTCTCCCCCCTCTCTCCCCCCTCTCTCCCCTCTCTCTCCCCTCTCTCTCCCCCCTCTCTCCCCCCTCTCTCCCCCCCTCTATCCCCCCTCTCTCCCCCTCTATCCCCCCTCTCTCTCCCTCCCTCCCTCTCTCTCCCTCTCTACACACACACACACACACACACACACACACACACACACACACACACACACACACACACACACACACACACACACACACACACACACACACCAGTCCTCATTTTACAGCAGTTGTCTGTTGTCAGCAAGTTTGGGAAAGGTAACTTGAGAAAGTTCCTGAAGTTTATACGACTGATCAGCCTTGGACATCCGGTCTGTTTTTGCCGCATTGCAGGGAGATCCAGGAAAACCAGGCACGCCGGGGCCGAAAGGGGAAAAGGGTCTGAAGGTATGTGCACCACTTCTCCATAAAAATGGTGCGAGCCATTGAGAGCAGCACACACAAAATTCCAGAGGAACCCAGCAAGTCAGGCAGCACATATGGAGGGGAATCAACAGTCGATGTTTCAGGCCAAAACCCTTCATCAGGACTGGAAAGGAAAGGGACAGAAGCCAGAATAAGAAGGTGGGGGAGGGTGGGAGAAGAAGGCGTACAAGCTGGCAGATGACAGATGTGACCAGGTGAGGGGGAAGGTGGGCGTGAGGGAGGCCGGGGGGGGGGGAATGAAGTAAGAAACAGGGAGGTGATAGGTAGAAAAGGTAAGGGCTGAAGAAGGAGGAATCTGATAGGAAAGGAGAGCGATCCTGGAAGAAAGGGAAGGAGGAGAGGAACCAGAGAAACGTAATGGCCAGGTGAGGAGAAGAGAAGGGAATCAGAATGGGGAAAGGAAAAGGAGAGGTGTGTGGGGGAGAAAGGAATTACCAGAATTTGGAGAGATTGATGTTCCAGTTAAGATTGGAGGTTACCTTGCTGTCCAACCTGAGGGTGGCCTCATCGTGGAAGCCACAAACTGACATATGGGAATGGGGAGTGGGATTAAAATGTTTGGCCTCTGGGAAATCTTGCTGTCTTATGGACAGATGAATGTCCTCATCAAAGCCATTTCCCCAATCAACATCAAGCCATTGAGAGCTGCAGTCTCCATCACCCAGACTATGTTTTAAGTAATGTTTAGAAAGGTCAAAGGGGAAATGGCATGAACTCCATCTGGTCAATCAACCCCTTACCTGTACAATAAATAGTTAAATTAGCCTTTCTAGCAAATGAGCTGGGGTTTGAAACAGCGTATTTGGGGTGGCTGCCAGTGACTGGTGCTGTTCCACGGGGGTCCGTGTTGGGACCACTTCATTTTATGCTACATGTTAATGATTTGAATGACAGAACTGATGGCTTTGTGGCCAAGTTTGTGGACAATATAAAGGTAAATGAAGGAGCAGGTAATTTTGAGGAAGCAGGAAGGCTGCATTGGGCCAAGAAGTGGCAGATGATATAGAGTGTAGAGAAATGTATGGCCATGCAGTTTGGTAGAAGGAATAAAGGTATTGACTATTTTCAAAATGGGAAGGAAATTTAGAAACCAGAGGTGCAAAGGGACTTAGGAGTCCTGGTGCAGGATTCCCTGAAGAGTTATCTTGCAGGTTGAGTCGAAATGTTAGCATTCATTTTGAGGGGATTAGAATATAAAAGCAATTATGTAATACTGTGGCTTTATAGGGCATTGGGCAGACCGCACTTGGAATGTTGTGGGCAGTATTGGGCCCCTTATCAAAGAAAAGATGTGCTGACATTGGAGAGGGTCCAGGGCAGGTGATTGAAAATGATCCCAGGAATGAAAGGGGAGTGTTTGTTGGCTCTGGGCCACTACTCACAGGAGTTTCGAAGAATCAAAATTCTAAAGCAATCAAAAATTGAAAGGCCTATGTAGAGTGGATATGGAGAGGATGTTTCCAATGGTGGCTGAGTCCAGGACCAGGGAGCACAGGACACAAGGACATTTCTTTAGAACAGAGATAAGGAGGAATTTCTTTAGCCAGAGGAAGATGAATCCGTGGAAATTCATTGCAACCTGCAGCCGTGGTGGCCAAGTCATTGGACATATTTAAGGTGAACATTGATAGGTTCATGATTAGTCAGGTGTCAAAGGTCACAGGGAGAATGAGGTTGAGTGGGATAATCAATCAGCCAAGATTGAAGGACAGAGCAGATTCAATTGGTCAATGACTATTTCTGGCAGCTCATTCCAAACATGAACCCCATTTTGTGTGAAGAACCACACATAAAATGCTGGAGGAACTCAACAAGTCAGGCAGCATTTATAGAAATGAGTAAACAGCGGATATTTCATCAGGACAGTGAAGGGTCTCGGCCTGACACAATGACTCTTTATTCCTTTCCATAGATGCTGCCTGATCTGCTGAGTTCCTCCAGAATTTTGTGTGTGTTATACTGATGTCCTGTTCATTCACCGTCACCAGGTCTAAATCAGGAGCTTAAGGTAAAGGAACTCTTAGGAGACAGTGATCATAATATGATAGAATTCACCCTGCAATTTGAGAGGGAGAAGCGAAAGTCAGGTATATCAGTATTACAACAGAGGAAAGGAAATTACAGAGGCATGAGAGAAGAGCATAAGAAGATTGATTGGAAGAGGGCACAAGCAGGGGTGACGGCAGAGCAGCAATGGCTAGAGCTTCTGGGAGCACTGGACTGATACATGCCAAACATCAAGAAGTATTCTGAAGGCAGGATGATGCAACCATAGCTGACAAGTGAAGTCAAAGCCAATATAAAAGCAAAAGAGAGGGCAGATAATAAAGCAAAAATTAGTGGGAAGTTAGAAGATTGCGAAGCTTTTAAAAATGAATAGAAGGCAATTAAATCATACTGGAAATCAGTATGATAGAGCTGAGGATGAGCCAGCAGGTTTACAAGTAGATGATGGGTGTAACATGAATGTAAGGAAGGACAAGACAATGATTAGGTACAAATGCAGACAGAGCAAAGAGTTAAATTGTACCACAGAGGAAAAATTCAAAATGGCAAAGAATGCAGGACTGAAGGTGCTGTATTCATATGCACATAGCATTCGGAATATGGTGGACTAACTCATGGCACAATGAGAGATTGGTCAGTATGATGTTGTGGGCATCACTGAGTCATGGCTGAAAGAAGGCCAGAGTTGGGAGCTTAACATGAAAGGATATCCTATGTATCATAAGGACAAGCAGGAAGGTGGTGGTGTGACTCTTTTGGTAAGAGATGGAATTACGTCTTTGGAAAGAGTTGCCATGGGGTCAGAGAATGTTGAATCTTTGTGAGTGGAGTTAAGAAACTGCAAGGTTAAAAAACCAGCATGGGAATCATAAATAGGCCTCCAAATAGTAGCCAAGATGTGGGGTTGAGATTGCAAAGGGAGCTGGAAAAGGCTTGTAATAAGGGTAATGACACAAGTGTGATGGGGAATGTCAATATGCAAGGGGATTGGGAAAATCAGGTTGGTGTCAGACTGCAAGAGAGGGAATTTTTTGAATGCCTACAAGATGGCTTTTTAGAGCAGTGTGTGCTTGAGCCTACTCGGGGAAAGGCTATCTTAGATTGGGTATTGTGTAATAACCCAGATCTTATTAGAGAGCTTAATGTAAAGGAACCCTTAGGAAGCAGTCATCATAATATGATTGAATTCATACTGCAATTTGAGAGGGAGAAGCATAACTCACATGTATCAATATTGTGATGGAATAATGGGAATTACAGAGGCATGAGAGAGGAGCTTAGCCAGGTGGATTGGAGGAAGATACTGGCAGTGATGACGGCAGAGCAGAGATGGCTGAAGTTTCTGGGAATAGTTTACAAGGCGCAGGATAGATATGTCCCACAGAGGAAGAAGTTCTCAAATGGCAGGGGTAGGCAGTTGTGGCTGACAAGGGAAGTTAAGGACTGCTTAAGAGCCAAGGAAAGGACATATAAGGTAGCAAAAGTAAGTGGGAGGCTGGATGATTAGGAAGCATTTAAAATCCAAAAAAATGCAACTAAAAAAGCTATAAGAAGGGAAAAGATTAAATATGTAGGCAAATTAGCCAATAATATAAAGCAGGATACCAAAACTTTTTGTCAATTATAAAAAAATAAAAAGGGAGGTAAGAGTGGATAATGGACCACTGGAATATAATGCTGGTGAGGTAGTAATGGGGGACAAAGAAATGGCAGATGTACTTAATGCGTACTTTGCATCTGTCTTCACTGTGGAAGACACTAGCAGTGTGACAGAGGTCCATGAGTGTCAGAGAGCAGGAGAAAGTGCCATCGCTATTACAATGGAACAAGTGCGAGGTAAACTCAAAAGTCTTAATGTGGATAAGTCACCTGGACCAGAAGGACTACATCCCACAGTCCTGAGAGAGGTTGCTGAAGAGATAACGGATGCATTGATCATGATCTTTCAAGAATCACTGGATTCTGTCATGATCCCAAAGGACTGGAAGATTGCAAATGTCACTCCACTCATTAAGAAGGGAGGAAGGCAAAAGGAAATTATAGGCCAGTCAGACTAACCTCAGTGGTTGGGAAAGTGTTGGAGTCTATTATTAAAGACAAGGTTTCAGGGTACCTGCAGACTAATGATAAAAGAAGTCAAAGTCAGCATGGTTTCTGTAAAGGGAAATCTTGCCTGACAAATTTGTTAGAGTTCTTCAAGGAAATAACAAGCAGGGTGGACAAAGAAGAGGCAGTGGATGAGAGTTACTTGGATTTTCAGAAGGCATCTGATAAGATGCCACACATGAGAGTGCTTAACAAGATAAAATCCTGCGGTGTTAACTGAAAGGTACTGGCAGGGATAGTGGAATGGCTGACAGGCAGGAGGCAGCGAGTGGGAACGAAAGGAGCCTTTTCTGGTTGGCTGCCGGTGACTAGTGGTGTTCCTCAGGGTCAGTATTAGGACCGCTACTTTTCACATTATTTGTCAATGGTTTGGATAATGGAATTGATGGCTGTGTGACAGAATTTATGGATGATACAAAGATAATGGATGGGTAGGTAGTGCTGAGGAAGCAAGCAATTGCAGCAGGACTTAGACGAATTGGAACAATGGGCAAAAAAGTGGAAGATGGAATGCAGTGTTGAGAAATGTACAACGTTTGTACTATAATGCATTTTGGTAAAAGGTACAATAGTGCAGACTATTATCTAAATAGGGAGAAATTTCAAACATCAGAGGTCAGAGTAAATCAGGAGTCCTCGTGCAAGACTCTCAGTAGGTTAATTTACAGGTTGAGTCTGTGGTAAAGGAGGCAAATTCGATGTTGAAAGGACTCGATAGGATGGATGTGGAGAGGATGTTTCCTTTGGTGGGGGTATGCGGAACTAGAGGGCAAAGCCTCAAAATTGAGGGATAACCTTTTAGAACAGGAGAACTTTTTTTAGCCAGAGAGTAGTGAATCTGTGGAATGCTCTGCCACAGACTGCGGCGGAGGCTAAGTCCTTGCATATATTTGAAGCAGAAGTTGATAGTTTTCTGATTGGTCAGGGCATCAAAGGATATGGCGAGAAGGCAGGTGTATGGAGTTAAGTGGGATCCAGGATCAGCCATGATGGAATGGCAGAGCAGACTCAATGGGCCGAATGGCCTAATTCTGTTCCTATGTCTTCTGGTGTTATGGTCTAAATAATCCATAGGGAGGGAAAAGATGAAATATGAAGCTGATAATGTCAAAAAAAATTTCAGATATATAGAGTAAAAGAGAGGCAAGAGTAGATATTGGACACTGAAGCGGTAGTAATGGGAGACAAGGAAATGGCAGATGAACTCAGTAAGTATTTTGCATCAGTCTTCACTGTGGAAGACACGAACAGAGTGCCAGAAATGTGAGAGTGTCGGGGGGCAGATGTGAGTGCTGTTGCTATTACTAAGGAGAAGATACTTGGGAAATTGGAAGTTCTGAAGGTAGGTAACCCAGCTGGAGCAGATGGACTACACCCGTGTTCTAAAGGAGGTAGTTGAAGAGACTTTGGAAGCATTAGTAATGATCTTTCATTAGATTCTGGCATGGTGCTAGGAGACTGGAAAATTGCATATGTCACAACACTCTTCAAGAGGGAGGGAAGCAAAAGAAGATAAATTATTGGCCAGTTAGCCTGACCCCAGTGGTTGCGAAGATGTTGGAGTCAATTTTTAAAGATGAGGTTTCGAGGTACTTGGAAGTATATAATGAAGTAGGCCATAGTCAGCATGGTTTCCTCAAGGGGAAATCCTTTCTGACCAATTTGTTGGAATTCTTTGAGGATAGACAAAGGACAATCAGTGGATGGTGTGTACTTGGATTTTCAGAACGTCTTTGACAATGTGCCACACATGACACAAACACGAGGAAGTCTGCAGATGCTGGAAATTCAAGCAACACACACAAAATGCTAGTGGAACGCAGTAGGCCAGGCAGCATCTACAGGAAGAAGTACAGTCGACGTTTCGGGCTGAGACCCTTTCTTTCTTGCTCCCGAGGCCTCCCCTCCCATGATCCTCTCCCTTCTCCAGTCTTGTATCCCTTTTTCCAATCAATTTTCCAGCTCTTAGCTCCATCCCTCCCCCTCCTGTCTTCTCCTATCATTTCGGATCTCCCCCTCCCCCTCCCACTTTCAAATCTCTTACTATCTCTTCTTTCAGTTGCTGACGGAGGGTCTCGGCCCAAAATGTCGACTGTACTTGTTCCTATAGATGCTGTCCAGCCTGCTACATTCCACCAGCATTTTGTGTGTGTTGCCACACATGAGGCTGCTTAACAAGATAAGACCCATGGTATTATAGGAAAGATACTAGCATGGAAAGAGCATTAGCTGATTGAGAGGAGGCAAAGAGTGGGAATTAAGGAAGCCTCTTCTGGCTGTCTGCCGGTGACTAGTGGTGTTCCACAGGGGTCTGTGTTGGGACCAATCCTTTTTACATTGTATGTCAATGATTTGGATGATGGAATTGATAGGGCAGGTAGTGTTGAGGAAACAGGGAGACTGCAGAAGGACTGTGACAGATTAGGAGAATGGGCAAAGAAGTGGCAGATGGAATATGATGTTGGGGTGTATATGGCCATGCACTTTGATTGGAATAAAAGGGTAGATTAGTTTATAAATGGGGAGCAAGTTTAGAAATCTGATGCACAAAGGGACTTGGGAGTCCTTGTGTATCATTCCCTAAAGGATAATTTGCAGGTTGGGTCATTGTGAGGAAGGCAAATGAAATGTGAGCATTCATTTTTGAAAGGATTAGAATATAAAAACAAGGATGTTGAGGAATCTGGCAAACATTGGAAAGGGTTCCGAGGATGTTCACAAAAATTATTCTCGGAATGAAGTGTTTATCATATGAAGAGTGATTGGTGCCTCTGGACCTGTACTGACTGGAATTTAGAAGAATGAGGGAGTATCTCATTGAAACCTATCAAATATTGCAAGGCTGAGATGGAGTGGACATGGAGAGGATGTTTCCTATGGTGGGGGAGTCTGGATCAGTGGGCACAGCCTCAGGATAAAGGGATGTCCATTTAGAACAGAGTGCAAGAGCAATTTCTTTAGCCAGAGGGTGGTGAATCTGCAGAATTTGTCGCTCTAGACAGCTGTGGAGGCCAGGTCTCTGGGTGTACTTCAAGCGGAGCTGATAGACCATGGGACGGTTAGGGTTGGTCAGCTGATTAGTAAACAGTTACGGGGAAAAGGTAGGAGAATGGGGTTGGGAGGAAAATGGATCAGCTATGATGAAATGGCAAAGACCCAAATAGCCTAATTCTGCTCCTATGTCTTAAGATCTAAACCCTGGAACTCTTCCCAATCAACACCTGCAAGATAGAGTTCACTCTGGAGAAGTGTGAGGTGATTCACTCTGGAAGATCACATCTAAAGGCAGGGTACAGGATTAATGGCAGAACACTTCATGTTGTGATGGACTCTGTCCAATTACAGAGCACTGGATTGAGCACGGTGCCCTACATGTCAGTAAATCTGAGTTCAGAACTTTCATGTTGACAGGGATTAAAAGGAGCAAAAGGCAATCATGGCGAGACGGGAACACCAGGTTTACCGGTGAGTAACCCTCACTTCATCTGTGTGTACTTGAGAGCATCTGAGGACAGCCCGGTAGTGTAACGGTTAGCACAATGCTTTATAGCACCTCTGACCTGGGTTCAATTCTGCCGCTGTTTGGAAGAGGTTAGTGCGTTCTTCCCGTGACCGTGTGGGTTTTCTCTGGGTGCTTTGGTTTCATTCCACATCTCAACGATGTACAAGTTAGGGTTGGTAAGTTGTGGGCATGCTGCACTGGCGTTGGAAGAGTAGCGACGCTGATAAGATGCCCCCAGCATATCCTCAGTGTGTTGTTGGCACGAGTGACACATTTCACTGTGTTACATTAAACATAGAACATTACAGCACAGTATAGGCCTTCAGCCCACAAGGATGTGCTGACCTATTAGCTGACTCTAAAATCAATCTAACTCTTCCTTCCCACATAACCCTCCATTTTTTATCATCCATGTGCCTCTCTAAATAGTTTCTTAAATGTCCCTAATGTATCTGCCTCTACCACCCCTGGTAGGGTATTCCACACACTCCCCCAGTCTCTGTGTTTAAAAATAATCATCCCTCGACACCCTGCCCCCGTACTTTCCTCCAATCACCTTGAAATTATGCCCCCTGCATTAGCCATTTATGCCTCGGGATAAAGGTTCTAGCCCGCCCCTCGATCTATGCCTCCTATCAACTCTCTCTGACTAGCCCCCAGTCACTGTCCTAGGGAGAAGCAGGTTAGCAAGAAAGCACAAAGAGGGAGATTGTCACCATTATTAATATTATTAGTGTACTGTTGTCACTTGTAACAAGGTAATATACAGCAGCGGTCCCCAACCACCGGGCCGCGGACAGGTACCGGGCCGCAAAGCATGTGCTACCGGGCCGTGAGGAAACGATATGATTTGGCGATAGGAGTCAGCTGCACTTTTCCTCGTTCCCTGTCACGCCCACTGTTGAGCTTGAATGCACACGAGGTCATTACGCACGCGCCACCCATGTCAGCACGGGAAGATCAACTCCTCGAGCTTGCAAATGATGATGGGCTGAAAAGTATGTTTGACGTAACATCTCTGCCGGCATTCTGGATCAAAGTCAAGGCTAAGTATCCTGAGATAGCCACGAAAACACTGAAAACGTTGCTTCCATTTCCAACATATCTCGGCAATGAATGCAATGAAAACTAAATTGCGGAATAGACTGGACATCAGGAACCCCCTTCGAGTATCGCTGTCTCCCATCGCCCCTCGATAGGACCGTCTTGTTGCAGGGAAACAAGCCCAGGGCTCCCACTGATTCAGTGATATTGGTGTGTTGCAATGATTTTATATGTTCATATGAGAAAAGTATGTGTTGTGTGTTTAATATCCGAACGTTACTTAAAATGTTATGATGTTATTGACTTATAAGTGACCTATGTAACCATATAACAATTACAGCAGGAAACAGGCCATCTCGGCCCTTCTACTCCGTGCCGAACGCTACTCTCACCTAGTCCCACCGACCTGCACTCAGCCCATAACCCTCCATTCCTTTCCTGTCCATATACCTATCCAGCTTTTCTTTAGATGTTATTATCGAACCTGCCTCTACCACTTCTACTGGAGTTCGTTCAACACTTACTTCAAACTCCCCCGTCCTCCCCTGATAATTGACATCACTATATTCATGCGAGGAAAATATGCGCTGTGTGTTTAATATTAAATTCATTAGATAAACCCTTTTAGAAATGAAATTTAGTGTATTAGCCACTTATCACCTATATTCCGGTCATGATTAACACCCGACCCCCGAACAGAATCACCAAAAACGGTTTGCAGAAAAAAAATCGGTACGTACACGCATGTGCACACAGGTGCCCACATAAGGCTTCATGGTCATGGTAGTCTTTCTCGGGGTAAACACAACGTACTTGACTGCTACTCTTGTTCGTTGGCAACCCTACCCTCCCTCCCACCCGGGTCGGCCAGTCCGCAAGAATATTGTCAATATGAAACCGGTCCGCAGTGCAAAAAGGGTGGGGACCCCTGCTATACAGCGTAGCATCCCTACAAATCAATTCATTACACAGTGCATTGAGGTAGAACAAGGGAAAACAATAACAGAGTGCAGAATAAAGTGTTACAGCTACAGAGAAAGTTTAGTACAGGTAGACAACAAGGTGCAAGATCATAACAAGGTAGGTTGTGCGGTGGAGCGTCTATTTCATTGTACTAGGGAACTGTTCAATAGTCTTATAACAGCAAGTTGCCACTGAGCCTGGTGGTAAGTGCTTTCAGGCTTTTGTATCTTCTGCCTGATGTGATGGGGGGTGGTGATAGAGACAAGAGTCAGCCATAGATCATCAGTTTCAAAACCAGCAGACACGTGAGAAGACAACTGTAGGAACAGATGCTGAAGGAGGAGAACTGCATCCTACTCGCAGTGCGAGCTCCTTGAGAGAGCTGCTTTGGAAACAAACATAACCATGGGTCAATCTCATGTACACTGAGAATGAGGCTGTGTTAACTGTCCTACATCGAAACTCCCAGGGTGAGACCAGTGTAGACTGCAGATAGTTCAGCTTGACATTCAGAACAGTACAGCGCAGGAACAGCACTTTGGTCCACAATGTCTGATGCCGATCTAACCATCTAACAGCCAACACATGATCTCTATCCTTCCATTCCTTGTCTGTTCATTTGCCTGTCTAAAAGACTCTTCAATGTTGCAAATATATCTTCTTCAACTACCACCCCGGCAACCTGTACCAGACACCCACCACTCTATAAAATAATGTGTCCCTCTCATCTCCTTTAAACTTTCCCCAACTCACCTTAAACCTGTAGTATGCCCTCCCATATTTGTCATTTCCACTCTATAATCTGAATGTCTACCCTATTGATATCACTCATTATTTTATGAGTTTCTACCAGGTCACTCCTCAGCCCAATATTCACAGAAAACAGTTCTGGTCGCCTCATTATAGAAAGGATGTGGAAGCTTTAGAGAGGCTGCAGAGGAGATTTACCAGTATGCTTCTTGGATTAGAGAAAGGTAGGTTGATCGAGCTAGAGCTTTACTCTTTGGAGTGATGGAGGATGAGAGGAGAGGTGAACAAGATGATAAGAGGCATCGGTAGAGTGGACAGTCAGAGACTTTTTTTCCCATGGTGGAAATGGCTCACACAAAGGTGCATGTGGTATGGCAATTGTCCTGTATCAGACCGCAAAGCACTCCAGCATGTGGTGAAAACTGCCCAGCGATTTATCGGCACCCAATTGCCCACCATTGAGAACATCTACCATAAACACTGCCTGGGCAGGGCGAAAAGCATTATCAAGGATGCATCTCACCCTAACCATGGACCTTTTATTCTCCTCCGATCCGGTAGGCGCTACAGGAGCCTCTGCTCCCACACCAGCAGACACAGGAAGAGCTTCTTCCCTGAGGCTGTGACACTGCTGAACCTCACATAACAGCGCTAAGCAGTATTGCATCCATATTGTACTGTCTCAGTACTGTAATATTTGTGTGCTGTAGCACTTACTTTTTATTCGCAGTTATTTTGTAAATAACACTATTCTTTGCATTTCTGGTTAGATGCTAACTGCATTTCATTGGCTTTGTATCTGTACTTGGCACAATGACAATAAAGTTGAATCTAATCTAATCATAATTTTAAGGTGTTTGGAGGAAAGCATGGGGGGATGTCAAGGTAGGTTTTTTACACAGAGTGGAGGGTGCATGGGACACTCTGCCAGGAGTGGTGGGAGAGGCAGATACATTTAGTGACATTTAAGAAACTCTTAGATAGGTTCAAGAATGATAGAAAAATGGAGGGTTATGCTGGAGGGCAGGGTTAGATTGATCTTAGAGTAGGTTAAAAGGTCGGCACAACATTGTGGGCTGAAGGGCCTGTACTGTTCTATGTTCTTAAAACAATTGAAAACAAGTAAGTACATCAAACATGATCAAAGTCAAATTTGTTCAAGGTTTCTCTCCTCTAAAGCTTTGAAATCCTCCATGTAAATTACTTCCCCTCAACTATGGTCGTTGATGGTTTTCCACAGTTAAGATGTCCTCCATCTGTAATTCGATGGAACTACTGAATATATTGAAGTAGACTGCAAATTTACTCACTCAAATTGTATTCAATCGTCCACTGTGCTATATTTGTTCCTATGAATATGAAAGGAAGGGAGTTTTGTTTTGATGTTGTTGCTTTGTCGCTTGTTCTGTTCTGTTTTGTTGTGTTCTGAGTTGTTCTGCTGAATGTTGTGAGCATGCTGTGTTGGTGGCGGAATGTGTGGTAACACTTGCGGGCTGCCCCCAGCACATCCTTCCGTGTGTTGGTCGTTAACACAAATAACGCGTTTCACTGTATGTTTTGATGTACACGTGATAAGGAAATCTGAAAAGCATGATGTTCCCAAAGCTGTTGCGTTTACAGTCCCATCACTCTGTGGCTCGTTCAAAGTCACAACCTTCCACATCTTCTCTATCAGAAGCCTCAGATCCTTACCTCCCTAACTCCCTGCCTTCTCTATCAAAAGCCTCAACTCTCTTAGTCCGCAGCTCCTTTCCCTCTCTTGGTTCAAAGTTCAAAGTAATTTTTAAAAATGTTTTATTATATTATTATAGGCATCCGTTAGTTTCGTGAGACCATGGATTTGTTCCTTGGAAGGTATCCAGGGCACAGGCCGGGCAAGGTTGTATGGAAGACTGACAGTTGCCCATGCTTCAAGTCTCCCCTCTCCACGCCACCAACGTTGTCCAAGGGAAGGGCACTAGGGCCGATACAGCTTGTCATCACAGAGCAATGTGTGGTTAGGTGCCTTGCTCAAGGACAAAACACGCTGCCTCAGCTGAAGCTCGAACTCGTGACCTTCAGATCACTAGACCAATGCCTTAACCACTTGGCCACGCGCCACACTTTTTTAATCAAAAGTATATATATGTCACTATGTACAACCTTGAGATCCATTTTCTTGCAGGCATTTACAGGAAAATAAAGAAATATGGTAGAATTTTGAAAAACCACATGTAAACAAAAATTGACAAACAATTGTTATGCAAAAGAAAAAAAATTGTACAAATAATAAAAAAGTAAGTAAATAATACTGAGAATATTAGTTGTAGGGTCCTTGAAAGTGAACCCATAGGTGGAGGAATCTGTTCAGAGTTGAGTTGAGTGAAGTTATCTCTGCTGGTTCAGGAGAGTACTGCTTGTGGGTAACAACTGTTCCTGAACCTGGTGACGTGGAACCTCAGGCTCTTATATCTCTTTCCTGATGGCAGTAGCAAGGAGAGGGCATGGCCTCTTCTGTATTTGATTTTACTCCTGTTTCACTCAGTTTCCACCAACCTTAGCTATCTCTGTCTCTCCTACCATTCAGGGAAGTAGACACTGGGTCCTATCTTACACAACAATTTAGGATGATTACTTTCCTCATGCTGTAAATCACAAGACAAAGGAGCAGAATTAGGCTATTTGGCCCATCGAGTCTGCTCCGCCACTCCACCATAAGCTAAACTATTCTCCCATCTAGTTCCAATTTCCGGCTTTTTCTCCAAATCCCTTGATACCCTGACTAATTAGATATCTATCAATCTCCTCCTCAAACACCCTCAATGATCAGGCCTCCACAGGTGTATCTGGCAACGAATTCCATAAATCCACGACCCTCTGGCTAAAAACAATTTTACTCATCTCTGTTTTAAATGGGTGCCCTCTAATTCTAAGACTGTGGCCTCTTGTCCTAGACTCACCCACCAAGGGAAACAACCTTTCCACATCTACTCTGTCTAACCCTTTCAACATTCGAAAATGTTTCTATGAGATCCCCTCTCATTCTTCTATACTCTAATGAATACAGTCCAAGAGCTGACAAACGCTCCTCATATGTTAGCCCCTGCATTCCAGAAATCATCCTCGTAAATCTTCTCTGAACTCCCTCTAACATCAGAACATCCCTTCTAAGATAGGGGGCCCAAAACTGCACACAGTATTCCAAATGAGATCTCACCAGTGCCCCATAGAGCTTCATCAACACCTCCTTACTCTTATACACTATTCCTCTTGAAATGAATGCTAACATAGCATTTGCTTTCCTTACTGCCGATCCAACCTGGTGGTTAACCTTTAGGGTATCCTGCACGAGGACCCCCAAGTCCCTTTGCACTTCTGATTTTTGAATTTTCTCCCCATCTAAATGATAATCTGCCTGATTATTTCATCTTCCAAAATGTACAACCGTACATTTCTCAACATTGTATCTCATCTGCCATTTCTTTGCCCACTGTCCTAAACTGACCAAGTCTCTCTGCAACCTCTGTTTCTTCAACACTTCCTACTCCTCCACCTATCTTGGTGTCATCCGCAAATTTAGCCACAAAACAATTTAACCCATAATCTAAATCATCGATATACATGGTAAACAGAAGCGGCCCCAACACCGACCCCTGTGGACCACCACTAGTAACCGGCGGCCAATCAGAATAGGATCCCTTTATTCCCACTCTTTGCTTTCTGCCTATCAGCCAATGCTCCACTCATTCCAATATCTTTCTTGTAATTCCATGGGCTCTCATCTTATTAAGCAGCCTCTTATGCGGCACTTTATCGAAGGCCTTTTGAAAATCCAATACTTGTCAACCTTATTTGAGATTACCTCAAAAAATTCCAATAGGTTGGTGAGGCAGGATCTTCCCTTCATGAAACCATGCTGGCTTGGGCCTATCTTGTCATGCACCTCGAGGTATTTCATAACCTCGTCCTTGAGGATCGACTCCAAAAACTTTCCAACTACCGATGTCAGACTAATAGGTCTGTCATTTTCTTTTTGCTGACTCCCTCCTTTCTTAAACAGCTGAACTACATTTGCAACCTTCCGGTCCTCCGGAACCATGCCAGAGTCTATTGATTCCTGGAAGATTATTTCCAATACTTCCACAATCTCCAAAGCCACCTCCTTCAGAACTCATGGGTGCACCTCACCTGGTCCGGGAGACTTATCTATTCTTAGTCCATTTAGCTTCCCAAGCACTTTCTCTCTAGTAATCTTGACTGCACCTAATTCTATTCCCTGAGATCTCTGGCTATCAGGTATGTTGCTAATGTCTTCCACTGTGAAGACTGATGCAAAATACTCATTTAGTTCCTCTGCCATCTCTTTGTTGCCCGTTATAATTTCTCCAGCATCATTTTCAATTGGTCCTATATCTACCCGTGTCACTCTTTTACTCTTCATATACTTTTTAAAAACTTTTAGTATCTTTTTTTTATGTTAATTGTCAACTTCCTTTCATAATTCATCTTTTCTTTCCTAATGACTTTCTTAGTTTTCTTCTGTAAGTTTTTAAAAGTTGTCCAGTCCTCAGTTTTCCCACTAAATTTGCTTCCTTGTACGCTGTCTCTTTTGCTTTTATTTTAGCCTTAACCTCTCTCGTTAGCCACATTTGTGCCATTTTTCCATTCATGATTTTCTTTTTTCTTGGAATATATTTTGCCTGCACTTTCTTTATGTCTTGTAGGAATTTCATCCAATTCTGCTCTACCGTCCCTCCATCTAGCTTACTTTTCCAATCGACTTGGGCCAGTTCCTCTCTCATTCCACTGTAATTTCCTTTGTTCCACTGAAATATCGATACACCTGATACCAGCTTCTCCTTTTCAAATTTGAAACTGAACTCAATCATATTATGATCACTACTTCCAAGGGGTTCCACTACCTCAAGCTCCCTAATCGCCTCAGGTTCATTACACAGCACCCAATCCAAAACAGCCGATCCCCTGGTGGGCTTATGGAGAAACTGCTCCGAAAAGCCATCCTGTAGGCATTCTACAAACTCCCTCTCCTGAGATCCAATACTTTCCTGACTTTCCCAATCCACTTTCATATTCAAATCCCCCTTAATTATTTTGACATTTTCCTTCTGATACGTTTTTTCTATTTCCATCTGTAACTTGTAGTCCACATCCCGGCTGCTGTTTGGAGGCCTGTATATAACTGCTAGGTGTCTTTTCACCCTTGCCATTTCTTAACTCGACCCGTAAGGATTCTGCCTCTTCTGATCCTATGTCCCTTCTTTCTAGTGGTTTGATATCGTTGCTTACCATCAGGACCACACCAGCCCCTTTACCACCTTCCTATCTTTCCTATACACTGTGTATCCTTGGACACTCAGCTCCCAATCACATCCATCATTTAACCATGACTCGGTGATGGTCACAATGTCATATCTTTTAACCTGTAGCTGTACAACAAGGTCATCCACTTTATTTCTAATGCTGAGTGCATTTAAGTACAGTACATTTAGATCAGTATCTGTTACTGATTTTGCTATATTTCTATCACACAGCAAATTATCCTGACTATTCACCTGCCTGTCCTTCTTGCCATCTTTGCTGCACAGTATCTTTGTCTTATTTTTATTTTCCTGTTCCTTGACCCTAACACCCTGGTTTCCTTCCCCCTGCTAACTTAGTTTAAACCCTCCCTAACAGCTATATTAGACAATCTCGCCAGGATATTAGTAAAGTTTGGACAAAAGGTGAACAACTTGGGATCTTTATCATTCATCAACTTTGCCTCCAGCTTCCACCCTGCACTTAAGTTTCCCCCCAGCCCCAGCTTCTTATTTTGGCTTCTGCACCCTTCCTTCCCAATCCTCATGAAAGGTTCCAGCCCAAAACATCAACTGTTTATTCCTCTCCATAGATGCTGCCTGACCTGCTGAGTTCCTCCAGCATTTTGTGTGAGTTTTTCTGGATTTCCAGTATCTGCAGAATCTCTTGTGTTTACAACTGAGGATCAACCCATCCAGAAAACCCTGGACATATATTTTGCAAGCTATGAGGTAGCTCAAGTCCATAGAAACCCAGGGAGAAATTAGGAGTTTGCATAGGTTCATCATGTCACCAAAGACTTGACTGGTTGTATCATGGCCTGGAATGGAAACACCACCATCCAGAAATGGAACTGAAAGTGATAGATACAGCCCAGTCCATCACAGGCAAAACCCTCTCAGCACTGAGCACATCTGTATGGATGCAGCAACAAGGTAGCAGCATCAAAGACCACATCCATCCGAGCCACGTCCTCTTCATGCTGCTACCATTAGGAAGGAGAACAGAAGCCAGGTTCAGGAACAGATATTACCCCTCAACCATCAGGCTCCTGAACTAGCATGGATAACTTCACTCACCAAGACTCTGAACGGATTCCACAACCTACAGACTCACTTTTAAGGACTCTTTACAACTCATATTCTCAGTATTATTTATTTTTTACTTGCAAAGTTGTTGTATTTTGCACGTTGTCTTTTTTGTCAGTCTTTGTTTATGTGTAGGTTTTTACAAATTCTATTCTATTTCTTATCTTCCGATAAATGCCAGCAAGAAAATCAAGATTCAAGTTTCAAGAATGTTTAATGTCATTTCCAGTACACGATATAAAGGAAAACTAAATATTTGTTATTCCAGATCCAGTGCAGCGCAAAAAACACAATAAGATAAAGAACACACTAATAATAATAATAAAACACAATAACTATAAACACATAAAATAGCTTATATCCATAGATTGATTGTTTGTCCATAAAGTGACACTAGGCACAGGAGTGTCTGTACATAAGCTGACTGACAGTAGAGGTGGTTGGGGGGTGTGGAGGGGTGGGTTAGTGGGTGGAGGTGTTGATCAGCCTTACTGCTTGGGGAAAGTAACTACTTTTGAGTCAGGTGGTCCTACGTAGCCTCTTCCCTGATGGGAGTGGGACAAACAGTCCGTGAGAGGGTGGCTGCACCTTTCTGTATATATCTCCTTGATGCTTTGATGGTGGGTAGGCTGGTGCCCGTGATGCATTGGGCAATTAAACTACCCACAGTAGAGCCTTCCTGTCCACTGCAGCACAGTTTCTGTACCATGCAATGACCCAGCTTGTTGGGATGCTCTCTACCGCACATCTGTAGAATGACGTGAGTATAGATGTGCAGAGTCCAGTTCTCTTCAGCGTCCTCAGAAAATAAAAGCATTGGTGAGCTTTCCAGATTGTGTAGAATGTCAAAGTAGTTTATGGTAACATACAGTGCGAACTTTGATAACAGCTTTTACTCTGAACCTTGAACTTTGAATTAAACCCACCCCTTCTCAGTGAAATGAATGACAGATCTGCCACCAATCCCATGCTCTACACGTTGCTATTTTATTGACTCGTCGTACAGGGAATCACTGGACCACCTGGTACTAAAGGAGCAGTTGGATACCCTGGGCCAAGAGGAAATCCCGGGAATGCTGGAAAACCCGGACTGGCTGGAAGCCGTGGGCCACCTGTAAGTAAATCCCATGCTTCATATCTCCATTCCGACTTTCAGCAGAGCAGCCAAGGTATCAGCCTGATAATTCAAGGTGATAAACTGTGTCCAGGGGGCATCAGAATCAGATTTATTATCAATGGCGTGAAATTGTCCTGTTGCAACAACAGTACAGGGCAGGGAAATGGATCAGCCATGACAAAATGGCAGAGCAGACTCGACGGGCCAAGTAGCCTAATTCTGCTCCTGTGCCACATATGAAAAACTACTATAAAATACAAAATAAATAAATTGTGCAAACAGAGGAATGGTGAGCTTGTGTTCATGGGCTCATTGTCCATTTAGCATTCAGATAGCGGAGGGGAAGAAATTGTTCCTGAAATGTTGAGTGTGGGTATTTAGGCTCCTGTGCCTCCTGCTTGATGGTAGTAATAAGAAGAGGGCATGCCCTGGGTGCTGAGGTTTCTTCATGATGGATGCAGCCTTCCTCAGACTCAACCTTTTGAAGATGTCCTCGAACGTGAGGAGGGTTGTGTCTGAGTTGGACCTGGCTTACTCCACAACCATCTACTGGCTGTTTTGCTCCTGGTCACTGGAGCCTCCAGACTGAGATACAACCAGTCAGAATGCTCTCCACGGGATACCTGTTGCCATCTGCTTTAATGTTGCACCAAACCATCTTAAACTCCCAATGAAGTGTACAACTGGTATGGCTTTGTCCTGACTGCATCAGTATGGTGGGCACAGGACGGATCCCCTGAGATGTTGACACACACAAAGCCGAAGCTTCTCAGCCTTTCCACTGCTGAACCCTCAGTAAGGTGCTCATCAGCAGAAAGCTACATTGCAGCCTTATAGAACACTCGTTACGTACAACTGGAGCGTTGCATGCAGTTATGGTTGTCCATTACCGGAAGGATGTCAACCCTGCAGAAGAGGTTAACCAGACTGCTCCCTTGATTAAAGAGCATAAGCTATAATGAAAGGTTGGAGAAAAATGGGATATTTTTTTCAGGAGCAATGAAGGCTGAGGGGATACATGTTAGGGAATCAAGGCCAAGACTGTTCTGGTGATGAATGAGGTTGGTACTGTTCTGGTGATGACAAAGATTGAGACTGTTCTAGTGATGAATGATATCAGGACCGTTCTGGAGATGAACAAGATTAGGACTGTTCTGGTAACAAACAATGCTGGGACTGTTCCTGTGATGAATATGGACTGGACTGATCTGGTGATGAATGATGCTGGGACTGTTCTGGTGACGAACATGATCAGCATTATTCTGGTGGTGACAGAGATCAGACAGTTTTGGTGATGAATGAGTTTGGGAAAGTTCTGTGATGAATGAGGTTAGGACTGTTCTGTCATGAATGAAGTTAGGACTGTTCTCTGATGAATGAGGTTAGGACTGTTCTCTGATGAATGAGGTTAGGACTGTACTGTGATGAATGAGGTTAGGACTGTTCTCTGATGAATGAGGTCATGACTGTTCTGTGATGAGTGAAATTGCGACTGTTCTAGTGATGAATGAGATCTGGACTGTTTTAGAGTCTAATGAGTTTGGGACTGCACTGGTGATGAATGACATCAAGTTTATTCTGGTGACGAAGGAGATCGGGACTATTCTGGTGATGACAAAGATTGGAAATCTTCTAGTGATAAATGAGGATGGGACTGTTCTGGAGATGAATAAGGTCAGGACTGTTCTGCTAGTGAATGACATTGGGACTGTTCCTGTGATGAATGATGTTACGACTGTTCCTGTGATAAACGACGCTGGGACTGTCCTGTGATGAACGACATTGGGACTTTTCTGCAAGTGGATGAGATCGGGACTGTTCTGGTGCTGAATGAGATTCGGTATGTTCTGGAGATGAAAGAGATCAGGACTGTTCTGGTGATGAACGAGGGCGGGCCTGTTCAGTGACGATCAAGATTGGGCCTGTTCTGGTGATGAACAAGATTGAGTCTCCACTGGTGATGAACAAGATCAGGACTGTTCTGGTGGTATGACCATAAGATAGCGAAACAGAATTAGGCCATTCGGCCCATTGAGTCTGCTCCGCCATTTGTCATGGCTGATCCAATTTACCTTTCAGCCCCAATCTCCTGCATTCTCACTATGTCACTTCATGCCCTGACCAATGAAAAATCTATTAACTCTGCCTTTAATATGCATAAAGACTTGGCCTCCACAGCCGCATGTGGCAAAGAATTCCATTGACTCACCACTCTCTGGCTAAAGAAATTCCTCCTCATCTCTGTTCTAAAAAGACACACATCAGTTCTGAGTCTGTGTCCCCTGGTCTTAGACTCTCTCACCATAGGAAATATCCTCTCCACGTCCACTCTATCAAGGTCTTTCACCATTCGATAGGTTTCACTGACATCTTCTGAATTCTAGCAAATACGGGACTAGAGCCATTCAAACTTGGAATAATTTTCTTGAACCTCCTTCAAACCCTCTCCAGTTTTGGCTCATTCTTTATAAGTGTCCCAAAATTGCTCACAATACACCAAATAAGGCCTCACCAGCGCTTTATACTCAACATTACATCCTTGTTTTTATATTCTAATCTTCTTGAAATGACTGGCAATATTGTAATTGCTTTGCTCACCACAAGTTCAACCTGCAAATTAAACTTCAAGGAATCTGCATGAGGATTCCCAAGTCCCTTTGCACCTCAGTTTTTTGTACTTTCTCTTTGTCTAGAAAATAGTCAATTCTTTCATTTCTTCTACCAAAGTGCATGGCCAAACACTTCCTGACACTGTATTCCATCTGCCATTTCTTTTCCCATTCTCCTATTCTGTCTAAGTCCCTCTGTAGGCTCTCTTCTTCCTCAAAACTACCTGCCCCTCCGTCTGTCTTCATATTGTCTGCAAACTTTGCAACAAAGCCATCAATTCCATCATCCAAATCATTGACATATAACAGAAAAAGAATTGGTCCCAACACAGGCCCCTGTGGGATACCACTGGTCACCAGCAACCATCCAGAAAAGGCTTCCTTTATTCCCACTCTTTGCTTCCTGCAAATCAGCCACTGCTCTATCCTTGCTAGAAGTTTCCTGTAATACCGCGGGCTCGTAGCATATTAAGCAGCCTCAGGTGTGACACCTTGTCAAGGACCGTCTGAAAATCTAATGGCTCAACATCCCTTGATTCTCCTTTGTCATTTCTTCAGAGAACTCCAACAGATTTGTCAGGAAGCTATGTTAATTCTGGCTTATTTTATCATGTGCCTCCAAATACCGTGAGACCTCATCATTAATGATCAACTCCAACATCTTCCCGAGCACTGAGGTCAGACTAACTAGCCTATAGTTTCCTTTCTTCTGCCTCTCTCCATTTTGAAGAGTGGAGTGACATTTGCAATTTTCCATGTTCCAGAACCATTCTAGAATCTAGTGATTCTTTTAAGATCATTACTAATGCTTGCACAATCTGTTCAGCCACCTCTTTCAGAATTCTAGGGTGTACACCATCTGGTCCAGGGGACTTAACTACCTTCAGACCTTTTAGTTTCCCAAGAGCCTTTTCTTTAGTTATGGTAACTTCACACAATGCATGACCACAACACCTGAAACTTCCACCATACTGCTAGTGTCTTCCACCGTATAGACTGATGCAAAATGCTTATTTAGTTCATCTGCCATTTCGTTGTCCCTCATTTCCTGTTCTCCAGCATAATTTTGCAGTGGTCCCATATCCACTCTTGCCTCTTTTACACTTTATGTATCTGAAGAAACTTTTGGTATCCTCTTTAATATTATTTGCTAACTTACTTTCATATTCCATCTTTACTTTCTTAATAGTTTTTTTTTGTTGCCGTTTTGGTTTTTAAAAGCTTCCTGATCCTCTAACTTCCCACTAATTGTTGCTATATTATATTCTCTTTGGCTTTTACATTGGCTTTGACTTCTCTTGTTAGCCACGGTTGTGTCATCTTTCCTTTCAAATACTTGCTCTTTGGGATGTACATGTCCTGTGCCTTCCGAATCACTTCCAGACATTCCAGCCATTGTTTCTTTGCTCTATCCACAATGATTCATCATCTTCTGACCTTATGTCACCTCTTTCTAATGATCTGATTTCAATTTTCACCAACAGAGCATCGCCACCTCTGCTTCCTGCCTGTCCTTATGCTACAATGTGTATCCTTGGATATCAAGCTCCGAGCTGTAACCTTCTTTCAGCCATGATTCAGTGATGCCTACATCGTACCTGCCAATCTACAACTGTGCTGCAAGTTTGTCTACCCTATTCCATATACAGTGCGCATTCAAATATAACACCTTCAGTCCTGTATTCACCCATTTTAATTCCATCTGCCTTCTGCATTGCAGTTCATCCTGTTGACTGCAATTTTGCCCTATCAACAGCCTCTCCTCACTACACATTGCCTCTGTTTGTAAACCAGCTACCTCATCTTCAGAACGATTATCACCTTTCCTACGATACCTATTGCATTGAGATACAGGCAGCTCAGGACACTAGTTGTACCATGCTCAACCTTTTGATTCCTAACTTTGTCTGAGGTCTTACCAACATCTGCCTCCACAACCTCTCCACTAACTGTACTGGCACTCTGGTTCCAATCCCCCTACAACTCGAGTTTAAACCCCACCGTGCAGCATTAACAAACCCTCCTGCAAAGATATTAGACCCCATCAGTTCATGTGCAAACTGTCCCTTCTGTACAGGTCCCACCTTCCCTAGAAGAGAGACCGATAATCCAAAAATCTTATGCCTTTCCTCCTACACCAACTCCTTAGCCGCATATTAACTATTTAATTTTCGTACCTGTGCAATGAGCCTCACCAGCACATGGCACAGGTAGCAATCCTGAGATCACAACCCCGGAAGTCCTGCCCTTTAACAAAGCACTTAACTCCTTGAACTCCCTCTGCAGAACCTCGTCACCTGTCCTACCCATAACACCATAAGACCATAAGACAAAGGAGCAGAATTAGGCTGTTCAGCCCATCGAGTCTGCTCCACCATTGCATTATGGCCGCTCCTGGATCCCAATCAACCCCTTACACCTGCTTTCTCGCCATATTCTTTGATGCACTGACCGATCAGGAAATGGTGGGATGTGGGAGGGCACGGGAGCACCCAGGGAAACTCACGTGCTCACAGGGAGAAAACTCTCCACACTGAGTTTGGCTCTCTCGAGCCATGAGATAGCGGCTCTCCCTACTGCGCTACTGTCCAACCTTGTTAACAACAAGAGATCATCAATTTAAGATCATTAAAGGGGAGTTATTTTTCATGCAATCAATGGTGAAGTTCTGATGAATGTTTCTGCACCTGAAACATTAACTGTTTCTTTCTCCACAGATGCTGCCTGACCTGTTGAGTATGCATGTCCAGCACTGTCTTTTTATTTCAGGTTTTCAGTTTTGGGTTCTGGTCTGCCTCGGGACATTATAACCGATACGGTTCCTTACCCTGGTTCAGTTAAACCTGTTTTTTGGGTCCTAATGTGACTGCATTCTTCATGAACTGATATCATTTCCACAGGGAGACCTTGGTGATGTCGGGCTAACCGGGGTCGCTGGGAAACCTGGACCCCGAGGAGCCCCTGGTGAACCTGGCCCAGTGGGTGACAGAGGTCAACGAGGTCCTAAGGTAATTAAACCTAACTGCATTACTGTGATAGTACTGGGACCTACTGCGTAAGGCAACCCCTGCTCTTCAAGTGCAGACCATCTGGTTATGCAACCGGGGTTCAATTTCGACAAATGTGAAGTGTTACATTTTGGAAAGGAAAAAGATGCTAGACTTTCACTGTGAAGGGCAAGGCAATAGGCAGCGTTGTAGAGCATTGGCTGGAAGCGGAGTCACAGGTAGACAGGATGGTGAAGAAGGCTTTTGGCACACTGATCCTCATCAGTCAGGGTATGGAGAGCAGTCCGGTTGGTATGCTACAAGACATTAGCGAGGTCACAAGTGGAATATTGTGTTCAGCTTTGATCACCCTCCTGTAGGAAAAATGTCTTTAAGCTGGAAAGAGTGCAAAGGAGATCTACAAAAATGATGTGAGACTTACGACACTGAGTTATGGAGAGAGGATGAACAGGTCAAAGTTCAAGTCTAATTATCATTCAAACACAAACAGGAAAACAGCCAAATGAAACAGCATTTCTCTGGGACCAAGGTGCAAAGCAAACCAGCACTCACACACAGTACACGATGCATATAGCGCATATGTTTATGACAGCAGGAAAACACATAGTAACAAAAAAATGTAACAATAATCCAGTCTGAATCACTGAGTGTCATGTATGTAGATTAATGGTGCATGGATATTGTCCTGGAGCCATGTTTCTGCAAGAACAAGAATACAGCAGTTCCTCATCTCACAGTTGTACAGGCACAGACACGTGCAATCCATCTTGGCTTTCACTGGTATACAGCACAAACCAGTGTCTCCTTCATTAGAAAACTGTACACACCACTTCCAAGAGACAGGGAGACAGGAACTGTGCACAGTGTTCCTGGTGTGATATGGAGATTGGAACTGTGCACAATGATCCCAGTGTGATATGGAGACTGGAACTGTGCACGGTGTTCCCAGTGTGATATGGAGACTGGAACTGTGCACGGTGTTCCCAGTATGATATGGAGACTGGAACTGTGCACGGTGTTCCCAGTGTGATATGGAGACTGGAACTGTGCGCGGTGTTCCCGGTGTGATATGGAGACTGGAACTGTGCACGGTGATCCCAGTGTGATATGGAGACTGGAACTGTGCACGGTGTTCCCAGTGTGATATGGAGACTGGAACTGTGCACGGTGATCCCAGTGTGATATGGAGACTGGAACTGTGCACGGTGTTCCCAGTGTGATCTGGAGACTGGAACTGTGCACGGTGTTCCCAGTGTGATATGGAGACTGGAACTGTGCACGGTGATCCCAGTGTGATATGGAGACTGGAACTGTGCACGGTGTTCCCAGTGTGATATAGAGACTGGAACTGTGCACGGTGATCCCAGTGTGATATGGAGACTGGAACTGTGCACGGTGTTCCCAGTGTGATCTGGAGACTGGAACTGTGCATGGTGTTCCCAGTGTGATATGGAGACTGGAACTGTGCACGGTGATCCCAGTGTGATATGGAGACTGGAACTGTGCACGGTGTTCCCAGTGTGATATAGAGACTGGAACTGTGCACGGTGATCCCAGTGTGATATGGAGACTGGAACTGTGCACGGTGTTCCCAGTGTGATATAGAGACTGGAACTGTGCACGGTGATCCCAGTGTGATATGGAGACTGGAACTGTGCACGGTGTTCCCAGTGTGATATGGAGACTGGAACTGTGCACGGTGATCCCAGTGTGATATGGAGACTGGAACTGTGCACGGTGTTCCCAGTGTGATATGGAGACTGGAACTGTGCACGGTGATCCCAGTGTGATATGGAGACTGGAACTGTGCGCGGTGTTCCCAGTGTGATATGGAGACTGAAACTGTGCACGGTGATCCCAGTGTGATATGGAGACTGGAACTGTGTTCCTGGTGTGATATGGAGACTGGAACTGTGCACGGTGATCCCAGTGTGATATGGAGACTGGAACTGTGCACGGTAATCCCAGTGTGATATGAGACTGGAACTGTGCTCGGTGTTCCCAGTGTGATATGGAGACTGGAACTGTGCGCGGTGTTCCCGGTGTGATATGGAGACTGGAACTGTGCACGGTGATCCCAGTGTGATATGGAGACTGGAACTGTGTTCCTGGTGTGATATGGAGACTGAAACTGTGCACGGTGATCCCAGTGTGATATGGAGACTGGAACTGTGCACGGTGTTCCCAGTGTGATCTGGAGACTGGAACTGTGCACGGTGTTCCCAGTGTGATATGGAGACTGGAACTGTGCACGGTGATCCCAGTGTGATATGGAGACTGGAACTGTGCACGGTGTTCCCAGTGTGATATGGAGACTGGAACTGTGCACGGTGTTCCCAGTGTGATATGGAGACTGGAACTGTGCACGGTGATCCCAGTGTGATATGGAGACTGGAACTGTGCACGGTGTTCCCAGTGTGATATGGAGACTGGAACTGTGCACGGTGTTCCCAGTGTGATATGGAGACTGGAACTGTGCACGGTGATCCCAGTGTGATATGGAGACTGGAACAGTTCTCAATGCTTCAAGCTTCTCTATTTTTTTGAACCATGCCAAAGAGTGGCTTTCGTATCTTTTCAGGGAGAGCCCGGTTTGCCGGGACAACAAGGTTTCCAAAATACTCAGCGGGGTCGACCTGGTGTGCAGGGAGACCAAGGATCCATGGGCAAGCCTGGTGCTAAAGGTCAGAAGGTATGTTTTACCACAGTACCTCCCCCACTACTGTCCCTTTCTCTAACAAATATACAAAACTTTATAAAATATAAGACATACAAAGGTTAGGGTTGCAAGAAAGAATGAGAATCAGGTTTAATATCACCGGTGTATGTCGCAAAATTTGTTAACATAATGGCAGCAGTACAATGTAATATGTAATAATTGAAAAATACCTGTGAATGACAGTAAATATATATTAAATATTAAAGTTATATAAGTAGTGCAAACGTTAGAAATAAAGAAGTAGTGAGCTAGTGTTCATGGGTTCAATGTCCGTTCAGAAATGTGATGGAAGAGGGGAAAAAGCTGGTCCTGAATTATTGCATGTGTGCCTTTAGGCTTCTGTACCTCCTCCCAGATGGCAGGAAGGAGAAGAGGGCATGTCCTGGGGAATGGGAATGCTTAGAGACAGAACGAACAGGGCCTTTTTGGTCACCGTTCCTTGAAGATGTCCTGCATACGTCTGAGGCGAATACCCAGGGCGGAGCTGACTAAGTTTACAACTTCAGTTACTGAATTCAAGTTAAAATACAGTTATAACTATCTATAATGCAATGCATTCCCAGTGAGGACTGGGAGGGCACCGTTCCCGAAAACCCCAACTGAACCCAGAATGACGGCACGCTCTCCGTCTGAGGACACCCTGAAGGAATGCAGCACCGGAAGATGGGCAGGGGGTTGCACAGACTAAACCTCACACTCACCCCAGTCCTCACCCTCACTGTCCCGTTCCCACAGTCACCCCAGTCCTCACCCTCACTGTCCCGTTCCCACAGTCACCCCAGTCCTCACCCTCACTGTCTCGTTCCCACACTCACCCCAGTCCTCACCCTCACTGTCCCGTTCCCACACTCACCCCAGTCCTCACCCTCACTGTCCCGTTCCCACACTCACCCCAGTCCTCACCCTCACTGTCCCGTTCCCACACTCACCCCAGTCCTCACCCTCACTGTCCCGTTCCCACACTCACCCCAGTCCTCACCCTCACTGTCCCGTTCCCACACTCACCCCAGTCCTCACCCTCACTGTCCCGTTCCCACACTCACCCCAGTCCTCACCCTCACTGTCCCGTTCCCACACTCACCCCAGTCCTCACCCTCACTGTCCCGTTCCCACACTCACCCCAGTCCTCACCCTCACTGTCCCGTTCCCACAGTCACCCCAGTCCTCACCCTCACTGTCCCGTTCCCACACTCACCCCAGTCCTCACCCTCACTGTCCCGTTCCCACACTCACCCCAGTCCTCACCCTCACTGTCCCGTTCCCACACTCACCCCAGTCCTCACCCTCACTGTCCCGTTCCCACACTCACCCCAGTCCTCACCCTCACTGTCCCGTTCCCACAGTCACCCCAGTCCTCACCCTCACTGTCTCGTTCCCACACTCACCCCAGTCCTCACCCTCACTGTCCCGTTCCCACACTCTCCTCAGTCCTCACCCTCACTGTCTCGTTCCCACACTCACCCCAGTCCTCACCCTCACTGTCTCGTTCCCACACTCACCCCAGTCCTCACCCTCACTGTCCCGTTCCCACAGTCACCCCAGTCCTCATCCTCACTGTCCCGTTCCCAGGGTCACCCAAGTCCTCACCCTCACTGTCCCGTTCCCAGGGTCACCCAAGTCCTCACCCTCACTGTCCCGTTCCTACACTCACCCCAGTCCTCACCCTCACTGTCCCGTTCCCACACTCACCCCAGTCCTCACCCTCACTGTTCCGTTCCCACAGTCACCCCAGTCCTCACCCTCACTGTCCCGTTCCCACACTCACCCCAGTCCTCACCCTCACTGTCCCGTTCCCACACTCACCCCAGTCCTCACCCTCACTGTCTTATTCCCACACTCACCCCAGTCCTCACCCTCACTGTCCTGTTCCCACACTCACCCCAATCCTCACCCTCACTGTCCCGTTCCCACGCACCTACCCCAGTCCTCACCCTAACTGTCCCGTTCCCACACTCACCCCAGTCCTCACCCTCACTGTCCCGTTCCCACACTCACCCCAGTCCTCACCCTCACTGTCCCGTTCCCACACACCTACTCCAGTCCTCACCCTAACTGTCCCGTTCCCACACACTCACCCCAGTCCTCACCCTCACTGTCCCGTTCCCACACTCATCCCAATCCTCACCCTCACTGTCCCGTTCCTACACACCTACCCCAGTCCTCACCCTCACTGTCCCGTTCCCACACTCACCCCAGTCCTCACCCTCACTGTCCCGTTCCCACACTCACCCCAGTCCTCACCCTCACTGTCCCGTTCCCACGGTCACCCCAGTCCTCACCCTCACTGTCCCGTTCCCAGGGTCACCCAAGTCCTCACCCTCACTGTCCCGTTCCCAGGGTCACCCAAGTCCTCACCCTCACTGTCCCGTTCCTACACTCACCCCAGTCCTCACCCTCACTGTCCCGTTCCCACACTCACCCCAGTCCTCACCCTCACTGTCCCGTTCCCACAGTCACCCCAGTCCTCACCCTCACTGTCCCGTTCCCACACTCACCCCAGTCCTCACCCTCACTGTCCCGTTCCCACACTCACCCCAGTCCTCACCCTAACTGTCCCGTTCCCACACTCACCCCAGTCCTCACCCTCACTGTCCCGTTCCCACACTCACCCCAGTCCTCACCCTCACTGTCCCGTTCCCACACACCTACTCCAGTCCTCACCCTAACTGTCCCGTTCCCACACACTCACCCCAGTCCTCACCCTCACTGTCCCGTTCCCACACTCATCCCAATCCTCACCCTCACTGTCCCGTTCCCACATACCTACCCCAGTCCTCACCCTAACTGTCCCGTTCCCACACTCACCCCAGTCCTCACCCTCACTGTCCCGTTCCCACACTCACCCCAGTCCTCACCCTCACTGTCCCGTTCCCACACACCTACCCCAGTCCTCACCCTAACTGTCCCGTTCCCACACTCACCCCAGTCCTCACGCTCATTGTCCCGAGGGCGTAGTCCCTCTAAGACTTCAGGAATAGGGTCTTTTCCTTTCGGGAGTTCCTTGGTACATTGCTGGGAAAGTGCTCCCCCAGAGAACCCAAGCCGTTCCCCCACTGGGCCTCCACTATGTTTCCCAACACCTCTCTGATCAGCTGAACATCTGAGGGGAGAGGCTGATCCCCTTAAATGATCCCCTGGCACTGCATTTTACTTCCAGTCGAACGAAACGCATTTTACCCCGCTTTCAGATAGCTGGCAGCTGTCACTACGGGGTAAATAACCCTAATAGTTCTAACACCATCACCAGCCCGCCTACTCAAACTTTAAACCAATCCCTGTTGCTCTCCCACAACTGAGCACTGCCACTCATCTAACAACTGAGAGATCCTCTCCACCTACGTCTCATATGCCTCCTCCCCTTTAGGGGTGGACATTATCCCAAAAACCAGGCAGAGCCTGCCATAGCTGGAACTTTTATTCGCAGACACTACCTTCGGATCAGACCACTCTTTCCTCTCTCTCCTAACAGTATGGATAGCCCATGGTCCCACCTCACCTGGGACGCCAATGGACACTGGCAGTCCCACCACCATTTCGTCAGCGCTAGTCTGAACTCGAACAAAGACCTCCGGGATACCAACAGCCACCCCACCCACCCAACATGCATGTAGTAACGACCAGTTTACAGACACACAAGAAAGAATAACATCTATCCCAATTGGTTAGCAAATGAATACAATTCTCTCTATCAGTAATTATAACCCAAACAAGCTGCTATAGAGAAGCAGTTTCTCAACAGTTAACATAACAAAGAAGCTATTTTATTCTAGCATAACAAAGAAGCCATTTTTATTAGCCTTAGCAGTAACATAAAAGAAGAAGCCCCTTATAATTACTATTCTATAGACCTGCTGAGTACACCCACATGAAAATGAATAGCAGGTTGTGTAAGGTGACATATATATACTTTGATAATAGATTTACTTTGAACTTTGTCAATTCCCTTAATGAGCACATGCTGCCACTGACCATACTGATTTCCGCCCAGGTGCTCCAGTTCCCTCCTACATCTGAAAGACGTGTGGGTCGGTGGGTCAGTGGGTTAATTGACCGCTGTAAATTATCCCCAGTGTGAGGGTGAGGGGTGGAATCTGGGGGAAGTTGATGGGAATGGGGGAGGGAATGGAAAGGGATCGGTGTTAGATTGGTGTCAATAGGTCGTTGATTGTTGTTATGTACTTGATGGGCCGAAGGCTGTCCCCAGCACACTCTTGGGCAAGTTGGTTGTTAACGCAAGCGACACATTACAAAATTTGAATTTCAATGTCAATTCATGATCAAAGTATGTATCTGTCACCAGATACTATTCTGAGGTTAATTTTCTTGTGGGATTTCACAGTAGCACAAAGAAATACAATAGGTACAAACAAAGACAGGCAAAGAACCAATGTTTAAAAGAAGACAAGCTGTGCAGATACACACAAAAAAAAAAAGCACAAAAATAAATAAATAAATAATATTGAGAACGTGGGTTGCAGAGTTGAAGGTGAGTCCATAGATTGTGGAATGACTTCAGAGCTGAGGTGAGTGGTGTCATCCATGCTGGTTCAAGACCCTAATGGTAGGGGCATTAACTGCTCCTGAATCTGGTGGTGTAAGTTCTGAGGCTCCTATGCCTTCAGTCCGATCGTAGAGGGGTACTGAAGTTCAAGGTAAATTTATTGATAAAATACATTTTTGTCACCAAATACTACTGTGAGATTCATTTTCTTATAGAATCAGTGAAAAACAACATACAAATGTAAGACATAGCAGCAGAATTAGACCATTTGGCCCATCGAGTCTTGCTCTGCCATTTCATCATGGCTGATTCATTTTCCCTATCGGTCCCAATCTCCTGCCTTCTCCCCGTATCCTTTCATCTCCTGTCCAATTAAGAATCTATCAGCATCTGCCTTAATGGGGGTAGAAGGGTGGGTTGGCAAGTTTGCAGACAACACAAAGGTTGGTGGTGTTGTGGATAGTGTAGAGGATTGTCGAAGATTGCGGAGAGACATTGATAGGATGCAGAAGTGGGCTGAGAAGTGGCAGATGGAGTTCAACCCGGAGAAGTGTGAGGTGGTACACTTTGGAAGGACAAACTCTAAGGCAGAGTACAAAGTAAGTGGCAGGATACTTGGTAGTGTGGAAGAGCAGAGGGATCTGGGGCCACATGTCCACAGATTCCTGAAAGTTGCCTCACAGGTAGATAGGGTAGTGAAGAAAGCTTATGGGGTGTTAGCTTTCATTAGTCGAGGGATAGAGTTTTAAGAGTCGCGAGGTAATGATGCAGCTCTATAAAATTCTGGTTAGGCCACACTTGGAGTACTGTGTCCAGTTCTGGTCGCCTCACTATAGGAAGGATATGGAAGCATTGGAAAGGGTACAGAGGAGATTTACCAGGATGCTGCCTGGTTTAGAGAGTATGCATTATGATCAGAGATTAAGGGAGCTAGGGCTTTACTCTTTGGAGAGGAGGATGAGAGGAGACATGATAGAGGTGTACAAGATAATAAGAGGAATAGATAGAGTGGATAGCCAGCGCCTCTTCCCCAGGGCACCACTGCTCAACACAAGAGGACATGGCTTTAAGGTAAGGGGTGGGAAGTTCAAGGGGGATATTAGAGGAAGGTTTTTTACTCAGAGAGTGGTTGGTGCGTGGAATGCACTACCTGAGTCAGTGGTGAAGGCAGATACACTAGTGAAGTTTAAGAGACTACTAGACAGGTATATGGAGGAATTTAAGGTGGGGGGTTATATGGGAGGCAGGGTTAAAGGTCAGCACAACATTGTGGGCCAAAGGGCCTGTACTGTGCTGTACTATTCTATGTTCTATGTTAAATATACGCAATGACTTGGCCTTGGCCTCCAAAGTCACCTGTAACAACAAATTCCACAGATTCTCCATTCTCTGGCTGAAGAAATTCTTCCTAATGTCTGTTCTAAATGGACATGTCTGTATTCTGAAGCTGTGTCCTCTGAGGTGTTAATCTCTCCCACTATAGGAAACATCCTCTCCATATCCACTCTACTGAGGCCTTTCAACATTCGCTAGGTTTTAATGAGATCATCCCTCATTCTTCTGAATTCCAGTGAATACAGGCCCAGAGCCATCAAATACTGTTCTTATGACAAGCCATTCAATCCTGGAATCATTTTCTTGAACCTCCTTTGAACCCTCTCCAGTTTCAGCACATCCTTTCTAAGATAAGGAGACTAAAGCTGCTCACAATACTCCAAGCGAGGCCTCACCAGTGCCTTATAAAGTCTCAACATTACATCCTTGCTTTCATATTTTTGTCCTCTTGAAATGAATGCTAACATCATATTGATAGTGTTGACTAATCTTTTTTCTCAAAGTACCACAATTAACATGTAAATATAGCATTGAATCAAAGACAGACAGACAACCAGTGTGCATAAGAAGACAAACTGGAAATACAAACAAAATATAATAATAATAATAATAATAAATAACTGAGCAAATAAATAATACTGTGAGCATGTTGTAGAGTCCTTGAAAGTGAGTCCATAAATGATGGAATTAGTTCAGTGTTCAGCTGCATGACGTTATCCCCTCATATCCAAGAGCCTGGTGGTTGAGGTGTGATCACAGTTCCTGAAACTAGTGGTGTGGGACCTAGGGCTCCTGTACCTCCTTCCCAATGGCAGCAGTGAGAAGAGAACATGTTCCCTGTATATTTTGATATAGATGTGATAAATAAACTTGAATCTTGAAGATGGTAACTTGCTCAGTATTGAAGTCTACATCTGCTGTTTCAGGGTGATATTGGCGACCAAGGTTTGAGAGGCTTCCCAGGTTCCATTGGCCCAAAGGTACGTTGATTTTATCATCATCATTTAATCCCTCATCACTTCTGCAGATCATTACTCAGCTCTGGTCAATACACCACTGCACACAAAGCCCTCTCATGTGACTGATATTCACCAAAGGGAGGGACATTCAGAATAACACACGCAAAACTCAGTAGGTCAGACAGCAGCTATGAGGGGAATAAACAGTTGATGATTTGGACTGATACCCTTTATCTGAATTGGAAAGGAAGGGTGAAGAAGACAGAAAAAGAAGGAAGACAAGCTAGAAGGTGAAGGGATGGGGTAGTGGAGTAAGAAGCTGGGAGATGATAAGGCAAAGGGCTGAAGAAAACTGAATCGATAGGAGAGGAGAGTGGACCATGAAAGAAAGGGAAGGAGGAGGGACACCACGGGGAGGTGATGGCAGATGAAGAGAAGAGGTAAGAGGACAAAGTGAGGAATTAATGAAGAGGGAATGGAGAGGGGAGAAAATTACCAGAGGTTAGCAAGATCAATGTTCTTGCCATCAGGTTGGAAGTTACTGAGATGAAATATGTCTTATTTGCTTACTGCCCGTTACGCTGCTGCCATTTCGAGTAGCAAAGAGCAATGAAGGTCCCCCATCGCTGTCTGTCTTTCATCCTCTTCCCTACTTTGCCCAGGTGAGGTTCAGGATTCTCATTTCTGCCTCTGTGGTATGACATCAGTTAGTATTTGGTCTCCCACATTTCCTCCTCCCTTCCCATGAAGTGCTTGCCTTGATGATGGAGTTTGCCTCTTTTCTGGACAGAATATGAGTTCTCAAGATACTTAGACAACTGTTTCTTCTGTGCAGGGTTAGAGGTGAGGGACAGAGGCCATACAGGTGCCCTGTGGTCTCCAAGTGTGGCCCTGGCAAGTAGCTGATAGTATAGACAAAAGGACTTCTGCATCATCTTCCCTCTCTCCACCCTGTGTATCACAGAAAAGAGGGCTGTAAGCCCTGGAAAACCTCTGTGTACAGTTGATGCCTAGAGAGTTGGAGTGCAACGCCTTTCAGATGAAACCTGCCGGCTTCAGACTGAGAACCTGGAGCACAGGGTGAAGGTGTGGGATTGGACCCCCACTCCCGAATCATTACCACTGACATACAGAACATAGGACATTACAGCACAGTACAAGCCCTTTGTCCCTGTGTCAGGGTGAACGTGCAAGCTTCATGCCAAGAGTTCCTGAGGTCACAACTGATCCTGATCTCTAGACAGCGCAACACAGGCCCTTTTTCCCACAATGTTGTGCCAACCTTTTAACCTTCTCTGAGATCAATCTAACTCTTCCTTCCTACATAGTCCTCACTTTTTCTATCATCCATGTGTCTATCTAAAAGTTTCTTAATGCTCCTAATAAATCTCCCCCTACCACCACCTTGACAGGGCACTCCACTCACTCGCCTTTCTCTCTGTGTAAAAAAAAAACTTACTTCTGACATCCCCTCTTAAACTTTCTTCCAATCGCCTTAAAATTTTATCCCTTGTGTTAGCCATTTCTGACCTGGGAAGATGTCTCTGGCTGTCCATACAATCTATAACCATATAACCATATAACAATTACAGCATGGAAACAGGCCATCTCGGCCCTTCTAGTCCATGCCGAACTCTTACTCTCACCTAGTCCCACCAACCTGCACTCAGCCCATAACCCTCCATTCCTTTCCTGTCCATATAGCTACCCAATTTAACTTTAAACGACAACATCAAACCTGCCTCAACCACTTCTGCTGGAAGCTCATTCCACACAGCTACCACTCTCTGAGTAAAGAAGCTCCCCCTCATGTTACCCCTAAACTTTTGCCCTTTAACTCTCAACTCATGTCCTCTTGTTTGAATCTCCCCCACTCTCAATGAAAAGAGCCTATCCACATCAACTCTATCTATCCCCCTCATAATTTTAAATACCTCTATCAAGTCCCCCCTCAACCTTCTACGTTCCAAAGAATAAAGACCTAACTTGTTCAACCTTTCTCTGTAACTTAGGAGATGAAACCTAGGCAACATTTTAGTAAATCTCCTCTGTACTCTCTCAATTTAATTAACATCTTTCCTATAATTCGGTGACCAGAACTGTACACAATACTCCAAATTTGGCCTTACCAATGCCTTGTACAATTTCAACATTACATCCCAACTCCTATACCCAATGCTCTGATTTATAAAGGCCAGCATACCAAAAGCTTTCTTCACCACCCTATCCACATGAGATTCCACCTTCAGGGAACTATGCACCATTATTCCTAGATCCCTCTTTTCTACTGCATTCTTCAATGCCCTACCATTTACCATGTATGTCATATTTTGATTAGTCCTACCAATATGTAGCACCTCACATTTATCAGCATTAAACTCCATCTGCCATCTTTCAGCCCACTCTTCTAACTGGCCTAAATCTCTCTGCAAGCTTTGAAAACCTACTTCATTATCCACAACTCCACCTATCTTAGTATCATCTGCATACTTACTAATCCAATTTACCACCCCCTCATCCAGATCATTAATATATATGACAAACAACATTGGACCCAGTACAGATCCCTGAGGCACACCACTAGACACCGTCCTCCAACCTGACAAACAGTTATCCACCACTACTCTCTGGTGTCTCCCATCCAGCCACTGCTGAATCCATTTTACTAGTTCGATATTAATGCCTAACAATTGAACCTTCCTAACTAACTTTCCATGTGGAACCTTGTCAAAGGCCTTACTGAAGTCCATATTGACAACATCCACTGCTTTACCCTCATTAACTTTCGTAGTAACCTCATCAAAAAATTCAATAAGATTTGTCAAACTTGACCTTCCACACACAAATCCATGTTGACTGTTCCTAATCAGACCCTGTCTATCCAGATAATTATATATACCATCTCTAAGAATACTTTCCATCAATTTACCCACTTATGATCTTCAAATTTGAAATATGTCATGGCATTTATCATTTTGCAGCAGCAGTACAGTGCAATACATAAAAATTACTATCATTTACAGTAAGAAATATATTTTTAAAAAGTAGTGCAAAAAAAACCTGAGATAGTGTTCATGGACCATTGAGAAATCTGATAGCAGAGGGAAGAAGCTGTTTCTGAAACTTTGAGTGTGTGTCTTCAAAGGTTTCAAAGGTACATTTAATGTCAGAGAAATGTATATGCATCCTGAAATTCTTTTTCTTCACAACTATCTACGAAAACAGAGGAGTGCCCCGAAGAATGAATGACAGATAAATGTTAGAACCCCAAAGTCTCCCCAGCTCCCCTCCCTCCTGCGCATAAGCAGCAGCAAGCAACGATCCCCACTCCACCCCGGCAAAATAAAAGCATCGGCACCTACCACCGAGCACTCAAGCGTGCAGCAAAGCAACAGCAAGGACACAGACTTGCAGTACCCCAAAGACTACTGTAATGCTCAGTTATATTGGCTCGTATATGTCATGGGGAAATCCCGCCCAGCACCGGCCTGAACGCTTCCCGCTGGGTCGGTTGCTGCACCACTGACACCCAAATCAATCCCAAACATCAATCATCAGCCGGCACACACAGTACGTTTTACCAAACACACTTTATAGATATTACTAGGTCTATGAAATTAATATAAGTTCGATACAGAAAAGGAGGTAATGGGAAAAAAAAGGCGCCAGACTTATCAAGGTCCAAGTTCTTCGTGCACAACCGTTGGAGCTCAGAAATTCCTGACGACCAACTGGATCCTGTCGGACTCAAGGCTCGGGACTACCCGGAATGATCGACCGGAGCCTTTCGCACGTCCGCCGTCCTCCCCGTCTCTCCACCGACTCCCCGTCAAAAACCCCCTGTCCCCAGTCATATGAGACAGCATTATCACCCGAAAACAAAACGATACATGACCACCCATTGGCTAATAGCACCCTGCTGTCTGTACTAACCCAAGCAAATGTCTAGCTACAGACTTTCTCAGCATTTAACATAACAAAGAAGCATTCCCCAGTATAACATAACATAGAAGCCATTTTAAATTTAACATACAAAGAAGAAACCTGTACACTACTTATTCACCTGGTATTTGACTACCACAAAGTGCCTGGTTCCTGTATCTCCTCCTTCATGGTAGAACTAAGAGGACATGTCCTCGGTGGTGAGGGTCCTTCATTGTGGTCTCAACTAGACCATCATAACATTGATGGTGTGGTGGCTGGTGAAAAAATGTATCTATGGATACAATAGGAGCCAGTCAACTAAAACAATACCTTACCTCCTGTACAGCCTTCTGTACCTCCTCCCTGATGCTATTAATGAGTATTGATTGTCGTCCATGTCACAAATTCCCACAATTCGGTGTTGGGTGTGGATTGTCACTGAATCGTGGCAAGTTGTGATACAGACAACCATCACTAACCAACCCAGTTCTTTGCCTCCTGACCTTCCAATCCACATCAGGTCCCAAGCCCAACTCTACTATGTGAGCCAATTCTGCCTGGGACATATACTCGGTGGATTTGTCCCTCCTCCAGCCACTGCCACCTGCTGCCTTGCCTCCACTTTGGCCAGACACCATAAGACCATAAGATATAGGAGCAGAATTAGGCCATTGGACCCATTTAATCTGCTCTACCATTTCCTATTTACCTCAGTGCCCCAATCTCCTGCCTTCTCCCTATATCCCTCCATATCCTGCCCAACCAAGAATCTATCAACCTCTGCCTTAAATATACATAAGACTTGGCCTCCACAGCTGCCTGTGGCAAAGAATTTCACAGATTCACCACTCTCTAGCAAAAAAAAATTCCTCCTCATCTCCATTCTAAAGGATGCCCCTCTACTCTGAGGTTGTGTCCTCTGAGTATCTCCCACCATAGGAAACATCGTCTCCACATCCACTCTATCAAGGCCTCTCACAATTCAATAGGTTTCAATAAGGTCACCCCCTCATTCTTCTGAATATTAGTGAATAAAGACCCAGAGCCATCAAATGCTCTTCATATGACAAGCCATTCAATCCTGGAATTTTTTTTCATGAACCTCCTTTGAACCCTCTCCAGTTTCAACACATCCTTTCTAAGATAAGGGGCCCAAAACTGCTCAGAATATTCCAAGTGAGACTTCACTAGTGCTTTAAAAAGTCTCAACATAATCTAGTCCTCTTGGAATGAATGCTAACATTGTGTTTGCCTTCCTCATCACAGACTCAACCTGCAATTAACCTTCAAGAATCCTGCACAAGGACTCCCAAGTCCCTTTGCCTCACATTTTTTTGTATATTTTCTCTCCATTTAGAAAATAGTTGACCCTTTCATTTCATTTACGAAAGTGTGTGACCATACACTTCCCAACACTATGTTCCACCTGCCATTTCTGTCCCCATTCTCCTAATCTAAATCCTTCTGTAACCTCTCTACTTCCTCAAAATTACCTGCCCCTCCACCTATCTTCATATCATCTGCAAAGCCATCAATCCAATCATCCAAATCATTGATATTTAATATGAAAAAGATCAGTCCCAACACAGATCCCTGTGGAACACCACTAGTTACCAGCAGCCAACCAGAAAAGACTCCCGTTATTCCCACTCTTTGCCTCCTGCCAATCAGCCAGTTCTTTATCCATGTGAGAAACTTTCCTCTAAACCATGAATTGTATATCAGCTTGTAATTGATTGTATCGTAGCTTGTTAAGGAGCTTCATGTGTGGCACCTTTTCCAAGAACACAAAATCCCTTGACTCTCCATTGTCTATCCTGCTTGTTATTTCTTCAAAGAATTCCAATGATTTGTCAGGCAAGATTTTCCCTTGAGGAAACAATGCCGATTTTATCACGTGCCTCCAAGTACCCCGAGACCTCCTTTTTAATAATCGACTCCAACATCTTCCCAACTACTGAGGTCAGACTAACTGGCCTATAGTTTCCTTTCTTCAGCCTCTCTACCTTCTTGAAGGGCACAGGGACATTTTCAATTTTCCACTTTTCCAGAACCATTCCAGAATATAGTGATTTTTGAAAAATCATAACTAATACCTCCACAATCTCTTTAGCCACTATGCTGCCCGACCTACTGAGTTCCTCCAGCATGTTGTGAGTGTTGCTTTGATCCCAGCATCTGCAGATTATTTTGTGTTTACTTCTATCAGAACTCTGGGGTGTACACCATCTGGTCTAGGTAACTTAGCTAGCTTCAGACTTTTCAATTTTCCAAGAACTTTCTCTCTAGTAATGGTAACGTCACTCATTTCATGACCCCTGACACCTGAAACTCCCACCATACTGCTAGTGTCTTCTACAATGAAGACTGATGTAAAATACTTATTCAGTTTGTTTGACATTTCCTTGTCCCCTATAACTATCTCTCTAGCATCATTTTCTAGTGGTCCAATATCCACTCTCACCCATCTTACACTTTATGTATCTGGAGAAACTTTTGGTGTCCTCTTTAATATTATTCGGTAACTTACGTTTGTATCCCATCTTTATCTTCTTAATGAATTTCTTAATTGCCTTCTGTTGGCTTTTAAAATCTTCCAAATCTTTCAACTTCCCACTATTTTTTGCCTCATTATATGTCCTCTCTTTGGCTTTTATGTTAGCTTTGGTTTCTCTTGTTAGCCATGGTTGTGTCATCTTTCTTTTAGAATGTATATATCCTGTGCCTTCCAAATTGCCTCCAGAAATTCCAACCATTGCTGCTCTGACGTCATCCCTGCCAGTGTTCTTTTCCAATCAATTCTGTCCATTTCCTCTGTAATTCCCCGTACTCTAATGATACATCTGACTTTATCTTCTCTTTCTCAAATTTCAGGGTGAATGTGACCATATTATGATCAGTTTCCCCTAAGGGTTCTTTTGCCTTAAGCTTTCTAATCAATTCTGGTTCATTGCACAACAACCAATCCAAAAGATCTGATCCCTAGTGGACTCAACCACGAGCTGCTCTAAAAAGCCATCTCATAAGCACTTTAGAAATTCCCCCTCCTGGAATCCAGTACCAACCTTATTTTCCCAATCTACCCGCATATTGAAGTCCCCCATGACTATTCTATTGTTGCCCTTTTGGCATACATTTTCTATTTCCCATAGTAATTTGTAGACCACATCCTTACTACTGTTTGGGGATCTGTATACAACTCCCATCAGGGTCTGTTTACCCTTGCAGTTCCTTAGTTCTACCCAGAACCATTCAACACCTTCCGATCCTATGTCACTTCTTTCTGATGATTTGATTTCAGTTTTTACCGACAGAGCAAAGCCACCCCCTTTGCCTTCCTGCCTGTCCTTTCAATACAATGTGTATCCTTGGACATTAAGCTCCCAGTTATAATCTTCTTTCAACCATGATTCAGTGATGCCTACATCATACCTGCCAGTCTGCAACCCTGCTACAAGTTAGAAACATAGAAAACCGACAGCACAATACAGGCCATCTATCTCATTCCATATACTGCCTGCATTCAGATACAACACCTTCATTCCTGTATTCACCCTTTTCAATTTTGTCCGCCTTCTACATTGCAACTCATCCTATTGACTGCAATTTTGCCCTATCAACAGCCTCTCCTCACTGAACATTGCCTCTATCTGTTAACCAGCTACCTCATCTTCAGCACTATCATCCACCTTTCCTATGATTCTTCTTGCATTGAAATATATGCATTGAGGACACTAGTCACACCATGCTCAACCTTTTGATTCATAACTTTATCTGAGATCTTACCAACATTTGCCTCCACAACCTCTCCACTAACTGTTCTGGTACTCTGGTTCCCACCTCCTACAACTCTGGTGTAAACCCCACTGTGCAGCATTAGCAAACCTTCCCTCTAGGATATTAGTCCCCCTCCAGTTCAGGTGCAAGCTGTCCCTTCTGTACGGGTTCCACCTTCCCTGGAAGAGAGCCCAATGATCCAAAAATGTTATGCCCTCTCTCCTACACCAACTCCTCAGCCGCACAGTAAACTGTATAATCTTCCTAGTTCTGGCCTCACCAGCACATGACACGAGTAGCAATCCTGAGATCACAACCTCGGAGGTCCTGCCCTTTAACTTAGCACCCGACTGCCTGAACTCCCTATGCAGAACCTCGTCACTCGTCCTAACCATGCCATCGATACCCACATGAACTACAACTTCTGGCTGTTCACCCACCCACTTAAGAATGCTAAGAATTTGATGCAAGATATCCCGGACCCTGGCACCCAACTGGGAATCTCATTCTCACCCACAGAACCTCCTGTCTGTTCCCCTAATTAACGAATCCCTATCACCACAGTGTACCTCTTTTCCCCCCTTCTCTTCTGAGTCACAGATGCTGACTCAATGCCAGAGACCCGACCACTGTGACTTTCTTCTGTTAGGTTCATCCTCCCTGTCAGTATCGAAAGTGACATACCTGTTGTGGAGGAGATGGCCACAGGGGTACTTTCCACTGGCTCCTTAACCCCATTCCCCTTCCTGACTGTCACCCAGTTTCCTGTGTCCTGCACCTTAGGTGTAACTACCTCTCTATATGTGTGATCTATTATCCCTTTAGCCTCCCGAATGATCCTGAGTTCATCCAGTTCCAGCTCCAACTCCTTAACGCAGTTTGTTGGAAGCTGCAGCTGGATGTACCTCGCAGTTGACGTTGTCAGGGACACTGGAGATCTCCCTGCCTTCCCACATCCCACAAAGGGAGCAGGCAACTATCCTGCCTGGCATCTCTACTGTCCTAGCTGAGCAGATACAAAGAAGGGAAGGAGAAAAAAACTTAACCTGGAGCTTTTCTTTCCTTTGCTTTCTCTGACTGAAGCCTCAAGGTCACCACCCTGACTCGTCCACTCGGACAACGGCTGCTGCGATTGCCCCTGCCTTCCGTTAACCCGCTGTTGGGAATCAATCCCAAATGACAATTGGTTGCTGGTCAAAACACTGTTTCGCTGTAGCAACCTGTTGTTGCTTTTTCTACTTGGTCAGTGGACCTGAGTGAAATATCCTTCTCTCAAAACTTTCTCAGTCACTGGTCAAAGTTCTTTTTTGCTGCAGTGACCTGCTGCTGCCTTTTGTACCCTTGCAGTGGGCCTGATTAACATCCCCTCCTCTCAAAACTTCTGATGCTCAGATTGGTCACTGGTAAAGCTCCAAAGCCTTGGGCCAAGCTCACCTTTAGGAGAGTCGCCATACAGCCCAAATTCCTGCGGTCACTCCCAGAGTGACCTGAGCACGTCACACCACACGGGGGTCAATTCCTTCCCCCACCTCCACCATCACTACAAACTAGAAGTGATAGGGGTGGAAAAGTTAAAGGGCTGGAGAAGAGGGAATCTGATAGGAGAGGAGAGTGGACCATGGGAGAAAGAGAAGGAGAACGGAGACTAAGCGGAGGTGACAGGCACTACTACGTCGAATCAGGCCTAGGGGGCCGACGGGTGATAGGCAAATGAAGAGAAAAGGAAGAGGTCGGAGTGGGAGTAGAAGAAAAGGGAGGGGGAGGGGAAAATCAATGTTCATGCTATCCACTTAGAGGCTTCCCAGACAGAACATGAGGTGTTGCTCCTACAATCTGAGAGCGGCCCCATTAGACGTCCCCAGAATGCAGATCCTGCTGTCTCTACCTGCTCCCCTTTGGCTCAGAATCAGGCTCCCATGAGTCCTGAGAAAAATATTCTCCTCATCTCCATTGTGAGAAACCCCTTGGAGACAGACAGAACAGAAAAGGCCCTTCGGCATGTAGGGAGAATGAAATGGGATTAGTGTAGGATTGGTGTCAATTGGTGGCTGATGGCCAGCATGGGCTCATTCTCCCCCCAGATTCCACCCCTCACCCGCACACTGGGACAACTTACAGTGCTGTTGGGATGCTGGGGGAAACCTACACTGACACAGGGAAAACGTGCAAACTCCACACAGACAGCGCCAGAGGTCAGGATCAAACCCAAGTCTCTGGAGCCCGCAAGGCAGCAGCTCTACCCAATGTATCACTGTGCTGGTGCCCTAATCACCCTGGTTTATTGTCGTTACATGTACCAAGATATGGCGAAAAGCATATCTTGCATACTGTTCATACAGGTGAATTCATTATCTACCACGATAACGTAGCAGTTATCATGATTTTATTACAGCTTGGAATGTCCAAGTTCAATTCCAGCATTGACTATGCGTTCTTCTCGTGACCATGGGGGTTTCCACTAACTGCTCCAGTTTCCTCCCACAGTCCAAAGACGTACCAGTTATGTTGTCATGGTGGGAGATTTTAATTTCCCAAATATTGATTGGCATCTTCCTAGAGCAAGGGGTTTAGAAGGGGTGAAGTTTGTTAGATGTGTTCAGGAAGATTTCCTGACACAATATGTAGATAAGCCTACAAGAGGAGAGGCTGTACTTGACCTGGTATTGGGAAATGAACCTGGTCAGGTGTCACATCTCTCAGTGGGAGAGCATTTTGGAGATAGTGATCACAATGCTATCTCCTTTAACATAGTATTGGAGAAGAATAGGAACAGACAAGTTTGGACAACATTTAATTGGAGTAAGGGGAAATATGAGGCTATCAGGCAGGAACTTAAAAGCATAAATTGGGAACAGATATTCTCAGGGAAATGTATGGAAGAAATGTGGCAAATGTTCAAGGGGTATTTGCATGGAGTTCTGCATTCTAATGAGGCAGGGAAAGGATGGTAGGGTACAGGAACCGTAGTGTACAAAGGCTGTTGTAAATCTAGTCAAGAAGAAAAGAAAAGCTTACAAAAGGTTCAAAAAACTCGGTAATGATAGAGATCCAGAAGATTATAAGGCTAGCAGGAAGGAGCTTAAGAATGAAATTAGGAGAGCCAGAAGGGGCCATGAGAAGGCCTTGGCGGGCAGGATTAAGGAAAACACCAAGGCATTCTACAAGTATGTGAAGAGCAAGAGGTTAAGACATGAGAGAATAGGACCAATCGAGTGTGACAGTGTGTATGGAGCCGGAAGAGATGGCAGAGGTACTTAATGAATACTTTGCTTCAGTATTTATGAACATTTGGAGAGGTAAAATATGATCAGGAAGAGTCAGCATGGCTTTGTCAAAGGCAGGTCTCGTGCCTTACGAGCCTGATTGAATTTTTTGAGGATGTGACTGAACACATTGATGAAGGTAGAGCAGTAGATGTAGTGTATATGGATTTCAGCAAGGCATTTGATAAGGTACCCCATGCCAGGCTTATTGAGAAAGTAAGGAGGCATAGGATCCAAGGGGACATTGCTTTGTGGATCCAGAACTGGCTTGCCCACAGAAGGGAAAGAGTGGTTGTAGACAGGTCATATTCTGCATGGAGTTGTTGTAGTAGTAGTAGTAGTAGCAGTAGTTCTCCTCCTCCTCCTCCTCCTCCTCCTCCTCCTCCTCCTCCTCCTCCTCCTCCTCCTCCTCCTCCTCCTCCCTCCCCCTCTTATCGAACTTCAAGAAACTCAAATTCTCGAATACACCTAGTCACGTGTATATACTGAATAATAGACTCTTCAATCAGATGTTGATTCTCTTGATGGCCAAACAAAGATTGAATAGAAAACCAAAATAAATTTAAGCCGGATAGCCTCTTGAACAACATGCTTCTTTCAATTTTGTGTCGATTACAGCTCAGCAAAACATGCTGGACTGTCTCTGGACTACCACAGTCACATAATCCAGTAGGATGTTTTCCTATTATCTTTAAATAATAGTTTAGCCCACAATGCCCCAACCTAAGTCTTGTTAATTTCACCACATCTCTACGATTTAAAAGGTAATAGTCTGAGACCTTTTTAACTAGTGGTTGACTGGAAAAATAATGCCTGCCCCTTAATTCATTTTTCCAATCCTCCTGCCGCTTCTTCTCTATACCTTTTTTAATCCTACTTCTCAATTCTGCTCTGCCTAGGGGAACTCTAATTTCTACTTGCCTGCTCTGTAAGGAAGACTTTGCAATGCCATCCACAATTTCATTTCCCTCCACCCCAGCATGCCCAGGTATCCATGAAAATCTAACTGCACAACCCATCTTCCCTACTCTAAACAACACTAAGAGAATCTCAATAACTATGTCAGGACCAGCTTTTGATTTACTCCCTTTTATAGACTCTAAGGCAGCAGCAGAATCTGAACAGATGATAACCCTACGTGGTCGAGAGTCTTCTATCCACCATAAGGCCCAGAGGATTGCTAATCATTCTGTTGCAAAGACAGAAACACCATCTGAAACCCGGTGACCAATCTTAACTCCAAGTTGAGACACATACATCCCAAATCCTGCCCTACTGCTCTGTGGGTCCACTGAGCCATCAGTAAAAATCTTCAGATAAGATCCCCATTTATTATTTAAATACTCATTTGTGATCAACCCTGATGAAATTGCTCTGCTTCCTTGAAGCTGAAAAAGGAGAAATAGGTCTACTTCTGGTTCTGGCAAGAGCCAAAAAGGGACGGGTGGCAAGCAAATTTGGTCAGCTATGTCTTCCTCAGTCAGTTTCATTTTCACGGCCCAGTTATTAACCAAATCTAAAAATGGATATCTTTTAATTTTACTTTGGTGCTCCCACTTCCCCTGCAAAAGACACTTTGATGGACAGCTGTGATTGAATCCATTTAGTTTTACCTAATACTGCAGGCCCAACTGAATTTGTCTTAAGTGTAGAGGCACTTCTCCCATCTCCACACATAATGCCGGGACTGATGTTGTTCTAAAAGCTCCATAACAGAGTCTAAGTGGTTTGGACTGCACAGTGTCTAGTTTTCCAAGCACTGCCGTAGCAGCGGAACCATAAGCAATACAACCATAATCTATAACTGATCTAATCGTAGCTGGATATATTAAGTACATAGTTTCCTGCCCTGCTCCCCAGTTGCATCCAGCAATACTTCTCATAACATTTAAAACTTTCTCACACTTTCCAATTGTTTTATCTATATGAACCCTCCAAGTAAGTCTTTCATCAAACCAGACACCTAAAAACTTGAATACCTTGACTTTTTCTAGTGGAAAATCATATAGACACAATTCACAATCAGGAATCTTTCTTCTAAAGCCAAAAATCATATATTTGGACTTAGAAGCAGAAATCCTGAAACCCCATTTATTAGCCCAGTTTTCAACTGATCTTAGCCTTTTGTACCTGCCTTAATATATACTTGCTGTTTCTTCCTCTTTTCCAGATTGCACCATCGTCTTCAAACAATGATTTGCCAAATCCTGTCCTTACCTGATCAAAGATATCGTTTATCATGACAGTAAAAAGAACTGGACTAATGATACTTCCTTGAGTGGTACCATTACCTGTTTTAATTGACCTGGAGCTTGTTCCACCTATTCTTACTTGAATTGTCCTTTCCTTAAGGAAACCTTTGATCCAATTAAACCTTCTACCTCTAATTCCTGCATCATAGAGTTTAATTAATAAGCCATCCTTCCATAGTGAGTCATATGCTCTTTCAATATCTAGAAATACACTTACCATTACTTCTCTATTTTGAAATGCTTTTTAATATCATGATCTAAAAGGGCAACAGATTCCATTGTTGATCTTCCAGTTCTAAAACCATTTTGATAGGCATCAAAATGTCCCTTATTTTCCAAAAAATAAACAAGTCTGTTGGTGACCATTGGATGGAGGTCGGTGACCAGTGGTGTGCCTCAGGGATCTGTTCTGGTACCTCTACTCTTTGATATTTTTATAAATGACCTGGATGAGGAAGTGGAGGGATGGGTTAGTAAATTTGCTGATGACACAAAGGTTGGGGGTGTTGTGAATAGTGTGGAGGGTTGTCAGAGGTTACAGCAGGACATTGATAGGATGCAAAACTGGGCTGAGAAGTGGCAGATGGAGTTCAACCCAGATAAGTGTGAGGTGGTTCATTTTGGTTGGCCAAATATGATGGAAGAATTTAGTATTAATTGTAAGACTCTTGGCAGTATGGAGGTTCAGAGAGATCTTGGGGTCCGAGTCCATAGGACACTCACACAGGTTGACTCTGTGGTTAAGAAGGCATACGGTGCATTGGCCTTCATCAATCGTGGGATTAAGTTTAGGAGCTGAGAGGTAATGTTGCAGCTATACAGGACCCTGGTCAGACCCCACTTGGAGAACTGTGCTCAGTTCTGGTCACAGGAAGGATGTGGAAACCATAGAAAGGGTGCAGAGGAGATTTACAAGGATGTTGCCAGGATTGGGGAGCATGCCTTATGAGGATAGGTTGAGTGAACTCGGCCTTTTTTCCTTGGAGCGACAGAGGATGAGAGATGACATGATAGAGGTGTATAAGATGATGAGAAGCATCGATCGAGTGGATAGTCAGAGGCTTTTTCCCAGAACTGAAATGGCAACATGAGAGGGCACAGTTTTAAGGTGCTGGGAAACAGGTACAGAAGAGATGTCAGGGGTAAGTTTTTTAAGCAGTGAGTGGTGATTGCATGGAATGGGCTGCCGGCGACGGTGGTGGAGGTGGATAAGATAGGGTCTTTTAAGAGACTCCTGGATTGGTATATGGAGCTTAGAAAAATAGAGGGCTATGGGTAACCCTAGGTAATTTCTATGGTAAGGACATGTTCGGCACAGCATTGTGGGCTGAAGGGCCTGGTTTTCTTTGTTTCTATGTTTTCTATGTTAGTAGGTTAATTGGTCATTGTAAATTGTCCTGTGATTAGGCTAGATTTAAACAGATGGATTGCTGGATGGTGCATCTCGTTGGGCTGGAAAGGTCTGTTCCTTGCTGTATCTCAAAAAAAAAATTACACAATGCATTGAGGTAGAACAAGGTAAAACAATAACAGAATGTTGCATGGGGCGACTGAGGAGAACCCAAGTGCAGGACACCGGCACGTCGACTGAGTTGGGGATGCTGGCATAGACGTGAACGTAGAACAGCAAACCGGAGGAATCTTGGCAAGGAGATGGGATCTACAGGGACTATCTTGAAACTAGAGCAGAACTTAAAACTGAACTTAGAACTAACGGTTCTAAGCGGACAAGAGAACGAGGTATCACACGAGAATAAACCAACAAACTGGCAACCTGTGATAGAGAAGCCACCGTACTTATTTCACAGTCTCTGATGAAAACCAGGTGGACTGTAATTAGATAAACTAGCAGCTATTGGAAATCTAATGACTGAAATTAGGGTATAATCAGGGAGAAAGGAGCATCAAAAAAAAGCAGAAAATATGGAGGCTTTATGGGAAAACTAACCTTGACGGTGTGCAAGGTGTCCCTTTCAGCATGGGAGAATTAAGAAAGGCACTAGATAAAACAGGAAAGACTGCGCCAGGTAAAGATGAAATGTGTTATAGTATGATAAAACACTTGAGTGAAGGGAGTCTGGAGAAACTACTGCTTCCGTATAACAAAGTCTGGGATGAAGGGAGAATACCAGGGAGCTGGAGAGAGGCAATAATTATTCCAATAAGGAAACCTGGGAAAGATGCCAACAGGCCAGAAAACTACAGGCCAATTGCCTTGACGTCACATGTATGTAAACTTATGGAACGTATGATAAATGAGAGGTTAGTGTACTTCTTGGAAAGTAGAAGTATGGTGGCAATGTATCAAAGCAGGTTCAGGAAAGGAGGGAATACTATGGATCCAGTGATGTGTCTAGGGGATGAAATAAGAAAAGTTCAAGTAAATAAAGAGACAATGGTTGCAGGTTTTTTTTGATGTTGAGAAAGCTTATGATATGTTATGGAAAGAGGGGCTCCTAATCAAGCTACATTTAGTGGGAATTGGGGGGGCAATGTTCAATTGGCTTAAGGACTTTTTAAATGGGAGAACTATACAAGTGAAGATAGGATCAGAGCTATCAAGCCAGTATGTTGTAGAAAAGGGGACGCCTCAGGGGAGTGTAGTGAGTCCAACTTTATTCTCCATTTTGATAAATGATATATTCGTAAATATTCCAACAGAAGTGGGAAAGTCATTGTTTGCAGATGACGGGGCTTTGTGGAAAAGAGGGAGAAATATTGAACATGTAGTTACGAAAATGCAAGGTGGAATTAATCAAGTTGAAGAGTGGGGGACAAAGTGGGGTTTTCAGTGGAGAAGACAAAAGCCATGTTCTTTACAAGGAAAAGGTTCAGGGGACTTAATTTGAATCTGTATGGGAGTAACCTGGAGAAAGTTGAAAGTTTTTGGTTTTTGGGAGTGCACTTTGACCTGAGATTAATATGGAGAGAACATGTTAGATATGTAGTTAGTAAATGTAAAAATGTGATAAATGTCAGGAGGTGTCTTGCTGGATTGGAATGGGGTGCTGATTTTGCATCACTGAGGTATATTTATGTAGCATTAATAAGATCAAGATTAGACTATGGAAGTATTGTATATGGGTCAGCAGCAAAATCTGTGCTGGCAGAACTGGATATCGTACAAGCTCGGGCTCTAAGGGTGTGCTTGGGAGTGGTTAGAACTTCCCCAGTGTGTGCACTCCAAGTTGAAGCAAATGAAATGCCACTGGGGCTGCGGTGTAAACAGCTGGAGGCCAATTACTGGATTAATTTAAGGGGTATGGTGATAGCCATCCTACAAAAAGGGTGTTGCAGACATGCTGGGAGAAGGAGAGGTCACAAAAAGAAAGTTTTGGCTGGATAGGAGAGCAAACAGCAAAAGATATGGGTGTATACAATAAAGAGTTTTGTCCAAGTGTGGCGTGGCCTGTCAGACCTTTCTGGGTATTAGAAAATCCCTCTGTAGATTTGGAATTGCTTAAGATCAAGCACAGTAATAAGACGGCTGATATACCCAGTGAATATCATAGTTATAGAGAATGTAAGTATAAAGACATACAGATTTTTACTGATGGATCAAAGGATCCAGAAACAGGAGCAACAGGGTCTGCAATTGTACCAAGTTATCGAGTGGAGATTAGCAAGAGAGCACCTGATTGCTTGAGTGTACATGCAGTTGAAATGTTTGTCATATTGTTAGCACTAGAATGGAGTGAGCAGGTTGATTGTAATAATGTTATGATATGTAGCGATTCTGTGTCAGCCCTTGCAGGCATTAAGGCAGGTACAGCTAGAGGTCACCAGGATCTGCCTTATGAAATCCTGTTTGTAAATTCAAGACTGGCTAGACCAGGCAAAAATATCGCACTCATGTGGGTTCCAGCACATTTGGGTATTATGGGAAATGAGACAGAAGATAGGCTGGCAAAAGCAGCAGCCAAAAAAGGATCTGTAGAGGTCAATATTAAACTATCAAAATCAGAGGGGAAGAGCATAGTGTGGAGAAGGATAAATCAACAGTGGCAGCAGCTTTGGGATAGAGCAATAAAAGGAAGACATTTACATTCAATTCAGAACAGAGTAGATATGGGAAGAAGTAGGGGAGTAAAGCAGAAGGAGCAAGTAATTATAAGTGGACTGAGAATTGGGCACAGCAACCTTAATGGCACTCTGGCCATCATAAACATCCAACAGGTTTTTGCGATCTATGTCAGGAGACTGAAACAGTAGAGGATATCCTTATTTCATGCCGGAAATTTGCACAGGAAAGGCAACAAATGTTACAACAATTACGCAAAATAGGACTGGTAGAGAACGGCGTTAAAGGTTTATTGGAGTGTGGGGAGAGTGATCAGGGGAGGAAATGGTTGTTTAGTTTTTTAAGGACGACGGGACTGGAAAGATGGCTTTAAAGTGAATGGACAATGAGGGACAATAAATCCTGAAGATGGCAGCAATGCAACAGTGTGGATGCCAACTGCCGTAAAAACTCGAGGAAGAAGAAGAAGAAGAAGGAGCGTCAAAGGGGAACAGCCAGATGAAACCATGACACAGAAAGCAGAATTATTACAGTTAAAAAGAAAGTATAGTTCAGGTAGACAATAAGGTTTGATCCCATAATGAGGTCAAGAGTCCATTTTATCATCATAGGGAACTGTTCAATCGTCCGATAACAGTGATACAGAAGCTGTCCGTGAGCTTGGTGGTACATGTCTTCCGGCTTTTGTACCTTCTACCTAATGGGAGTGGGAGAATCCCAATAACCACAGCCTCTGCTCCAAACGACCAAAGAGCTGGTAGCTTTACGGAAGCCACACAACGTGGACAGCTGTGGGTGTGTGGCGGGGTAACAGAACGAGCTGAATGTGCGGACAGTCACAAAAGTGTGTATCAGCTGGGAACCCACACTGTGTGTTGCTTTTGACAGGGTCCAGTTGGAGAGGTCGGTTTTAAAGGAATTCGTGGTCCCAAGGGCCAGACGGGATTATTCGTAAGTAAACTTTTTGGCCTGTTTGAAGCTTCTGTCGTGTCAGGTCACCTGTCACCCACCCAGCTGTAATGCTTTTACTGTGAATGTGCTCTGTACCACACCATCAGTAGCACCAAGCACAATGTAACAGAGGCTTATAGCACGGAAACAGCCCCTTCCGGCTGCCAAGCCCATGCTGACCATCAACTGCCCATTAATACACTTTCTGTGTTATTCCCTCCATATTCCCATCAACTCCCCGGAGTGAAATATTGGGAATGTGGAGCCAACGTTACGAGCAGAGCAGCTGTGAACTCACCAACCTGGCACAGACAGGATGTCCCAAGTGGCCAGTTCTTGATCGCACTTTGTACCTGTGTCGATGTGTTTGTGTTGAGAGCCTGTGCAATCGGTTTATGTTCTTCTGTTAATGCCGATTTCTTTTCTGTTGTGAACAGGGTAATCCCGGACTGATTGGACCAGCTGGAATCACTGGTCCGGCTGGGACACCTGTAAGTATCCACGGAAACAACTTTGGCAACACCTGCCAGATCAATCTTACTACACGTCAGCCAGACATGGCATTGGCATCACCTCCCACACTGATCTTACTGCATATCAGCCAGACATGCACAACACACTTCTGTTCTCCACATTATTCTGTGTTCCATGTCATTCCTTGCGTTAGCCGGGCTCTTAAACAGTCGATACAGCATCAAAGGTTACAGGGAGAAGGCCGGGAACTGGGGTTGTGGAGGAGATAGGAAAAAGGATCAGCCACGATTGAATGGTGGAGCAGACTCGATGGGCCAGTTGGCCTAATACTGCTCCTATGTCTTATGATCTTAAACAGTGTATTTTATCCAAGAACAGTCCATAACTTTGGCAGTGGGTCACAAGACTGGCATATCAGAGAGGAAACAGGACTGACCGACCATGCCATTCCCTTTGCAATCTTCACTCATATCTCTGCCCAAACCCAGCTAGTGTGTGTGTGTGAGAGACTCTCTGTATGCATGTGTATGTGTGTGTGAGACTCTCTGTATGCATGTGTGTGTGTGTGTGACTCTCTGTACACATGTGTGTGTGTGTGTGTGAGAGACTCTGTGTGTGTGTGTGTGCGCTCGTGTGTGTGAGACTCTGTATGTGTGTGTGTGTGTGACTGTATGCTTATGTATGTGTGTGTGTGTGTGACAGACTCTCTGTATGCTTGTGTATGCATGTGTGTGTGTGTACACACGAGAAAGAGAGAAAAACTGTATGTGTGGATCTAAGAATAGACTGATTACACCTTGTGAAAAGACAGTAAACATCTGTGTCTCTCATAATCTCATACACCTCGATCAGATCTCCCATCAGCCTCCACTGTTCCAAAGAAAACAACTAAGTTTGTCCAGCCTTTCCTTATGGCTCATTCCTATAATCCCAGTAAACCTCACACCATGTCCACAGCTCCCACATCCATCCTGTAATCGCCTGACCAGAACTGTATGCAATACTCCAAGTGCCGCCTAACTAGAGCTTCATAAAGCTTCATAAAGATAACTTCTCGACTCTTGCACTCAGTTCCTCGACTAATGAGGGCAGACATACTTTGTGCCTCCTTTACTATCACACCTACCTGTGTAGCCACTTCTCATTTCTCATGTCACAGGGAAAACGGTTGACTGGGTCATCCCCAGCAGTGACCCATTCTGCATAATCCAAGGACAAGCACTCAGTCACCTTATTACAGAGTGGGAGAATGTTGCCTGGAATGGAGAGCACGTGACCTTGTACTGAGGAGCAGGCCTGGTCAGGTGATCAAAGTTTCAGGAGGGAGCAGTGATCACAATTTCTTCGTGGTGGGAATTTGCAGATTGGGCATCACAGTAGCTTGGTGATTAGTACAACACTGTTACAGCTCAGGTCCGCTGTAAAGAGTCTGTATGTCCTTCACGTAGACTGCATGGGTTTCCCCCAGACGCTCCACTTTCCTCCCACAGTTCAAAGACGTACTGGGTAGGTTAATTGGTTGTCCCGTGATTAGGTTAGGGTTAATCGGGGTTGTGGTGTTTCTGGTTCGAAAGGCCAGAGGGGCACACTCCACGCCATATCACTAAATAAATAAATTGGGCTTGTTTTCTCTGGAGTGCAGGAGGCTTGGGGGGTGGGGGGGTGACATGATAGAAGTTTCTAGAATTATGAGAGGCATATAAAGGGTAGATAATCAGAATCTATTTCCTAGGGTGGAAACATCAAATACCAGAGGCATAGCTTTAAGGTGGGGGGGGGGGGAGTTTAAAGGAGATGTGCAGGGCAAGTTTTTTGATACAAGGTGGGGTGGGGTGGTGGAGGCAGACACAACAGTGGTGTTTTAGAGGCATGTGGACAGGCACATGACCACGATCATGTGCAGGCAGATAAGATTAATTTGATCAAGCATTCCTCATATTCCACCTGGGTAGCCTCCAACCTGATGGCATGAACATTAATTTCTCAAACTTCCCCGCTCCCCCCTTCTCTCTTTTTCCTTTCCTCATCTGGTTCCCCTCTCACCCCTTCTCTTCTCCTTACCTGCCTATCACCTCCCTCTGGTTCCCCTTCTCCTTCCCTTTCTATCATGGTCCACTGTCAACTTCTGTCAGATTCTTTCTTCAGCCCTTTACCTCTTCCACCTACCCACCTCCCAGTCTCTATTTCATTCCCTCTTAACTATCTGCCATTTTGTACTGTCCTCCCCCATCTCCCCACACTTTCTTATTCTGGCATCTTCCCCCCTTCCTTTCCAGTCCTGATGAAGTATCCTGGCCAAAAAGTAGAGTCTTTATTCCCCTTCCTATATTCTGCCTGACCTGCTGAGCTTCTCCAACGTTTTGTGTGTGTTGCTCTGCATTCCCAGCATCTGCAGAACCTTGTAGGTTTATAAATTTAATTTAATTTGGCATAGTAGTCAACACAAGCATTATCCACTATCGTACTGGTCTATGTTCTCCGTTCTGTCTCTTAAGTATCTCACATTCCAGTTAAAATTATTTTCAATTTAGCTTTTTTTTATATTTTTCCCACAGGGTCCCAAAGGCGTAAAGGGAAGCAGAGGCGGACTGGTAAAAACCTTATTTAAAATTGCACACTGAATTCACACCAGTACAGAATTCTGGAAACATATGAATATTATGATAGAGTGAGGTGCAGAAAGGCTGACACACTGGCTATTTGATGGTCTTTTGTGTGTGATTTTTTAGTAGGCTCTATTATTTGATGTTGCAGTGTTCGCTGAGCTTGTTAATTAGCTTGCAGGCACTTCATCAGTCGAGGTGACATCCTCAGTGCACAGTTGTCGGTGTTTCTCTCTGGAACTGCTGGCATTTATATAGCCCCCTCCCCACCCCCATTCATTTTCCTTGGTCCTGATTGGCTACCCCTTCAGTTGATCTTTGAATTCTATTGGCTCGTGTTCCTTTGGCTCTTAGCCGTTCTGTTGTGTTTCTTGGTTTTGTGGCTGCCTGCAAGAAGACGAATGTCAAAGTTGTATGTAGTACACATACTTTGGTGGTAAATGTATTAAATAAGTAGCGCGGAAAGAGAAAAACAGTGTGGTAGTGTACATGGAGTCATTGTCCATTCAGGAACCTGATGGTGATGGGGAAGGAACTGTTGCTGAATTGTGGAGTGTGGCTTTTCAGGCTCCTGTAGCTCCTTCCTGACGGTAACAATGAGAAGAGGGCATGTCCTGGCTGATAGGGGTCCTTAATGATGGACGCTGCCCTTTTGAAGCATGGAGATGTCCTGGATGCTGGGGAGGCTGGTTCCCATGATGGAGCTGGCTGAGGTTACAACTCTCTGCAGCTTATTTCAGTCCTGTGCAGTGGCCCCCACCCCTCCATACCAGATGGTGGTGCAGCCTGTTAGAATGCTGTCCACAGTACCTCTATGGAAATTTGTGAATGTCTTTGGTGACTTACCAAATCTCCTCAAACTCCTGATGAAATATAGCCACTGTTGTGCCTTCTTTGTAACTCCATCAATATGTTGGGCCCAGGACACTGCCTCATACACCTCCAAGCTCTGTCCTTCCACGTACCTATCAAAGTGCTTCTTAAATGATACTATTGTATCTGCCTCAATCACTTTCTTCGACAGCTTGTTCCATATACTCACTGTCCTCTGTGTGGAAAAAGTTGCCCCTCAGTTCTCTTTTAAATCTTACCCCTCTCATCCTAAAACCACACGCATGAGTTTTGGACTCCCCTACCCTGGGGAAAAGTCTGTTACCATTCACCACACCTATGCCCCTTTTTGGCACCCTCTCCAGTTGAACCACAGCTCTCTGGGTGACCAAAACTGAACGTAGATTGTCCACACCTCCTCATAGCATGGTCCTTGATTAAAGTTCGAAGATACAGGGTTCAATACAAGTTAAAATAATAACCTTTGCTGGTGAACTTTCTGCTGGGGTTTTGATGGAGTGACATTCTAGGGGTTCATTGCTGCCGCTCTAGACCCTACGTTTGGGAACTGCTCCATGTTGACAGGCACCCGTCAGCTCTGCACTTCCCTAGACCCCAGCTTGTTACCCATCTGGTCCCAGGAAGCAATTGTTAGTCAAAGTAACTTCAGTAAGTGTCTTTAATTAATGCTCTCAACATTCTGTGAAAACATGGGGAAGTTATCTTTCTACGGTCATAGAAACTTTGAATCACAGAGCACTGCAGCTCTGAAATAGGCCCTTCAGCCCATCTAGTCCATGTTGACCTGATCTTCTGTCTAGTCCCACATACCTTTTCCCAGACCATATTCCCCCCCCCCAAACCTCTTCCAACCATGTACTTGCCCAAGCTCCTCTTAAGTGTTACATTTGAACCTCTGTCTATCACTCTGACCGGCAGTTCGGTTCCCCATTAGAGGCTGATTCAGAAAGAATTGAGGCGTGGGATCCAAGGAGACCAAGGAACCCCCTCAGGTTCCCTTTAACATTTCACCTTTCACCCTTAACCTATGACCTCTATTTCTAGTCTCACCCAACCTCATACCCATCATAATCTTGTCCATGAAGGTTCTCAGTCATTGTATAATCAGGCAGTCGTAAATCACAGCAACTGGACTTGCTGTGTTGTCTAGGAGACGTTTTGTCACTCATCCAAGAGACTTCTTCCGTTCTGATCCATGGTGGGTAGTTTTCCGGTTTATAAACTCTGTGAGTTGTTCAAAGGTATAGCAATCAGCTGGGGATCGTTAAGAGTCATAGAGGGTCATTAGTCTTACGTATGCATGAATGGAGATGTGAACTGTTGTGGATACTCCGGGGTGGAGATGTTAGGACTGTATTGTAATTAGCTGATAGGTGGTGTCGTTCCCCACCCTTCTGTTCAGTGATGGGTTTTCCAGTTTGACAAAGAGCAAAGCAGATGGAAAAACATAGTCATCCCATATGTTGCTGGAGTTCTGCTGGATTTTCAAACCTATGAGCACAGTCAGACAGAAACTCACCCACCCCACGGATCCTACCGTTATGGGCGGCCGTCGATCCCAGGGGATCACAGGTGGTCTGGGTTAAGCAGTGTCTGCTGTGACTGTGGAGTTCAATGCAGAGTGACAGTCCTTGCCACACTGTACAGCAGAACGCTGAGGCAGCTCTGACGTCTCGGGCAGCTTGGGGACAGAGCTTTCGGCGGCTCTCTTTTCCTCTGCTTGCCGCATCAGAGTGTTCTTGGACCTCAAGAGACCCTTCTTCACCTCCTGCTTCCAGGCACACCTGTCTGAGGTGAGCGACTGCCACGTGTTGCTGCTATACCAAGGGCCTTGAGTCCGCGCTTGCAGGTGTCCTTGTAGCGCAGCTGGGGTCTTCCTGTTGGCCGCTTTCCGGACACCAGCTCCCCAAGAAGAAGCTCTCTCGATATGCATCCGTCTGCCACGCGCAGGTTGTGGCCCAGCCCTCACCAGTGAATACCATTTCAGGAAGGTGAACATGGAGGTGGTGCCTGCTCCCTCGAGCACTGTGTTGTTGGTAACCTTGCCCTCCCAGCTGATACCAAGTATGCGTCTGAGGCAGCACATACGGAAAGCGTTGAGTCGCTGCTCTCGATTTGTGCGCAGGGTCCAAGTTTGGCTGGCGTAGAGGAAAGTGCTCAGCACACAGGCTGTGTACACCTGGACCTTGGTGTTCATGGCGAGTCTGTTGTTGGCCCAGACTCTCTTAGTCAACCTTGAGAAGGTTGTGGCTGCTTTTCCAATGCGCTTGTTGACCTCACGTTCAAGTGACTGATTATCTGAGATCGTGGAGTTCAGGTATGTGGTTTTGTGGACACCCAAACATAAACAGAGCAATATTGTAAATGCTATCCAATGCAATGAGAACCGCACAGATTTGTATATCAGTGAGACAAAACAACCACAAACAGATGGCCCAACATAGGAGGGCTTACACCTCAGGTCAAGACCCAGCTGTATATCTACACCTAAAGGACAAGAGCTGGTTGTGGTTTACAGGAGGAATGGAGACGGACTAACCCCTATTGACATCAATGGATCTGGGGTTGAGAGGGTAAGCAGCTTTAAATTCCTCGGTATCTACATCACCAAGGACCTCATGTGGTCTGTACACAACAGCGCCTCTTTCATCTCAGACGGTTGAAGAAGTTTGGTATGGGCCCCCAAATCCTAAGAAATTTCTACAGGGACACAATTGAGAGCATCCTGACTGGCTGCATCACTGCCTGGTATGGGAACTGTACCTCCCTTAATCGCAGCATTCTGCAGAGAGTGGTGCAGACAGCCCAGCGCATCTGTAGATGTAAACTTCCCATGATTCAGGACATTAACAAAGACAGGTGTGTAGAAAGGACCTGTAGGATCATTGGGGACCAAAGATACCCCAACCACAATCTATTCCAGCCGTTACCATCTGGGAAGCGATACTGCAGCATAAAAGCCAGGACGGTTTCTTCCATAAGGCCATCAAGCTGATTAACTCACGCTGATTTGAATGTGTTTTATGTTACATTGACAGTTCTATTTATTATAAATTACACTACTATTGTTGCACATTTAGACAGAGATGTAACGTAACGATTTTTACTCTTCATATGTGAAGGATGTAAGAAATAAAGTCAATTCAATTCAAGAGAAACTCCTTTGATGATAACAATGTACATTTTGGGCAAGGAGGACAGGTGTTTTGAAAGAAGGGTTAAAGAGGCCATCTTTGTCAAGCTGGAAAACCCATCCCTGAGCAGAGGGGGTGGGGTATGCGCTACTTACAATACAGTCCTAACATCTCTACCCTGGCGTCTCCACAACAGTCACACCTCCATTCATGCAACGATAAGACTAATGACACTCTCATTACCTTTAAGACTCTTTAACGACCCTCATGTGATTGATATACCTTTAAACAACTAAGGCTATGTCCTCACTACGCCGGATAATTTTGAAAACAAAGCTTTTTCTCTTCGTTTTGACTCTCTGTCCACACTAAAACGGCGTTTTCATCCCCTGAAACAGAGATTTTCAGAAACGGTCTCCAGAGTGAATAAATCTGAAAACGCCTAATATCCGTTGCAGTGTGGACGGGGTAAGCGGAGCTTTTTAAAACCGCTGTCATGACGTGCCACAACAGATGGCGGCAGCCCGGCATTTCATTGTTTTATTATTATTACTTTATTGTCGCCAAACAATTGATACTAGAGCGTACAATCACAGCGATATTTGATTCTGCGCTTCGCAAGCCTAACAATTTCAGAACAAACGGCAACGAGACTGAAGCCAGAAGGGTTAGAAATGTACTCACCAAATACTTTGACCCATAGCTTACTGAATAAATAAGTATACTCACTTTGCCCTGTTTTCTGTCCTTGCTTGTATGAAGGTGGTTTATCTATTTATGCAAGTACTTCTCTGACAATAGATGTGTAACAGCCTAACGTAACATTGTATGGAAATACAAGATAACACTGATGTAGACATGTTTTATACATTTAACAAGGTGCTTTACTAATGCAACAGAGTTAGTCAGTTTTTCAATGTTCATCGTCAGCTGGGTCATACTGTCCGTGGACTCCCTGTTGGTTGCCTCCATACGCTCCAGTATTTGTTTTTTTTTGTTTTAAGTCCTCCTGCGCGAGAGCCAAGAGCAATTGCTTTTAAGTTTTTCTACTCTGTAACTGGACAAACGCGCACCAAGTATATCGTTTCCTCTTCGCTTGTTTTCTGTATGTCCTGCGCATGCCCAGTAGAGGAGATTCGCCCAAATATCCGTGTTAGTGTGGACAGAGATATTTTGAAAAACGCTTAGTGTGTACGCCTGTCGTTTTTACTTGAAACCGGCGTTTTCAAAATTATCTGGCATAGTGTGGATGTAGCCTCAGAGTTTATAAACCAGAAAACTACCCACCATGGATCAGAACTGAAGAAGACTCTCGGATGAGTGGCAAAACGTCTTCTAGACAACACAGCAGGTCTAGTTGCCGTGATTTATTACTGCTTGACAGCCTCATAATCTTGTAACATTCATTCATTATGTGCCATGTGGAATTTTGTAGATGATCATAGTTTTTCCATGTTCTTGGCAAATGTTTCTACAGAAGTGGTTTGCCTTTGCCTTCTTGTGGGCAGTGACTTTACGAGAACAGTTATGGTGAAGAGCATGATTGCCCATATCATACGACATGGCACGTGATGATGATGACTGAAATGATCTGTATGAACGATATGCAATTCAAGCCTTTCACTGTTCCTCCGTACATGTGACAATAATTAACCAATTCCTATTCCAGATCCACACTCTGGGGACAATTTACAGCAGTCAGTTAACCTCATGCATTTAGGATGTGGGAGGAAACCGGAGCTCTTGGGGGAAACCCACGTGGCCACAGGGAGAACATACAAACTCCTTACAGAATGCAGCTGAATTGAACCCATGTCACTGCCACTGTAACAATGTTCTGTTAACCTTTACACTAACGTATGCCTGCCGTGTACACAGGCTGATGAGACTAACTGGAATCACAATCAGGACTGGGTCTTTTTTATCACTGACATAGGTCAGGAAATTTGTTGTTTTGTAGCAGCAGTATACCAAAAATAATAATTTACAATAAGAAATATAAATAAAATAAATAGTGCAAAAATAGTGAGGTAGAGCTTATGGGTTCATTGTCCATTCAGAAATCCATGGCAGCAGGGAAGAAGCTGTTCCTGAAGTGTTGAGTGTGTGTCTTCAGGCTCCTGTACTTTTTCCTTGATGGTAGCAATGAGAAGTGGGCATGACCTGGGTGATGAGGTTCCTTGGTGATGGGTGCTGTCTTCTGAGAGTGCCCTCACTGCTGGGGAGGCCAGTGCCCATGATGGAGCCGGCGGAGTTCACAACTTTCTGCAGCTTTTTCCGGTCCTGTGCAGTGGCCCCTCTGTACCAGATGGTGATGCAACTAATCAGAATGCTCTCCATGGTACATCTGTAGAAATTTGCTCGAGTCTTTGGTGAGGTGATGAATCTCACAAATGGTAAGGACGAGCTGGGCCAAAAGGCCTGTTTCTGTTCTCTGTGACTCTATGACTCCAAATGTAAAAGGTCAATGAATTATGAAGTAGATTGACAGCCCAGTGAATTAATTCACATCCCTACATGAATTTCCACTGCGGTTGGGTGGCACTGCAATTAGAGGTCATGGGTTAAGGGCAAAAGGTGAAGAGTTTGGGGAAACTTCTTCACTCAGAGGGTGATGAGAGTGTGGAACGAGCTACTTGAACAACATTTAAGAGAAGTTTGGATGGTAGGGGTATGGAGGGCAATTGGCTGGGTGCAGGTCGACGGGAGTATGCAGTTGAAATGGATTGACACACACTAGATGGGCCAAAGGGCCTGTTTCTGTGCAGTACTTTTCCGTGACTCTATGACAAAAGTCTCCTGCTGACACTGTATAATGAAAGCCCTCGCAAAATCTCCAAATTAAGCTAAACTAATAATTGAGTTCCCAGAAAACTTTGCACAAACTCTGGACATCTAACAACATGTTCCAGCCAATAATGTACATTCTGAAGGCAGCCACACATGTGCAGGAGGAAATGTGGTCCCTTCTTGGGGCACCATGGTAGTGTAACGGTTAATACAATGCTATTACAGCTCAGGGCATCGGAGTTTGGAGTTCAAATCCGGCACCGTCTGTAAGGAGTTTGTATGTCCTCCCAGTGAACACGATGATTTCCTCCTGGAGCTCTGGTTTCCTCCCACAGTCCAAGGTGTACCAGTTAGCAGGTTAATTGATCATTGTAAACGGTCCTGTGATTAGGCTGGCATTAAATCGGTGGTTGCTGGGTGGCAGGGCTCGAAGGGCTGGAAAAGCCTGGTCCGCACTATATCTCTAAATTAATAAACCTGAGAGTCTGTTTGGAAATCTCTGTGACATTGAGGGAGGGATGCATGTTGGATAGAATTCCCCATGGAAGGAGGCCAGGACTGTGTCCCAACACCCGATCCACAGCCTTTCAGACAGGATCTCCTCATGTGCTCACCTCGGCACCTGGTAAACGGGACAAGGGATTCCACGCCCTTTGGGTGAAATGGTTTACACAAGCTTCCCTTTAAAATCTCTGCCAATTAAGTCTGCTCAGTGGCCACGCAGCACCTCCTGTACCTAATATAGAGGCCACTGTGTGTGTGCCCATGGACATCTGCTGCTGCAGCTTGTCCACTTCAAGGTTCAGCGTGTTCTGTGTTCAGAGATGTTCTTCTACACAGCGCTGTCGTAACCACGTGGTTGTTTGAGATACTGCCTTCCTATCAGCTTAATCCAGTCTGGCCATTCTCCTCTGACCACTCTCATTAACAAGGCACTTTCACCCACAGAACTGTCACTCACTGGATATTTTTTTGTTTTTCACGCCATTCTCTGTAAATTTAAGAGACAGTTGTGCATGAAAATCCCAGGAAATCAGTAGTTTCTGAGATACTCAAACCACCCTGTCTGGTACCAACAATCGTTCCACGGTCAAAGTTACTTAGATCACATTTCTTCCCTAATCTGACTTTTAGTCTGGACAACAACTGAACCTCTTGACCATGTCTGCATGCTTTTATGCACTGAGTTGTTGCCACGTGATTGGCTGATTGTTTATTTGCATAACGTACGGGTGTACCTAATAAAGTGGCCACTGAGTGTATGTACCATAATTATTGGTCTGTGCCCCAGGTAATTACCATAGGGTCAGATAGCACAGAGTCAGGCCCTTCAGCCCACCACATCCATACTGACTTTCCAGTACTGATGTACACCAAACCCAATCCTCAGCACTTGATCTGCACCCTTCTCCAGCTTGGTGGCTCACGTGCTCGTCCAGATACTTGTTCAATGTGGTGAGAGCGTCTGCCCCACCCCCCTTTCTATTCAGATTTATTTATCTCATGTACATAAAAACAGACAGTGAAAAGTATTGTTTGCGTTCATAACCAACACCCCCCAAGGATGTGCTGGCGGTGGCCCGCGAGTGTCGCCAACATAGCACGCCCACAATGTTCAGAATAACCACACAAGCAGCAACAACAACAAAACAAGCCCTGTTCCTCCCTCTGGCCCACCCGCCCACCCACTCACCCACACACATACACAGTCCTCTAGCCCCAGGACAGGCCATCTTTGGCCTCCAACCTCCTGTACTCACAGACACTGAGCCTTTGACTCAGGCAGTGAGTTCCGCATTCCAACCTCCCTCTGGCAGAAAAAAATTCTTCTTCAGACTTCCTCTAAGCTTATAGTCATAGTCATACTTTATTGATCCCGGGGGAAATTGGTTTTTGTTACAGTTGCACCATAAATAATAAATAGTAATAGAACCATAAATAGTTAAATAGTAATATGTAACTTATGCCAGTAAATTATGAAATAAGTCCAGGACCAGCCAATTGGTTCAGGGTGTCTGACCCTCCAAGGGAGGAGTTGTAAAGTTTGATGGCCACAGGTAGGAATGACTTCCTATGATGCTCTGTGTTGCATCTTGGTGGAATGAGTCTCTGGCTGAATGTACTCCTGTGCCCACCCAGTACATTATGTAGTGGATGGGAGACATTGTCCAAGATGGCATGCAACTTAGACAGCATCCTCTTTTCAGACACCACCATCAGAGAGTCCAGTTCCATCCCCACAACATCACTGGCCTTACAAATGAGTTTGTTGATTCTGTCGGTGTCTGCTACCCTCAGCCTGCTGTCCCAGCACACAACAGCAAACATGATAGCACTGGCCACCACAGACTCGTAGAACATCCTCAGCATCGTCCGGCAGATGTTAAAGACCTCAGTTTCCTCAGGAAATAGAGACAGCTCTGACCCTTCTTGTAGACAGCCTCAGTGTTCTTTGACCAGTCCAGTTTATTGTCAATTCGTATCCTAATTCTCTGCTGTCTAGTTTTTGACATGGTCTGCATTTCTGCTGTATGCTGACCTATCCCTAATCCACTTCACCTCCTGTATCACCATGTGCTTCCCCCTCCCTTGTGTCTCCACCTTCCCCTAGAGACCCCCATGTAACTGCGCACTCAGTCCAAGCGGCAGAGTTCAATTAGCAAAGATTGCCCTGTGTCGCAATGTTCCCGAGGCTGGTTTACATGCTGGGCGTGTTAGTAACCGCATTTGAGAAACATGTGGGAAAGCAGAGAGACATTGTGAATCCCTCAAAAGAAGCGCAGTTATCACATGAGGAATCTTTGCTCGGGGAAAGAACTCACTAAATGCCAAAATGTGGAGCAGGTTACAGGGATTACAACAATATGTCCTGAAAAGATTAAAACTTAAATGAAATAGGTAGTTAAGATCTATCAGGAGAATCAAGTGTGAAACTACTCAAGGTAAAATGATAAGTCAGTCCCAGATTGATTCAAGGCAAGAGGATTGAGGAGGGAGTGCATCAATTTATTTAGAGTAAACCTAAATAATCCTCTATTCCAAGATGCAGAAATTGTGTGGAGCCTTTGGCACATTGGCCTTCATAAATCAAAGTTCAATAAGTTCAAAATTCAAAGCTGTGCTGATACAAAATATATAAATAATACTGAGAACATGAGTTGCAGAGTCCCCACTCATTGCCTCGGTCCTGATTGGCTGCCCCTTCTGTTGGCAGGTTGAAAATTTTTGAAAGCGTAGTTCTCTTCCGATAATTTGTAACAAATATATTAAAATAGACGCCATCTGCGAACTCCTAACAGCAGAAGAAATGAGAGCCAATAGAACTGAAGGGGTAGCCAATCAGGACCGAAGCAAGCGAACAGGGCCGTATATAAACACAAGCACTCTCAGATGTTCTGTATTATTTTTTATTTATTAATTCAGAGGATTGAGTTATGGAGTTGTGATGTTATGTTGAAGTTGTATAAGACATTGACGAGGTGGAATTTGAAGTATTGTGTGCAGCAGAGGCTGAGAATGAGCCTGCTCCCAGTGAGGTAAGGCCGGGTAAGTTCCTTTAATAAAACTAATTACCTTAGGAGTAGGCAATGGAGGCAGCAGTTAGGACAGTCGAGTTCTCCGTTTGCAGTATGTGGGAAGTCAGGGTGAGCACAATCGTCCCTGATGACTACACCTGTAAAAGGTGCATCCAGCTGCAGCTCCTGACAAACCGAGTTAGGGAACCAGACATGGAGCTGGATGAACGTCGGATCATACGTGAGGAAGAGGCAGAAGTAGACAGGAGTTTCAGGGAGACAGTCACCCCTAAAAGTCAGGAGGCAGGTAGCTGGGTGACTGTCAGGAGAGGGAAGGGGAATAGACAGAAAGAGCAGAGCACCCCTGTGGCCGTTCCCATCAACAATAAGTACATCATTTTGGATACTGTTGATGGGGACGACCTACCAGGGACAAGTTGCAGTGGTTGCGTCTCTGGCACCGAGACTGGACCCTCAGCTCAGAAGGGAAGGAGGGAAAAGAGGAGAGCAGTAGTGATAGGGGATTGGATAGTTAGAGGGACAGATAAGAGGTTCTGTGGGAGAGATCGAGAATCCCGGATGGTCTGTTGCCTCCCTGGTGCCAGGGTCCGCGATATCTCAGATCGAGTTCTCGGTATTGCCAGGAAGCAGGGTGAGCAGCCAGATGTCGTGGTCCATGTAGGGACCAATGACATGTATAGGAAGGAGGAGGAGGTCCTGCAAAGAGCGTTTAAGGAGTTAGGTGCAAAGATGAAGGACAGGACCTCCAGGGTTGCAATCTCAGGATTGCTACCCATGCCACGTGCTAGTGAGGCTAGAAATAGGAAGATAATGCAGCTAAATACGCGGCTAAGGAGTTGGTGCAGGAGGGAGGGCTTCGTGTTTCTGGACAATTGGGCCTTGTTCCAGGGAAGGTGGGACTTGTTCCGACGGGATGGGTTGCACCTGAACTGGAGGGGGACTAACATCCTTGCGGGAAGGTTTGCTAGTGCTGCTCTGGGGGGTTTAAACTAGATTTGCAGGGGGAGGGGAACCAGAGTGTTAGAGCAAATAGTGAGGTGGAGGAGGATAAAGGTCATGCGAGAACTGCAAGTATAGTGCATGGAGTAAAGCCGGATCTAACATGTAGAGAGGCTTTGAGGAAAGAGAAGCAGAGTAAAGGGTGTAAAGGTAGTGAGGTAGAAGGGCTAAAGTGTGTGTACCTCAATGCAAGAAGCATCAGGGACAAAGGTGATGAACTGACAGCTTGGATACATACATGGAATTATGATGTAGTGGCCATTACAGAGACTTGGCTGGCACCAGGGCAGGAATGGATTCTCAATATTCCTGGATTTCAGTGCTTTAAAAGGGATGGGGGGGTGCTGAGGGGAGGAGGGGTGGCATTACTGGTCAGGGATACTATTACAGCTACAGTAAGGGTGGGTAATGTAGCAGGATCCTCTTTTGAGTTAGTATGAGTGGAAGTCAGGAACAGGAAGGGAGCAGTTACTCTATTGGGGGTATCCTATAGGCCCCCTGGTAGCAGCAGAGATACCGAGGAGCAGATTGGGAGGCAGATTTTGGAAAGGTGCAAAAATAACAGGGTTGTTATCATGGGTAACTTTAACTTCCCTAATATTGATTGGCACCTGATTAGTTCCAAGGGTTTAGACGGAGCAGAGTTTGTTAAGTGTGTCCAGGACGGATTCCTGTCACAGTATGTGGACAGGCCGACTAGGGGGAATGCCATACTAGATCTAGTATTAGGTAACAAACCGGGTCAGGTCACAGATCTCTCAGTGGGTGAGCATCTGGGAGACAGTGACCACTGCTCCCTGGCCTTTAACATTATCATGGAAAAGGATAGAATCAGATAGGACAGGAAAATTTTTAATTGGGGAAGGGCAAATTATGAGGCTATAAGGCTAGAACTTGCCAGTTTGAATTGGGATGATGTTTTTGCAGGGAAATGTACTATGGACATGTGGCCGATGTTTAGGGATCTCTTGCAGAATGTTAGGGATAAGTTTGTCCCGGTGAGAAAGATAAAGAATGGTAGGGTGAAGGAACCATGGGTGACAAGTGAGTGGAAAATCTAGTCAGGTGGAAGAAGGCAGCATACATGAGGTTTAGGAAGCAGGGATCAGTTGGGTCTATTGAGGAATATAGGGTAGCAAGAAAGGAGCTTAAGAAGGGGCTGAGGAGAGCAAGAAGGGGGCATGAGAAGGCCTTGGTGAGTAGGGTAAAGGAAAACCCCAAGGCATTCTTCAATTATGTGAAGAACAAAAGGATGACAGGAGTGAAGGTAGGACCGATTAGAGATAAAGGTGGGAAGATGTGCCTGGAGGCTGTGGATGTGAGCAAGGTCCTCATTGAATACTTCTCTTCGGTATTCACCAATGAGAGGGAATTTGATGATGGTGAGGACAATATGAGTGAAGTTGATGTTCTGGAGCATGTTGATATTCAGGGAGAGGAGGAGTTGGAGTTGTTAAAATACATTAGGATGGATAAGTCCCCGGGACCTGACGGAATATTCCCCAGGCTTCCCCACGAGGCGAGGGAAGAGATTGCTGAGCCTCTGGCTAGGATCTTTATGTCCTTGTTGTCCACGGGAATGGTACCGGAGGACTGGAGGGAGGCAAATGTTGTCCCCTTGTTCAAAAAAGGTAGTGAGGATAGTCCAAATAATTATATACCAGTCAGCCTTACGTCTATGGTGGGAAAGCTGTTGGAAAAGATTCCAAGAGATAGGATCTATGGGCATTTAAAGAATCATGGTCTGATCAGGGACAGTCAGCATGGCTTTGTGAAGGGCAGATCGTGTCTAACAAGCCTGATAATGTTCTTTGAGGAGGTGACCAGGCATATAGATGAGGGTAGTGCAGTGGATGTGATCTATATGGATTTTAGTAAGACATTTGACAAGGTTCCATATGGTAGGCTTATTCAGAAAGTCAGAAGGCATGGGATCCAGGGAAGTTTGGCCAGGTGGATTCAGAATTGGCTTGCCTGCAGAAGGCAGAGGGTCGTGGTGGAGGGAGTACATTCAGATTGGAGGGTTGTGACTAGTGGTGTCCCACAAGGTTTGGTTCTGGGACCTCTACTTTTTGTGATTTTTATTAACGGCCTGGATGTGGGGGTAGAAGGGTGGGTTGGCAAGTTTGCAGACAACACAAAGGTTGGTGGTGTTGTAGATAGTGTAGGGGATTGTTGAAGATTGCAGAGAGACATTGATAGGCTGCAGAAGTGGGCTGAGAAGTGGCAGATGGAGTTCAACCCAGAGAAGTGTGAGGTGGTACACTTTGGAAGGACAAACTCCAAGGCAGAGTACAAAGTAAACGCAGGATACTTGGTAGTGTGAAGAAGCAGAGGGATCTCAGGGTACATGTCCACAGATCCCTGAAAGTTGCCTCACAGGTGGATAGGGTAGTTAAGAAAGCTTATGGGGTGTTAGCTTTCATAAGTCGACGGATAGAGTTTAAGAGTCGCGATGTAATGATGCAGCTCTGTAAAACTCTGGTTTGGCCACACTTGGAGTACTGTGTCCAGTTCTGGTTGCCTCACTATAGGAAGGATGTGGAAGCATTGGAAAGGGTACAGAGGAGATTTACCAGGATGCTGCCTGGTTTGGAGAGCATGCATTATGATCAGAGATTAAGTGAGCTAGGGCTTTACTCTTTGGAGAGAAGGAGGATGAGTGGAGACATGATAGAGGTGTACAAGATAATAAGAGGAATAGATAGAGTGGATGGCCAGCGCCTCTTCCCCAGGGCACCACTGCTCAATACAAGAGGACATGGCTTTAAGGTAAGGGGTGGGAAGTTCAAGGGGGATATTAGAGGAAGGTTTTCTACTCAGAGAGTGGTTGGTGCGTGTAATGCCCTGCTTGAATCAATGGTGGAGGCAGGTACACCAGTGAAATTTAAGAGACAACTAGACAGGTATATGGAGGAAATTAAGGTGGGGGGTTATATGGGAGGCAGGATTTAAGGGTCGGCACAACATTGTGGACCGAAGGGCCTGTACTGTGCTGTACTATTCTATGTTCTAGCTCTGGTCACCTAAAGGGCAAAGATACCAGTAAGTCTGAGAGGTGAATTGCTTGCCACAGTTCACTGGATACTTTGCAAGTTGCAGAGTTGCCATTTACACAGCTGCATAAACCAAACAACACTGACAAGCACGAAGCTGTTGCTTTTGGCCCATACTCTGAGATCAAGGTGTTGCACAATATCTCTTCTCAAATGTCATTTCTAAGTTATCTCTTTGTGTGAAGTGATTGCCTCTTAATTTTATTTAGTGTTATTTTTATTTAGTGAAACAACATGGAACAGGCTCACCAGCCCTTTGAGCTGCACTACCCAGCAATCCCCAATTTAACCCTAACCTAATCGCGGGACAATTTATAATGACCAATTAACCTACTAACCAGTACGTCTCTGGACTGTGGGAGGAAACCGGGGCACCTGGAGAAAGCCCACACATTCCCGGGGAAGGACATACCAACTTGTGACGGAGGATGCCAGGGTGAAACTCCGAACTCCAACGCCGCAGGCTGTAATACCGTCAAATCACACTAACCACTTAAAAGTCCTTCCTCTGAACGTAAACTTCTGTACTTTTGTTTCTGATACCCTTCGCCTGGCTAAATAACTACGTATACCCCTGGTATTCTTACACACATGTGTGGAATTCATTGCCACAGCCGGCTGTGGACGTTAGGTCATAGGGTATAGTTATGGCAGAGATTGACAGGTTCTTGTTTAGTCAGAGCGACAAAGGTTACGGGGAGAAGGCAGGGGAATGGGGTTGAGAGAGTAAATATATCAGCCATGGTGGTATGGTAGAGCAGGCTTATGGTCCCATGGTTTTACCTAGTCACCTATCAGTTTCCTTTGGTTGAGGCAGAAGACCCAGCATCTCCAATCTCTCCTCATAACTAAAGTCCTGCAATCCAGGCATCATAGAGTCACAGAATCGTACAACACTACATCACAGAAACAGGCTCTTCAGCCCACTTCGTCTATGCCAGAGGGTTATTCTGCCTCGTCCCATTGACCCTGAGATTCGTTTTCTTGCAGGCATACTCTGTAAGTCTAATAACCAGAACAGAATTAATGAAAGACCACACCAACTGGGCATACAGCCTGTATGCTAAAAACAACAAACTGTGCAAATACAAAAAGAAGAAATAATACTAATAAATAAATAAGCGATAATTATCGAGAACATGAGATGAAGAGTCCTTCAAAGTGAGTCCACAGGGTGTGGAACATTTCAATGATGGGACCAGTGAAGTTATCCCCTCTGGTCCAGGAACCTGATGGTTGAAGGATAATAACTGTTCCTGAACCTGGTGGTGTGAGTCATGAGACTTCTGTACCTTCTTCCTGATGGCAGCAGTGAGAAGAGAACATGACCTGGGCGGTGGGGGTCTCTGATGATAGATGTTAGTAGGGAGAGCTTTACTAGAGATGGACTGGGCCATATCTACTACTTTTTGTATGATATTGCTACAATACAGGGCATTGGTGTTTCCATACCAGGCTGTGATGCAGCCAGGCAGTATAGTCTCCACCACACATGTACAAAAGTCTGTCAGAGTTTTAGTTGGCACGCCAAATACTCACAAACTCCTAAGGAAGTAAAGGTGTTGTCGTGTTTTCTTTACAATTGCACTTGTGTGCTGGGCCCAGGACAGGTCCTCTGAAACGATTATACTGCAGAATTTAAAGTTGCTGACCCCCTCCACCTCTGATCCTCCAACGAGAACTGGCTCATGGACCTCCAGTTTCCTTTCCCTGAACTCAATAATGAGCTGCTTGGTCTTGCTGACATTGAGTGAGAGGTTGTTGCTGTGGCACCACTCAGCCAGATCTTCAATCTCCCTCCTGTATGTTGATTTCTCACCACCTTTGATTCGGCCTGTGACAGTGATGTTGTCAGCAAACTTAGGAATGGCACTGGAGCTGTGCTTAGCCACACAGTCATAGGTGTAAATTGAGGAGAACAGGGGGCTGAGCACACAGCCCTGTGGTGCTCCTCTGCTGATGGAGATCGTGAAGGTGATGTTGTTGCCAATCTGAACTGACTGAGGAAATCGAGGATCCAATTGCAAAGGGAGGTATTGAGGCCAAGGTCTTGAAGCTTATTGGTGAGCTTTGAGGGGATGATAGTATTGAATGCTGAGCTGTTGTTGAGAAAGAGCATCCCGATGTTTGCATCTTTGCTGTCCAGAAGTTCCAGGCTTCTGCTGTGGACCTGTTGTGCTAGGAGGCAATTTGGAGTGGATCTAAACCATTTCTTAGGCGGGACTTGATATGTTTCCTCAGCAGCCTCTCAAGACGTTTCACTGCTGCGGATGTAAGTGCCACTGGATGATAGTAATTGAGGCAGGTCACTACATTCTTCTGAGGCACTGGTATAATTGAAGCCTGGTTGAAGGAGGTGGGTTCCTCAGACTGCCGAAGCAAGAGGCTAGGGATCTCAGTGAACAGTCCAGCCAGTTGATCAGCACAGGTCTTTAGTGCTCAGCCAGGCACCCTATCTGGACCGGATCCTTTCTTCTGCCTCTCTTCCTTCTTGAAGACTGGAGTGACGTGTGCAATTTTCCAGTCTTCCAGAACCATTCCAGAATCCAGTGATTCTTGAAAGATCATTACTAAATCCTCCACAATCTCTTCGCCACTTCTTTCAGAACTTTAGGGTGTACACCATCTGGTCCAGGTGATTTATCTACCTTCAGACCTTTCAGTTTCCCAAGAACCTTCTCTCTAGAAATGGTAACTTCACACACCTCATGGCCCCTGACACCTGGAACTTCCACCATACTGCTGGTGTCTTCCACAGTGAAGACTGATGCAAAATCGTCATTCAGTTTGTCCACCATCGTTTTCCAGCATTCCGGTATCCACTCTTGCCTCTCTTTTACACTTTATGTATCTGAAGAAACTTTTGGTATCCTCTCTAATATTACTAGCTAGCTTACTTTTTCGTATTTCATCTTTACCTTCCTAATGACTTTTTCAGTTGCCTTCTCTTGGTTTTTAAAAACTTCTCAATCCTCTAACTTTCCATTAATTTTTGCTCTATAACGGTATATGCACTTTCTGTGGCTTTGACTACCCTTGTTAGCCACGGTTGTATCATCTTTCCTTTAGAATACTTTTTCCTCTTTGGGATGTATATATCCTGTGCCTTCTGAATTGCTTCCAGAAATTCCAGCCATTGCTGCTCTGCCATCATCCCTGCCAGTGTTCTTTTCCACTCAGTTTTGGCCAGACTGATCCTCTCTCATGGCTCTATAATTCCCCTTACTCCACTGCAATACTGATACACCTGACCTTAGCTTTTCTTTCTTAAGTTTCAGAGTGAATTTGACCATATTATGATCATTTATCCCTAAGGATTCTTTTACCTTAATGTCTCTAATCAATTCTGGTTCATGCACAACACCCAATCCAAATTGCTGATCCCCTAGAGGGCTCAACCATGAGTTACTCTAAAAGCCATCTTGTAGGCATTCTGGAAATTTCCCCTCTTGGAATCCCACAGCAACATGATTTTCCAAATCTACTTGCATTTTGAAATCCCCCATGACTATTGTAACATTGCACTTTTGGCATGCATTTTCTATCTCCCATTGTAATTTGTAGTCCACATCCTTACTACTGTTTGGGGGTCTGTATACAACTCCCATCAGTGTTTTTTATCCTTGCAGCTCCTTAGTTCTATCCACAATGATTCAACATCTTCCAACCATATGTCACTTTCTTCTAGTGATTCGATTTATTTTTTTTACCAACAGAGCAATACCACCCCCTGTCCTTTCAATATAATCCCTGGCTATTAAGCTCCCAGCTATAATCTTCTTTTAGCCATGATTCAGTGAAGCCTACAACGTCATACTTGCCCATCTGTAACTGTGCTACAAGTTCATCAACCTTATTCCATGTACTGCGTGCATTCAAATACACCTTCAGTCCTGCATTCACGTTTCTCAATTTTGTCTGCCTTTTACATTTTAACTCATCCTGTTGACTGCAACTTTGCCCAGTCATCAGCCTCTCCTTGCTATGAGTCTCGCTACGTATTACCTCCATTTGTAAACCAGCTACCTCATCTACAATGCTGCTGGCTGCCGGCGCAATGGCGTCAGCGCCGGACTCTGGAGTGAAGGCTCCCGAGTTCAAATTGAAATCGGGCCACACCCTGAGCGTCGAGCTAGCCACTCGGCCTCGTGAAAAAGAGAGTCGAGTCAAGAACGTTCATATCGTGACCCGGTTAATAGAGTATAGGAGCGGGGATGTGACGTTGAGGCTCTATAAGGCGCTGGTGAGACCTCACTTGGAGTACTGTGGGCAGTTTTGGGCTCCTTATTTAAGAAAGGATGTGCTGATGTTGGAGAGGGTACAGAGAAGATTCACTAGAATTATTCCGGGAATGAGAGGGTTAACATATGAGGAACATTTGGCCGCTCTTAGTCTGTATTCCTTGGAGCTTAGAAGAATGAGGGGAGACCTCATAGAAACATTTGGAATGTTGAAGGGCATGGACAGAGTGGATGTGGCAAAGTTGTTTCCCATGATGGGGGAATCTGGTACGAGAGGGCATGACAAGGATTGAAGGGCGCCCATTCAGAACAGAAATGCGAAGAAATTTTTTTAGTCAGGGTGGTGAATCTATGGAACTTGTTGCCACGGGCAGCAGTGGAGGCCAAGTCATTGGGTGTATTTAAGGCAGAGATTGATAGGTATCTGAGTAGCCAGGGCATCAAAGGTTATGGTGAGAAGGCAGGGGAGTGGGACTAAATAGGAGAAAATGGATCAGCTCATGATAAAATGGCGGAGCAGACTCGATGGGCCGAATGGCCGACTTCTGCTCCTTTGTCTTGTGGTCTTAATCCGAAAGGAGACCAATCCTGACACCACACGTCAGACAAGAATGGCCGACTGTCTGGTGTGACACGCTAAAAAAAAAATCCTCAACGCTGTCACTCCAGTTTCCATTGCCTGCCAAATCAGTGGCCGCTCCACTTGCACTTGAATTATTTTTATTGGCCCTTTCCAATGATCCCCTTTTGCTCGTTGGTTACTCCTCAACTCAGAGAAACTGCCACGAAACTCTGCCTTTAAAATTTCAATCGCCACCTGATTGCTCTTTTTACGCACCCCTGATGTGAATTGTCCAACTCCAACACAGAGAAAACGGGCTCAAAGCTCTGCTTTTAAAATCTTGAATATGAACCTGACTGAAAGGTAGCTCTTTTCGCACACTGTATCTTGCTGATTGGCTGCTCCTCAACTCAGATAAACTGTGGCAAAACTCTGCCTTTAAAACCACAGCCAACCCCCTGATTAAAAAGTAGCTCTTTTTACATACCCCTGGTATGGATTGTCTGACTCTAATCACTTTAAAATTAAACTGTCTCAGTATTAGTCATTTCTACCCTGGGAAAAGGTCTCTGTCTATTCATTCAATTTATACCTCTTACGATCTTCCACACCTCTATCAAGTCACTTCTCTTCCTCTTTCGCTCCAGAGGGAAAAGGCCTAGCTCGCTCAACCTCTCCTCATAAGACCTGTTCTCTAATCCAGGCAGCATCCTGGTAAATCTCCTCTGCACCTTCTCTGAATCGTCCATATCCATCCTATAATGAGATGACCAGAACTGAACACAATACTCCCAGGGTTTTATGGAGCTGCAACATTACCTCATGGCTCTTGAACTCAGTCCCCAGCTAATGAAAGCCAACATATTGTGCACCTTCTTAACCACCCTATTATCAGATAGTTTTATAAATCCCACTGAGGTGACATACATAAATTCACAGGAGAAAAAATCTGAACCAGCTGGAAAAATGGGCTGAAAAAAATGACAGATGGAATTTAATGCAGAAAAGTGTGAGGTGTTGCACTTTGGGAGGACAAACCACGGTGATTGGTAAGGCCCTGAGGAGTGTGGAAGAGCTGAGGAATTGGGCAATACAGCCCCACATTTACTTGGAAGTGGCATAACACCTAGATAGGGTCATGAAGAAAGCTTTTTGGACATCAAAGTACTGAGAACAGGAGTTGTGATGTTGTGGTGAAGTTGTATAAAGTGCTGGTGAGGCCTAATTTGGAGTGTCGCGTGCAGTTCTGGTCACCTACTGACAGGAAATATATCAATAAGATTGAAAGAGTACAGAGAAAATTTCTCCATACAAAGAAACTCTGTACATTGTTTTGAAATCATTCATGTACCGTTCTCTGAAAAAGTTGGCAAATGTTCTCTTTTCAGAATTTATCACAAGTTTAGGCACGTGGCAGTTATTTGAATGCAACGTGGTAAAACACTGTCTTTGACAACACGCGTTGTAGAGGTTAGGACTTCGGTCCCTGGGGCATAGGAGAATAAGGGGAGATTTTATAGAGAGATACAAAACTATGAGGGGTAACGTTAGGGTAAATGCAAGCAGACATTTCCCACTGAGGTTGGGTGTGACTACAACTAGAGCTAGTGGGTTAAGGGTGAAAGGTGAAATATCTGACAGGAACATGAGGAGAACTTCTTCACTCGGAGGGTGGTGAAAGTGTGGAGTAAGCTGCCAGTGGAGGTGGTGGATGCAGGGTCGATTACAACATCTAAAAAAGAGTTTGGACAGGTACATGGAGGGGTGGCGAGTGGAGGGCTGTGCTCTGGGTGCAGGTCAGTGGGACTAGGCTGAATAAAACTTCAGTGTGACCATGCGGTTCTGTGCTGTGTGACTCAAGAATACAAGTGTTGGAGGGGGCTGGGATGGCAGAGGGAGACCAGTCCAAGGGAAAACATGCAGAAGGCAGACCAAATAGTCTGCATTTAGCTTGTGGTTCCAGACTATAATCAAGATTAGGGGTGCCACGGTAGCATAGTGGTTAGTGTGACACTATTACAGCTCAGGGCATTGGGATTTGCAGCTCAGTTCCAGCATCATCTGTAAGAAAGTCTGTATTTCCTGCCCCTGTGTGCTTGGGTTTCATCTGGGTACTCCGGTTTCCTTCCACAGTTCAAAGATGTACAGGTTAGTCGGTGATTGGTGATTGTAAATGGTCCTGTGATTAGTCTAGGGTTAAATTGGTGGTTGCTGGGTGACACAGTTCAGTGGGCTGGAAAAGCTTGTTCCACACTGCACCTACGCGAAATAAAGGAGGGGAAGTGAAATGAGGAAATAAGTGGAAATGTTTTCATTCATTCCCAGGGACCTGAAGGACCTCGAGGGCATCCTGGGCCTCCCGTGAGTACAGATTCCTTTCACTCGCTGAAAGCATTATGTGGATTCTACTTCCCTTTCAATCTGTTTAAAGAGATTGCAATAAATCTGTCTATTTCGTTCCAGGGCCTCCCCGGTGTCCCAGGACCTCTGGTAAGCAAGACCCACTCTCCTACTTGTCGTATCTGTATGGAGCTGCTTTGGTTCCAGCCAAAGTCTTGTGTTGAAAAGGGAAACTAGCGATGTCCCCGATCTGAAGGCTGTGCCAAGTTCCCCTCAGGGATATTATTTATTTACTTATTTTAGCTTAGAGATTCGTCACAGTAACAGACCCTTCTTACCCAACAAACCTGGCTGCCCAATTCAAAGTTCCAACTTCAAAGGCATATGTCACCATATACCACCTGCAGGTTCATTTTCTTGAGGGCATTCACAGTAGAACGGAAAAATACAATGGAACTGGTGAAAAACGACACTCAAAGACTGACAAGCATGCCAATCACCCATATGATCAAATAACCAACTAACCCATACGTCTCTGGAATCACTCAGAGGAAACCCACACGGTCACGGGTAGAAGGTACAAACTCCTTACAGACAGCAGTGGGGTTTGAACCTGGGTTGCTGATGATGTTACAGCGTTACTGTAACCACTATACTGTCCCAACAGCATTATACACACCAACACCTACTGCCAACAACATTGGCACCAGCTATCTCCAGTTTAAAAATTAGTAGCGGCAACCCGTCAGGGAAAAAGGCAATGAGTTTCCCTGAGCAACACACACAAAATGCTGGAGGAACTCAGCAGGTCAGACAGCATCTATGGAGGAGAATAAACAGTCCACATTTCAGGCTGAGACCCTTTATCAGGACTGGAAAGGAAGGGGGAAGATGCCAGAATAAGAAGCTGGTGGGAGGGGAAGAAGGACAAGCTGGAGAGTGATAAGCAAAGCCAGGAGAGGGTTGAAGAAAGAAGCTGGAAGGTGAAAGGTGAAAAAGGCAAAGGGTTGGAGAAGAAGGAATCTAATAGGAGAGGAGAATGAATCATGGAGAAAAGGAAGCAGGAGGGGCTCTCTCCTTCATTTTGGAATCTGCTGAAATGTGCAGGAATTAGTATTTCTGCACATTCCGGAATGACAGAGAGAGCCCCAGAGGAATAATATTTTTGAGTTTGGTGCTATCAGCATGATGTGACTTGTGCACTGTAGATCCTTTCTAGGCATGCTTCACATATAAATCTCGCCATTGATGGTTTTGTGTAAAAACTCTCTGTTAAGATGAATAGTTTGAATTCTTGGGATGTTCTGGTTCTGTCCAAACAAGGACGCGTCGTAGCCGGTGGCCAGGAGTTTGTATTCAGTGGAGAAGCAGCAGGCATCGACATCCATCTCACCTACAGGGAGTTTGCAGAGTTTCCACTCAGCAGCAAGGTGGCACAGTGGCATAATGGTTAGCACAAGGCTTTACAGTGCCAACGACCAGGTTCAGTTCCCGCTGCTGTCTGTAAGGAGTTTGTACATTCTCCCCGTGACCGCGTGGGTTTCTTCCCTGTTGTCCGATTTCCTCCCACGTTCAGAAGACGTATGGGTCAGGGTTAGTTGTGAGCGTGCTACTTTGGCACCGGAAGCGTGACGACACTTGTGGGCTGCCCCAGCACATCCCTGCTGATTTGATTTGATGCAAACGATGCCTTTCACAGTGTGTTTCGACATTTCAATGTAACGTGACAAATAGAGCTCGTCTAATCTTCTCTGATGACATGTTGTTCTCCATGTCAATCAGCTGCAATGGGAATGGGAATGGGAAAAGCAACAATGAGGCTCTTCATTCAGAATCAGGCTTAATATCACCAACACGAGGAAATCTGCAGAGGCTGGAATTTCAAGCAACACACATAAAAGTTGCTGGTGAACGCAGCAGGCCAGGCAGCATCTCTAGGAAGAGGTGCAGTCGACGTTTCGGTCCGAGACCCTTCGTCAGGACTGTACCTCTTCCTATAGATGCTGCCTGGCCTGCTGCGTTCACCAGCATTTTTTATGTGTGTTGCTTAATATCACCAGCATAGGTTGTGAAATTTGTTGTTTTGCAGCAGCACTACTTTGCAATACATTTTTAAAAAAGAGTTGTTATGTTTTGTAACTTCAGAATATAAAATTAATTTGAAGGAAAAGACAGGACTGAGAGATGCAAGTATGTTAGTCTTGTTTTACTCTTAGCCGGGCGTACACATGTCACATGGTAGCGTGATGACATAAGCAATTCACGTATTTCTTACATACAACCCATAATGAATTATTTAAACAATAAGAATGCTTTATCAAACAACACGTTTACAATATTATGCAAGTACTACTAAAATATTAAATACACAATACTCCTCCCTGCTTAGCTATAAACTCCAACTCAATATAGAATGAATTTCAACTATATACACAGGATACTATATAATACAACCACTATACAGACATCCACAGCACAGTAAATTTTAAATTGTCCCATTCAGGCCTAAGATTTAATCACCATGGGGGCTTTCTTACTCTTGTGGAATAACGTCTTTCCTGACAAGGCGGGGGTCACTCTGCTTGGCAGGTGAGATTTGTGGCTGTGAAACAATCTGGGGCCTCCTTCATGATGATTGTAGACGACGACTCTGAGACTGCAGGAAATGATTCTGACAACTCTGGACAGCTTCTTCCTTTTTCTTTTTCTAGTTTGTGCATCTTGATCTTGGGAAGGTGCATTTGGTTCACTGGAGTATTCTCTTAATCCTTTACAATCTGATCTCTCCTCTTGGTTTCCTCGTGCACATGATCTGACCAATCCTGTTTTCATATCTCTGTTGACTACTTTCTCTTCAACCTTCCATTCATCCGTCTGTGCTTTGGTCTTTGAGTCTACTTTTACAAGCAGCATTTTGTCTCCCACTTGAAGTTCACGCAATAACTTTAATGCACATAGAGTAGATTCTGGTTCTTTATACTCACAACAGCCAAATGCTTGCAAGTTTCCAGAGTGTCCATGAAACCTCTTCCAGCTTAAAACCAAGCCACATTTCAGAAGTAACTGTCTAATTAGCATATCAGAAACTTTCTCAGATATGTTACCTACAAAAACTGTTCTAGTCGGTCCACTGCCTTTGTCACTTTTACGCTTCCTCTGAACAGCATAGTCCTTCCATGGTTCAATATGCTTTCGAACCAGAGGCACAAAGATTGGTATCAAGGCCTGCTTGTCCTCCGTTGTGTAGAGGTTCATGGTGTACAGCATGGAGACAGTTATGGCATCATCCAGTTCTTTTCTTAATTCATTTTCAGTTGACTCTGTTGCAGGGGATGTGGCATACAGTTAGTGATTGGATCTCCAATCAAGTTGTAGTGTTCTCAGCATGCAGACTAGTGCTTTTTTTGAAACTACAACTTGACTTTATAGCCTTTTCTCTTCCTTGTGCAGTCCATTTATTTTTTTCTGCCGACTTTGTTGCATTTTCTGCAAGTTTCACCTTTAAATCTGCATTGATCTGGTGTATGTGAGCCCCTGCCACAATGATAATGCTATTCGTTCAGCCAGTCATTTTCTGTTTAGATGTTGTAATTTTATTATGCTCACTTGCAGTTGCATCTCTGTCTGCTGTTTCCATTGATACAGCAATTTCAACTGCTCTTTTAAATGTAAGTTGTGCTTCAGTTAGGAACCATTCTTGAATATTTTTGGTAAGCTTCCACAAACTAAACAATCTCTTTGTGTATCATTAAGCCCATCACTGAACTGACAACGCTCAAACAACTTCTTCAATTCAGCTACGTACGCTGAAATGGACTCCCTTTCCTTTTGATTTCACTTATGAAACCTAAAGTAAAAGACCTAGGGTTCGTCTCAAAACTTTGCAATTAGCCAAAGAAAAGGGGGGATGGGGCCTACCTTCTCTTAGAGATTATTATTTTGCGGTACAGTTGAGAGCTGTAATATGCTGGTCCAACCCAGCAGAAGTGGTTGAGGCAGTTTCGATGTTGTCATTTAAAGTTATATTGAATAGCTATATGGACAGGAAAGGAATGGAGGGTTATGGGCTGAGTGCAGGTCGGTGGGACTAGGTGAGAGTAAGAGTCCGGCATGGACTAGAAGGGCCGAGATGGCCTGTTTCCGTGCTGTAATTGTTATATGGTTATAAAGTGTTCTGCAATCAACAATGGTTTTGGCTGAAAGTGTTCCTGCATTAGTTTCACAATACCAGCAAAGCTCATGGTTTGGTTGGAGCAGTCAAAATCCTAAGCAAACTTTATGCCTTTACTTGGTATTCATTTCTCATTGGCTATTTCATTTGTTTCAAAATACTGTTCAATTAGCTTAGTTTTCAGAATTAGATTTTTTTTATTTCTTACATCCGTCTCACAAGAGAGAGTAAAAATCTTTATTTTGCATCTCCATCGCTACGTACAAGCAATAAAGACGGGAAATGTGGGAAGATGTTGCCCAAACACTATGATTGTATACATAATTGTCTATATATGTGTATGTACAGTCAGATGTACAACCAGATCAACGTGTATTGATCAGTCTGATGGCCTGGTAAAAGAAGCTGTCCCGGAGCCTGTTGGCCCTGGTCCTAATGCTGTGGTACTGTTTGCCAGACGGTAGCAACAGAAGCAGTTTGTGGTTGGGGTGACTGGAGCCCCTGATGATTATCTGGGCCCTTATTACACACCTGCTGCTGTAAATGGCCTGAATAGAGGAAAAGTCACATCCACAGATGCACTAGGCTGTCTGCACCACTTTCTGCAGTGCCTAGCGATCAAAGTCAGTGCAGTTCTCGTACCAGGCGACGATCAGCCAGTCGGGATGCTCTCAGTGGTGCCCCTGGAGAAAGTCCTGAGGATTTGTGTACTCAGGCCAAACTTCTTCAGCCGTCTGAGGTGAAAGAAGTGCTGCTGTGCTTCTCTCACCACACAGCTGGATGTACAGTCCAGGTGAGATCCTCGGTGATGTGTTTTCCGAGGAACTCGAAACTACTCACCCTCTCAACTACAGTCCCACTGATGTCGATAGGCCTAGCCTGACTCCATTCCTCCTGTAGTCCACGATCAACTCCTTCATTTCCTCGACATTGAGGGAGAGGTTGTTTTCTTGGCACCACTGTGTCAGGGCATTGACTTCTGCTCATTGTTGGAAATAAGCTCCAAAACACCACAGACCTCTGGGCTGTACTGGCCCAGAATTTTGGCATTAAATTACGTCACATCATGGCGTATCACCCGCAGTCCAATGGCCTGTGCGAGCTGTTTTACTGTTCCTCAAAGGCTGCTCTGAGGACCCCCCGATGGACCAGTGTTGTTATGATAATCTCCCCTGGGGCCTGCTGGGGCCGAAACACCTCTAAAAGAGGACCAGCAGCCCTCCACAGTCGAGTTGGTGTATGGGCAGCCACTACAAGTGCCGGGTGATTTTATTCCTGACATCACGACCATCTGGTTGGCACCTCAGCAGCGTTTCACTTCCTCAGTAAACTCAATTCTTCTACACCTATTCCTATGTCTCATCATAACATGCAGCACTCTTGGGTTCCAGTTAACCTACTTCTACCTCAATTGCTTTTGTCCACCATAAAGCACATCAACACCCCCCCCCCCCATTTTGGAATGGGGTGGAAAGACTTTTATTGTAGATAAGAAGGGTGAACCTGTAGTTCATATTAAACTGGCCCACCAAGACCTGGATGGTTCCACTACCATACTTTATACTTTATTGTCGCCAAACAATTAGTACTAGAACATACAATCATCACAGCGATATTTGAATCTGCACTTCACACTCCCTGGATTACAAATATTAAATATTAAAAATATTAAAAATAGTTAAAATTAATAAATATTAAAAATTTAACGCTCCTCTTCTGTTCGAATCTTGCATAGAATACGTTAAGTTCGTCAGGAAGAGAAGCGCCACAGTTACTGATATTCCCAGCCTTTTCTTTGCACCCAGTGATCTCATTTAGACCCTGCCGTAATCTACTGGCATCCGTTTGGTTAGCCTGTCCATACCCCCTGCATCATGACATGACGTTGTGAATGTCAGCACACCCCTGGACAAGCCAAAGGCACCTGTTGGTACTCCAACCAAGGCCGGGCAGCTCCTACCAGCTCCAGACAGACTCACAATGCCAGTTTTGGTGAATTCTGGGGGGAGCCGTGCAGGATTATTAATGGGTGACAGATGACACATATTGTTCTTTTTAGAAATTGTTCTGCATAATTCACAAACACCATCATTGAGTTGTTGTGGTCACTTTGAAAGACAGTGTCTGACGTAACGATATCAGTGTAAGGCGATGGCTTTTGGCTTGTTCGTAATGGAAATAAAGGACTGCAGCGTTTGTTAAGTACATAAAACAACTCTCACATGTTTTTTTCACAAAATCCAACACAACCAGTCAGAATGCTCTCCACGTTACATCTGTAGAAATTTGCTATAGTCTTTGGTGACGTACCAAATCTCCTCAAACTCCTTCTGAAATATAACTGTGGTCGTGCCTGCTTTGTAATTGGGCAAGGAATTTTATTGTACCCTGGTGTATATGATCATAAACGCATCCCAATTGGAATGAGAATCAGGTTTAAAATCATCAGCATATGTTGTGAAATTTGTTTTGTGGCAGCAGTAAATTACAGTAAGAAGTCTATATGTATATATATATATGTGTGTGTGTAAAATTAAAAATGTGCAAAAGGAAAAAAAAAGGAAAAGTAGTGAGGTAAAGTTCATGGGTTCAATGTCCATTCAGAAATCCGATGGCGGAGGGGAAGAAGCCGATCCTGAAACGCTGAGTGAGTGTCTTCAGGCTCCTGCGCCGCCTCCTTGATGGTAGCAATGAGAAGGTGGCACGTTCTGGGTTGTCAGATGCTGAATGATCCATGCCATCTTTTTGAGGTATCACCTTTTGAAGGTGCCCTCGCTGCTGGGGAGGCCAGTGCCCATGATGGAGCTGGATGATTACGACTTTCCGCAGCTTTTTACGATCCTGTGCAGTCATCCCTCCATACAGACAGTGATACAACCAGTCACAATGCTCTCCATGGTACATCAGTAGAAATTTAGCTTAGTGGTTAGCACAATGCTTGACGGTACAGGTGACCCAGACTCAAATCCCACCACTGTCTGTAAAGAGTTTGTACGCTCTCCCCTTGACCACGTCCTTCGGGTGCTCCAGTTCCCTCCCACAGTCCAAAGACATAACGGTTGGTAGGTAATTGGTCATTGTAAACTGTCCTGTGATTAGGCTCGGGTTAAACCGTGGGCGACTGGGTGGCATTGCTTGACAGGACAGAAGGCCCTATTCTGCACTATATCTCAATAAAATTTTAAAAATAAAAATAAATATGTTGATGATAAAGAAATTAAAATCTGGGAGTATGCTCCACGGCTGAGATCTGCTGGAGTAGCTCTACCTCCGCGAGCTGAGAGAGATGGGGAATGTACCACTCGACAATACCACACTCTTGTCGATGAGAAAAGATACTCTTCAGTCTTCACTGATCTTTGCTCTTCATTCTGTAGAGACATGTGGACATTAACGCAGCAATTCAAGCCCTGATTGCAAGCAATGAAGCCCTCCAGTTTGAGGTATTGCTAATTGGTTTATAATGTCTACTTAGGTGAGATACAGTTAAATGCTTTTGTCTGTATGTCATCCACACAGACCATTCCACGCACAAACACTCTGAGGCAGTAAAAAGAGCACAGAATACAGAATAGAGTGTTGCAGTTACAGAGAAAACGGAGGCAGGCAAGTAAAGTTCAAGAGTCATAACAAGGTAGACTGGGAGAATAAAAGCTCATCTTTCAGTAAATGAGAGGTTACTTCAAGAGTATCTTAACAGCCGGATAGATTCCCATTACGTAGACACAGGGAGTGGTGGGAGAATGGAATACGCTGCCAAGGGGTGCTGGTAGGGGCATGCACGTTTGTAGATACATTAGAGTCATTTAAGAGACACTTAGATAGGCATTTGAATAATAGAAAAATAGAGGGTTATGTAGAAGGGAAGGGTTAGATTGATCTTACAGTAGGTTAAAAGATTGTCACAACATCATGGGCCAAGGGACCTGTACTGTGGGTTTACTGGAATTGTAATTATATGTGTTATCCATGCCTTGTTGTCTGTGTGACTGGTGGTAATGTGTCTTGCGCCTTGGCCCCAGATGAACACTGTTTCTTTTGGCTCTATTCATGGGTGTTCATGTATGGTTGAATGACAATTGAACTTGAACTGCTTGGCTGAAGGGTTGGCCACTGTGCTGAATGACCCTGTGACTCTCTAACAGTTTTTTTCTGCCTCTTTTCATACTTTGATTCACGTTTTCTGCAGAACTATCAGAATACTGAAACTGCCTTCCTAGAGCAAGGCATAGAGATATTCAAAACACTTCACAATCTCAACAGTCTGATGCACAGTCTCAAGAACCCATTGGGAACCAGGGAACACCCAGCTCGAATGTGCCGAGATTTGCTCCATTGCGACCATAAGTTACACAACGGTAGGTACATCCTTCTCTTGCCAGATGCCTTTCTAATTCTCAGTAGCCTACACAGAATGGTGTCTGCAGTTCTGGTTGCCACCGTTATGGGAACAATGTGGTTGTATTTGACAGAGTGCGCAGGAGACTCATCAGGACGTTGTCTGAATGGGCAAGTGTTTTAAACAGAGTGGTGAGTGCCTAGAATTCTCTGCCGGGGTGATGCTGGAGGCAGATATGATGGTGGTGTTTTGGAGCCAAATTGGTAAATTGGTTTATAATAGTCACATGAACTAAGATGTAGTGAGAAGGTGTAGTGTCAGCCCAAAATGTGGATTGTTTATTCCCGTTCAAAGATCGTGCCTGACCTGCTGATTTCCTCCAGCATTTTGTGTGTGTTACTCTGGATTTCCAGCAACTGCAGAATCCCTTGTTTATAGTGAAAACCCATGTTTTACATGGCATTCATACTGATTATTTCATCCATCAACGCATTGAGGTTGTACATTAGGAAAAGCAATAACAGAATTGCTGAGAAAAAATTGTTGCAGTCACAGAAAAAGTACAGTGTAGTAGACAGTAAGGTGAAGATCATAATGGGGTAGATTGTGTCCCTCCAGCTATCCTCGTATTATCTGCAAATAGCCACAAATCCATTAATTCCATCAACCAAATCATTAACATGCAACATAAAAAGAAGCACTCTCAACACCCCCCCACAGAATACCATCAGTCATCAGCAGCCCATCAGAAAAGCTTCCCTTTATTCCCACTATTTGCCTCCTGCCAACCAGCCACTGCTTTCTGTATTTTCAAATCTTTTTATTATTCAAAAAATAACACGAGTACATTGAAGTAAGCAACACTTACAACGTCTCAAGGAAAAAACACTTTATTTTAAAGACTGAAAATTTTTTGTGATAATAAAAAAACCCTACTAAGCAGAAAAGTGGGGGGGGGGGGGGGGAACTCATTAGGTGTACGACCCCGGAGCCATGCGTCATACAAACATCAAACCACCAGCAAGGAAAAAAAATATACCTGAAATTTACAATTAGATCGTGGAGAATATCTATCAATTAACTCAAATGATAATAACGAGCAAATGAATCCCATTTTTTCTCAAAATCACATAAAGGTTCAAAGGTTCAGCTTCTAATTGTGACAAAGTGGGAGCTGGTATATCCTTCCACTTCAACAAAATGGCCCTCCTAGCTATCAATGTAACAAATGCAATAACGTGTTGGTCAGACACAGAGATACTACGGATATTTTGAGGAATTATTCCAAAAAGCACAGTTAATTTGTTAGGTTGTAAATTAATTTTAACTGCTGTAGTAATTGTCGAAAAAACTGAATTCCAGAACTGTTCCAGTATAGAACAAGACCAAAACATGTGTGTTAGTGTAGTTGCCTCAGTTTTACATCTATCACAATAACTATCAACATTAGGGAATATTTTAGACAATCTCTCCTTTGTCAGATGGTAACGATGTACAATTTTAAATTGAATCAGTGAATGACTAGCACAGATCGAAGAAGAGTTAACCAGCTTCAGAATCTGCGTCCAATCCTCCGTCATAAAAGTCAAATTGAGTTCCTTTTCCCAATCTTGTTTAATCTTATATAAAGGATGCTTATCCCATTGTAATAGTAAATTATAAATTCTTCCAATGGAACCCTTCATCGAAGAGTTCATACTCATAATAGTATCTAACAGGTCAGCCTCCAATATGTAAGGAAAATTACTTAAATATTTTTGTAAGAAATGTCTAACTTGAAGGTATTGTAAAAAGTGTGAGTATGAAAGAGAATATTTATCAACTAATTGTTCAAAAGACATCAATCTATCTTCTTTAAATAAATCCAAAATAGAATTAATACCTTTATTTTTCCGAAGTAAAAAAATTAGATCACTGAAAGGCTTAAAAAAGTAATTTCGATAAATTAAACTACAAAGTTTAAAACTTTTAAGATTAAAAAAAATTGCAGAACTGGAGCCAAATTTGTAAAGAATACTTAATCACAAGGTGTAGGTTTAAGTTAGCAGCTTTAGCTAATTGTATAGGTAAAGCAACTCCCAATAACGAGGTTAAGTAAAACTGTTTCACAGCTTTCAATTCCAGGTCTACCCAAATTGGCTGATCGTCCTTATCAACCCAATATAACCAAAAGGACATGTATCGCACATTAACAGCCCAGTAATACATTTTTAAATTAGGCAAAGCAAGACCTCCTTCCTTTTTCAACTTTTGTAAGTGACATTTACTAATTCTTGGTCTTTTATTATTCCAAATAGAAGATAAAATAATAGAATCAATCCGATCAAAAAACTTCCTAGTCAAAAAACAGGGATATTCTGAAATAAATATGAAAATTTTGGTAAGATCATCATTTTAACTATATGGATACGACCAACAAGTGAAAACGTAGGTGGACTCCATCTACTAAATAAATACTTCATAGAGTCTACCAAGGGAACGAAATTGACTTTATAAAGATCCTTATATTTTTTAGTAATTATAACACCTAAATATCTAAAAAATCTGTGACTTTAAAAGGAGTATTATCATATATAGAGACAGATTCATTTAAAGGAAACAATTCACTTTTACTAAAATTTATTTTATATCCTGAAAAATCTTCAAATTCATTGAATAATTTTAACAAGGCAGGAATAGGTTCTTCGGGATTAGATATATAAACCAATAAATCGTCAGCGTAAGCCACTGCTTTATCCATGCTAGTATCTTTCCTGTAATACATGGGCTGCTAGCTTGGTAAGCAGCCTCATGTGTGGTACTTTATCACAAGGCCTTCTGAAAATCCAAGTGCACAGATTCTCCTTTGTCTATCCTGCTTGTTATTTCCTCAAAGAATCCCAACAGATTTGGCAGACAAGATTTTCCTTTGAGAAAACCATGTTGGCTATGGCCTATTTAATCATGTTCCTCCAAGTACCCTGAGATCTCATCCTTAACAATCGACACCAACATTCTCCCCAACCACTATAGTCAAGCTATCTGGCCTATAATTTCCTTTCTTCTGCCTTGCTCCCTTCCTGGAGAGTGGAGTGACATTTGCAATTTTTAAGTTTGCCAGAAGCATGCCAGAATCCAGTGATTCTTGAAAGATCATTATTATTGCCTCCATAATCTCATCAACTACCTGCTTCAGAACCCTGAGCTGCAGTCCATCTGGTCTAGGGGCCTTCTCTACCTTCAGACCTTTCAGCTTCCTAAGCACCTTCTCCCTAGTAATAGCAGTTGCACTCACTTCTGCCCCAACACTTGTTTGAACTGCTGGCATATTACTAGTGTCTTCCACAGTGAAGTCATGCAAAATACTTATTCTGTTCATCTGCTTTTTCCTTGTCCCCCATTGCTACCTATCCAGCATCATTTTCCAGTGGTCCAGTGGTCTCACTTCCCTTCTCTTTATATAGCTGAAAAAAAACTTTTGAATCCTCTTTGATATTGTTGGGTAGCTTACCTTCATATTTGAGTTGTCTTCTGTTGGTTTTTAAAAGCTTCCCAATTTAAATTCCCACTAACTTTTGCTCTACGGTATTATATGACCTCTTTTTTGCTTTTACAAATGTTTGTATGTTGGCTTTGACTTCTTTTATCAGCCACGGTTGTGTCATACTCCTTTTAGAATACTTCTTTGGGATGTATCTATCCTGTGCCTTCCAAATTGCTCCCAGAAACTCCAGCCATTGCTGCTCTGTCATCATCCCTTCGAGTGACCTCTTCCAATTAACTCTAGCCAGCTCCTCTCTCCTGCCTTTGTAAATCCCTTTACTCCAGTGTAATATTGATACATTTCACTTTAGCTTCCCTCTGTAATTCCCTTTAGCTTCTCTCTGTAATTCCCTCTGTACTTCCCTTTGCTCCAGTGTAATACTGATACATTTCACTTTAGCTTCTCTCTCAAATTGCAAGGTGAATTCTATCATATTATGATCCGTGGCTGCTAAGGGTTCCCTTACCTTAAGCTCCCCAATTCAAATCTGGTTCATTATACGACACCCAATCTTGAATAGCGCATTCCCTAGCAGGCTCAAACACAAGCTGTTCTAAAAACCATCTCACTGGCATTCTACAAATTCTCTCTGCTGGGATCCTGCACCGCCTTGATTTTCCCAATCTACCTGCATATTTCAATACAATACAAATCCCCCCCCCCCACCCCACAATTATCCTAACATTGTTCTTTTGACATGCATTTTCTATCTTCCAATGTAAATTCTAGCCCAGATCCTGGCTACTGTTCAGATGTACTGTATGTAACTCCCATCAGGGTCTTTTTGCCCTTGCAGTTTCTGAACTCTACCCACAAGGATTCTACATCTTCTGATCGTATGTCACCTCTTTTTAAGGATTTGATTTCATTTTTTAACCAACCGAGCCACCCTACCCCCTCTCCCTACCTGCCTGTCCTTTTGATTCAATGTGTTTCCTTGAATGTTAAGCTCCCAGCTATAATCTTCTTTCAGCCATGACTCACCGATGCCCACACATCATACCCGCCAATTCCTAACTGCGCTGCAAGGCCATTTTATTCAATATACTGCGGCATTCAAGTAAAACACCTTCAGTTCTGTACTCATCATCCTTTTCAATTTTGTCCCCATGTTACACTGCAACTCATCCCACTGACTACAACTTTGTCCTATCATCTGCCTGTCCTTCCTGACAGTGTCATTACACACTGCCTTTGCTTGTGTACCAACTGCCCATCCTCATCCTAATCACTTTAGTTCCCATTCCCCTGCCAAGTTAATTTAAACCCTCCCCATCAGTTCTAGCAAACCTGCCCGCAAGGATACTGATTCCCCTCAGGTTCAGGAGAAACCCATCCCTTTTGTACAGTTCATACCTTTCCCAGAAGAGATCCAAATGATCCAGAAATCTGAAGCTTTGCTCCTGCACCAATTCCTTAGCCATGCATTCATCTGCCAAATCATCCTATTCTTACCCTCAGTGTCTCATGACACAGGCAGTAATCCGGAGATTAGTATCCCGGAAGTCCTGCCCTTCAGCTTTCTACCATACTCCCCATCTCCAAGAAGACCATAACCTTGTCTGAGGGGTTGGAGGCTTGCGTGCCTCAATGACCCGGAGAGCTGTGGTGGCTGGAGTCAGGGCCTTGTGCTTTGACTCTTGGTAGGGTCACCCATGCCAATCATGTCAAAGGACAGAGGCCAGACTTGGTCCTCCAGGTTCGAGGGTTCAGCTCAGGGCTAATAACTCTGACTGGTCAAAAAATTGTTACAGAAACAGCAATGAAGAACCTTAAATCTGTGTGTGATGGTATTCCTGAGTATCCACCCGGGATCTGCATGTCTGACAGTTGTGAAAACCGAGAGGAAGCTGCTGGCATGAGGAAGGAAGCCCTGAACACTGCCAGGATCAAGACCAAAATAGTTTTTTGGGATGTATGAAGCATGTACAGAACTGGCAAGCAGGCAAAAATAACTGCAGGAATGTGTTGTTACATATACTGGGCATCAGTGAAAGCAGAGGGACAGGGTCTGGCAGGGCAAAGGCAGCTACAGGTGAAACGGTTTCATACTCAGGTGGTCAGCGTGATGTTGCTGTAGCTGTCATTTTGAAGAAGAGTATTGAGAAGTGTTTGCTGGAGTGGAAACCAATCAACAGTAGGCCGATGAGAGTCGGACTGAAAGGGAAGCAAGGGAGCATGAATGCCATCTGCGCTATGCTCCAACTAATGGCATTGAAGAAAGGGACGTCTTTTATCAATCAGAGGTAGAGTTAACACCACGCAATGATATAATCATCATCATGGGAGGTCTAAATGCCAAAATAGGAAATAATAACTCACGCTTCACTAGCATAATGGACACGCATGGAAGTGGAACGATGAATAACAATGGTGAAACACCGATGGAATTCTGTGCCTTCAACAATCTGGTCGTAGGAGGGACTCTCCTACTGTGAAATCCAAGACTGACATGGTACCCACCCAATAAACATGACAAGAACCATTTAATGATCAATGGTAAGTACAGGCAATCCTTACAAGATGTAAAAGAGAAGAGCAGATGTAGGAAGTGGTCGCTACTTTGTTGCAGCAGTGATGAAATTCAAGCTGAGAAGCACTGGGACCAGAACAAATGTACAAAGACGTTTTGATGTTGAAAAGCTCATGGACACCACTGTGAGATCTGCCTTCACCATTCAGTTTAAGAACAGATTGCAGGACTTGCATGATCCAGTAGACAGGATCGACACAATGTGGAAACAGATGGCCTCAGTCTTCAAGGAGAGAAGTGAGGCTTCTCTAGGATACAAAGCTGGAAAGAAGAGCAAAGAATCGATACAGCAGGAAACATGGACAGCCTTAGAAGAAATTTAAGAAAATTGATTAGAAAGTATTAGATGCAAAGTCAACACAAATTAAGGAGAAACTTCAACTGACATGATCTGAACTAACAAGAAAGTGAAGAGACTTGTAAGAAAGGATAAGAGAGTCTACATGGAAAACATTACAGAGGAGGCTGAAGCAGCAGCCAATCGAAGCGATCAGGGAAATACTGTATATACGCGATTTCAAAATTGGTATGGGGAAAGTTCCAGGCCAGATCCAGTGGCTCTGTGAGAGACAAGAACAGTCTGCTTCTGTCAACAGAGAAAGAGCGTGAAGCATAATGGGCGGAGTATTTCAGTGAATTACTGAACAGACCACCACCAGATGAAGAACCTGCCATACAAGAGGCAGCAGAGGACCTCGACATCAACTCAGATCCACCCAAGAAAGAAGAGGTTGTTGCTGTGATTAAATCATTCAAGAACAGCCAAGCTCCAGGACATGACAATTTGAACGTTGAACCATTCAAAGCTGGAGCAAAAGTTGCTGTAGCCGTCCTGTAATCACTGTTTACTCTCATCTAGGAACAAAGAGAAGTACCCAAGAACTGAACAAAGAGAGACCAAAAACATAGGAGTGGAATTAGGCCATTTAGCCCATCGATTCTGCTCCACCATTTCATCATTTTTGGCATTCATTTCTAGAGGTATAGAATGTAAGAGCAGGGATGTGATGTTGAGGCTCTATAAGGCACTCGTGAGACCACACTTGGAGTATTGTGTGCAGTTTTGGGCTCCTTATTTTGGAAAGGATATACTGACATTGGAGAGGATTCAGAGAAGATTCACAAGAAGGATTCCAGGAGTGTAAGAGTTACCGTATGAGGAACATACAGCAGCTCTCGGGTTGTATTCCCTGGAGTTCAAGCGAATAAGAGGGGATCTTCTGAATGTTAAAAGGCCTGAACAGATTAGATATGGCAAAGTTATTTCCCATGGTAGGGTAGTCCAGGATAAAAGGGCATGACTTCAGGATTGAAGGATGTCCATTTAGAACAGAAATGCGAAGAAATTACTTTATTCAGAGGGTGGTAAATCTATGGAGTTTGTTGCCATGAGCGGCTGTGGAGGCCAAGTCATTGGGTATATTTAAGACAGAGGTAGATAGGTTCTTGATTAGCCAGGGTATCAAAGGGTATGAAGAGAAGGCAGGGGAGTGGGGGCGACTGGAAGAATTGGATCAGCCCATGATTGAATAGTGGAGCAGACTCGATGGGCTGAATGGCCTACTTCGGCTCCTATGTCTTATGGTCTTATCATGGTTGATCCATTTTTCCTCTGGCTCCAATCTCCACCCTTCTTCCTGTATCCCTTCATGCCCTGACCAATCAACATCTGCCTTAAATATACTGTACATAAAAACTTGTCCTCCACTGCCGCCTGTGGCAACAAATTCCACAGATTCACCACCCCCAGCTAAATAAATGCCTCCTCGGCTCCATCTTAAAAGAACACCCGTCCATTCTGAGACTCTTCCACGAAGGAAACATCCTCTCCACATCCAATCTATTGAGGCCTTTCAATATTCAATAGGTTTCAATTAGTTCACCCCTCATTCTTCTGAATTTTCTACCTAGCTCCCTAAGGTCTCTCTTCAGGGCCTCCTCGTCTTGTCTACTTATATCATTGGTGTCAATATGTACCAAGACTTCTGGCTGCTCACCCAACCCCCTTTAGAATGACATGGACACAATCCAAGACATCCCTAACTCTGGAATCTGGGAGCCAACCTACCATCCAGGTATCTCTATCACGCCCACAGAACCTCATCTCTGTTCCGCTGGCTATGAAATCTCCTATCAACACTGCAGTCCTCTTTACCTCTCTGCTCTTCTGAGCCACAGCACCAGACTCAGTGCCAGAAAACAGTCACTGTTTTCCGCCCCCCCACCACAGTCCCCCCCCCCAGTAGGTCATCTCCCTCAACGGTATCTAAAGTTATATACTTATTATTGAGGGGAACGGCCACAGGTATACTCTGTACTGGCTGTGCATTTCCCTTCCTTCACCTGACAGTTACCCAGTTATCTGACTCCTACAACTTAGGAGTGACTACCTCTCTGTAGCTCCTGTCGATCACCTCCTCATTCTCCCGTATGAGTCGAAGGTCATCGAGATGCAGGTCCAGTTCCTTAAAGGAGCACTAAGTGATTGCAACAACTGGCCTAGCAAGCTTCTTGCCAAAGTCGTTGTCCAATGGATTATACATGCTGTTGATATGTGCTCGAGGAAAGAGCAGTCTGGCTTCAGAAGAAACAGAGGCTGTGTCGACCGAATCTTCACGCTGTGTAACGTCATGGAACTGTGCACAGAGTGGCAGAGGCAAACGTACGTGAATTTTGTGGGCTTTGAAAAGGCTTTTGACGGCATCCATGGAGACAGCCTCTGGCGAATTCTCGGTTCATACAGGATCCCTTCCAATGTTGTCCAACTTATCCAGAGTTTCTACGCTAACTTCAGCTGCACAGCTGGGGATTGCAATTTGATCTTTGAAGCCGAGACAAGAGTCAGGTTAGGCTGTGTGATGTTGGTGACATTATTTAACCTACTGACTGACTGGGTTAGGCAAACAATGGAAGACAAGCAGAAAGGCATTAGGTGGACTCTATTCTCCACTTTAGAAGACCTTGACTTTGTGGGTGACCTTGCATTGCTGTCACATACACACCAACACAGGCAAGAGAAAACTCAGCACCAGTGTGGTGGACAGTTTAGACTGGAGTCAGCCAGAGAAAGACTGAGAGCATAACCCTCAGTGTAGAACCTCCTCCTCCCATCAAGGCATATGGTGTTGGATTACCCACACCAGCAGACTCAGTAGCTAACTAACTAACCTAGCCTACTAGGTTCTCTCTTTAGTACCTCCGTTCTTTTCCTACCTCTGTCACTGATGCCAATATATACCAGTTTCTTCTGGCTGCTCACCCAAAGCCCTTCAGAATGCCATGGACCCAATCCAAGACATCCCTGAGCCTGGCACCTACGAGGCAACACACCACCCAGGTGACGTTTTCATGTCCGCAGACTCTAGTGTCTACTCCTCTGACTATGGAACCCCCATTACTACTGCAGTTCTCTTCTCCTCTCTTCTCTTCTGAGACATAGCACTAAACTCAGTGCCAGAGACCTGTTGGCTGTGGCTTCACCCTGATAGGTTGTTTCCTACCCCTGCCCACCATTAGTGTCCCACAAAAGTGGTATTCTTCTTATTGAGGGGAATGGCCACAGGGGCTGCCCATTTCCTTTCCCGCTCCTGACAGTAAATAATTAGTTCGCAAGGCAAAGAAGGACACAGCCCTAATGTGGGCAAATGGAATCAGTGTAGTTTTTCATTGGTTCTATTGTATTTTGTTGTATTACTGTGATTCAACAGAGGCAGAGCAGTTATTGCGATGCTATTACAGCTCAGAGTGTCAGAGTTCGGAGTTCAATCCCGACGCTGTCTATAAGGAGTTTGTACGTTCTGCCCCATGAATATGCGTGTTTCCTCCAGGTGTTCTGGTTTCCTCCCACTTTCCAAACACGTACTGGTCATCGTAAATTGTCCTGTGGTTAGTAAGTTAATTGGTCATTGTAAATCACCCTGTGATTAGTAAGTTAATTGGTCATTGTAAATTGCCCTGTAATTACGCTGGGTTATATCAGTAGGCTGCTGGGTGGTGCAGCTCATTGGGTAGAAAGGGCTTTTTCCATGCTGTACCTCTAAGTAAATAAAAGGAACCTCAGGGGAGTAAATGGATGCACATACATACTTTAATATTACATTTATTTTGAACTTTGAACTTACTTTGAACTAGATGAGGGAAAAAGGTCAGCGTGGAATTTGTGGGCTGAAGGGCCTGTTTCTGTGCTTTCACTCTATGTGCCAAAAAAACAACTAGGCAGATACACTGCTGGTCGGACAGCACAGGGAAGGCTGGCATTTCAGTCTGAGACCTTGCAAAGTGAGCCGTGGAAGATTTAATTCTAGTTACAACAATATGTCTTTGTAAGTCAGAATTCTCAACACTTGTAACCATTAAAACAAAAAAAATCAATAATCTAACATGACACACGTATTGCTTTGTCAAGGACTAACCCTCAGTTTAATGTTCCTATTCAAGCTAAGTAACAACCATCACACTGGGATATCTTTAAAAATAAAAATTTAATTTTAACTTGGCTACATTTTAAATAACACACATCAAAGTTGCTGGTGAACACAGCAGGCCAGGCAGTATCTCTTGGAAGAGGTACAGTCGACGTTTCGGGCCAAGACCCTTTGATGTGTGTTGCTTGAATTTCCAGCATCTGCAGAATTCCTCGTGTCTACATTTTAAATATACTGTTCTGCTATTTAATGTATTAATAAAGAAGCACATATACTACTACATCACAAAATAATCTTTAACACGTGATAACTGTACTTCAGTATAACTGGTTTATTTTGTAATCCTAAGTATTTTATTTCACATATTTAAATACATTATTTCATGGGCTGCACCAGATTGACCAAAGAGTTCATGGCATAGGAAAGGTGAAAACCCCGGGTCTATCAGGATGTCCTCCGGCAGTTTGACTGTTGTTTCAGGTTCCTGTGTTTGCACACTCTAGTATCACTGTCGCACTCAGTCACCTATTTACTAATGCTATTCTGATTTCTGCCTTCCTTTCCTGTCCTGATGAAAGGTCTTAGCCCAAAACATCAACAGTTTGCTCCCCTGCATTGAAACAACACACACAAAATGCTGGAGGAACTCAGCAGGTCAGGAAGTGAATAAACAGTCGACATTTCGGGCTGAGACCCTTCATCAGGACTGGAAAGGAAAGAGGAAGATGCCAGAATAAGAAGGCAGGGGGATGGGAATGAGGACAAGCTGGAAGGTGATAGGTGAACCAGGTGTGTGGGGAGGGGGGCATGAAATAAGAAGCTGGGAGGTGATAGGTGGAAAGGGTAAAGGGCTGAGGAAGAAGGAATCTGATAGGAGAGGAGAGGACTGGGGGAGAAAGGGAATGAGGAGGGGGCCCAGGGGAAGGTGATAGGCAGGTGAGGAGAAGAGGTAAGAGGCCAGGGTGAGTAATTGAAGAAGAGGGAAGGGCGGGGAATTACTGGAAGGAGAAATCAAAATTCATCCTATCATGTTGGAGGTTACCTAGACAGAATATAAGATGTTGCTCCCTCCAACCTGAGAGTGGCCCCATAGGCCAACATGTCGAAACAGGAATTAAAATTGTTGACCATTGGTAAATACCGCTTCTTGCAGCTTTGTACTGCCTGACTTGCCGAGTTCCAAAAGCATTTTGTGTGTACTGCAAAATCTCTTGCGTTTGTGATATGCTAACGTAGATTCTTTTCAATCCCAGCAGACAAGTATTGGATCGATCCCAACCTGGGCTGCCCATCGGATTCCATCGAAGTGTTCTGCAATTTCAGCGCCGGCGGACAGACCTGCTTACAGCCACTCAGTAAATCGGAGGTAACAAAGAGACTCCAGGTCTGTGGGGAGGCTGGGGACATTCTTCTCCGAGCAGACTTTTGCAATTTTCCAGTCTTCCGGAACCATTCCAGAATCAAGTGATTTTTGAAAGATCATTATTAATGCCTCCATAATCTCTTCAGCTATCTCTTTCAGAGCTCTGGGGTGATTTCATCTGGTCCAGGTGACTTATCTATCTTCAGACTTTTCAGTTTCCCAACTTCTCTCTAGTTATGGTAACTTCACACGCTTCCTGACCTCTGACACCTGGAATTTACACCAATCTGCTAGTTTCTTCCACTGTGAGACTAATGCAAAATACTTATTCAGTTTGTTCGCCATTTCCTTGCCCCCCCCCCATTACTACCTCTCCAGCATCGTTTTCCAGCGTTCCAATATCCACTCAAGCTCTCTTTCATACTTTACGTAACTGAAAAAACTTTCTTTAATATTACTGGCTAGCTTACCTTCATATTCCACAGTTGTGTCATCTTTCCTTCAGAATACCTCTTCCTCTTTGAGAAAGTGCAGTGCAGGTAGACAATAAGGTGCAAGATCACAACAAGGTAGACTGTGAGATCAAGACTCCATTTTACCATGCTAGGGGACCGATCGACAAGTTTGTAATTGCAGGATAGAAGCTGTGCTTGAGCCTGGTAGGGGCAGATTGTGAGGTCAATTCTGTGTTGTTCTGCTAAACATGGTGGACGTGCTATGCTGGTGTCAGAATGTGTGGTGACACTTGCAGACTGCCTCCAGCACATCTTTGTGCAAACAACACTTGCAGACTGCCTCCAGCACATCTTAATGCAAACAACACTTTTCACTATATGTTTCAATGTACATGTGATGAGTATGGTTTTTTGTGTGACATATTTACTGCTATCATATATGTGCTTTATGTGCTTTGTGCTGTCTCTGTCTGGCTTCTCCCACAAAGCCAATGTCTAATCCAATTTTCTACCTCATCCTGAATGCCAACAGTCTGAACCTTCTTGACCGAACTCCCATGCTGGTCCTTGTCAAATGCCTTGCTAATGTCCATGGAGACAACATACACTGTCTTGGCTTAATCAACTTTCCTGGTAACTTTCTCAAAAAGATGTAGAAGATTGATTAGACGTGATCTACCACACAACAAAGCCATGCTGACTATCCTTGATCAATCCATGTCTATCCAAATACTTATACATCTGGGCCCTTAGAATACCATACACATGAGCTACCATGCACGAAACCATGCTGACCATCCTTAATCAGTCCATGTCTATCCAAATAGATATATATCTGGCCCTTAGAATACCTTCTAATACCTTTCCCACAGCTGATGTCAGACTCACTAGTCTATAATTTCCTGGTTTATGGTTAAATCCTTTTTTAAACAGCAGAACAACGTTCCTCTTGTTCTTCTCCTGTTGTTCAGGGTGATTTAAATATCTCTGCTGGGGCCCCAGCAATTTCTGCACATGCCTCCTGTAGGTCTGGGGGAACATCTTTGTCAGGCCCTGGGGATTTATCCACACTGATTTGCCTCAGGATAGCAAACACCTGCCCCTCTGTAAACTGCACAGGGTGCATAAGCTTTGCCTAACGTCTATAGACTCTGTGCCTGTCTCCTGAGTAAATACAGATGCAAAGAATTTATTTAAGATCTCCCCCATCTGTTCTGGCTCCACACATGGATTCTCATTCTGATCTTCCAGAGGACCAGTTTTGTCCCTTGCAATCCTTTTGATCCGAACACATTGGTAGAATCCCTTATTCCTGCTGCCTAGACCTGCTATGCACCTCCTTTTTCTCACTAAACCAGAACCTCAATATCTCTTGAGAACCAAGGTTCCCTGCACTTATTATCTTTACAGGCACATACAAGCTTTGTACTCTCAATATTTCATGTTTTTAGGCCTTCCACTTACAAAGTACACCTTTGCCAGAAAACAGCACGTGCCAGATCATTTCTGATACCATCAAAATTGGGCTTTCTCCAATTTAGAATCTTAACTCGCAGACTAGACCCATCTTTTTGCATATTTACTTTGAAACAAATAGCATTGTGGTCACTGAATGCAAAGTGTTCCCCTACACAAACTTTTGTCACCTGCCCTGTCTCATTCCCTAATAGCAGATCCAGTATTGCACGGGACTTCTACGTACTGATGAGGGAAACCTTCCTCAACACATTTGACAAACTCTTTCCCATCTAGTCCTTTTACAGTATGGGATTCCTAGTCAATATGAGGAAAGTTAAAATCACCTACTATAACAACCTTATGTTTCTTGCAACAGTCTGCAACCTCTCTCCAAATTTGTTTCACTGAATCCCTTGGGCTGCTGGGTGGTCTGTAATACGGGCCCATTAGCCTGGTGGTATGTGCTTTCAGGCTTTTGTATCTTTGGTCTGATGGGAGAGGGGCAAAGACAGAATGTCCGGGGTGGGTGGGGTTTTCATTGTGCTGGCTGCTTTACTGAGGCAGTGAGAAGTGTCGACAGAGTCCGTGGAGGGGAGGCTGGTTTCTGTGATGTGTTGAGACCTGGCCACAACTCTCTGCAGTTTCTTGTGGTCACGAGTTTCATATCCAGCCATGATGGGAGAGGGGAGAAGAGAGAATGTCTGGGGTGGATGGGGAAAAGGTCCGGAGTGGGTAGGGTCTGGCTTTATGAATATCATCTTCCACCTCCATTAAATTAGCCCTCACCATCAATCGACCCATCTGCTCTCAGGAAAACTTCTGGCGATCATTCTAAACCAGCACTCCTGTTAAGGAGTACTGCAGCACCCTCATTCTTTTGGGGCACCACGGCCCCCAGTTCGGGCAACGCTATTACAGCTTGAGGTGTCAGAGTTCAGAGTTCAATTCCAGGTCCTCCATAAGCAAGTTTGTATGTTCCTACCTGCGTGCACGTGGGTTCCCGGTTTCCTCGCACAGTACAAAGGTCTACCAGTTCATAGGTTAACTGATCATTGTAAATTGTCCTGTGATTAGACTATTGTTCAATAGGTGGTTACTGGGCCAGAGCAGTGCTGTATCTCTAAATAAGTTAATTCATGGATTAATTAAACCAGCTTTGAGTTTCATTCACTGAACTCTGGCATTTCATGGTGTTTTGCAGTTGGATTTCGGGGTTGGGATGGTGCAAATGAACTTTCTGCACTTGCTGAGTTCAGAAGCCGTACAGACCATCACAATCCATTGCCTCAACCACCCGGTCTGGAAGAACCACTCCGGCAAGGATCCCTCCGCCAATTCCATGCAGTTCAGGGGATGGAACGGACAGATGTTTAAAGCAGGTGCACTGTTTCAGCCCAAGGTTACGAGGGACGGATGTAAGGTAAATTCCAAAACTTCTGTAATTAACATTTCTGGCACAAACAGCTCAGGCAGCATAATTGAGTTCTCTAAATAATAAAATCATAGAATATTAGAACACAGATACAGGTCCTTCAGTAAACACACACACACACACACACACACACACACACACACACACACACACACTCTCACACACTCTCACACACTCACACTCACTCACACATGCATACAAACCCACACATATACACTCATATGTATATAATTACAGTTTGTAATTCCATCCCCAATGTTGAAACCATTAACAAAGTTGATTGAAACAAAATTTGCCATAATAATACATAGAACATTACAGCTCAGTACAGGCCCTTTGGCCCATGATGTTGCACCAACCCTTTAGCCAACACCAAGATCAATCTAACCCTTCCCTCCCGCATAGCCTCCATTTTTCTATCATCCATGTTCCTCTCTCAGAGTCTCTTAAATGCCCCTAATGTATCTGCCTCTGCCACCACCACTAGCCGGGCATTCCACAGACCCAACACTCTGTGTAAAAATCCTGCCTCTGATATCTCCCCGATACTCTCTTCTAATCACCTTAAAATTATACCCCCTTTTATTAGCTACTTCTACCCCGGGAAGAAGCTCCCCACGTCCCTCCCCACGGATCTCCCACCTGGCACTTATCCCTGTAAGCGCAAGTGCTACACCTGTCCCTACACCTCCTCTCTTGCCACCATTCAGGGCCCCAAACAGTCCTTCCAGGTGAGGCAACACTTCACTTGTGAGTCTGTTGGGGCCATCTATTGCATCCGGTGCTCCTCTACATCGGTGAAACCCGATGCAGATTGGGGGACCACTTCGTCGAGCACCTCCGCTCCCTCCGCCACAACAGACAGGATCTCCCAGTAGCCACCCACTTCAACTCTGCTTCCCATTCCCATTCAGATATGTCCATACATGGCCTCCTCTACTGCCATGATGAGGCTAAACTCAGGTTGGAGGAGCAACACCTCATATACCATCTGGGTAGTCTCCAGCCCCTTGGTATGAACATAGAATTCTCCAACTTCCGGTAATTCCCTCCCCCTCCCTTCCCCTATCCCTATTTCACTCTGCCCCCTCCCCCAGCTGCCTATCACCTCCCTCGTGGTTCCGCCTCCTTCTACTACCCATTGTGTTTTCCCCTATTCCTTCTTCACCTTTCCTGCCTATTCCCTCCCCCACCCCTTTATCTTTCCCCTTACTGGTTTTTCACCTGGAACCTACCAGACTTCTCCTTCCCACCCTCCCCCCACCTTCTTTATAGGGCCTCTGCCCCTTCCCTCTACAGTCCTGACGAAGGGTTCCGGCCCAAAACGTTGACTGATCGTTTCCACAGATGCTGCCCAACCTGCTGAGTTCCTCCAGCGTGTTGTGAGTGTTGCTTTGACCCCAGCATCTGCAGAGTATTTTGTGTTTACTGGGAAGAAGCTGCTGGCTGTCCACTATCCATTGTCCACAGGATGTACCTAATAATGCGGACAGTGAGTGGGAAAGGTGGGACCTGTACAGATTGGATGGGTTGCACCTGAACCCGAGGGGGAGAAATATCCTTGCAGGTAGGTTTGCTAGCATGGTTCAGGAGGGTTTAAACTAATTTGCAAGGGAGATGGGACCCAGAGCGATAGAACAGTGAAAGAAGTGCATGGAGTAAAGCCAGATCTAACATACAGAGAGGCTTTGAGGAAAGAGAAGCAGAATAAAGGGTGTAAAGACAGTAAGGTAGGAGGGCTGAAATGTGTGTACCTCAATGCAAGAAGCATCAGGAACAAAGGTGATGAACTGAGAGCTTGGATACATATTTGGAATTATGATGTAGTGGCCATTACAGAGACTTGGCTGGCACCAGGGCAGGAATGAGTTCTCAATATTCCTGGATTTCAGTGCTTTAAAAGAGATAGAGAGGGGGAGAAAGGGGGGGGAGGGGTGGCATTACTGGTCAGGGATACTATTACAGCTACAGAAAGGGTGGGTAATGTAGCAGGATCCTCTTTTGAGTCAATATGGGTGGAAGTCAGGAACAGGAAAGGAGCAGTTACTCTATTGGGGGTATTCTATAGGCCCTCTGGTAGCAGCAGAGATACCAAGGAGCAGATTGGGAGACAGATTTTGGAGAGGTGCAATAATAACAGCGTTGTTATCATGGGTGACTTTAACTTCCCCAATATTGATTGGCACCTGATTAGTTCCAAGGGTTTGCATGGGGCAGAGTTTGTTAAGTGTGTCCAGGACGGATTCCTGTCACAGTATGTGGACAAGCCGACTAGGGGGAATGCCATACTAGATCTAGTATTAGGTAATGAACTGGGTCAGGTCACAGATCTCTCAGTGGGTGAGCATCTGGGGGACAGTGACCACCGCTCCCTGGCCTTTAGCATTATCATGGAAAAGGATAGAATCAGAGAGGTCAGGAAAATTTTTAATTGGGGAAGGGCAAATTATGAGGCTATAAGGCTAGAACTTGCGGGTGTGAATTGGGATGATGTTTTTGCAGGGAAATGTACTATGGACATGTGGTCGATGTTTAGGGATCTCTTGCAGTATGTTAGGGATAAATTTGTCCCGGTGAGGAAGATAAAGAATGGTAGGGTGAAGGAACCATGGGTGACTAGTGAGGTGGAAAATCTAGTCAGGTGGAAGAAGGCTGCATACATGAGGTTTAGGAAGCAAGGATCAGATGGGTCTATTGAGGAATATAGGGTAGCAAGAAAGGAGCTTAAGAAGGGACTGAGGAGAGCAAGAAGGGGGCATAAAAAGGCCTTGGCGAGTAGGGTAAAGGAAAACCCCAAGGCATTCTTCAATTATGTGAAGAACAAAAGGATGACAGAAGTGAAGGTAGGACCGATTAGAGATAAAGGTGGGAAGATGTGCCTGGAGGCTGTGGAAATGAGCGAGGTCCTCAATGAATACTTCTCTTCGGTATTCACCAATGAGAGGGAACTTGATGACAGTGAGGACGATGAGTGAGGTTGATGTTCTGGAGCATGTTGATATTAAGGCAGAGGAGGTGTTGGAGTTGTTAAAATACATTAGGACAGATAAGTCCCTGGGGCCTGACAGAATATTCCCCAGGCTACTCCATGAGGCGAGGGAAGAGATTGCTGAGCCTCTGGCTAGGATCTTTATGTCCTCGTTGTCCACGGGAATGGTGCCAGAGGATTGGAGGGAGGCGAATGTTGTCCCCTTGTTCAAAAAAGGTAGTAGGTATAGTCCGGGTAATTATAGGCCAGGGAGCTTACAACTGTGGTGGGAAAAGTGTTGGAAAAGATTCTTAGAGATAGGATCTATGGGCATTTAGAGAATCATGGTCTGATCAGGGACAGTCAGCATGGCTTTGTGAAGGGCAGATCGTGTCTAACAAGCCTGATAGAGTTCTTTGAGGAGGTGACCAGGCATATAGATGAGGGTAGTGCAGTGGATGTGATCTATATGGATTTTAGTAAGGCATTTGACAAGGTTCCACACGGTAGGCTTATTCAGAAAGTCAGAAGGCATGGGATCCAGGGAAGTTTGGCTAGATGGATTCAGAACTGGCTTGCCTGCAGACGGCAGAGGGTCATAGTGGAGGGAGTACATTCAGATTGGAGGATTGTGACTAGTGGTGTCCCACAAAGATCTGCTCTGGGACCTCTATTTTTTGTGATTTTTATTAACTGCCTGGATGTGGGGTTAGAAGGGTGGGTTGGCAAGTTTGCAGACGACACAAAGGTTGGTGGTGTTGTAGATAGTGTAGAGGATTGTCAAAGATTGCAGAGAGACATTGATAGAATGCAGAAGTGGGCTGAGAAGTGGCAGATGGAGTTCAACCCGGAGAAGTGTGAGGTGGTACACTTTGGAAGGACAAACTCCAAGGCAGAGTACAAAGTAAATGGCAGGATACTCGGTAGTGTGGAGGAGCAGAGGGATCTCGGGGTACATGTCCACAGATCCCTGAAAGTTGCCTCACAGGTAGATAGGGTAGTTAAGAAAGCTTATGGGGTGTTAGCTTTCATAAGTCGAGGGATAGAGTTCAGGAGTCGCGAGGTAATGATGCAGCTCTATAAAACTCTGGTTAGGCCACACTTGGAGTACTGTGTCCAGTTCTGGTCGCCTCACTATAGGAAGGATGTGGAAGCATTGGAAAGGGTACAGAGGAGATTTACCAGAACGCTGCCTGGTTTAGAAAGTATGCACTATGATCAGAGATTAAGGGAGCTAGGGCTTTACTCTTTGGAGAGAAGGAGGATGACCGGAGACATGATAGAGGTGTACAAGATAATAAGAGGAATAGATAGAGTGGATAGCCAGCGCCTCTTCCCCAGGGCACCACTGCTCAATACAAGAGGACATGGCTTTAAGGTAAGGGGTGGGAAGTTCAAGGGGGATATTAGAGGAAGGTTTTTTACTCAGAGAGTGGTTGGTGCGTGGAATGCACTGCCTGAGTCAGTGGTGGAGGCAGATACACTAGTGAAGTTTAAAAGACTACTAGACAGATATATGGAGGAATTTAAGGTGGGGAGTTATATAGGAGGTAGGGTTTGGGGGTCAGCACAACATTGTGGGCCGAACGGCCTGTACTGTGCTGTACTATTCTATGTTCTATGTTCTATGTATGTTCATGATCTTCTGCCACTGTAGCCCATCCGCTTCAAGATTCATCATGTGTATTCAGAGATGCTCTTCTGCACATCATTGTTGTAACACATGGTTATTTGAGCCTTCCGGTCAGCTTGAACCAGTTGGCCATTCTCCTCTGACCTCCCTCGTTAACAAGGCTCTCTTGCCCACTGAACTGTCACTCACTGGATTTTTTTTTTGTTTTTGCACCATTCTCTATAAACTCTAGAGACCGTTGTGTGTGAAAATACCAGGAGATCAGCAGTTTCTGAGATATTGAAACCACCCCATCTGACATTAACCATCATTCCATGGTCAAAGTCACTTAGATCACATTTCTTCCCCATTCTGATGTTTGGTCTGAACAGCTACTGAACCTCTTGACCATGTCTGCATGCTTTTATACATTGAGTTGCTGACACATGATTGGCCGACGAGATATTTGCATTAATGAACAGTGTACCTAAAGTGGCCTCTGAGTGCATGTGGAAGCCTCTAAAGTGCAATAAAGTGATTCTGGTTTTCTTTGATGGCAGATCCAGGATGGAAAATGGCAGCGGACGCAGTTTGTATTCCATAGTCAAGCTGTGAGCCAGCTCCCCATCGTTGAAATTCAGCATCTCCCTGTCCTGAAGAAGAAAAAGCAGTACCGTGTAGAAATTGGCCCTGTCTGCTTTCTGTAAGAGGCCAAAAGGCTGGGGGCCCTCCCAAAGAACTCTGTGAGAAAATTAGCGAAAAGTTTTGAAGGAATTACCTCTGATGACTGTGAAAAATGCCGGAACACTTTCCTTCTTTAAGAAAAAGTCCTGGTCCTTTTACTAAGATCTCAGGAATACTGCTTCGATGGTTCAGGAAGCCCGTCGTTGCTAGCAACATTAAATGCAAGCCAAAAAACACAGTGTGTTCGTGCTCCTTGCCAATTCTTCCCCAGACTAAAGGCAGTGGGGGCTCCTAGGAATACCTGGATCGTGATGTTGCATCTGTACGCTCACTGCAAGCAAACACCTCAACAGCTGAAATAGAAGGGTGTTCGTCCATAAATGCTCACAACAATGGTGTCACAATGACAACTGTGAACACCACCGGTGGGTGGGGGTGGGAGCCGCCCTGGAACCTGTTCTCTTCACATAACACTTCTGCAAGAGCCCACCACCTCCAAAGTGCTGCCAGTTCTGTGAGTCACAGACTGGAATGCCCAGTGTGCCAATGGCACAGGTCGCTGGGTTTCTGTTTGCCTTATGTTGAGTAGATCTCACCCCCCTGCCCCTTTCCCATTGGCTTTTGGCAGGAACCAGGGTGCAGGAACAGCATGTAGACTCACTACTTCTCGAACAGTCCAACCCAAGCAGTTTCCCTCCGGTATTCCGATGGGTGACTGTCCCGGAAAGTCTCCTGCCCACCACCCGGGGGAATGCTGTCAGCATCCATTTCCTAACCAACCAATAGGCAAGTGTCCCTCACTGGGATCCTTCTGTCAGCTGGTGATCAGTGTCTGTCCCAGGGCACAGCCCATCGATCTGAGAGCCCTGCATTACACAACTGTTCTGTGTGTACGTGGACAAGCCAGAGGGTAAAATCCATCGCTGCAGGCGACAGTGGAGGCCAAGTCATTGGTTACATTTAGAATAGAGATTGATTGGTTCTTAGAGCATTAAACAGTGCAGATCAGTGGGAAGGGTGGCAGCAAGCATTTCCTAACCATGTGAAAGGGAACCATTTGGCTCAGCAAGTCTGTGCAATCCCATCCCTCCCACTGATAATTCCTGTAAAATATTCTCGATACCTCTCATCAATTCCATTATCCATCTCCAATTTTCAATGACCCATTAACCTATCATATGCACAGGAAGAGCCCAGGACTTTCAAAGTTCAAAGTAAATGTATTATCAAAATATGTATATGCATAGAACAGTAGAGCACAGGATCAGGCCCTCCAGCCCACTGAAGCAATTAAATTAGTAATCAAATGGCCAACTAAATCAATCTCTTCTGCCCACACAATGTCCATATCCTTCCATTTTCCTCACACTCGTGCTTGCTCAGCAAGGAGGTTAAGGGTTGTAGGGAAGAGGCAGGGAAATGGAGCTGTGTCAGAGTGGCAGGGCAGACTCGATGGGCTGAATGGCTTAATTCTGTTCCCATGAATTTTGTGGGATCCACTGGTGTCAAAAGGCCAGTGAACAACATACAAGCTGCATTTCAGATCTCAGAGTTTCCTGTTGAAGGTGTACCGTAGCTGCTTCTGGTCTTCACCCCGCAGCCTGTCCCTTATTGGATTCTTCACTCCACCAAGCTCCGAATCAGAACCAGAACCAGGTTTGTTATCACTCACATATGTCCCAAAATCTGTTGTTTTGCAGCAGTGCTGCAGTGCAATACATAAAAAATTACTATGAATTACAATAATAATGTCAGAATAAACAGTGCAATGACAGCAAATTAGTGAGGTAGGGTTCATCAGTTCATGAGAGGAAGAAGCTGTTTCTGAAATGTTGAGTGTGGATCTTCAGGCTCCTGTACCACCTCCTCGAAACTAACAATGAGAAGAGGGCATGCCCTGGGTGATGGGGGTCCTTAATAACGCATGCCAGCTTCTTGAGACATTGCTTTTTGAAGACAGCCTCGACTATGGGGAGGGTTGTGCCTGTGATGGAACTGGCTGAGATTTCAACCCTCTGCTTGGAGACTCCACACCAGATGTTGATACAACCAGTCATCTGTAGAAATTTGCTAGGATCTTGGGTGACATCCAAACCCCCTCAAATTTTTAATAGCCAATTAGATGCTTTCTCCTTGACTTCATCAATATTAGATCCTCAGAGATTTTGACCCCCAAGGACTCGAAGCTGCTCACCCTTTCCACCACTGATCCTTGTTCTACTTCAGCTCCTACTCCTCCCTGTCCCAACCAGCAAGAACATCATTAGACGGGGGGATCGCAGGCACCAGGAACTCCTGGGTTGAAGACAACTGGGGGTGCATTAAGGCCACTCTCTTCCAACTGTTACACTGAGCCTCCACTAGCAGAGGCCCCATGCGTTAGGCAAGGTGAACCGTGGCTGAGACCCGGATGCTGGTCGCACAGTGAAAATCCCAGACAAAGTGTTCCCTCCCCCACCCCCACCTCGCTCAAACCTCCCCAGCCACATGGGTGATTGTGTAGAGCAGAAGGAATTAGACAGGTTGACTTGTGTCTCATGGCTTCTGGATGCCCAGCGTGCATGGATCCCAAGCCTGGCTGGGAAAGGAGGAGGGTTGGGCATGGTACTAGAAACCCCTTACCGTAAAAGCCCAGAGCTACAGAAATGCCAACAGAACTCCAAAGACCTCATCCCTGGGAGAGGAAGATGGGCTGTGCCTGGGAACAAGTTGAAAGACTGGCCCAGGACAGAGGACTCTGGTGAGCTGCTCTCGGTGGCCTGTGCCCCAGTGGGGGTGATGGGCTTGAGAAGAAGAAAGGTGCTTTTGTTAATAAGGTGCTAATCATTTCACGAGGACTTTGATACTGTTTTTATTTTGAAATATATGTACTGACTACATTCAATAATGTCTGTGTTAAATATAGTTATTTGGTTATTAAGGCTCATGGAGTCAGGGGCTTACAGCACAGGAAGAGGCCTTTCGGGCCACAATGTCTATACTGACCCTATTTTACCATATATACTAATCCTGTTTGTCTGCATTACGTCTGTTTTCCTTCCATTGCAAACACTATTTATATAAATGTGTAATTATGGTGAATCGGCGCCTGTGTGAGGGCAGATTGGTACGATACACATAGTGACTGTAGAGAGACTGCGATACTCGGCTAATGGAAGGAATCTAATCAAACCGATTGCTTGCTATTGGTTGCAGCTTATTATTATGTATTAAATATTGATGATCAACGTCCATGAAATGTTACCGTGCATGTTTTGTGCAGCTGGTGGTGGGGCTGGAACCAGGCAATCTATAAGCAATTTACTAGTCAACACGCTCAAGATGAGTGCGTGGGTCCCACAGTAGCATAGCGGTTAGCACAACGCTATTACAGTTCGGGATGCTGCAGCTCAGAGTTCAATCCTGGCTTCCTCTGGAAGGAGTTTATGCGTCCTCCCCGTGTGGAATGTGTGGGCTTTCCTCGGATTCCTCCCAAAGACGTATGGGGTAGGTTAATTGGTCATTGTAAATTGTCCTGTGATTAGGTTACGGTTACATTGGGAGTTGCTGGGTGGCGCAGCTCGAAGGGCCTATTCCACGCGGTATTGCTAAGTAAATAATAAGTATATAAAATGCTGGAGGAAATCAGCAATTATGGAGAGAATTAAACCGTCAATGTTTCTGCCCGAGACCCTTCATCAGGACTGGATGAAAAACTTACTTGTAGCAGCATCACAGGCACAGAGAATCATACATTACATAAATTGTACACAATTCTTAAAGTAATATAATTAAATTTTTAAGAATTCATTTGAATAGAGTGATCAAAGTGGTCATAGTGTTGCTATGCTGAGGTAATGATTAGGGTTTTGCCAGTTGGTTCAAGAACTGAATCGTTGAAGAAGCTGTTCTTGAACCTAGTGGCCCATCTTGAACCTGGTAATTGTCCTGATGAAGGGTCTTGGCCTGAAGCACCAACTAGTATTCCTCTCTATAGGTGCTGCCTGACCTGTCGTGTTTATGTATGTATTTAGAGAACAGGTCCTCCTAGTCCAACGAGACCTCTCTGTGCAATTGCACCCATGTGATCAATTAACCCATTAATCCATATGTCTTTGGAATGCGTGTGGAAACCCACAGGGTCACTGGGAGAACATACAAACTCCTTACAGACAATGGCGGGATTTGAACCCCGGTCACTGGCAACATAAAGCATTACATTAACCACTACAGTCCCATCCCCAGCAGTGTGTGTGTTTTACTCTGGATTTCCAGTGTCTGCGGAGTCTTTTGTGTTTTCAACATCTGTATTTAAAAGAAATTTGTTTAAACTCGTGAGTATCATCACAGCACCATGGAGAACCATTGATTGAGCTCTGCACTGGAGGTTGTGTAGAGCAGAAATGTGTTTAAGTAGGTCCATCCACAGGAAATGCGAGCTCAAGATCCAAGATTGTTCATTCATTTCCAGTACACAAGTGCAAAGGAGAACAAAATAATTGTTGCTCCAGATCCAATGCATAACAAAAAAACTTGCAATAAGATAAAGGGTAGGCTTGCCAGTGATGCATTGGCTCTTTGACGACCTGCTGTAGAGCCTTCCTCTCCACTGCAGTGCTGGTTCTGTACCACGCAGTGATGCAGCTTGTTAGGATCTCACTGAAACCCAGCAAATATTGAAAGACCGAGATAGAGTCTGGCGGGATGACAGCAGAGCAGAGATGGCTGAAGTTTCTGGGAAAAGTTCACAAAACGCAGGAAAGATATGTCCCACAGAGGAAGAAATTCTCAAATAGCAAGCATAGGCAACTGTGGCTGACAAAGGAAGTTAAGGACTGCAAAAAGCCAAGGACAGGGCACATATAGATAGCAAAAGTGAATGGAAAGTTGGATGATTGGAAAGCTTTTAAAATCCAACAAAAAGCAACTAAAAAAGCTAAAAGAAGGGAAAAGATGAAATATGAGGGCAAACTAGCCATTAATATAAAGCAGGACACCAAAAGTCATTTCAGGTATATAAAGAGTGAAAAGGAGGTGAGAATTGATATTGGACCACTGGAAAATGATGCTTGTTGGTAGTAATGGGGGACAAAAAATTGGCAGATGAACTTAACGGGTACTTGTCATCTGTGTTCACTGTGGAAGACACTAGCAGTGTGCCAGAGGTCCATGAGTATCAGGGAGCAGGGGTGAGGAAAAAGTGCTTAGTAAACTCAAAAGTCTTAAGGTGGGTAAGTCATCTGGACCAGATAGACTACATCCCAGAGTTCTGAGAGAGGTTGCTGAAAACATAACAGATGCATTAGTCATAATCTTCCAAGAATCACTTGATCTTGGAGGACTGGAAGATTGCATTGTCACTCCACTCTTTAAGAAGGGAGGAGGCAAAAGAAAGGAAATTATAGGCCAGTTAGCCTAACCTCAGTGGTTGGGAAAGTGTTGGAGTCTATTATTAAGGATAAGGTTTCGGGGTACATGGAGACTGATGATAAAATAAGTCAAAGTCAGCATGGTTTCTGTGCAGGGAAATCTTGTCTGACAAATCTGTTAGAATTCTTCGAGGATGTAACAAGCAGGGTGGACAAAGGAGAGGTAGTGGATGTCATTTACTTAGATTTTCAGAAGGTGTTTCATAAGGTGCCACACATGAGGCTGTTTAACAAGTTAAAATCCTGTGGCGTTACAGGAAAGATACTGGCATGGATAGCGGTATGCCTGACAGGCAGGAGGCAGTGGTGGGAATAAAAGGGGCCGTTTTTAGTTGGCTGCCAGTAACTAGTGGTGTTCCAGGGACTGCTACTTTTCACATTGTTTGTCAGTGATTTAGATAATGGAATTAATGGCTTCGTGGCAAAGTTTGTGATGATACGAAGATAGGTAGTGCTGAGGAAGCAATGTAATTGCGGCAGGACTTATTAGAAGAATGGGCAAAAAAGTGGCAGGTGGAATACAGCGTTGGGAGATGTATGATGACGCATTTTGGTAAAAGGAACAATAGTGCGGACTATTATCTAAATGGGGAGAAGGTTCAAACATCAGAGGTGCAGAGGGTCTTAGGAGTCTCGTGCAAGACTCCCAGAAGGTTAATTTACAGGTTGAGTCTGTGGTAGAGAAGGCAAAAGTAATGTTGGCATTTATTTCAAAGGGAATAGAATATAAAAGCAAAGAGATAATGCTGAGCCTTTATAAGACACTAGTCAGGCTGCATTTGGAGTATTGTCAACAGTTTGTGCCCCATATATCAGAAAAGATGTTTTGTCATTGGAGAGTCCAGAGGAGGTTCACAAGGATGATACCAGGAATGAAGGGGTTAACACATGAGGCATATTTGGCAGCTTTGGGCCTGTACTCACTGAAATTTAGAGGAATGTGTGGGGATCTCATTGAAACCTACCGAATGTTGAAAGGACTAGACAGGGTGGATATGGAGAGGATGTTTCCTATGATGGGGGTATCCAGAACTAGAGGACACAGCTTCAGAATTAAGGGGTGACCCATTAGAACAGAGGTAAGAAAGGATTTTTTTAGCCAGAGAGTAGTGAATCTGTGGAATGCTCTGCCACAGACTGCGGTGGAGGCCAAGTCCATCAGTATATTTAAGGCGGAAGTTGATCATCTCCTGATCGGTCAGGGTATGGCGAGAAGGCAGGTGTGTGGGGTTGAGTGGGATCTGGGATCAGCCATGATAGAATGAAAGAACAGACCCAATGGGCTGAAAGGCCTAATTCTGCTCCTATGTCCTATGGTCTTATGGAGTAATCGTGGAGAGGATGTTTCCCATAGTGGAGGAGTCTTGAACCAAAGGGTACAGCCTCAAAATTAAAGTATTTTGCTTTAGAACAGAAATGAGGGTTTTCTTAAGCCAGAGGGTTGTGAATCTGTGCAATTCATTGCTGCAGATGGCTAATTAGGCCAAGTTATTAGGTTTATTTAAACTGGAGGTTGACAGATTCCTGATTAGTCAGGGCATCAAAGGTTACGTCAAGGGAGAACGGGGTTGAAAGGAATGACAAATCAGCATGTGGGATAGCAGAGTGCTAATGCAGCATAAAAAACACAATAAGATAAAGAACACAACAATAATAATAAAACACAATAAATATGAAAACATAAGATAGCTTATATACTGTACATCGATTGATTATATGTCCATAAAGCGATGCTAGGCACAGGAGTGTCTGTACATAAGGCGACTGACAGGAAATGATAAAGCAGTGGTGATTGGGGGGTGTGGAGGGGTGGGTTAGTGGGTGGGGGTGTTGATCAACCTTGTGCTTGGGGAAAGTAACTGTGTTTGAGTCTGGTGGTCCTGGTGTGGATGCTACGTAGCCTCCTCCCTGTCAAACAGTCCATGAGCAGGGTGGGTAGGATCCTTCATGGTGTTACTGGACTTTTTCCAGCACCTTTCTGTATAAATGGCCTTCACTTGGAACTCTTGTTCATCTTTCAGATTATTTTGAGACATACATGGAAGTGTATCGTTTGGGTTAACAACCAACAAAATCTAAGGATGTGCTGGGGGCAGACGGCAAGTGTCATGCCCACAATGTTCAGCAACCATCTCCCGATCACTTCCTGAACCAACAATATTCTCACAAACATAACACAAGCTCAAGTACTTATGAGGTGGTGTTTAGAATAAGAAACTTAAAGATTAGCTTTATATGTCACGTGTGTCTCAAAACATTGAAGTGAAATGCATCGCTTTATGTCAAATTAAATCAGTTAAGATTACACCGAGCAGCCCACAAGCTTCACTACACTGCCAGCGCCAATATAGCATGTCCACAACTTATTAACCCTAATCTGTACGTCTTTGGAATGTGGGTGGAAACCGGGGCACCTAGAGGAAGCCCATGCCATCATGGGCAGAATGTACAAGAGTCTTACAGAGAGCAGCAGGACGTGAACGCCAATGGGCGACTGCTGGCGCTATGACGTATTACACTAACTGCTCACGCCGTCGAGTCAGTGCTGACACAGCCCAGCAAATCTGTGCCATCCATTGCACTAATCCCACCAATCCTACACTAACCCCATTTCATGCTGCGCACACCCTCATCAACCCTCCCCAAGATTCCACACCTCAGCCACATCATCAGGAATGGATAAAGGGTCTTGACCCGAAACATGAACTGCATCTGCAGAACCGCTTGTGTTTAATGTTTCAATGTGTCAACGATAAACCAATACGAATTCCAATTCCAATTCCAACTCCAACCCCGTTGAACTTCAGAGACGAGACTTGGTCCTAGAAATCATCCTTGATCCGTAGGGAATTGCTGGAGGCGTGTTGTGGAATATTGGGCTGATATTCAGAAGATGGAATCCGGGGCCAAGGGCCAGAATCAAAGTCAAGTTTATTGCCACCCTTTGGTAGGGTGGAGGCATGCTCACACACAGCAGCTTCTGAGGTGTTGCTAACCCGTAGTGATTAGGGTTGTGCTGGTTGGTTCAAGAGCCCAAATGGTTGAAGGGATTAGTTGTTGCTGAACCTGGTGGTGTGGGACTTCGGACTTTTCTTCCTCCTGCCCATTGGGGGCTGTGAGAATTTGGCACAGCCCCGATGGTGGGGATCTCTGATGATGGACGTTGCCTTCTTAAGGCAGCACCCCCTGTAGATACGACTGATGGTGAGGAGGGATGTGCCCATGATGTAGCGAGCAAAGTCCAGTACTTTCTGTAGTTTCTTGTGTTCCTGCACATTTGAATTGCCATACCAGAGTGTGATGCAACCAGTCAGGACACTGGTATTAGTACATCTCAAGTCATAGACCACCACATCACAGAAACCTGCCCTTTGGCCCAAATAGTCTCTGCTGTACTCTTACACTACCTAATCCCATCAACTCACACCTAGACCATAGTCCTCCATACCTCTTTCATCCGAACACTTCTACATCCGTAGATGTTTGTTAGTGCTTGGTGACAACTTAACTGTACTTTCTAAGAAAGTAAAGATGCTGGTGTGCTTTCCTTGTGATTGTGTCATGTCCCAGAACAACACCCAGGAATTTAAAGCTGCTGTCTCTCTCCATCACCAATCCCCTAAAGCAGATTCACCCACCTCACCACTTGTACGGGTGTAGTAGACAGTGAGGAAGGCTAACATGGTCTGCAGAGGGATCTGCACCAGTTGGAAAAATGGCTGAAAAATGGCCGATGGAATTGAATGCAGACAAGTGCGAGGTAGGAACAACCAGGGTAGGTCTGACACAGTGAGCGTTAGGGCACTGAGGAGTGTGGGAAAACAAAAGGATCTAGGAATACAGGTCCATAATTCACCGAAAGTGACATCACAGGGAGATAGGGCCGTAAAGAAAGCTTTTGGCACATTGGCCTTCATAAATCAGTGTATTGAATACTGAAGATGGGATGTAATGGTGAAGCCTAATTTGGAGTATTGTGTGCAGATTTGGTCACCTACCTACAGGAAATATGTAAACAAGGTTGAAAGCATACAGAGAAAATTTACAAGGATGTTGCCAGGTCTGGAGAACCTGAGTTATAAGGAAAGATTGAATAGGCTAGGACTGTATTCCTTAGAACATAGAAGATCGATGGGAGATTTGATAGAGGTATACAAAATTATGAGGGGTATAGATGGGGTAAATGCAAGCAGCCTTTTTCCACTGAGGTTGCATGGGATGACAACCAGAGGACATGGGTTTAAAGTGAAAGGTTTAAAGGGAAACTTCTACACCACTTGTGCTGGCAGCTTGTTCCACATTCTCACAGGGCTGTGAGAGTGTGGAACAAGGTGCCAGCACAAGTGGTGCATGCAAGCTCGATTTTAATGTTCAAGAGAAATTTGGACAGGTACATGGATGGTTGGTGTATGGAGGTCCTGTTGCAGGTTGATGGGAGTAGGCAGGTTAAGTGGTTGTGGCATGGACTAGATGGGCCGAAGGGCCTGTTTCTGTGCTATATTTCTCTGTGATTCTATGAGCTTTCTCTTCCTGATCATTAATTCATCAATTGTGAATTGAGATGAGGAGAAATTTCTTCACCCCATGGGTGGGGGAGCTTCAGTATTATTTTATTTCGAGATAGAGCACGGTAACAGGTCCTTCCAACTCAACGCGTCTGTGCTGTCCAACTACACCCATGTGGCCAATTCACCTACTAACCCATACATCTTTGGAATGTGGGAGGAAACAGGAGCACCCAGAGGAAATCCACGTGTCCATGGGGAGAACAAACAAACTGCTCACAGCCAGCAGTGGGAATTGACCCCAGGCCACTGGCAGTGTGATAGTTTTACGCCAAACTCTATGCTACTATCCCTTCCAGCATGTTACGTCCCAGATGCCTGGGAAGGTAAATCACTGCGTTCAAGGCGTGGGCATCAAAAGAATCAGGGTCACACCATTATAGAGCACAGAAACAGGCCCTCTGGCCCATCGTGGCCATGCTGTCAACAGGGAACACATTCTTATATGGACCTGGGTTGGGATCAACTGGGGATTCTGAAAAAGAGCAGAAGGCATTCCTTTAGCTAGAGAGTGCTGAATCTGTGGAATTAATGACTCTGGAGGCCAATTTATTGGGTGTATTTAAAATGGAGGTTGATAGTTTCTTGATTAGTCAGGGTGTCAAAAGCAGGAGAATGGAGTTGAGAGGGATAGTAAACCAGCCATGATGGAATGGTGGAGCAGATTCAATGGGCCGAATGGCCTAATACTGCTTTTACTGTATGGCTTTAAATGACATGACCTCCACAGCCATCTGTGACAGTAAACTCCACCGATTCTCCACCCTCTGGCTAAAGAAATTCCTCATCTCCAAGCTATTCTGCCCTCTGGTCCTAGACTTGTCTGGAACAGGCTCAATGGGCCAAATGGCCTAATTTAATGGTCATGGTAATTTTTGGGGTAATTATGTTTTTGATCATCTGAGCTGTGCAGCTCTTTTTCCTGTATGGGGGGTGTCTCTCTCTCTCTCCCTCTCTCTCTCTCTCTCCCTCTCTCTCTCTCCCTCTCTCCCTCTCTCCCTCTCTCCCTCTCTCTCTCCCTCTCCCTCTCCCTCTCTCTCTCCTCCACAAATGATATTCCAATTCCTATTCGTTGACAACGGAGCGTAAATTTTCAAAGTCTGTGGCCACGATGAAGGAGCCTCACTCCCAAGGTCCAGAAGCTTTGGTGATACGGAACTGCAGAGAAACAGGTTGTTCAGCCTCACTGCTCCCTGCTACTCCGCTTGCTTGCCCCGTTTCACCTCCATCACGCAGGACAATTTACAATGACAATTAACCTACTAACTGTTATGTCTGCACTGCGGGAGCGAATCGGAACAGCCAGAAGAAACCCACACATACAGAGATTCCTTCAAAGTTCAAAACACGCTTTGTTATCAAAGTTCATACTGTGTATGTCACCATACACAATTCTGAGATTCATTTCCCTGCAGGCATATTCAGTAACTCAAAAGAATAGAACTATAACTGGATCAATGAAAGATCAACCAGAGGGCAAAGAAAACTAACTGTGCAAATGCAAATATAAATAAATAGCTATAAATTATAAGAGCATGAGATTTTGAGATAGAGTCCTTAAAGTAAGGTCATTGGTGTGAGAACAGCTCAGTTTCAATGATGGGGCTAGAAAGTGTAGTTGTCCCTTTTTGTTCGAGGGCCTGATGGTTGTGGTGTAGTAGCTGTTGCTGAACCTGGTGGTGTGAGTCCTGAGGCTCCTGTACCTTCTACCTGATGGCAGCAGCAAGAAGAGAGCCTGGCCTGGGTGGTGAGGATCCCTAAAGATGGATGCTGCTTTCCCACGACACTGTTTCATGTATTTGTGCTCATTGGTTGGGAAAGCTTTATCCATGATGTATTGGGCTGAATCCATTACCTTTTGCAGGATTTTCCATTCAAAAACATTAGTGTTTCCACACCCAGTCAATAATCTCTCCACTACACATCTCTAGAAATTCGCCAAAATTTTTGATGTCAAGGTGAATCTCCTCAGACTCCTGAGGAAGTAGAGGTGCTGCTGTGATTTCTTGGCAATCGCACTTGTGTGCTGGGTCCAGGACAGATCTTCTGAACTCCACACAGAAAGCACCATAAATCAGGATCAAACCAAAGTCTCTGAAGCTGTGAAGCAGTGGCTCCACCCTCTGCACCATTGTGTCAGCCTAATGGATTTGCAGATTTAAGGAACAAGAGAGAGATCCAAAGTAAACTGAAGAAAACCATTTGGTTTTGGCCATGAGACATGACCAGCATGCATTGGGGTGCCACGGGACTGTGGCAGTTAGTGCGACCCTATTACAGCTTGGGGCATCAGAGTTCAGAGTTCAATTCCAGCGTCCTCTGTAAGAAGGTTGTATGTTTCTTTCCATGTAAGTGTGGTTTCCTCCCACAGTTCAAAGATGCAATGGTTAATAGGTTAGTAGGTCATTGTAAACTGTCCTGTGATTAGGCTAGGGTTAAATTGATGGGCTGTTGGGCAGTGTGGCTCACTGGGCCAGAAGACCCTGTTGCCTGCTGTATCTCTAAATAAATTGTATATCCACCATGATAAATTGTGTAAAAAGTGAAGGCATTTTGAAGTGTTATTAAGAGAACATTACCAAGCCTTTATTTACCAGTATTTCTATGTTACAAACAAATAAAGTTCAGTAATGGTCTGCATTTACAGTCACAGATACAGGCCATTCGGCCCAACTTCTCTATGCTGACCATGGTGCCCACCCAGCCAGTCCCAATTACCTGCATTTGGCCCATAGACCTATCCAAGTGCTTCTTACTTGATACTATTGTGCCTGCCCTCAACCACTTTCTGTGGCAGCTTGTTTCATATCCTCGCCACTCTCTGGGTGGAAAAATGTTGCCCCTCAGTTCCCTTTTAAATCTTTTCCCTCTCGCCCTACACCTATGCCCCCTAGTTTTGGTCTCTATCACCATCCACTTTCTCTATGCCTCCACTTCTGTAAGGAACTCTCCAAGGAATAAAGACCTAGCCCGGACAGCCTCTCTATATAACTCAGGTCCTCTCGTCCTGGCAACATCCTTGTAAATCCTTCCTGCACTTTTTTACTCTTCAGTGTGTATCTTTATACCTCCTTCCTGTTCTTGATTTATCTTCCATCTGCTTCACCGAATAGCTCAGTTAGACAGACATCTGTTTAAAGGATAGAGTTGTAGAACGCTACAGCACAGAAACAGGCCCTTTGGCCCATCTAATCTATGCCTAGTTCCATTCAACTGGCACATGGACCATAGTTCTAGTTCTGGTCTCAACCAACCTCAGTAGAAAAAGCTTGCTTGCATTTACCTTACCTATACCCTTCATCATTTTGTACACCAAGGTCTGCTTTGGACTGCAGAAGAGAATGGAATATTTTGCAAGGCTGTTCACATTCTCTGATCCCGCTCCAGTGCAGTCACATCCTGCCCATAGCCTAGCAGCCTCTGACCAGAGATTCAGACATCTCTGACAAAGCTCCTCTCCTGCCTTCCCGGGATAGATTCCACCAGGTCTGGGGACTTCTCCAACTCAAGTTGAAATGTAATTATCATTCAATCATATATGAATATATCCAAATGAAACAGAGTTCCTCTGGGGCTAAGGCGCAAAACATATTACCCACAGCACTTAGCACAAATAGCACATGTGATTATGATTTCAGGAAAATATTCAGTCACAAAGAAAAACATAATATACCTGAAGTGGCATGACTGTAGATTGCTCTGGTCCAGCTTGTTCTTCCATTGAGTGAACACCGGAGGGCAGCAGAGAGCTGAGGTGGTGTGGAAGAGCCTCCATTGAAACCTGTCATGGGTTGCAGGCTTGCTCCTCCTGTCAGTGTTGCCCTCTGGTGTTCATTCGGTGCTCCAGAACACAGAGGAGCAGAATCAGGCCATTCGGCCTTCCAAGTCTGCTCAGTGCAGGAACATGGGGCCATGGAAGGCGAGGAGCGATGCTAAAGTGACAGAGGGGATTTTAAATGAGATGTGTTTTATACAGAGAGTGGTGGGTTCCTGAATGTGCTATATGGTGTGGCGGTAGAGGCAAACGCAATAGACACGTTCACCACCATCTGGCTAAAGAAATTCCTTCTTATCGCTTTCCTAAAAAGGATGTCCTTCTATTCTGACGCTGTGCGCTCTGGTCCTACACTCTCCCACTATAGGAAACATCCTTTTCACATCCACTCTATCTAGATCTTTCAATATTCAATAGGTTTCTATAACACCGACCCCTCATTCTTCTAAATTCCAGTGAGTACAGGCCCAGAGCCATCAAATACTCTCCATACATTAAACATTCAATTGCCAGAATCATTCTCCTGAACTTCCTCTGGACCCTCTCCAATGCTAGCACATCCATTCTTAAATAAGGGGCCCAAAACTGCTCACAATTGTCCAAGTGTGGTCTAAGTGATGCCTGATAAAACCTCAGCATTACATCCATTATCCAGCTTTCTGGCCACTAATATCTCCTCCTTTACAAAAGCAACTTGCTCTAGTACCATCCGCCAACAATGTCCAAAGGTCAAAGTAAAATTTCTGATCAAAGTACATATACACCCAGTGGCCACTCTGTTAGATACAGGAACCGGTGTGGTCTACTGCTGCTGTAGCCCGTCCACATGGAGGTTCAACGTGTTGTGCATTCAGAGATGTCCTTCTGCACACCACTGTGGTAACGCATGGTTATAGAAACATAGAAAACCTACAGCGCAACACAGGCCCTTCGGCCCACAAAGCTGTACTGAACATGTCCCTACCTTAGAAATTACCTAGGGTTACTCATAACCCTCTATTTTTCTGAGCTCCATATACCTGTCCAGGAGTCTCCTAAAAGAAACTATCATATCCGCCTCCACCACTGTCGCTGGCAGCCCATTCCATGCACTCACCACTCTCTGCGTAAAAAACTTACCCCTGACATCTCCTCTGTACCTATTTCCAAGCACCTCAAAACTGTGCCCTCTCGTGTTAGCCAATTCAGCCCTGGAAAAAAGTGTCTGACGATCCACACGATCAATGGCTCTCATCATTTTATACCTATCTATCAGGTCACCTCTCATCCTCCAACGCTCAAAGGGAAAAAGGCTGAGTTCACTTAGCCTATTCTCATAAGGCTTGCTACCCAATCCAGGCAACATCTTTATAAATCTCCTTTGCACTCTTTTTATGGTTTCCACATCCTTCCTTTAGTAAGGCGACCAGAACTGAGCACAATACTCCTAGTGGGATCTCCACACTATCCACAATATCCCCAACCTTTGCGTCATCAGTAAATTTACTAACCCATCCCTCCACTTCCTCATCCAGGTCATTTATAAAAATCACGAAGAGTAAGAGTCCCAGAACAGATCCCTGAGGCACACCACTGGTCACCGACCTCCACGCAGAAAATGACCCGTCTACAACCACTCTTTGCCTTCTGTGGGCAAGCCAGTTCTGGATCTACAAAGCAATGTCCCCTTGGATCCCATGCCTCCTTACTTTTTCAATAAGCTTTGCATGAGGTACCTTATCAACTGCCTTGCTGAAATCCATATACACTGCAACTACTGCACTACCATCATCAATGAATTTAGTCACATCTTCAAAAAATTCAATCAGACTCGTAAGGCACGACCTGTCTTTGACAAAGTCATGCTGACTATTCCTAATCATATTATGCCTCTCCAAATGTTCATAAATCCTGCCTCTCAGGTCCTTCTCCAACAACTTACCAACAACTGAAGTAAGACTCACTGGTCTATAATTTCCTGGGCTACCCCCTTTCTTGAATAAGGGAACAACATCTGCAACCTTCCAATTCTCTGGAACCTCTCCAGTCCCCATTGATGATGCAAAGATCATTGCCAGAGGCTCAGCAATCTCCTTGCTCACCTGCCACAGTAGCTTGGGGTACTTCTCGTCCAGTACCAGAGACTTATCCAACTTGATGCTTTCCAAAATCCCCAGCACATCCTTTCTTAATGTCTATATGCTCAAGCTTTTCAATCCGCTCTAGGTCATCCCGACAATCGCCAAGATCCTTTTCCGTAGTGAGCACTGAAGCAAAGTACTTATTAAGTGCCTCTGCTATCTCCTCTGGTTCCATACACACTTTTCCACTGTCACAGTTGATTGGTCCTATTCTCTCACATCGTATCCTCTTACTCTTAACATTAAGGGTTTTCCTTAATCCTGTCCGCCAAGGCCTGTTCATGTCCCCTTCTGGCTCTCCTAATTTCTTTCTTGATCTCCTTCCTGCTAGCCTTATAATCTTCTAGATCTCTATCATTACCCAGTTTTTTGAACCTTTTGTAAGCTCTTCTTGACTAGATTTACAACAGCCTTTGTACACCATGGTTCCTGTACCCTACCATCCTTTCCCTGTCTCATTGGAACGTACCTATGCAGAATTCCTGAACATCTGCAACATTTTTTCGTACATTTCCCTGAGAACATCTGTTTCCAATTTATGCTTTCAAGTTCCTGCCTGATAGTCTCATATTTCCCCTTACTCCAATTAAATGCTTGCCTAATTTGTCTGTTCCTATCCCTCTCCAATGCTGTGGTAAAGTTGATAGAGTTGTGATCACTATCTCCAAAACACTCTCCCACTGAGAGATCTGACACCTGACCAGGTTCATTTCCCAATACCAGATCAAGTACAGTCTCTCCTCTTGTAGGCTTATCTACATATTGGGTCAAGAAATCTTCCTGAACACACCTAACAAACTCCACCCTATCTGAACACTTCGCCCTAGGGATATGCCAATCGATATTTGAGAAATTAAAATCTCCCACCATGACAACCCTGTTATTATTACAACTTTCCAGAATAAGTCTCCCTATCTGCTCCTCGATGTCTGTCTTACTATTGGGTGACCTATAAAATACACCCAGCAGAGTTATTGACCCCTTCCTGTTCCTAACTTCCACCCACAGAGACTCCATAGACAATCCCTCCATGACTCCCTCCTTTTCTGCAGCCTTGACACTATCTTTGATCAACAGTGCCATGCCCCCATCTCTTTTGCCTCCCTCCCTGTCCTTTCTGAAACATCTAAAACCTGGGACTTGAAGTAACCATTCCTGTCCCTGAGCCATCCAAGTCTCTGTAATGGCCAGAGCATCATAGCTCCAAGTACTGATCCACGCTCTAAGCTCATCTGCTTTGTTCATAATACTCATAGAACATAGAATAGTACAGCACAGTACAGGCCCTTCGACCCACAATGTTGTGCCGACCCTCAAACCCTGCCTCCCATATAAGCCCCCACCTTAAATTCCTCCGTATACCTGTCTAGTAGTCTTTTAAACTTCATGAGTGTATCTGCCTCCACCACTGACTCAGGCAGTGCATTCCACGCACCAACCACTCTCTGAGTAAAAAACCTTCCTCTAATATCCCCCTTGAACTTCCCACTCCTTACCTTAAAGCCATGTCCTCTTGTATTGAGCAGTGGTGCCCTGGGGAAGAGGCGCTGGCTATCCACTCTATCGATTCCTCTTATTATCTTGTACACCTCTATCATGTCTCCTCTCATCCTCCTTCTCTCCAAAGAGTAAAGCCCTAGCTCCCTTAATCTCTGATCATAATGCATACTTTGCTGAACATCTACGCTCTGTCCGCCAGAGAAAGCAGGATCTCCCAGTGGCCACACATTTTAATTCCACATCCCATTCCCATTCTGACATGTCTATCCATGGCCTCCTCTACTGTAAAGATGAAGCCACACTCAGGTTGGAGGAACAACACCTTATATTCCGTCTGGGTAGCCTCCAACCCGATGGCATGAAAATCAACTTCTCTAACTTCTGCTAATGCTCCATCTTCCCCCTCGTACCCCATCTGTTACTTATTTTTATGCACACATTCTTTCTCTCACTCTCCTTTTTCTCCCTCTGTCCCTCTGAATATACCCCTTCCCCATCCTCTGGGTCCCCCCCCCACTCCTTGTCTTTCTTCCCGGACCTCCTGTCCCATGATCCTCTCGTATCCCTTTTGCCAATCACTTGTCCAGCTCTTGGCTCCATCCCTCCCCCTCCTGTCTTCTCCTATCATTTTGGATCTCCCCCTCCCCCTCCCACTTTCAAATCCCTTACTAGCTCTTCCTTCAGTTAGTCCTGACGAAGGGTCTCGGCCTGAAACATCGACTGCACCTCTTCCTAGAGATGCTGCCTGGCCTGCTGCGTTCACCAGCAACTTTTATGTGTGTTGCATACTCTCTAAACCAGGCAGCATCCTGGTAAATCTCCTCTGTACCCTTTCCAATGCTTCCATGTCCTTCCTATAGTGAGGCGACCAGAACTGGACACAGGACTCCACGTGTGGCCTAACCAGAGTTTGATAGGTTACAAGTTGGGCACAGCATTGCGGGCTGAAAGTCCTGTACTGTTCTATGTTTCCAGGCAGAGCTCTAGAGACACTGAGCAGTTCAGGCAGTTGAAACCTATCAAATATTGAAAGGCTTCGTTAGCAGACGTGGTGAAGATGTTTCCAAGAGTGGGAGAGTTGAAGAAATCAGAAACACGAGAGATTCTGCAGATGCTGAAAATCCAGAGTAACACACACAAAATGGTGGAGGAAGCATCTATAGACATGAATAAATAGTCTATGTTTCTTGTCAAGATCATTCATCAGTCCTGAAAGAGGCTCTCTGCATGAAACATTGACCTTTATTCATTTCTATAGGTGTTACCTGACCTGCTGCTGAGCGTGTTGCTCAGAATAGAAGGACATTGGAATAGAGATGAGGAGTTATTTCTCTAGCCAGAGGGTGGTGAATCCCTGGAATTCATTCCCTCAGATGTCCATGGAGGCCAGGTCATTAGGTGTGTTAAAGGCAGTCAGGGTGACCCAGGGAGAGGGGTGACGGGTGTGGAGAGAGATGGGACAATGGGTACAGGGTCCCAGGGTGACAGATGGATAGGAGTGAGAGTGGAGACAGATGGGAGACTGGACACAGGGTCCCATGGTGACCCAGGGTGAGGGGTGATGGGTATGGAGAGAGATGGGGCATTGGACACAGGGTCCCAGAATGAGCCAGGGAAACATAGAAACATAGAAAATAGGTGCAGGAGATGGCCATTCGGCCCTTCGAGCCTGCACCGCCATCTATTATGATCATGACTGATCATCCAACTCAGAATGCCGCCCCAGCCTTCCCTCCATACCCTCTGATCCCCGTAGCCACAAGGGCCATATCTAACTCCCTCTTAAATATAGCCAATGAACTGGCCTCAACTGTTTCCTGTGGGAGAGAATTCCACAGATTCACCACTCTCTGTGTGAAGAAGTTTTTCCTCATCTCCGTCCTAAAAGGCTGTGGCAAGCAATTCACCTCTCAGACTTACTGGTATCTTTGCCCTTTAGGTGACCAGAGCTAGAACATAGAATAGTACGGCACAGTACAGGCCCTTCGGCCCACAATGTTGTGCCGACCCTTAAATCCTGCCTCCCATATAACCCCCCACCTTAAGTTCCTCCATATACCTGTCTAGTTGTCTCTTAAATTTCACTGGTGTACCTGCCTCCACCATTGATTCAGGCAGGGCATTACACGCACCAACCACTCTCTGAGTAGAAAACCTTCCTCTAATATCCCCCTTGAACTTCCCACCCCTTACCTTAAAGCCATGTTCTCTTGTATTAGGCAGTGGTGCCCTCGGGAAGAGGCGCTGGCTATCCACTCTATCTATTCCTCTTATTATCATGTCTCCTCTCATCCTCCTTCTCTCCAAAGAGTAAAGCCCTAGCTCACTTAATCTCTGATCATAATGCATACTCTCTAAACCAGGCAGCATCCTGGTAAATCTCCTCTGTACCCTTTCCAATGCTTCCACATCCTTCCTATAGTGAGGCAACCAGAACTGGACACAGTACTCCCAAGTGTGGCCTAACCAGAGTTTTATAGAGCTGCATCATTACATCACGACTTTTAAACTCTATCCTTCAACTTATGAAAGCTAACACCCCATAAGCTTTCTTAACTACCCTATCCACCTGTGAGGCAACTTTCAGGGATCTGTGGACATGTACCCCCAGATCCCTCTGCTCCTCCACACTACCAAGTATCCTGCCATTTACTTTGTACTCTGCTTTGGAGTTTGTCCTTCCAAAGTATACCATCTCACACTTCTCCGGGTTGAACTCCATCTGCCACTTCTCAGCCCATTTCTGCATCCTATCAACGTCCCTCTGCAATCTTTGACAATCTTCTACACTATCTACAACACCACCAACCTTTGTGTTGTCTGCAAACTTGTTAACCCACCCTTCTACCCCCACATCCAAGTCGTTAATAAAAATCACGAAAAGTAGAGGTCCCAGAACAGATCCTTGTGGGACACCACTAGTCACAATCCTCCAATCTGAATGTACTCTCTCCACTACGACCCTCTGTCAATTCTGAATCCACCTGGCCAAACTTCCCTGGATCCCATGCCTTCTGACTTTCTGAATAAGCCTACCATGTGCCTTACTAAAATCCACATAGCTCACATCGACTACACTACCCTCATCTATATGCCTGGTCACCTCCTCAAAGAACTCTATCAGGCTTGTTAGACACGATCTGCCCTTCACAAAGCCATGCTGACTGTCACTGATCAGACCATGATTCTCTAAATGCCCAGAGATCCTATCTCTAAGAATCTTTTCCAACAGCTTTCCCACCACAGACGTAAGGCTCACTGGTCTATAATTACCTGGACTATCTCTACTACCTTTTTTGAACAAGGGGACAACATTTGCCTCCCTCCAATCGTCCGGTACCATTCCCGTGGACAACGAGGACATAAAGATCCTAGCCAGAGGCTCAGCAATCTCTTCCCTTGCCTCGTGGAGCTGCTTGGGGAATATTCCGTCAGGACCCGGGGACTTACCCGTCCTAATGTGTTTTAACAACTCCAACACCTCCTCTCCCTTAATATCAACATGCTCCAGAACATCAACCTCACTCATATTGTCCTCACCATCATCAAGTTCACTTTTATCAACTCCTTGCATTAAAATAGACACATCACAAACCATCGGTCTGAGCATGTCCCTTCTCTATCACCTGCCTATCCTCCATCACACACTGTCTCCAGTTATTTGAGTTACTGTCACCTTCCTGTCAGATTGAACCAGTCTGGCCATTCTCCTCTGACGTCTCTCATCAACAAGGCATTTTCACCCACAGAACTGCCACTCACTGGATGTTTTTTTCTGTTTTTCCTGCCACTCTCTGTTAACTCCAGAGACTGTTGTGTGTGAAAATCCCAGGAGATCAGCAGTTTCTGGGATATACAAACCACCCTGTCTGGCACCAACAATCATTCCACAGTCAAAGTCACTTAGATCACATTTCCTCCCCATTCTGATGTTTGGTCTGAACAACAACTGAACCTCTTGACCATAGAATCATAGTCATAGAAAACTACAGCACAAGAGCAGACCTTTCCGCCCATCTAGTCCGTGCCAAGCCGTTTAAACTGCCTACCCCCATCGACTTGCACCCGGACCATAGTGTTCAACACCATTCCCATGCATGTACCTATCCCAATTTCTCTTAAATATTGAAAACAAAACCACATCCACCATTGGTGCTGGCAGCTCACCACCCTCTAATGAAGCAGTTCCCCCTCCTGTTCCCCTTAAACTTTTCAACTATAACCCTTAACCCATGACCTCTATGCAAGAAACACAAGGTTGTTATAGTAGGTGATTTTAACTTTCCACATATTGACTGGAAGTCCCATATTGTAAAAGAACTAGATGGGACAGTTTGTCAAATGCATTGAGGAAAGTTTCATTCATCAGTATGTAGAGGTCCCAAAGACACAGCAATACTGGATCTGCTATTAGGGAATGAGACAGGACAGGTGACAGATGTTTGTGTAACTATATAACCATATAACAATTACAGCACAGAAACAGGCCATCTCGGCCCTTCTAGTCCGTGCCGATTGTCGTAGGATTAATGAACACTCCTGGGGCTCATTGTCATTCTGTACCTAACTATGACATTTGCCTGGTTCCCAACATCCTAACAGCTTTTACTATGCTGCATAGACTGCATCCCTCTTTCCCTGCCCCCGGCAACATTGATCTGCTACCCTGGGCCACAATCTTCCTCCCGATTGAAAACACCTTTCTCTCAGCCTCCCTCAGAAATACCTGTTTTCCAAATTTCCTAAAAAAAACTGCCCTTGATCAATTCTATGTCCCCAACCCCCATTACACAATTTCTAAATTCCCCACATCTGCAGACAAGCTGTGCTTGCTAATTAATAAAAGATCTATTTGAAATAAAGAGTGTGAATTTCCACTTTTATTAACCTGAGAGAGTTGGAGTCAAATAAAGGATGATCACTGTGAGGATGCTCGGTCAGGCTGTTTGCAAGGGCTTTATTTTGTATTGTTTCAGTACGGTTTAGAATATAGATTAATCAATTGTTGTCAAATAGATGCTGTGATGGTCAGCAGAATAGGGGAACACTTCGCATCCAGTGACCACAATGACATTAGTTTCAAAGTAAATATGCAAGGAGGTAGGTCTGGTCCACAGGTTGAGATTCTAAATTGGAGAAAGGTCAATTTTGATGGTGTCAGAAAGGATCTGGCAAGTGTGGATTGGGAAAGGCTATTTTCTGGCAAAGGTGTACTTGAAAAATGGAAGGTCTTCAAAAATGAAATTTTAAGAGTACGCAGCTTGTATGTGAGAATAAAAGGTGACAATAACAAGTGTAGGGAACCTTGGTTTTCAAGTGATATTGAGGCCCTGGTTAAGAGAAAAAAAGAGGTGCACAGCAGACATAGGCAGGTAGGAACAAATGAGGTACTTATGGAGTACAAGAAATGCAAGAGAACACTTAAATACATAACGAGGGCTAAAAGAAGGCATGAGGTTGCTCCAGCAGACAAGGTGAAGGAGAATCCTAATGAATTCTACAGATATGCTAAGAGCAAAGGATTGCAAGGGACAAAATTGGTCTTCTGGAAGATCAGAATGGTAATCCATGTGTGGAGCCAAAACAAATGAGGGAGATCATAAATACACTTTTTGCATCTGTAGTTACTCGGGAGTCTATAGAAGTGAGGCAAAGTGGCATCAACTTCATGGACCCTGTGCAGATGACAGAGAAGGAGATGCTTGCCACCCTGAGGCAGATCAGGGTGGATAAATCCCCAGGGCCTGACGAGGTGTTCCCTCCAGATATTTTAAACATCATTAGTGACAGGAGAGGTACCAGAGGATTGGAGGATAGCCAGTGTTGTTTGTGCTTTTTGAAAAAGGCTCTAAACATAAACCAGGAAATTATAGACTGTTGTGTCTGACACCAGTTGTGGGAAAGTTATTGGAAGGTATTCTAAAGGACTGGATATATAAGTATTTGGGTAGATATGGACTGATTAAGGATAGTCAGCATGACTTTATGTGTGTTAGTTCATTTCTAACCAATCTTATAGAGTTTTTTGAGGTAGTCACCAGGAAGGTGGATGAAGGCAAGGCGGTGGATGTTGTCTACATGGACCTTAGTAAGGCATTTGACAAGGTCCTGCATGGGAGGCTGCTCAAGACAGTTCAGTCATTCGGCATTGGATAGGACATTGGCTTTGTGGGAGAAGCCGGGGAGTGGTAGTAGATGGTTGCCTCTCTGACTGGAGGCCTGTGGCAGGGATCAGTGCTGGGTCCTTTGTTCTTTGTCGTCTATATCGATGATCTGGATGATAATGTGGTTAACTAGATCAGCAACTTTGAGGATGGCATCAAGATTGTGGGTGTAGTGGATAGTGAGGAAGGCGATCATCGATTGCAGAGGGATCTGCATCAGCTCGAAAAATGGGCTGAAAAATGGCAGACCGAATTTAATGCAGACAAGTGCAAGGGTTTGAACCTCTGTAGGAACAACCAGGGTAGATCTTACAGAGTGTATAGTAGGGCACTGAGGAGTGTTGTAGAACAAAGAGATCTGGAAATATAGCCCCAAAATTCATTGAAAGTGACATCTCTACGAACCTATCTGCCTATGAAAGCTTTTGGTACCTTGGTCCTCATAAATCAACATATTGAGTACAGGAGCTGGGACGTTATGTTGAAGTTGTATAAGACGCTAGTGAAGCCATGTTTGGAGTATTGTGTGCAATTTTAGTCACCGACATACAGAAAAGATGTAAACAAGGTTGAAAGAATACAGAGAAAATTTACAAGGATGTTGCTGGGTCTAGAGGACTGAGTTGTAAGATTGAATAGGTTAAGAATGTATTCCTTATAACATAGAATATTCTTTTCCAATATTTTTATTAATTAATTAATTTACATGTAAGAATACAGAGCTCAGGAAAAAAATATATATCGACACATTATTCTAAATCACATATAAAGACTCCGTACCCTATATTCATACAAGTTAATTGATTTGTAACATTTATTATATTAAAAAAATCTAACCCACTACCAAGACCAAAGCTGATTGGTAAAGAAAAAAAGGGGAAAAACTTATTAGTCATCATCTGTGCTCTAACAGCAAATCAAAGGTTTTGAAAATAATTCAGAAAAGGTCCCCACAATGCTTGAAAGTCTTGACTAGATTCAGAGATTGAACATCAAATCTTCTCTAAATTTAAACATCACACGACATCACATCACGTAACCATTGGGCATGAATAGGAGGGGCCGCATCTTTCCATTTAAGCAAGAGCGTCCTTCTGGCCATCAGAGACATAAAAGCCAAAATGTGCAAGTCAGATGACTCCAAAATAATATCCTTTCCTCCAATACCAAATAAAGCAGTCAAAGGATTAGGCTTAAAGTTTACTTTAAAAAGTATCAAGAAAGTTTGAAATACTTCTTTCCAATATTTTCCAAGACTCGGGCATGTCCAAAACATATGAATGAGTGAAGATTCTCCATTATTACATTTATCACAACACGGAGATATAAATAAATAAAAACGAGATAACTTATCCTTAGTCATATGGACCCTATGGACCACTTTAAATTGTAGGAGAGAGTGGCGAGCACATAACGATGAAGTGTTAACCAATTAAAAAATTTGATTCCAAGTTTCCTCAGCAAATGAAATCTGTAAATCTTGTTCCCAAAGATTTTTAATTTTATCTAAAGGAACACTTCTCATTCCCAGCAGCATATTATAGGGGAGGGAACGTCGACTCAGACCATGAGAGGCCTGCGTCAGGTATTTTCATCCCTTACAAGGCACAGATTGGAAGTCTGTGTGGGGCGCCACTCCTCGCACAGACTAGAGCAATGTGTGATTAAGTGCCTTGCTCAAGGGCACAAACACGCTGCCACAGCTGAGGCTCGAACTAGCGACATTGAGGTAACTAGGTGAATGCCTTAACCACTTGGCCATGTGCATATTATAAATATTAGATATAGATCCATTATATAAAGGCTTCAAGTTAAAGATTACATCTAGCAGATTCTTATCAGGACTTTTAAGAAATATACTTACTTGAGACCGTAAAAAATCTCATTTGTAGGTATCCAAAAAAATGAGTTTTGGGTAAACTATAATTAGTTGACAGTTGTTCAAACGAAAAAAGACTTTCCTCTACAAACAAGTCCTGAAAGCATTTAATACCTAATCTATCCCATTCTTTAAAAGCCACATCAATCATAGAGGGTTTAAAAAAAAATTAGAAAAAATGGGACACAAAAGAGAAAATCTCCATAAGCCAAAGTATTTTCAGAATTGTATCCAAATTCCCATACTGTGTTTAACTACCAGATTATCAGTTAACTTACTCAGAGGCAAAGGGAGTGAGGATCTAAGAAGAGAAATAATAGAGAATTTATTAACAGAGTTAACTTCTAAAAAAAACCCACATCAGGCAATCCTCACGATTTATGTAATATAACCAGAATGTAAGATTTCTTATATTAACTGCCCTACAATAAAATCTAGCGTTTGGTAAGGCTAATCCTCCATTCTTTTCATCTCTCTGAAGATGAATTTTGTTTAATCTAGAATGCTTATTCTTCCAGATGTAAGAAGATATAATAGAGACAAGGGAATCAAAAAAGGATTTAGGAATAAAAACCAGCAATGCCTGAAAGAGATATATAAATTTAGGTAATATATTCATTTGATAGAGTTGATTCAACCAATCAGCGATAATGAAACAGGTGACCAATTTGATAGTATCCTTTTTACATGATTCAATAGGGTAAGAAAATTTTCTTTAAATAGACACTTATAGTTTTTAGTGATTGTTACACCTAAGTAGGTAAATTGGTTTCTTACAATTTTAAGAGGAAGGTTAGAACTCGTTGGAATCAAATTGTTCAAAGAAAAAAGTTCACTTTTATATAGGTTTAATTTATAACCTGAGAACCGGCTAAAACAGGAGAGTAAAGAAAGCACATGGAGTAACGAAGTCTCAACATTAGAAATAAACAGCAGCAAATCATCAGCGTACAGCGAGACTTCATGAATAGTGTCTCTCCTTAAAATACCGGTGATATCATTAGATTCTCGAAAGGCAATGGCTAATGGTTCTAAGGCCAGATCAAAAAGCAAAGGGCTCAATGGACACCCTTGTCTAGTGCCACATTGAAGCTTAAGTGGTTTGGAATTATGAGAATTAGTGATAACCCTAGCGGAAGGAGCTAAATAAAGTAATTTAATCCATTGAATGAAAACGGGTCCAAAATTTAATTTTTCTAAAGTTTTAAATAAATAATTCCATTCAACTCCATCGAAAGCTTTCTCAGCATCTAGGGATACCACACATTCCGATATCATGTTAGAAGGAGAATAAATAACATTTAATAACAGACGAATATTAAAGTGAGAATATCGATTTTTGATAAATCCAGTTTGGTTATCAGAAATGACAGATGATAAAATATTTTCAATCCTATGGGCCAAAACTTTAGATAGGATCCTAGTATCAACATTAAGTAAAGAGATTGGTCTACAAGAAGAGCATTCAGTTGGATCCTTATTCTTTTTAAGAATAAGAGAAATGGAAGCCTCATAAAAATATTGAAGGAGTCTGCCCTACTTAAATGAATCCATAAAAATGAACATAAATGAGGTATAAGCAATGAGGAAAAGGTCCTGTGAAATTTTCCAGAAAATCCATCTGGACCCGGAGCTTTCCTCAAACGTAATGAGCGCATAGCTTCAACAATTTCCTCGAAAGAAATAGGTTGTTCCAACAACTTTCTGTTGTCGACAGAAATTGTGGGAATGTTTAGTTGATCTAAAAAACTGTTCATTACAGTGTTATCCTTAGAAGATTCAGAACTATAAAGTTTAGGGTAAAATTCTCTAAAAGTATTATTTATTTCTAAATAATCAGTTGTCCTATCACCATTAGCTTTGCATATTTCTTTAATCTGTTGTTTAGCTGTAAAGGTTTTAATTTGATCAGCCAATAATTTACCTGTTTTATCTCCATGAATATAAAATTGACTTTTATCTTTTACAAGTTGGGTTTCAATTGGATAAGTTAAAATGAGATCATATTTAGTTTTAATTTCAACACGTCTTTTATATAAGGCAGGTTCTGGAGCCAAGGCATACTCTTGGTCTCACTGTTTCAACTGATTAGCTAAATCACTTCTCTCTTTATCAGCTTTTTTCTTAATACTTGCAGTATAAGAAATAATTTGTCCTCTAATATATGCCTTAAAGGCATCCCATCTGATAAGACTAGAAGTCTCCTCTAACATATTCTCTTCAAAAAAAAAAGTAATTTGTCTCTCCATAAACTTTAAAAAAAGCTTTATCAGATAACAAAGTTAGATTAAATGGCCAGAATCTATTTGTTTGAAGAAGACCAGGGAGATTTAAAGATAGAAACACAGGAGCGTGATCTGAAACAGCAATCTCTTTATATTCACAGGATCGAACTAATGGAATCATTTGGCTATCAATAAAAAAAAATCAATCCTGGAATATGTATGATGGACATGAGAGAAAAACGAATATTCCTTGTCTACTGGATAAAAAAAACACCAAGCACCAATAATACCACATTTCACTAAAAAAAGATTTAATAAACACAGCTGATTTATTTGGTATCATTGGTTTATAGGATGAACAATCTAAAACTGGATCTAAGCAACAATTAAAGTCTACACCCATCACCATTGAGTAGAGACTTAGATCTGGCAAAAATGAAAAAAATCTCTCAAAGAAGCCTGGGTCATCTATATTCAGAGCATATGCATTGGCAAATACCATTAATTTGTTATTTAGTTTCCCTGATACTATAAGAAAACACCCATTAGTATTAAAAATTACTTTATATTGAACAAAGGGAACTTTATTATCTATAAGGATCGAAACCCCGCTAGCTTTGGCCTGAAACGAGGATGGAAATGAGATTTTCTCTATCAATTAAAAAGGCGTGTCACACTTACGTATATGCGTTTCTTGAAGAAAAGCAATTGGTACCTTAAGTTTTTTAATATAGGCAAAAATCTTATTTCTTTTCACGGGGTGATTTAGCCCTTTAATGTTAAAACTGAGTAAATTAATACTTTGATCCATTTTAAAACTATTTATAAGAAAGGTTAAAGTAGCTATCAGAAAAATATAAATTAAACCCAAATAACAAACCTTGAGATATATTAGATAAGCAACAGAATTAACTAGATTCCCAAACTAGCTTCAAGAAAAAAGAGCTTCCCATCCCCCTCCCTCCTCCCAAAGAGAGAAACTCAGTCAAAGAGCAACCACTATCTACCTCCCCTTAACACATTCCCTTAGAAAGCCTGTTGGAACCGCTCCAAAGAATTCAAGGTTATTCACTATTCCAATCAAGACTAAATAATATACAGTGGAAGACAAGCTTAGGCAGGTTTATCAAACAGAAATAGCAATTATTCATACTGAAAGATGTTAAACAGTCATTTTTCTTAATATGTAGTATTTCTGTTTTTGCAAGATTTTTAATCTATTCAATATATGTATACAGTCATTTTCTTAAGTCCAAAAATTCTTGCGCCTGCTCCTTCGTATAAAACCATTTAACTGATCCATTTTCCAATGTAATTCTCAATCGAGCTGGAGAACACAGAGAGGGTTTAAAATTTTGGCTGTATAGCTTCACCATAACTTTTTTAAACTTAACACGTTCTGCCATAACTTCTGATGAAAAATCTTCAACAATACGAATCTTTTGATCTTGGTAGTCAATCATACCTTTTCAATGGGCAGCTCGAATCAGATGATCCTTTATTTGAAATTCGTGGAAACATAATGACTGATCTTGGTTTTCATTTTGAAGTCGATCCATAGATAGGCAACCTATGGGCATGATCAATCGAAGGCAGAGACTTTATAATATCAGGGAATAATTCCATCAAAAGGTTTGCAAAGAATTCTTTAGGATTATCTCCTTCCGTTTGTTCTTTAAGTCCCAAGATTCGTAAGTTGTTTCTCCTACTTCAATAATCTTCTGTCTCACTACTTCATTGGACTTGGATTGTTTCTCATACAGCTTTTGCCTATCATCCATTCTCTCGTCCAGTAAAGTAATAACATCTTCATGTTCTTTTATCTTCTTATCATGCTCAGTTAGAATTGCTTGAATATCTTCTAGTTTCGTACCTATTTGTTTAACTTCAGCGCTGATTTCTTTTCTGAACTGTTGCAACTCCTCAGTAAGTTTTTGAATTGAGCCTGTAATAGCTTCCAAAGCTGCTTTGGTAGTCATATTAAAATACTATCCCGTCTAACAGTAGTATTTCAAAAGGTTGGAGAGAAAAGTAAGTAAATTAGGAGCAGCAGTAGAGAGCTGTTACTCCATCAACTGCCAGCAGGCAAATCCATAACATAGGATATTGAGATTAGATTTGATAGAGGTACACAAAATTATGAGGGGTATAGATAGAGTAAATGCAAACAGGCTTTTTCCACCGAGGTTGGGTGGGACTACAATTAGAGGTCATGGCTTAAGGGTGAAAGGTGAATAATTTAAGGGGAATATGAGGAGAAACCTCTTCACTCAGAGGGTCATGAGAGTGTGGAATGAGCTGCCAGCACAAGTGGTGCATGCAAGCTTGACTTTAATATTTAAGAGAAGTATGTGGATGGAGGGCAATGGTCCCAGTGCAGGAGGTTGGGAGTAGGTAGTTTAAATGGTTCAGCACAGACTGGATGGGCCGAAGGGCCTATTTCTGTGCTGTTCTTCTTTACGCCTCTAGACGTCTGAATGCATTTATGCATTGAATTGCTGCTACATGAATTGAATTGCCTTTATTTCTTAAATCCTTCATATACATGAGGAGTAAAAATCTTCACATAATGTCTCCGTTTAAATGTGCAATTTATAGTAATTTATAATCCATTGATTAAATATTTGCATTCATGAGCAAGTGTACAGCTGTACCCAATAAAGTGGCCATGAATGCATATATTCATTGAGATTCATTTACTTGCAGGCATTTACAGAAAAACAAAGAAAGATAATAGAATTTACAAATAAAACTACGCATGAACAAAAGACTGAAAACAAGTGACAGCCAAAAAGTAAATCCTACAAAAACTAGTGGATATGGCCCAGTCCATCACAGGTAAAACCTGCCCCACCATTGAGTACATCTACATGGAGTGTTGTTGCATCTATTGTCAGGGACCCCCACCTGCCAGGCCATGCTCTCCTCTTACTGCTGCCACCAGGAAGGAGGTACAGGAGCCTCAGGACCCACGCCTCCAGGTTCAGGAAGTTATTCTCCCTCAACCCTCAGGCTGCTGAACCAAACTGAATAACTTCACTCACCACATCCCTGAAATATTCCCACAACCTATGGACTCACTTTCAAGGACTCTTCAACTCATGTTCTTGTTATTTGTTTATTTATTTACTACTACTATTCCCTTTCTTTCCGTATTTGTGTAGCTTGTTCTTTTTTACACTTTGGTTTTTGCCCATCCTCTTGGGTGTGGTTTTTCATTGATTCTACTATGGCTATTGGATTTATTGAGTATGCCTGCAAGAAAATGAATCTCAGTTGTATATGGTGACCTCTATGTACTTTGATAATAAATTTGCTTTGAGAGTCCTTGAAAATGAGTCCTGCTCCATGTCCATTCCCAGCACCGACTGTTCTCTTGTGTAAAAAGCATCTCATTGAAATTCCAAACATAGGAAAATCTGCAGATGCTGGAAATCCAAGCAAAACAAACAAAATGCTGGAGGAACTCAGCAGGACAGGCAGCATCTATGGAACGGTGAAAAGCGAGGAGCAATGAGAGGGATTTTAAATCAACAACACACACAAATGCTGGAGAAGCTCAACAGGCCATCTGTGGGAAAGAGTTAACAGTCAACGTTTCAGGTCGAGACCCTTCCTCAGGAATGGAACAGAAGGGGAGATTGTTTGTTTGTTTGAGGTTTTGTATTGCTATATTTACACCCTATTCTTGGTTGGTGCAGCTGTTATGAAACCCAATTTCCCTCAGTATCAATAAAGTATATCTATCTAAAAGAGTAAACAGTCGACCTTTTGGGCTGATAACTGGCCCCGATCTCCCTCCTAGCATTTAGCAAGTGTAGCAAGTTCCACACCTGCCTCTACACCTCCTCACTCCCCATTCAGAGCCCTAAACAGTCCTTACAGGCAAGGCAACACTTCACCTGCAAGTCTGTGAGATACCTACCATATCTGGAGGAACAGCTTATATTCCATTGGGTAACCTTCAAACTGAGGCATTAACATCAATTTCTCGAATGCAGTAATTCCCCCTAACCTCCTCTCCTTCAGTATTCCTCATTCCTGTTTCCCCCCTCTCTCACCTTATCTCCTTGCCTCCCTCTTCTCTCTCTACTGTGGCCTATCCTATCAGATTCCCCTTCTCCAGCCCGTTATCTGTTTCCCAGCTCCTGCCCACCCCAGCTTCACCCATCACCTTGTACTTCTCCTCGCCTCCCTCCATCTCTTTGCTCTGACCTCTCCCCTTCCCTTCCATCTCGACCTGAAACGTTGACTGTTAACTCTTTCCCACAGATGGCCTGTTGAGCTTCTCCAGCATTTGTTGTGTTGTTGATTTAAAATCCCTCTCATCGCTCCTCGCTTTTCACCATTCCGCGCCCCCACGTTGCTGCACCTCTGGCTCTACAACACTCCCCACCCCGGGGGCTCAGGTCCCGCTCCCCGAGTTATCTCCGTCCCCGCCCTAGGGGCTCAGACCCCGCTCCCCGAGTTATCTCCGTCCCCGCCCCGGGGCTCAGGCCCCGCTCCCCGAGTTATCTCCGTCCCCGCCCTAGGGGCTCAGGCCCCGCTCCCCGAGTTATCCCCGACCCCGCCCCGGGGGCTCAGGTCCCGCTCCCCGAGTTATCTCCATCCCCGCCCCGGGGGCTCAGGTCCCGCTCCCCGAGTTATCCCCGACCCCGCCCCGGGGCTCAGGCCCCGCTCCCCGAGTTATCTCCATTCCCGCCCCGGGGGCTCAGGCCCCACTCCCTGAGTCATCTCCGACCCCGCCCCGGGGCTCAGGCCCCACTCCCTGAGTCATCTCCGACCCCGCCCCGGGGCTCAGGCCCCACTCCCTGAGTCATCTCCGACCCCGCCCCGGGGCTCAGGCCCCGCTCCCCGAGTTATCTCCATCCCCGCCCCGGGGGCTCAGGCCCCACTCCCTGAGTCATCTCCGACCCCGCCCCGGGGCTCAGGCCCCGCTCCCCGAGTTATCTCCATCCCCGCCCCGGGGGCTCAGGCCCCACTCCCCGAGTTATCTCCATCCCCGCCCCGGGGGCTCAGGCCCCACTCCCTGAGTCATCTCCGACCCCGCCCCGGGGCTCAGGCCCCGCTCCCCGAGTTATCTCCATCCCCGCCCCGGGGGCTCAGGCCCCACTCCCTGAGTCATCTCCGACCCCGCCCCGGGGCTCAGGCCCCGCTCCCCGAGTTATCTCCGCCCCGGGGTCACAGCGGTCTGCGCTGGCTTCAGGAAGCGGAAGGGCTGCGGGGAGGCGGGGCGCAGCGGTGCCGACACCCAGCCGGCGGCTCCACGCGGTCCCAGGCATGGAGGGCGGAGAAACGGCAGAGCCGGGAGGACCGATGCTGAACCTGTTGGGAGGACCAGCTGCGACGCTGGGAGGACCGACACCGGGTGCCGGAGGTCCGCCGACGGTAGGCCGGAACCTGAGCGCTGGAGGATCAGCTGCGATCCTGGGAGGACCGGCCCCGAATCCAAGCGCGGAGCCCGGCTCCAGGCCAGCGGGACGGTGCGCCAGCCGGGAGCCGTGCACACGGCTCGATGGCGCGGCCGTGCCCGCGCAGCTGGAAGGGGCAGCGGCGCGCGCGCTCCCGGGGCCGAGCACGAGCTTAGAGGATGCAGAATTGACCGCGAGCGCGGAACCGGCTTCAATGACCGCGGTGCAGCAGATAACGGCCGTGAAAAGCAAGCTCTCCCTGTCGCGGTGAGTAGTCCTCGGGACATGGCACAGGGTCTGTGTCCTCCCCCACCGATCCTTGTTACAGTAACAGGGGGATACGGAAACACAAATCCGTAACTCCTGAAAAGTGGTGCCACAGGTAGATAGTTGTCAAGAGAGCTCTTGGCACATTGGCCTTCATAACTTAATGTATTGATTACAGGACTTGTAGCTGTTCCCACCCTCTGTCCTGTAAAAATGCTATCCCTTCTCTCAGTTCCTTGCTCTCTGCTGCATCTGTTCCCAGAATGAGGCTTTCCTTTCCAGAACTTCACAATCGCCCCCCTGCAAAGGAAGGTGTTCACCATCCTCCGCCATTGATGCTGCCCACGCCCAAATCTCCTCCAGTTCCTGAATGTCCACCATCATCCCACTGCCTTAACAGGGACAGAGTTCCTCTTGTCCTCACCTACCATCTCTGCGTCCAACACATCATACTCGGTAACCTCTGCTACCTGCAAAAGGATCCTGCCACCAAACCATCATTCCCTCGTTTCTGCTTTCCGCAAGGATCACTCCCTCTGTGGTTCCCTTGTCTATTTGTCCCTCCCGGCACTTATCCCAGCTTCTTCTTCATGTGCCTTGCGTGTTACACGCTTGGGCGATCATGGCTCTCCACATGGAATGATCCCTCGCAGTGTCAATGATATCTCGTACACTTAGATCTGTTAGTTCTTTCACAGTGTCCATATATTTTCTTCTTTGCCTTCCTGTTCCGCGTTTCCCAGGCATACGGCCTTGTAATGTAAGGCATTCTATTTCTCCCTTTCTGATGACATGGCCCAGGAATTTAAATTTCCTCTCATTTAATGTTCTCATTAAAGATCTTTTTGTATGGGCACGTTGGAGTACTGTCTCATTAGTTACCCTATCTCTATATGATATTTTCAGCGTTCTTCTAAGAAACCACATTTCTGTTGCTTCTAAGTTTCTTTGGAGTTCTGGTGTTATAGACAATAGGTGCAGGAGTAGGCCATTCGGCCCTTCAAGCCAGCACCGCCATTCACTGTGGTCATGGCTGATATCCACAATGAGTACCCCGTTCCTGCCTTCTCCCCATATCCCTTCACTCCGCTATCTTTAAGAGCTCTATCTAACTGTTTCTTGAAAGAATCCAGAGAATTGGCCTCCACTGCCTTCTGAGGCAGAGCATTCCACAGATCCACAACCCATTATGTGAAAAAGTTTTTCCTCAACTCCGTTCTGAATGGTCTACCCCTTATTCTTAAACTGTGGCCTCTGGTTCTGGACTCCCCCAACATCGGGAACATGTTTCCTGCCTCTAGCGTGTCCAATCCCTTATATGTTTCAATCAGATCCCCTCTCATCCTTCTAAATTCCAGTGTATACAAGCCCAGTCGCTCCAACCTTTCAACATATGACAGTCCCGCCATGTTTCGGAAGCACACAGCAAGATTGACCAGATACAACATTTTAGTAGCCTAAGCCTTGTTGTCATAGAAATGTGTCTGTTGGTAAAACTGGGTTTCATTTTTTGGAAGATGGTTTTGGCAATGGCAATTCTTCTTTTTATTTCTACTTTACCTCTAGCATCTTGTGATATAAAGCTACCAAGGTAATTAAAGCTGGTCTTTTGTTTAATCTCTTGGTTACCGATGTACTTATCCCAGCAGTTGGTCTAAATGCTACACCTGACGATTCACCTCCATTCAGGGCCCCAAACAGTCCGTCCAGGTGAGGCAACACTGAGAACCAGCTGACCTCACCTGTTGCCACCAGTGCTCCCAGTGCTCCCAATGCGGCTTCCTCTACATTGGTGAGACCCACTGTAAATTGTGGGACTGCTTCATCGAGCACCTCTGCTCCATCCACCGAAAGCGTAACTTCCCGGTGGCCTAATATTTTAATTCCAATTCCAATTCCCATTCCCATTCCATCATGTCGGTCCATGGCCTCCTTTTGTGCCAAGATGAGGCTACCCTCAGGGTGGAGGAGCAACACCTTATGTCCCCTCTGGGTACCCTCCAACCTGATTGCATGAATATTGATTTCTCTTTCCAGTAAAAATAATTCCCTCCTCTTCTCACCTCCCCAGTCCCCTCCTCCTCCCCTTTCTCCTATGCTCTACTCTCCTCTCCATTCAGATTCTTTCTTCTCCAACTCTTTACCTTTCCTACCTACCTGGCTTCACCTATCACCTTCTAACCATCTTCCTTTCCCCCCTCCCACCACCACACACCTTTTTATTCTGGCATCTCCCCCCTCCCTTTCCAGTCCTGAAGAAGTGTCTTGGCCCAAAGCATCAACCGTTTGGTCATTTCCATTGGTGCTGCACGACCTGCTGAGTTCCTCCAACATTTTGTGTTTGTTGCTCTGGATTTCCAGAACCTGCAGAATTTCTCGTTTATTGAGTTGGCACGTTATGTATCTAATCTCTTCTGCCTACACAATGTGCGCACTGTTCTACCTCGCATTCATGTGCTTCTCTAAACGTCTGCTGCAGTTCTCTAAAACCCTGGTTAGACTGCACTTTGAGTATCATGTGCATTTCAGGTCACCTCACTATGGGAAGGGTGTGGAAGCTTTAGAGAGGGTACAGAGGAGATTTACCAGGATGCTGCCTGGATTAGAGAGCTCGTCGTATGAGGATAGGATGAGTGAGCTAGGGCTTTTCTCTGTGGAGTGAAGAAGGATGAAAGGTGACTTGATAGAGCTGTACAAGATGATGTGAGGCATTGATGGAGTGGGCAGCAAGACACTTTTTCCCAGGGCAGAATGGCTAACACAAGGGGGCATAATTTTAAGGTGTTGGGAGGAAAATATGGGGGGGGGGGAGTTGAGGCCAGTTTTATTTCGCACAGAGTGGTGGGTATGTGGAACATGGTACCAGAGGCGGTGGTAGAGGCAGATACAATAGGGACATTTAAGAGACTCTTAGGTAGGCCCGTGGTTGAAAGAAAAGTAGAGGGCTCCGCGGGAGGGAATGGTTAGATTGATCATAGTAGGTTAAAGGGTCAACACAATATCTTGGGCTGAAGGGCCTGTAGCGTGTTGTAATATGCTCTATCTACCTACAGGAAAGATTGAAAGAGTACTGAGAAAATTTACAAGGATATTGGCAGGACGTGAGGACTTGAGTGAGTCGAATAGGTTAAGACTATTCTCTGGAGTGCAGGAGGAGGGGAGATTTGATTGAGGTATTCAGAATTATGAGGGGTATTAATAGGGCAAGTGCAAGCAGGCTTTTTCCACTGAGATTGGATGAGAGTAGACATGGAGGTTATGGGTTAAGGGTGAAAAGTAAAATATTTAAGTGGAACATGAGTGGGAGCTTCTTCACTCAGAGGGTGGTGAGAATGTGGAACGAGTTGCCAGCACAAGTGGTGGATGCGGGTTTGATTTCACGTGTAAGTGAAGTTTGCATAGGTACGTATGGCTATGGTCCAGGTGCAGGTCAGTAGGATATAATATCTGTTATGGCAGAGTAACAGTTTGGCACGGACTAGATGGGCTGAAGGGTCTGTTTATGTCAGTAAAGCCGAGTGTGGCAGTTTGTGTTTTGATTTGGCGGGGGGACAGGGTCGCAGAGAGACAGTGAAATGTAGAAGGAGAGCAAGCTCAGTCCATCATTACCTTCAGAATCTGATGAGGCATGGGTAAACTGCACCCACTTTAATGAGGGAGTTGGACGAATAAGGTGAATTTTGGCTGACCTTGAGCATTCTGTGCATTTAGGTCGCCCCATTAGAGAAAGGCTTTGAAGAGATTCAGTAGGATACTGGCTGGATTGGAGGGTTTGAACTATAAGGAGGAGTTGGACAAGCTTGGGTTGTTTTCTCTGGAACAGCAGAGGGTGAGGGGAGATCTGATAGAAGATTTACGAGAGCTGTAGATAAGATAGGCCATCAGAGTGGAAATGTCACATAATGAATGGTGTGCATTTAAGGTCAGAAGGTGAAAGTTAGGGCAATTTCTTTTGCACTGAAGTGGTACTTGTAACCACAGATGGAATGTAAACCTTGCAACAGGATTAGAGAAGACCACAAGACAGACGAATTAGGCCACTCGGCCTATCTGCCATTCCATCATGGCTGATTTATTTTCCCTCTCAACCTCACTCTCCTGCCTTCTCCTCGTAACCTTTGACACCCTGACTAATTAACTATCAACCTGCACTTTACATATACTCAATGTCTTGGCCTCCACAGCCATTGTGCCTAAAGAAATTCCTCCTCATCTCTGTACTAAAGGGACGACCTTCTGTACGAGACTATGCTCTCCGGTCTGAGACTCTCCCAGTAAAGGAAACATCCTCTCTATCTAGGCCTTTCAATATTCAGTAGGTTTCAATGAGGCGCTGTCGCATTCTTCTAAACTCCAGCGACTACAGGCCCAGAGCCATCAAACACTGCTCATATGTTAACCCTTTCATTCCTCGGATCATTCACGTGAACCTCCTCTGGATCCTCTCCAAAGCCAGCACATTTTTTCTTAGAGTAAAGGGCCCAGAACTGTTCACAATAATCTGTGTGGTCTGACCGATGCCTTATAAACCCCCAGCATTACATTTAAGCAACACACACACAAAAAAAAATTAGATAGAAACACAAGAAGTTCTGCAGATGCTGGAGATCCCTGAGCAACACACACAAAATGCTGGAGGAGCTCAGCAGGTCAGGCAGCGTCCATGAAGAGGAATAAACAGTTGACGTTTTGGCCCATGACCCTTCATCAGGACTGATGAAAGGTCTTGTCCTGAAATATTAGCTGTTTATTCCTTCCAGCTTTGTGTATAAATTATACACAATTTTTACAAGAAATGATTAGACGAAAATACGAAGTCCATTTGAGTTTTCAATGCTCGTATGGCCACTGTGCAGCTATACTGTGGTGATTAGGGTGCTTGTGTGTGCTGGTCTCTGTCTCGTTCTTACTCGCTGCTCCTCAGAGAAGCTGCCTGTGTTTGACTGGTCTCCCTCTCCCATCCCCTCCCTATTGATGCTGTTGGAGGATGGTGCCGGAGCCTTGGGTCTTGGGCAAGCTTTAATCAATGTGGCTTGTGGCTTGGACTCTGCAGTTGATGTTATGTGTTTCTGGTTTCCGATTACTCCTTTTTTTTGCTGTTTTGCGTGATTTTGATTGTGGCAGACCGACTCCGTGGCCTACAGTCAACGAATCACACAGCACTAAACGGAACTGAACATTCCCAGACCGTGTCAGTGACTGTGGTGTGATGTTTGTATTCTGTGTTCTTTTTGGTTTTTGCTGTTTACGTGATTTGTCCTTTGCACGTTGAGTGTTTGATGTTTTTCTTTGAACGGGTTCCATGGTGTTTCTTTGTTTTGCGGCAGTCAGTGGGGAAGACAAATCTCAGGGTTGTATACTGTATACATTGATAATAAATGTACTTTGGATCTTCAAATCAGAGTTGTGCTCTTGAACCAAAGTAGCTGTTCCTGAACTTGATGGTGTGGGACTTGAGGTTTCTGTATCTGGAGCAGATGGCCGGGAGTGGTGGTGGAAGCAGATATGGTAACGTGTTTAAGAGGCTGTTACAGGGATGTATGGACGTACAGGAAATGAAGAGAAATGAATCAGGTCAGGCACAAGAGATTGAGTTTTAATTTGGCATCACGTTCGGCACATATATGGTGGGCCGCAGGGCCAGTTCCTGTGCTATACTGTTGTGACTTCTGAAAATCACAGCAAGATACATTCACCGGGCTCATTCCTGGGATGAGAGGGTTGTTCTGTCGAGGTAGGCCCAGTTCTTTGGAATTAGACTGAAGGGTGTCCTTTTCCAAACATATAAGCTAAGGGAGCTTGATGGTGTGGATAAGACATACAGTACTGTATTTGTCAACGAGGAGCAGAGAGCGTGTTTGTAAATTTGGCTGGAGCAAAGGATGTTGGGAATGGAGAGGGTGGAACGCCATGCGAGGGGTGTGGGACAGGTGGCAGAGAAGGAGTGCCAGGGCCGGGGGTGAAGTGGGTGCTGACACACCCAGCCCTGAGACACCTGGCAAGGTCATTTGATGCTGAACAATTGGTTTATTGACTATTACAGAATGTGTCCCTGGTGGTTCCCACTTGCTCCCCTCTCCCTGCCTCCCCCACCACAATAGAGACCTATATCAGAATCAGGTTTATCACCACTCACATATGCCATGAAATTTGTTTATTTTGTTGGCAGCAGTACAGTGCAATACATGAAATTACTACAGTACTGTGCAAAAGGCTTAGCACCCTGGCTATACATGCATGCCCAAGATTTTTGCACATTACTGGCACAGAATTGGGCCATTCAGCCCATCAGCTGTACTCCACCATTCTATTTTGGCTGATTATCCCTCCTAACTTCATTTTCCTGCCTTCTCTCTGTGACCTTTGACCCCCTGACTAATCAAAAACCTAACTACCTCCACTTTAAATATACCCACTGACTTGACCTCCACAGCTGTCTGGCAATGATTCATCGCCCTCTGGCTAAAGAAATTCCTCCTCATTCCTGTTCTAAATGGACATTCCTCTGTTCTGAGTCGGTGCCCTCTGATAATAAATCGGCCATGATGGGGCAGTGAAGTAGATGGCTTCCCGTCTGTTAGGCCATAAGATTTAGGAGTGGAATTAGGCCATTTGGCCCATCGAGTCTACGTCTCCATTTCATCATGGCTGATCCATTTTTCCTCTCAGCGCCAATCTCGTGCCTTCTCCCTGTAGCCCTTCATACCCTGACCAATCAAGAATCTATCAAACTGTGTCTTAAATATTCGTTAACACTTGTCCTCCATAGCTGCCTGTGACAACATATTTCAAAGATTCGCCACACTCTGGTGAAATAAATTCCTCCTCATGAGCATTCTAAAAGGATGCCCCTCTATTCTGAGGCTGTGTCCCCTGGTCTTAGACTCTCCCACCAGAGGAAACATCCTCTCCACATCCACTCTACTGAGGCCTGGTTTCAATGAGGTCAC